>NC_053159.1:78806695-79487945 GCF_016835505.1 Polypterus senegalus | reverse complement strand
AAGCTAAAAGTAATGTACATATACTGTATACAGACACCTTTTATTAGTTTTTTAGATCTACCATGCGGGAATGCATTAAGAAGAGTATTAAGAAACAATAAGCCGTAACTCTAGAAAGAACACTAATAATTAAAAGCCATAATGGAAAAAGTGGGAATACTTTGTTACTATACATGAGTATGCTTTGAGAATATTTTCTGTCTGCTTTCACTTTTACTTCACTGCATTTTCAAATGCAAATAGATATTTTTATTCTGATGTACTTTCAAGACACATTGATTACTGTAATATTAAACCCAAACGGGGTACACAAATATGTACATCTTAGGAAGTCAATTATCTAAAATACAGGCTTTATAAAATTTTATGTCGACAAAAAAATCTGGCCTTAGAGGCAGGGAAAGCTAGAGCCGCTACTGGCAAATAATATGAAGCAGTTAAAATGGGCAAAATAACACACACATTGGACAGAAGGTGACTAGAAAAGCATATTTGCTCAGCATCCCAGAGTCGAGTTTTCTGATTTGCAGATGACACTGGTATTTGGTGTGTATTTAAGGAAGGAGCCAACTGATGACGTAATTGTTACAAAAAGCAACAAACTCTGATGTTCTTGTCCTCTTACACAGTTGTATCTGAGTAATCCCTCTGTTTTTCTTTACTGGTTAAATCCAGTTATTCCTCTTCTCTCAAGAAAGTAGCAGACACCTATTTATGAAATATTCAGTTTCTTGGCAACCTGTCGCATGGAATTGCCTTTATTTAAAAAAAAAAAACAAACCATAGACTGATGTATTTCTTGAGAAAGCTGTCTCATTTTGGGCTTTTTTAAACCTAGAACTGACCTTTAAGAATGCCTGGCAATACCTTGCTACCCAAGTGAAATGAATAGCAGGTTTCAGCAGTGTTAATGCAATTACAAATGTTTCTCTAATAACCAATTTGCATTTATACTGTACATGATTAATTAAGGATAAGCTATGGTAGTTCACCATTGAAGGAATGGCTGCTGAAAATGTGGCTTTGCATTCAAATGTGAATAATAAATTAAAATGAGTCATTTCAAGCAGTAATAGCCTTTAGAAGCACTTGTCATGTCTTAGATATATTTATATATCAATTTAATGTTATCTTGATAAAAAGGTATACATTTCTATCAAACATATGAATTTCTGGGTGAATCTTAAGTTTTGACTGGTATGATCTTTTTTAAAATATATTGGTGTGCGTGGGTGGGTGTGTATGTATATATATATCTGTATATTCACCATACACTAAAGAAATATGTCTACATCTATACGCTGCATGTGTATAAGAATATTATGTCAATAAAACATATATTATCTTACAACAAGACTTAAAGCAGGTCTAATATTTTCAGATGAAAGGTCTGAAATGCTAACCAAGGTAAATAAACAGCTGGGTCAGGCTGTTTTCTCATTTCGCTAAGCCCCTTTCCCCATGCTGTCTTCAGTTTCAAGCCTGGTGGGTAAGGGAGTATGTGAATTTCTAGCACGTGCAGGCACCAGGCAATATAAATAGCAGAGCAGTTCTGTGAGCCTGTTCATCTGTCCTGAGTGTTTGTTTAGAGTAAGAGTTAGGAGATTCAAGTGTCAGAGTTGAACTGCTTCACATCTGAATTCCATCTATAGTTTCCATGTTCCTTTTATATCCTGCCTCAGTAAAATATATGGCTTTGTGTTACTATTCTTAGAATAACTTTCTGCTACACAGTTGGAAAGCACAGGGTGAGAGTTAGGTGCTGCAGCCTCAAAGCATAAAGAATTGTGGCCCTCAACTGTCTGGATTTTGCATGACTTTACCTGGGTCTTTGTGCCTTTTTACTGGTTACTCTAATTTCTTTATGTATCCCAAACACATATTAATTGCCCCAATATTAGAGAGTACACACGACTGAAGTGAGCTTGCCCTGCTATTGTTCTTTCTTGTATCAAGTTCTGGTTTCCTGTGATCTGTAAATGGAAGATGGTGGCTTCAGAAACGTAAATTCTTTATAGGATATTACAGCTAAGGGTGGTACAGTGGAGCAGTGGTACCACTGCTGCTTCAGAGTAAGGAGACCAGAGTGCTCTGTGATTGGAGTTTGTATGCTCTCCCTGTGTCTGTGTGGGTTTTCTCCCTCTGTCCAAAGACATGCAAGTTAGGAGAACTGGTGAAGCTACATTGGCCCTCGTGTGTGTTTGATGTGCAGTGCAGAATTTACGTTTAAGCTACACAAGCTTAAACGCCTTCTTGGGGGCCCACAAAACAAATCATATTTGGCACTTACATAGAATATCTGGACTTATACAATAATCTATATGAGAAGTTCCAGTCTGGTTTTCGCCCCCTTCATAGTACAGAAACAGCACTTGTTAAAATTACTAATGACCTCCTTATGGCTGCTGATTCTGGTCTAATCACTATTCTCATCCTTCTTGATTTGAGTGCGGCCTTTGATACTATTTGTCATACCACTCTCCTTAATAGATTATTTTTGATTGGCATTACTCACACTCCACTTAATTGGTTTAGATCTTACCTTTCAGGCCGCACTCAGTTCATACAGCTTAAAACTTTCACATCCCAACCCACCACTGTTACTTCTGGTGTGCCCCAAGGCTCTGTCCTGGGACCTCTTCTTTTTATTATTTACCTTCTTCCCCTTGGCAATATTTTTCGCAAATATAACATTAATTTTCACTGTTATGCTGATGACACCCAGCTCTACCTTGCTGGTAAACCCACCTCCTCTTTTCCACCACCCTCACTTATTGATTGCATTTCTGAAATTAAATCCTGGTTCTCTTCAAATTTTCTTAAATTAAACAGTGACAAAACTGAGGTTCTCCTCATTGGTTCAAAATCATCATTATCCAAAACCAATAATCTTTCTTTTATTATTGATAACTCTGTTGTTTCCCCATCATCTCAGGTCAAGAGTCTGGGTGTCATCCTCGACAGTACTCTATCTTTCCAATGTCACATTAATAACATCACCCGGTCTGCTTACTTCCACTTACGTAATATTAATCGCATTCGTCCCTCCCTCACTCCTCATACTACTGCCATTCTTGTTCATAGTCTTGTCACTTCTCGGCTGGACTACTGCAATTCACTCCTCTTTGGTCTCCCTAATAAATCTCTTCACAAGCTTCAGTTAGTCCAGAATTCTGCAGCACGTATCATCACTGGAATCCCATCTTTTCACCATATTACTCCGGTCTTGCAGCAGCTTCATTGGCTCCCGATCAAGTTTCGTATTGATTTTAAGAATCTGCTACTAACTTTTAAGGCCATCCATAACCTCGCACCTCCATATCTGTCTGACCTTCTACATGTTGCCATTCCATCCCGTAACCTTAGATCCTCTTCCTCCATCCATCTGACCGTTCCTCCCTCCCATCTAACCACCATGGGGAGCAGAGCTTTCAGCCGTTCTGCTCCCAAGCACTGGAACTCATTACCTGCGGATCTCCGAAATATCAAATCATATTCATCTTTCAAATGTAAACTTAAAACACATTTGTTTAAAATGGCTTTTTCTTCTTCCTCCTAATTATAGTGGTTTTGTTTGGTTTTAATTTTTAGATTTTCTGATGTTTTAAGTTGTTTATAATTGTGTTTTGTATTTATTTATTTATTTATTTATTTGTTTGTTCGGTGTCCTTGAGTTCCCTGAAAGGCGCCTTGTATAAATAAAATGTATTATTATTATTATTATAAAGGGACCCATGTCTCAAATGGCTTAGGGCCTTATCAAGTCTAAATCTGGCCCTGTTGATGTGTGTGTGTGATCGCCCTGTGATGGACTGGTACTCTGTCCAGAGTTTGTTCTGGCTTTTTCCTTATATTAGCACAGAGAGGTTCCAACACCAACCATGACCCTTGTCCAGATTAAGCAGGACATAAAATGATATAACATTATAGTTAATGAATAACCAAGTAATAGTGCTGTAAAAGTCAAGAAGAAAGTCTCTTTAATTTTACTAAAGGTAACACATAAAAAATAAACTAATACTTTAACACAGAGCCCTACAGAAGGAGACAAAAGAATTGTCATGATTTCTCTAAATCAATTTCATTTAAATTTACATTAATTTACAGAAGTGAGCATATTTCAATCAGTTCCACTAAGCATATAGTCCTTGTGTGGTGACGGTTGTCTCACATCAGATACTTTAAGTCATCCTGTTAAAAATGCACACAGAGTCAAAAGAAAAATAAGCAAGTGATCACTATAATGAATAACAAAATCTAAGGAGATTTGAATAAACAATGTTTAATTGAAATTTTCCCAGTCAATGACATATTCTTTACTATTATTTAAAAAAGGTATCAGTGCTAAATACACTACATTTTCAGTCTTTTAAGTAAGACTTGCCAGTTTTACTAATCCTTTTTGCTATAATAAGTAACAATCAGATCCTTCAGCTGCCTCACTTGATTAATTTCTGTGTTTTACTTAGCCATGAACTTTTATCAACAGCAGCTTATAGACATTGACATTCGATTCAGTAATGGTGTGAGCAGAGCCTTCTTCTCCAGGCCTTTAAGCAAACAGGTGTCTGCATTGTCAATATGTTTACACAAGTGCATAGGGTTAAAATTACACCGCAGTTGCCCAGCTGAGCAAATACAGACAGAAGCACGCGGTCCGACATAATTTGCTCACTGCTTGCACGCGTGAAAACTGTTCCCATTCATACCAGAGAAAGCAGCCCAAATACATGTTTTTAATGTGTAATATAATTTTGAATTGACAGATATTTTAAAATAAATATATTAGATATGTATGATCAATATAGAGATAAAAGTCTATACTTGAAATACTCTGAAATTCTTTGTTTGCAATGTGGATGAACAGTGCCAAGCAGCAACACTGACATCATCTGCTATCCTTGTGAATTAATCTCAGGACTACTGTACATAATACTATTCAGGAAATGTAGTTAAAATTACACCATAAATCAAAACAAAATGCAGTTTATATATCCTTTCAAGAATGTTATAGCATGTTGAACTACAGTACAATAATAGTGCAAAGATCAAATTTCATGTGTATCTTCACGTTGTTATAAACAATCTGCACTTCTATAATAACTATGTGTTTAAGGTCATCAGTTTATAATTTGACTTCTTTAACTACAGTACCTGAGGCATCCAAATGTTTATGAATTTAACATTAAACAAAAAAAGAAAGCTTACATTAATTGTGTTCATAAGAATTACTTAGGAAAACTTCAAAACCACTGCAGTTTTTTTGTCCGGTGCCTCTTGATTCTTCAGTGTGAAAAGACACTGATATATTGTGTTTGGCTCGTCCTGATGCCTAGTTATGCAAGATGTCAAGCTTTTTAAGGATCCCCCTTATTTCTGGCCCTGTAGACTTGGAAAAAAAAACACATTTTTAGGCCATTTGTGGACAATACTCTATGTTTGAACTTTCACCTTTGTGATGAAGAGTCAGACAAATAGGTATATCCCTCAAAATTTATTAGAAGAACTTGACGTTGTGCGTGCCATATCAACCAACCCCAGGGAGGGATCTAATTTACTCCCTTTTTTCCAAAACATTGAGAAACAGTGGATCGGTAATATAGACATGTAGAATGTCATTTTATTCTATTTTGAGGTTCTGATCACGAATATGATATTTTTGTTAGATTAAATTTTACTGATAGTCCTAGCCCTCTAGGAGCCAATCTCGGAAAATTAAAAATGACAAATTTCACACATAAGCATGTGGGGTATTATTTTAGACTATTTTAAGGTCTGTGATTACAAATATAATGTTATATTTGAATTTGATCCTTTACTATGGATCTAGCCCTCTATGGACCTCCATCAGAGGGTGCAAAATAATACATTTCTATTAGAATCAAGAATATTTAGACATTAAACATTTAAGCTAAAGCACAAATTTTAATATTTGAAATATTTGATGCAACTGCTGTATTATGTAATTCTACCTTATGAAGTAAATCATTGCATTTCCTATTAAGACCCTAATCAGGGTGGCTAAGGCTAATTAATACTTTTGTTATGATAAGATCAGCTTTAATGTGTTTAAGTCACAAACAATAGAACTAATAGATTAAATGTGCCAAAACTGAGTAACATAATATCTTTCAATCCATTTCAGGTACACAGCAAGAACAAATTCTGGACAAGGCACAAGTCAATTATAGGACTCATTCAAACTCATGGCCAAACTCACATAAAAGTAATGCAGAATCTTCAATCAAAATAACACTTTGGGAGTTGTGGTACAAAAATCCAAGCAGACATGGCAAGAACGCAGTAATTTCACATAGATGTGAACATGGCGTAGGGTCTGAACACAGGCCACTGGATCTGTGAGATGGGATTGCTGAAAATTGTTTCCCCATACTGCCATCTTAATATTTTGGGCCCTGTTGAATTGTGTTGACTGTTTTGGATCAGGTTTAGAAATGTATGTGATGAAGACGACAGAGAGGTTTGTTAACAATAATGGCTCTGGGATAAAATTCTAAATATTGTAGTGTACTGAATGCATTTTGTTCTTTTACAATCCAATTGAAGCGAAGTGCACAAACAAAGGTCTATGTGCATACTATGGAGTGGAAGATTGTAATCATATAAAGTGTGTGAGATATGCTGGTGTGTGTGTCCTTTAAAATGACTAGGTTTGGTAAAAATATGCTAGCATGTTTTTCATATTTTGCAGGTTTGTTTATCTCACCTATGGTTATTTATAAAAAAAAGCTTGTTGTTTCTCTATAAATTTAAAACATAAAAATTTCAAAGGGCTTTTCATCGCCTCCATTAATTGTAACTAGATCCAACTACACCACATTAAACCCTGTGCTGAGCAGTCCACTGTTTCAGGAGCAAACACAGCTATTGGTAATGGAAATAACTGCTCAAATCCAGGATCTGTAGAACATGATCTAACATACATCTGCTACAAGAATAGTAATGAAAATATCCTCTAGGTGTGAAAAGCATCATTTAAGAGTTGGTGGGCTGTTGTTGTGAAGAAAGGAAGTGGTGTTGAATGCTGTACAGATGGTTATCTAGTAGTATGTTTTAACACTTATCAGTGCCGTAACTAGTTGCATGTCGTCAGGCTAAATATAATGTTTTTCTTCTTTCTGAAGGATGGGGCACAGGGAATGAACTAAAGAAAGGTGGTTACTTATTTCCTGCAGCCATAAAAATCAAATATAGTGCAGTATTTGAGTATTAGTCTGGTAAGGACTTTAGGATCAGTGGAAGAAAAAGCATGTCTTTTAATCAACTGTTATCTGGTGTGCCATTTTAGTGGCTCTTAAAATACCTTCATAAAAATATTGAAAACAAAGAAAAAATGTCACCGTAGTAATCTGTTGTCGTAGATTGCCGGGGCTCTTGCCTCGTTGGGATGTCTCTGCCTTGGAAGGACCAGGAGAGTAAGTGTGGACAGAGCACTACCTCCCCCAGAACGCTAGATTGCAGCCGCCCGGGTGGCAGCCGTGTCTTGGACTCCCACAGGGCTTCATGGGAGATGGAGTTGGACACAGCCCTGTTGGAATCCGGGTGTGCCACCAGGGGATACTGCAGCTGTTCCTGAGCCCGTGTGGGCAGTTCTTCCACCACACCCGGAAGTGTTGCCAGAAGTGGGGCAACAAGCACCTGAAGCACTTCCGGGTGCCTTACATAAGGGACCATCAGACAGTACTTGGTGAGCCAAAGTTCGGTGGAAGGTGAACGGAGCTCGCCAAGGAGGAGAGGAGGAGAGGAGGAGAAGAGGAGAAAAGAGAGAAGTAGAGGAATTATTTCTATTGTGTGCTATTGTGCTTGTGGGACTGTGTTGTGCCTATGGGAAACGGGGAAGTTGTTTCCCATGTGGTGAAGAAGAAGAAGAAAACATTTTTGTTTTTATCAGTGTGACTCTAGCATCTGTCTGTGTCGGGTTAAGCGCTGGTATAGCACCATTGTCACACTGTATATACCTCAGGAAAATGATTTATGTTCCATTAGGTCTATTATTAATTGTATCACCCATACCCAAGTAGTTTAAAACTGTGTATCTTTTTGTATGTAACAAACGTAACAATTGACATTCCATGTATTCAATTCAGGAAATTATTTACTTATTTTGTTTGTTTTAAACAGAAGCACATTATGACTTAGTGACTAGTGCTGTTTCTTCAAAGTTATTATTGTTTAGTTTTCATACTTCCACTGCCATGTTTGTTTTTTACTGTATGAGCTACCGATTAGCGTGTCTGTTGTCACAATGTCTTACAGGCAGTAGCCTAGCCAGAAATTTATTGGTGGATGGGCATATATGAAACTGGGTGGACGAATAAAATTTCACCCAGATAAGACAGTTTATAGAACTTGATCATCAGTGGCCAAACAATTGAAGTTCTTATAATAAAAAAGGTATTAGCAAAGTCAAAATATTTCATCCAGATACTTTAGAAAAGTTTTCAAGGTTTTTCACTTCATCTACATGGCTCATTTATTCCAGATTCACAAGAATCTGTTTGATGAAGTGCTTTGCACTTCTCCTTAATTTATCATTAGTCCAGCCCATCTTTTCCAGCAGTCTTAAGGATGTGTTTCATTAATTAACTTTACGAATTTTCCTGGATGGACTTTGCCAATACAGTTGAACATTCTGAAGACCTTAACTGAATCCCCATGTACCATATTCTTCTCAGCTCAAAACTAAAGAGGTTTAATTCTCTTAGTTTGTTCTAGTGGAACAAGCCCTTCAGTCTGCCGACACCTGATTGCTGTCTTCTGTGCATTTTCTAGAGCTGCTATTTAATTTCCCTAGCATGAATACCATTACTACACATAGTGTAAAAGCTAGTCTTAGAAAGTTAAGGTTAATGTTAAATTCATATCTAATTTCAACAGAATATCAGTTTCTCTTAGTTACTTAGATCATGGTATAGTCTTTTGCCCCCCATAAATTAACATGAAATAGAGGTTTCTTAGATTTACCTGTAAAACTGAGTGTTAATTAAGTCTGTTAAGAAATAGTCTCACTGCTAGCATGGACTGTTAGATCTAAGTTTGCAAATAAAGAGATATTGACATACAGTTTTCTGACCATTCTACACGTATTATCATTGTATGGCCAAGCTTAGAAAATTATGAAACAAGATAAGTTAGCCTTAAACAGAACAGAAACTAGAATTTTTCTTTTGTTTGTAATGTATTTTTTTTCTTTATTTTTGTGTGAACTGTTTTGCTTTGAGCTTTACTAAAACTTTTAAATCGAAAATAGTCGGAGAGTGGAATTATTTGAAAATGTGCCATACTATTGCCAGAAGTGTCCTATGACGCAAGCTAAAAGTACAGAATGTTGCAGAACAAATGCAGCTACACATTGTACTTCAGAATGAATCTTACTAATGCATGACAATCTGAGAATAACAGTTCTTTATTTATATTCATATTTATATTTAACAATATAACCTAACATTTTTTTGTGTTTTTAAATACATCTGCATATTGCTGAGGTGATAACTATGTCAAATTCCTTTTTAGAGTTTGTTCCCTGTAGGTGAGCATTGCTTGCCTTCTGTTTTTACTCATGTTTATGTAATGTGTAATGTTTACTAATTTTTGAACATTTATCAATCTATTATCCAGTTTATCAGAATAAATATCAGTAGAATAAATTTAAAAGAATACCAGTCCCAGCACCAATATTTTATGATCTCCTTGGACTGTAATTAAGACTGTGATTGACCAGATTAACAACACCTTATACCCATCATTAGGGGAAGTTTTTCTTTTTTTCATTAGATTTTGCCCTAAAGAACAAAACAGTTTTATTTCCTCTAAAAACATTTTACACTTCAAATTTCTCTTTGTCAGAAAATTGCTACTTTCAGTTGAATTTAGGACTACATTTAGTATTTCTAAAAGACACTTCTATACAGTCTACTGCAGTGTTTCTCAACTGCATTGTCATGAATCACCATCCAAAAAAAAAAAATACAACTCAAACAGCAACACATTTGCTCACACTATAACATCTCCTACAGTGTACCCGGAAAGTATTCACAGCGCATCACTTTTTCCACATTTTGTCATGTTACAGCCTTATTCCAAAATGGATTAAATACATTTTTTCCCTCAGAATTCTACACACAACACTCCATAATGACAACATGAAAAAATGTTTACTTGAGGTTTTTGCAAATTATTAAAAATAAAAAAACTGAGAAATCACCTGTACATAAGTATTAACAGCCTTTGCTCAATACTTTGTCGATGCACCTTTGGCAGCAATTTCAGCCTCAAGTCTTTTTGAATATGATGCCACAAGCTTGGCACACCTATCCTTGGCCAGTTTTGCCCATTCCTCTTTGCAGCACCTCAGGTTGGATGGGAAGCGTTGATGCACAGCCATTTTAAGATCTCTCCAGAGATGTTCAATCGGATTTAAGTCGGGGCTCTGGCTGGGCCACTCAAGGACATTCACAGATTTGTCCTGAAGCCACTCCTTTGATATCTTAGCTGTGTGCTTAGGGTCGTTGTCCTGCTGAAAGATGAACCATTGCCCCAGTCTGAGGTCAAGAGCGCTCTGGAGAAGGTTTTCATCCAGGATGTCTCTGTACATTGCTGCAGTCATCTTTTCCTTAATCCTGACTAATCTCCCAGTTCCTGCCGCTGAAAACATCCCCACAGCATGATGCTGCCACCACCATGCTTCACTGTAGGGATGGTATTGGCCTGGTGATGAGCGGTTCCCAGTTTCCTCTCATCAGACCAGAGAATTTTGTTTCTCATGGTCTGAGAGTCCTTCAGGTGCCTTTTGGCAAACTCCAGGTGGGCTGCCATGTGCCTTTTACTAAGGAGTGGCTTCCGTCTGGCCACTCTACCATACAGGCCTGATTGGTGGATTGCTGCAGAGATGGTTGTCCTACTGGAAGGTTCTCCTCTCTCCACAGAGGACATCTGGAGCTCTGATAGAGTGACCATTAGGTTCTTGGTCACCTCCCTGACTAAGGCCCTTCTCCCCCGATCGCTCAGTTTAGATGGCAGGCCAGCTCTAGGAAGAGTCCTGGTGGTTTTGAACCTCTTCCACTTATGGATGATGGAGGCCACTGTGCTCAATAGGACCTTCAAAGGAGCAGAAATTTTTCTGTAACCTTCCTCAGATTTGTGCCTCGAGACAATCCTGTCTCGGAGGTCTACAGACAATTCCTTTGACTTCATGCTTGGTTTGTGCTCTGACATGAACTGTCAACTGTGGGACCTTATATAGACAGGTGTGTGCCTTTCCAAATCATGTCCAATCAACTGAATTTACCACAGGTGGACTCCAATTAAGCTGCAGAAACATCTCAAGGATGATCAGGGAAAACAGGATGCACCTGAGCTCAATTTTGAGCTTCATGGCAAAGGCTGTGAAAACTTATGGACATGTGCTTTCTCAATTTTTTTATTTTTAATAAATTTGCAAAAACCTCAAGTAAACTTTTTTCACGTTGTCATTATGGGGTGTTGTGTGTAGAACTCTGAGGAAAAAAATTAATTTAATCCATTTTAGAATAAGGCTGTAACATAACAAAATGTGGAAAATGTGATGCGCTGTGAATACTTTCCAGATGCACTGTATATTCCACCAAACAGCACTGTGCAATATTGGATCCCATTACCAAATCAGACCTCTCCTTATGCTCTTCGATTTGTTTATGCGGGAAACATCAATTAGGTCATCAATGAGAATTAATGTAGAACTGGCTCAGAAGGCCATAAATGTTGAGAACTACTGGTCTATTGGTTATTTCTACCAGATCATGAAAAGTTGTACAATATAAAAATAATCTATAAAGAAACCTTCACTTAAAAGGTGATATGCAGTGGGCGTTGAATCATTTATTCAGACCCTCCCCCTCTTATCTGTTTATCATCCCATTTAACCTGTACGTGCTAAACAATTCAATGCAGACCGATGAATCAGTTCCATCTAGTGTGGATGTTTTTTTTTTTATCATATAACAGTGAAAATGTAGTAACAGTACTGCCAAATCCATACAGTGTTAATATCCTGCAGTGCATACTTAAACATTGCAGAAGGAAGAAAAGTCTTACATACAGAGATCCACACACACACTCACACAGACCTAAATGTCATAAGAAATAATCCAGAGTTATTTTCAGCCTGTCTTGCACACATCAGGCAAACATGTGTGGTCTAGTGGTTAAGAATCTGGCCCTACAACCACAAGTTGAAAGCTTAAATGCTACTGCTTGGCTCACTCTGTTGACCAAAGGAAAGTCCTTAATCTTCCTGCGACCTGACTCTTGTGTGGAAAACAATTCTTTTTATAATATGTTGTATTGTGAGACTAAAATAATTCAGAATTGTGCTAACCATGAAAGGAGGCTTTTCACAAAGACAATGGTACTTTATGAGGTCCTAAAAACAAAGAGTTTACCAAACTTAAATAAAGACTAATGAGGTATCTGTCTGGATACCAAGATTTATTAATGCCACTGCTATGAAAACTGTACAAAATAATTTTTGTGTACAGGACACATACCATGTAAGACTCATCTTTTCATTCAGCTCCACACATTTGACATTTCTGATTTTAGTGAACAATGCCAGGCTCCACTATTATCAGCATGTTTTGGGAAACTGGGCATTCCAAAGGTATGAGAAAAGAAGATTATTTTAATATGTTACCGTGGTTTGTTCAACTGCAGCAGGGTGTGAATATAGTTAGTTAGTGCTTGCATAAAGACTAAGCTCTAATAACAAACACAGGCATCTTGCCAAACTCTGTCTGCAGCCACCAGCCTTTATTTAGAAATCTTGATCATTGAGATGGCATGCAAAGTGACAAAACTGACATTAATAACTAAGTACACAAGACCACCTCCAGTAAAAAAAGAATAATATTTACATTGTTTTAAGATGACAGCTTCATTCTCTGCTTTGTTTTACCTTCAAATGATACCTTGTCAGGTGAATTAATTTAAGGTAAATGTGTGATCAGAAATGTAGCAATCTTGTAAAAAATGTAGCAATTCTCCTGAGGTTAACCCATCAATTCCCATTTTCATGGTTGAAACACTATTGTACTTAAGCATAACTTTAACTTTGAGACCCGTGTTCCTTCAGCATTGTAGCATTTTAAAACTTACCGCGAACAGCCTAACCAAACCTTGAACGTGATTGCCACATGAAAAGACAGGATTGCTGCTGTCCCGAAAAGATTAGAAGCCTGAAAACTAAAAGAAAATCATCCAGACACTGTGCCCTAGTGATAAAAGGGGATAACTGCTTCAAGGGTCTGGGCTTAACTCTGAGCTCATTGGATTAAACAAAAAAAGATTTAGTGACTCACCTCTTAAACACTTGCAGGGAAAAGGATTTTTTTTTAAATGGCAGAGGCTAAGATTAGAAGTAATGTATTATTAACTAAAATGATAATAAAGTACCCTATGTGCATTATGATACTGCTTATGTTTCTGCTGAAGCATCAGTAAGTACAGTAGGTAAGCATTCTATGTACAGTAGGCAGACATGCTCATAAGCACACACATATTTATGCTAACATTAAAGCAAAAGTGCAACTACTTTCCATAATCGTATTACACTTTAAAGGGCAATCATTGATAGAACTTTCTAATCAAACTACCTAGTGACATCCAGGGTCATGCTACTAAATAGTCCAAGACAAAAAGGAGTCTCTCTTATTCCTGTCTGGTTTACTCCCATTAGACAGCCTTGCTTTTTTCTCACTCTAAATATGTAAAATATGTCATCTAATCTAATATGAATCCCATCCTGCAATTTAGATTATTTTAAAATACTTTTCTAATTTTTTAAAGTACAGCCATCTTCTTTGTTGCTGCAGAGGCTATGGAAAGCAGTGTTTTCTATACTTAGTCTTGAGGCCGCATTGTGGCGAATGTTCCTTGTTCTAATCAAGTTCGTAATTACAAACGTTTTCTTGTGAAAGTGTGGTGTATTATTATTGAACTCTTTCTGCTATGTCAGGTATTCCTAATGCCAAATGTGAGCATTTAAATCAGTTTTGCTGGTGATAATCTCATTGGGGTTTGTAGCTTGACCACATTTGCATTCTTTGGCCATTTTGTTTTGACGTCACGGGACATGACAACATGACACAGTGGACATCCCCAGTCAGCATGTGAGGTCATAGTGATTACTTGTAAAAGAAAATCTGGAAGTGTGATAAAATTTCAACTCTTCTGATCATTTTTGGAAACAGGGCTTGGTTGCATTTACATCTGTCACACTCCATTCCTGGCATTTAACATCCAGAAAAGTATCCTATACGCTAAAAAGAAAGAGTAAGCAGTGTCTTTCATTTGTTGTGAACTGTCTGGACTTTATTCTATTAATTTCTGTATATATCAAACAAAATAAACCTTTGGATAATTTCTATAATATTTTACAATGGTGTTAATCTCACAAATTTTTTCATAGTGCTTTTTTTCTTTATTCACAGGCATTGGCTTTACTGGAAGCACATTTCAAATAAGTGGTAAACTGCATACTTTCTAAACCAGATTTTGCTGACGCTGGTAAAAAAAAACCAAAGGTCCAAAGGAAGAATGATGGTTTTGGTCCCTTTATTTATTGACTTGTGAATTTAGCGAAGAGCTACTCCCATCCAATTGTAAAGCAGAGTTCATGTGGAAGGGTGGGGCCTTTATCCAGGGTGAGATATTGGGTGGAGTCAGCTCAGGTCAGAGTTCTTCTTTTGGGTCAGCTATTTCCAGACAGTGAAGGGAAGAGATGGATGTTGCTTTTTCAGTTTGTGTCACAACCCCTTCTTGTGTTCCCTTAATTTTATTTCTGCTATGCTCAGCAGATTTGTTATATTCACAACATTTCTCTTAGGTATAATTTGTATTCCTGTTCATTTCAACTTATTTATTATGTATTTCTCATGTTATTCAGTGACTGTGTTAGCACTACCTTGAAATCGACTGGTACTTCATTCACGTATATGTTTCCCCAATGCTGCTGGTATACACACCGACTCTCTGTGACACTAAACTGAATAAGTGGGTTAGAAAATGGATAAATGATTGTTAACACATTTTTTTTTTTTATAATTTTACAACATCTGGAGTTTCCATACCTATGCTGGTCCTCAAGGGCAAGGTGTGGTCTTTTGTCTTAACAATATTTCAACCATAAAAAAATGCTCCATGTTTTATAGTTTTTGGTCTGTGGAAATAATCTGATGTGCAAAGCAATCTTTGAATTTTGAAAATCTTTATTTTATGCAGTAACAAAACCAAAAGCTGTTTTACAATGTAGTTTGTTTATTCTGGAATAAGTTAGGGCATGAGAAACATTTGGCAGAATGCTATGTGGGTTCATATAAGCTAATGCATTTAGAATTTTGAACTGCAGACTTATGAGGCAAGTTATTGGTAAGAATGCTGTTGAGATGGAAACATACCAAATAACTCAGTTATCTTTTATATGAATTGCATTGCTTTTGTTTTCAGATGGAATATACACTTTGACATAAACCCAAGCAAATTTAGTTTAAAATCATTACATGATTCCCTTTCTTTTAATTTTCTTTTCTGAAGGCAAAGTAAATTGTGGAAAAAAATAATTTATATGATTTTTAATAATTTTTCTGATCTTGCAGGCAATGTACTGTAGATAAACTCTATATAGTCCACTTACTACTTTTTACAATTGCAAAGTCATTACTGAATTAAGAAAAAAAATCTAATAAAAGCATTTACCAACTGCAATAAACACTGACTGGCAGGACATTTTTTACAAGTCTGACTACATAAGTATAGCTGCTTGCAACAGACTTGCTTTGCTCCCAATAATTTAACATTTTTGGACTTGTAAAAATTATTTCAAGTATACGTTTTTAACTAAAATGTGGGGGATCCAGTTAAATGATCTGTCGGTAGTTAAAGGTCACCAAAAATAATGATGTGTCTTACTCAAAGCATTATTTAATAAAACCCTTCATGCGGAGGTCCTGGATGATGTCAAACTGTAGACTTTGTTTATATATATATATATATATATTTAATAACACTCTGTAATGTTGTACAGTATCAGAAAACTTTATTTTGCCTCTTTGACGTACCTGATAGTTTTTCTTTGTTAACACTTTAAAAAGGCTAATTCCAAGGAACCAATATGGAAACATGTAATTTTTAATGTTCTATAAATATCCTATAGCCTAAGGAAGGATGAGTAACAACAACAACAATGCAGTCATATTGACAAATGACAAATGTAATACTTAATTTTTTATTTATTCTTGTTTAGTTTTTCGCCTGTAAGTCCAGTATACAAGTACAAATAAAGTATGAAAAAATGAAATGCAACATAACAACAGCAAAATGCTGCACAACTTTGCTAGTTTTGACATTTTTGGTGGAACTTGCATAAACTGCCATGTCATTTTGCACAACTAGAACTCTTCTAATGTTACAATGCATCCTTCCCATGCAAATATTGGCTTGAGGGAGGTGCTATAGCACAATAGGAGTCCACGGCAAAGATAGCTTTAGAGAATAAAATGGTGCAGCTCAGGCTCAGGCTCAGGGGGTGCATGGTCACGTTGCCTTAGGGTGTTTAACATGACAGTGTGATTTTTTCCAATTTCCTCATTGACTCTCCACGGGTTGTACTTAGCCTGGGTAGGCTAGAATGTGGGGGAGAGAGAAAGAAATCAAGGGGCTAAAATGGCAGAATAGGAAGTGAAGAGGACTTTTGAGGAGGTAAGCAGTCATAGGTTTTGCGAGGAAGCAAAAGGAATGGTGCTCCAGGAGTGTATTGTCCCCCACTGAACAGTGTGGAGGAGCGGGGGTGATTGCGATTACTCCTAGGGATCCTGTAGATGTAATTGGAAGACACAGTATGGCTACGAGCATCCCAGCGGACACCAAAGGATGGTGGACTAGATGAGAGCCTGAATGGGGGACTGCAGATGTTGCTGTATTAACCCGGGTGCAAGGGTGAGCTGGGGAGACGGAGACAGAAAGATGCTCTGGACTGGCAGGAAAGAAAATACAAGCCAATATCTACATTATATTCTTGATTTTTAACCTAGTTATTTGGATTTATTTATTGATTGATTTTATTTTCCAAAGAAGAGTGCTAGTTCTTAAATAATATTTATTGGCTAATTTGTTAATGAAGACTGCACTGCACTATTTTGAACACTTTATTGATTAATTAAAAGCACAAAGTATTTTTGTGCCACTCTTGTTCAGTGTCTTCATGCACCACAGTTCATCTTGGTATCATGACCATAGACATGGTTCAAGGGAAATGTGCCAGCTGCAGGCAACCCAGACATCACAAATGGTGGCAGAAATGGGATGGACTAGTGGAAATGAGCAACAAGAATGGAATATCAACAGCGATGGGAATCTGGTGTCTGACTTTTCAAAGAACCCACGCACCGAAGCCTGAATGGACTAAGTCAATAATGGAACTTTGAAAGGACAATTTATTTAGTGAATAGTTTTATGATTGTTTTAAACGATCTTATTTTTTTAAGGCATGTGTTTTTAAAAGGGAGTGGGAGTTTGCTTTAGTAAAGGGTTTTTAAGTTCTTTTAGTGAGTTTTTGTGCAGGTATGTAATGGCTATGTCACAGATGCTGGCCAAAAGTTGCATTGGTCAGCCTGGAAATGCACCCTTCCCATGCAACTGGTGGATTACGGGGGTAGAACATGGTACAATGCATTTTGAGTCCATGGCAGTGCATGAGATTTTTCTTTAAAAACAGTGTACTCAGGAATGCTGAGCTATTCTCTCACTTGTTAGTCCTTGTGGACTCCTTTATTCTTTTGTTACCACTATTATTTTAAAGAAGCAGGGCTGAGTTGGGTAATGTTATAGGGTGGTGTGGTGTGGGATGGGCACTGAGCATGGGGTTTTACTTTATTACTTTATTGCAATTCTCATTAGAATTGCTTATGTTCCCCTTTAAAGTATTGTTCTGTATCCCTGGAGTGTTGATGAGGGAATTGTCAGAGCATGGATTTACGTGTAGTTGCATGTGGTTCAGTCGATTTTCTTCTTAATGCTCTGGAGTGTTTAATTAAGCATGACGCCTGCTTCCATTGGGACAAAAAGGATAGACCAGGATAGATGACAAAAGAAAGAGAAAAAGGGACCAGAAGTTAAATAGTAAGGGAAAGAAAAGAAGTCATCTGAGGTGGAGTTGCTATGGAGAGGAGGCAGCGATAAGAAATGTTGTCCCAAGCTGGGCAGTGGTGCTCCAGAGAAGGGTCGCTCCTACTGAGGACTCCAGAAGGAGGAGTATAATAAAACAAAGACACAAACATAACAGGATAAAGGAGCATTGCTTATATGTTGAAGTGCTGATGAGCATAATTCTTGATTCTCAGAAGCATTATTTACAATGAACAGTATGATAACCTTTGCAGTAAGATATTTCTTGACTTCAAGCACAAAATAACTGTAAAGCTATAGAAAATACCATTATCCATGTCATCTTAATAGACAGCCAAAACACAGGAAGGAGGTGTTTATTTTAAGGTTGTGTGGTTTGCAGAGAGATATAGTATCCTTAGTTTTATCAAAAAACACTGACATATAATATAATCATAATTCTATCATTTTCAGGGTTAACCCTAGGTTCATCTTTCTTAGCCTTTCAAATGTATGTCCTACATACATACATTAAGCAGTTTTTCAGGCCTTGTAACCCTTTCTCTCAGTCACATTCTTTAGAAGCAGTAGTATGTTAGGTATAAGATGATGTAGAGCAATTATATACAAGTAATTTACTTTTGAAATGTGGACACCAACGTTACCATAAACAGTATAGGATTTCTGAAGATACTGTTAAACCAGCCAATAATTTGCCTGAAGTACTCACAGTGATATATTTTCCTTAATGTGTTTGTTTTTTATTTATACCATTTAATTATGGATGCAGTACCTTTATCGTTTTAAGAAGATATGGTCCCCAAAGATGCAGGATCAGTTTGGTTGCTGTTAATGCACCTTCCAAAGATTGGTCTATGTATCTTTGTCTGAGTTTAATAAAAAATGTGAAACATTCCTTTATTCCATAAGAGTGCAAAAACACAAATTCTGAGTAGGTCCAAAACCTTGCCCATTTTAATTGTTCTCACAGGCCATACTCATATCTCTCCAATGCTAAATTCCCTTTTAGTAGACAGTTTATACTATGATTTATGAAAGAACTAGTAAGACTAATCCACATTTTTGACATTTCTCATCTCATTTGGTTTATTCATTTCTATCTTATATTCTTTTTTTGGATGGTTGTTGCTATTTTGTTACTGATTTTACTTGGCTGTGGCAATGTTGTTTATATTGTTGTTTACAGTTGCTATGCCATGTGATGTACTATGACATCAAGCACTACATATTTAGGATGGTGGCATACTGTGTTTTGTTATCTGAACAATGGACAAATTCTAATAAACAAAAACAACACAGAACATTAGCAATAGTTAGGGTAAAGAATCCAAGTTAGTGTGAGGACATTTTGCTTTTTGATTTTCTCCTTATGTAGTGTTTTTGGTCTCTGATGATAGATTTTGGTTTGTTTCTTAAGTTTTCCCAACCTCTACCTGTCTAAATACTACGCATTTGTCACATACATTTCCAGGTCATCTTTCTTTGCCACCAAAATGAACTAACTGTCACACTGTTTTTGCTTCTAACTGTAATTGTTTCAGTGAGAGCATGGATAAGTCAAAGTGGATAAAATAGTGAGAAGAGATAATTGTCCTTTTGAATCTTAATACAACAAGTAATAATCAAATCTAACATATGATTGTGATAATTATTTGGACATTTAACAATTTCATAAAATTCTAATCAGTTTAAGTCATGAACTAGGAGTCCTAAAGCATGCAAGTCCCAAAAGCACTTCCAAAACTGTCCACTAGAGGGGGGTACCCTGCCTAGTTCCACCTAGAATGAGGGCAAACGTAGGATCTTTATAAAATAAAAGTTTTAGTCTCACAAAATGTTCCGTTATATTGTAATTAAGAGCACAAAAGGCAATCCAAGGTGAACAAAGTCCCAATATAGAATCCAAAATGACTTGTTAAAAAAAAACAGAGCAAGAGTGTCAAAATTCCAAAATATACAAAAGACACAAGCACAGCAAAACACAAACTCACCAACTCCAGAGCCCATTCACAATGAACTTCCAAGAATTTTGGGAGAGAATACAAATCTATAGGCAGAAGGCAGTACCTGGGGGTGATTGACAGATAGCTTTAACTTGTGGGGGACCACCCACAAAATACATGAAACATCACCAAGGCATTGAAACATAAACACAATCAATAGCAAATAAAAATAAATACAATTATTGCATACAAAAGAATAAAAAATGAAATAAAACTTAAATACACTTGAACCCAAGCCAGTTGAGGAACTCTGGCTGAGATTAACAGTTCATTTGATAAGTAGAACATTTGCTAAAGGTGGCTGTTTTCACAGTTTTGTAAATATTAAAGTAACAAAAAAAAAAAAAAAAACACTGCAAACAAAATTTACACCTTGGTCATAAAAAAAGATGACAGATTCAGTGAAGAGCAAAGGATATAGCCCAGACAATGTATACATTTATATTATAGTTGTGCCAGATTCTGTTTCAGTATCTGATATAAGCTCCTCAAAGCTTTTAAAATCATCTATTTCCATAGAAGCAATAAGGTGTTTATTACATTAAAGTATTCCTAGGTCATTTTCCCGACCAATTTCTCTTCATTTATAAAAGAAGGAAAACCCATTTAGTGCTTTCACAGTTAAAGGAGTAGAATAAGAACAGCAAACATGGCTCTGATTGTGCACTCGGAGCAATGTCATTAAGCAAAGCATCTTCATTTCCTACTGGCCAAAGTTTAGTAAACTTCAATTTAAACTATATAGAACATTTTGGAAAGTTATAACATTTTCTATTTTAGTATGAATAAAGATGTTTATAGGGGCTTCCTAGTGGACAATTGGAATTATTTCTAAATCTGCCTATCTACTGATTGGGTATCGATTGATTTGGATTTTGTAACATACGTCTATTTTTCAGTTGCGTTAATACAGAGATACTATTGTAGCTACTGAAAAGTAACAAGTGGTGTCATTTCATAGCCCTAGACAACAGCCTGGATGGCACTCTAATTATTCAGCCATCCAATTTTACTGTCATATCTTGAGATAACATACAAGACCCCCCAGCCCCAATTGGGATAAAACTGTTTACGAAACTTTGGACTTTCCCCAAAATCATCCTAATTATTTACAAAGGATATATATTTTTTTTTGCATACCATGTTGCTAACCAGCAGTGAGGGGAACACAGTCTGCCATTGATCATATTCTCTTACTGTAACCTTGATAAGCAGCCAGACACAATGAAGTTATTCTCTAATACCTCAGATTACTGTAAAAAGATATCATTAGTGCTAACATGCAGCAATTCAGTGAATACTTACTCAGCCAGTGACTCCAATTTTGTCCTCAATGTCTAAATTCTTGGCACCTCAAAGTCATTTTAAATTTGAATAATTTGAACTTCTAACATTCCACACTATGGAATCACTAATCAGTGGTATTACAGATACTACCGAGTACTAGTTCTGGGCCAGAACCAGTGAACTTGCTGTTGAAAGACTTAATTTGAACTTCTTAGACAACCTATGGCTGAATTTGTGCTGCTGACACTGCTCACTGATTATAGAATGGCATGAGAGAGTGAAGTTCAACAATTAAAGGGAAAATTATGTAAAAAAACCAAATCAATTTAATTTTCACTTTTTTGACAGTTCTTTGTTACTCCTACATGTTTAACAAGTAAAGCTATCTTTATTGCTGGCAGAAAAAGCTAAGCTATTCATGTATAAGGTTATACAACATCTAAATATGCCCTCAATGGATAGAGAACAAATAGAACTTTTGTTTATCACGAGGCCACCTTCAGATGATTTGTGTTTTAATAAAGTTCAAAGATAGTGGGTCTTATAATAGAGTGCCATTGGTTGCCTGCGAGACACTCGGTTTCAGGCCATTGTTTCTGGCAGACTGACTGCATTCTGCTCATTCTGCTAACTTGTTTTTTAGGTCCCACAGGCTTGTCACTCAGCTAAGCTTTGTTCCTGGTAAATTATCTGCACTCTTGAACTGTCGCTTCTGTCGAGAAAAATTCTCCAGCTTACAGTTACAGTCAGTTAATTTGCTGTCCTACCATATGGGAAGACATGGCATTGTTTGTAACAGTGAGTGTATATTGTAAGGGCTGCATATTATTAAGTATACCTTTTTAAAACTTGTTTTTTTTATTTTATAACTTTTTTGTAAATAATTGTTTTATTATTTATTATGAAGTACTAGCTATTGTGCTTATCAAAGGCAGGTAACAGGGTAATTAAAAATATTTACTATCTCTTGACCTACATGTACCTTCAGCGCCTTTCCTCTGTATTTGTGTGTGTAATTGTCCCTTAACCAGCACTCCCTCTCTCAAGCGCGTTCCCATAAAGCCTGCTTCTTAGACACTGCCATTATTTGTGAGACACCTTTCTTCCTTCCTGTCAAGTTTTATACTTGCCGTCTTTGAAGGGGAACCTCTCAGTGTGCCTCATACACTTTTGCACCTTCTTGTGCATCTCTTTTCAAAACCAAACTAACCAATCAACACCAAAGCCAAACTGACTAACTCACCAGCTACAAAACAGGAATCAGCCCCAGGTGAGGCACCAGTTCATTACAGAGTAACTCTATGCAGACATCCATATGGGGGAAGTAAAGATTTGCAAGTTAACCTAGCTTGCATGTGTATGGGATTCTGGAGAAGAACCATAATACCATAAGAAAAAAATCCACGTAGTGACAGAGGGACAGTGCAAATATCACAAAGATGGTGACTAAGCATGGGTTTTAAACTTGGGATACTGAATCCACTGGTCTGCAGCACTGTGTATAATTGATATTTGGAGCATATATTAAAAGGAAGTCTTTTATGATTATAGATTATTGCACAGTGGCGTCTGTCCTCACTGACTGTGTTATATTCTAGATTGGCGTCTGCTCAGCACACAAAACATACAGTTGGTGGTGAAAGTCGTTCAGAATATTAGTGACACATAGCTCCGCTCTGTTTAGAACACATACAACACAGACTGCCTTTAAAAGCCAAACATCCTAATGAGTCTTTTTTTCTCCTTCCTCTAATGTTTGTTATTAGTAATACATTACTTTCATAGGTCTATAGGAGAAATGCAGACAACATTTTCTTTTAGCCTTTTAACTCTTTCACTAGGATAGATTTACCTGATTTACAAAAAATAATATCTCAATTAAAACCCTCCACCTGCGTCCTTGACCCGATACCAACAAGGTTTTTCAAAGAAGTATCAGGCGTGCTAATTGATAATGTTCTGGACATAGTAAATTCGTCACTAGATACTGGGGTCTTCCCAGACTGTCTTAAGACTGCTGTAGTTAAACCCCTACTTAAGAAACATAATCTTGACCCCTCGGCTCTTGAAAATTTTAGACCCATCTCTAACTTGCCCATCTTAAGTAAAGTTCTAGAGAAGGCAGTCATTATGCAGTTAAATGACCACCTAAATAAACATGCTATTCTTGATAAATTTCAGTCGGGTTTTAGAACAAATCACAGCACAGAAACTGCACTCGTTAAAGTAGTAAATGACTTGCGGGTAAATGCAGACAGAGGCCATTTATCTGTTCTCATCCTCTTAGATCTGAGTGCTGCATTTGACACCATTGATCACAACATTCTTAGAAATGGGTGGGCCTCTCTGGCAGTGTCTTAAATTGGTTTGAATCCTACCTGACAGGGAGAAAATATTTTGTTAGTTGTGGTAATTACAACTCGAAGACACATGATATCCAATATGGTGTTCCACAAGGCTCTATCCTGGGTCCGCTGTTATTCTCAATCTACATGCTTCCGTTAGGTCAGATTATCTCAGGGCACAACGTGAGCTACCACAGCTATGCTGATGACACACAGCTGTACTTATCAATAGCACCTGATGACCCGATTCTATTGATTCACTAACACAATGTCTGACTAGTATCTCAGAATGGATGAATAGTAATTTTCTCAAGTTAAATAAAGAGAAAACTGAAATTTTAGTGATCAGCAATAATGGATACAATGAGGCTATTAGAAATAAACTGGATACATTAGGATTAAAAGTCAAGACGGAGGTAAAAAGCTTAGGGGTGATTGTTGACTGTAATCTGAATTTTAAATCACATATTAATCAGATCACTAGGACAGCATTTTTCACTTAAGAAACATAAGTAAAGTTAGACCTCTTTATCACTGAAAGATGCTGAGAAATTAGTTCACGCGTTTGTTTTCAGTCGACTAGATTACTGTAACGCACTCCTCTCAGGACTACCCAAAAAGATATAAATCGCTTGCAACTAGTGCAGAATGCAGCTGCTAGAATCCTAACTAGGAAAAGAAAATCAGAACACATTACTCCAGTTTTGATGTCACTACACTGGTTACCTGTGTCATTCAGAATTGACTTTAAAATTCTGCTTATGGTTTATAAAGCCTTAAATAATCTCGCCCCATCTTATATATCGGAATGTCTGACACCTTATATTCCAAATCGTAACCTCAGATCCTCAAATGAGTGTCTCCTTAGAATTCCAAGAACAAAACTTAAAAGAAGTGGTGAGGCGGCCTTCTGCTGTTATGCACCTAAAATCTGGAATAGCCTGCCAATAGGAATTCGCCAGGCTGATACAGTAGAGCACTTTAAAACACTGCTGAAAACACATTACTTTAACATGGCCTTTTTATAACTTCATTTTAATCGTAATTTAACTTAATCCTGATACTCTGTATGTTCAATTCATCATAACAACTATTCATGGTGGCTCTAAAATCGGTACTGACCCCTACTCTCTTTTCTGTTTCTTTTTCCGGTTTCTTTGTGGTGGTGGCCTGCGCCACCTCCACCTACTCAAAGCTTCATGATGCTCCAACAATGATGGACGGATTAAAAGGAAGAAGTCTACGTGACCATCATCATCATCAAGCCCTTCCGTGAGAACCCTAAATCCAAAGAGGACTGTTTCATTTATGTTAGGTAGAATGCCCAGAGGGGACTGGGCGGTCTCATGGTCTGGAATCCCTACAGATTTTATTTTTTCTCCAGCCGTCTGGAGTTTTTTTGTTTTTTCTGTCCCCCCTGGCCATTGAACCTTACTCTTATTCAATGTTAATGTTGATTTATTTTTTATAATTATGTCTTTCATTTTTCTATTCTTTAATATGTAAAGCACTTTGAGCTACTGTTTGTATGAAAATGTGCTATATAAATAAATGTTGTTGTTGTTGTTGTTGTGTATACATGAAAAACAAATCTGAACTAGAACTACAAGCTGAATCCAGAACTAAATAGTATGAAAACCAACCTTAGCTTTTTCAGTTCTGTTACAGTGCTATTATATTTTAGTATTGTTCTTTCTAAGTCTATAACATAAAAGTTTTACCCGAATTATTTTTATATACAATGAATTATACATTTCTTTATCAGTTGTAATACATGTCTATTAACCTGTTTTGTACTAATCATTTGTCTTAAACTACATTTCTTTAAAAAAATCCAAAAGTGTATTTTTAATTAACTGCCTCAACAGACCTGTAAATTAGTGTGTGTCATTTTAATTTACTATATTGAGTTGTGCACTTGCAGTTGTGAAAGTCAGAGCAGTACAAAAGAATAAAAACTTAAAGAAATATTGTAGGTGAAGGAATCTGAGTCTGCAACCAGGGTGTACAGAAACTGGAAGCTATCCCAAACCACTAAGCTGGTGGACATCTGGAATTACGCAAGACCACCAGACTGCCCTGAGAACTTGGCCCTAGTCCTGAAAAGTTCTTTTTTGATTAAGGAGTCTTAAACTGCCAATAGAACCCAAAGGTAAACGTTACTGAAATGATTAAGTAAACTTTATAATCTGAAGTACTGAGATAAACTGTACTTTATTGTACATATGGCATTTTTTTGTTTTAGAAGTAATTTTTTTCCAAGAATTATTCTGTGTGCTTTATAAAAAATAAATATTCGAGGATTAAAAGGAGAAACAAGACACAAGAAATATCATTGTTTTCAGATTTTACTAATCATTTTATTTATCCATTATCATTTTCTGCCTTCTCATTGGTTAGAGTCACAACATACAGGAGTATTTATTTGAACCCAAAGCATGAGCTAGACCTGGACATGGGTAGAATACCTAATACCCATGCAAGATAAAAGATTCACTTGCTATATGAAATATTCAAAAATTGCAAACAAATCACCAACCAGTCAATGGCAGTTGTCAAAAGCAAAAAGTGCAAATAGAAAATGAAAAATCTCATACTAGGAACAGTGTTTATAATATATAGAGAGTGAGATTAAATATGTCATGCTTCACTTGTTTTAGCAAGCATTTTTAAGAAAACTTCATGTTTAAGGAGGAATCAGCCCTTGCCAACATAAAAGGTAATAATTGAGACATTTTATGCAAACGGCAGTAAATTGAGAAAATCAGTGCTACTCAGTATGTAAAAAGGGTCATCAATGTTACTGTTTCTATATTAAAAATACTGTTGAATATAAAGTCATATTTATATTACCATGCATATTATATGTACTGTATATAAATTATTATAAACTAGCATATGTACTGTTGAATATAAAGTCATATTTATTATATTACCATGCATACTATATGTACTGTATATAAACTATTATAAACTCGCAAATGTACTTATAAATAATAGTTATACACTTTGACTAAAACCTGTAAAAAGAGTATACATATAGTTCTGTTCATCAAGGGTATCAATGTGGACACTTTACCCTACTTTAATTTAAGTAATTGCACAAATGGAATGTATACATAATACACATTGTGGAAAGCTCAGACCCGACACACACAGGCAGACACAGAACATCTTGAACATGCACTTTTTATTTGCAACCCCTATTTACAAGCCCAACCCCCAGTGCAGTAATCACCCAAACATCTTCCCCAGATGTGCTCCAGGTGCTTCCTCATCTTCTCCCAGCAGCACTTCCTGGTGTGGCGGAAGCGCTGCTCTTGGACCCGGAAGCACTCCAGGTGTACCTGGAATCTTCTTCCGACAGCACTTCCTGGTGTGGCAGAAGTGATGCCTTCCAGAGCTCCACAATCCTGGCGGTGACCACGGGCCCCAACCGGGTTGAGCTTCTAAGCTCTGTTCCCGTCGCCCCCACACAGACCAGGGTGGCTGCCCTCTCATGGCCCGGGGAAGGTATTGCTCCTCTCCCGGATCCTCCAGGTGTCCCGGCTGGACAGGACCCCCAGTCATCTGCCACAATATATGTATGCAGAAAAGCCCTATGTCACTGTATTTTCACAGAATATCATTAGTGTTGACTAATATGTCTTGTTTTCTGACAAGTAGCTAAGCATAATTCAAGAATAAAACATCTGGTCTGTGGTTTCGGAACGCTTGCTATGCCTGAGTTGCTGATGTAACAATTACTGTATGTCTGGAGTCCAGTTTGGTAAATGAGATGTGTAACTTATTCAGTTTTAAAAACAAACACTAATCCATGTGACTAGGTAATTTGTCTAACATATAAGATTTTACTTGTTTTAGTTGGATCACTCATATTGTGTTCTGAGACTAACATAAGAGTTTCCCATCAGATCAGTCATGCCGCAGGAAATAGAACGTGCATCATCTGTATTTCGTTCAGCCATTGACAACTCTTTCATAATTTTTTTTTTCATATTACAGTATAGAAAAACTGTAATACTCAGTTTCCCCATTCAAGTGTTGCATTATCTATTTTTGCAAAGCAAGTTATAATGTTTTTTGCTGCCGTAAGTATGCAACCACAATTACATGTGCACTCATTGAATATTATTATTAAAGTTGTTAACTGCCTACTTCAATGATGTCTCCAGTATTAGATAATAAACCATCAATGCCATACAGAACAAATTAGATATGGGCTACTACATCAAGAAATGTATCATATTTGCTGAATATTTGGAAGGTATTAAATTATTATTCCCAACATAGTTTAGCTGAGAGGTCAATGAGTGAATCTGTATTAGGATGAAACAGAAATTAAGAACAAATTCTAGTATGTCTTTCATCTGTCTGTCCATTGTTACACTGACTGCCGAATTTCATTTCACTTGACTACAGTCTGGGTTATAGCTGATAGGATCCAGTGTACTAAAATTGATTCCTATGCCTGGACATTGTTCTTGTGAATTTTGCCCATTCCTTTTGTATTTGAATGGATTTTCATCCATGTACTTTCACAACTCCAAAGATTTGCCTGTTTGGCCCCATCATGAATGGGTATGGTGAGCAGTAGATTTGTGACTGGTTTCCTGTCTTACACCCAGTGCTTCTAGGATAGGCTAAGGCGCACATTCTAGGATTGGATGTTATAAGATAATTACAATTACACCTACCATATCAGCATGCAGGCCAATTTATAAAAATGTCAAATGAAGAAGTACAGTTTCAAGAAAGATAGGCAATACATGTTTGTGATGAGTGGAAAGGTACCTGTGTTTCTTTTCTGTAAAGATAAAGTGATGCTGCTAAGGGAGTATAATTAATGGTGCCATTGCTAAATAAAGAGATTTGCGTCATGAGAATAAAACAGATTAAGTGAAAGAACTTAAAAAAGCTGTTCATGCCTAGCATACTTTACACAGGCTAAACCTCAAGAGGATGTAGCAGTAGAGGTCCGTTTCATCATGTCAGAAGAGATTGCTAAAACATCTTTTTTATAGAAAGGGTGCTTTTTTGTGGAATTATCTGCCCTAACAGGAGACAGGTATTTATTAATGTAAGAAGAACTGTTCAAGTCAAAAAATTACTGCTGACAAAAGCATGGATATTAGTGATACAGCTCAGTTGTAATGAACTTTATATTATTATCTGTCTGTTATCTCCAATGTTTTCTGCTTAAATATAAGTTTGGTGTTTGTAATGTTTAGGCAGTATGGTGTTTTTGAAGCCTCTGTATTATTAATGGATGGCAGAGGACTTTGTGCCCATTTTAAGAAGATGAAAGTAGTCATAAGAGGAGAAAAGAGCCAAAAGGTTGGCGTCACAATCAAATACAAGTAAAAGGAAAAAGCTGCTCAAAGCAGCTCTGTTGGGAACTGATATAATACTTTACATCAGTCACGTTTGAATTACATGGAGAGGCCTTATTGATGGAATTAGTGAATGGCTGAGAAGAAGATTTGTTCTCAGAACAGAGTGAACTGGTGAGCCATAAAGTTTACTTTCTTCAGGATAATGCTAACTGTTTAAGATCATCCCGTGCTGGCACATTTCCTATTATATCAGAAGCAAACACTGTGAACTTAATGAAACTTTTCAATCTGAATATAAATCATGGTGTTAACACCAACTATGTTTAATTGTCATATATGTGTTGAATTTGAAGTCTCATTAAAATTTTGTATATGTGGGGATTAAGTGCATAATAATTAGTAGAGCTAATCTTTTCATAGATAGATAGATAGATAGATAGATAGATAGATAGATACTTTATTAATCCCAAGCGGAAATTCACATAATCCAGCAGCAGTATACTGATACAAAAAAAAAAACAATATTAAATTAAATAGTAATAAAAATGAAAAATGAAAAAAAAATAAATAAATAAAAAAGCAAACAATAACTTTGAGTAATGTTAGCATTTACTCCCCCGGGTGGAATTGAAGAGTCACATAGTATGGGGAGGAACGATCTCCTCAGACTGTCAGTGGATCAGGACAGTGACAAAAGTCTGTCACTGAAGCTACTCCTCTGCCTGGAAATGACACTGTTCAGTTGATGCAGTGGATTCTTCTTGAGTTTGCTTAGTGCCCGTCGCTCTGCCACAGATGTTCAACTGTCCAACTTTACTCCTATAATAGAGCCTGCCTTCTTAACAAGTTTGTCCAAGCGTGAGGCGTCTTTCATCTTTATGCTGCCTCCGCAGCACACCACCACGTAGAAGAGGGCACTCGCCACAACTGTCTGGTAGAACATCTGCAGCATTTTATTGCAGATGTTGAAGGATGCCAACCTTCTCAGTAAGTATAGTTGGCTCTGACCTTTCTTACATAGAGCATCAGTATTGGCAATCCAGTCCAATTTGTCATCCAGCTGCACTCCCAGATATTTATAGGTCTGCACCCTCTGCACGCAGTCACCTCTGATGATCACAGGGTCCATGAGGGGCCTGGGCCTCCTAAAATCCACCACCAGCTCCTTGGTTTTGCTGGTGTTAAGATGTAAGTGGTTTGAGTCGCACCATTTAACAAAGTCTTTGATTAGCTTCCTGTACTCCTCCTCCTGCCCACTCCTGATGCAGCCAACAATAGCAGTGTCATCAGCGAACTTTTGCATGTGACAGGACTCAGCCATATTGGAAGTCTGATGTATATAGATTGAACAGGACCGGAGAAAGTACAGTCCCCTGCAGCGCCCTGTATTGTCTGTAAGATAGTCCACGATCCATGCCACCAGGTGTGAGTCTACTCCCATCTCAGTCAGCTTGTCTCTAAGGAGCAGAGGTTGGATGGTGTTGAAGGCGCTAGAGAAGTCCAAAAACATAATTCTTACAGCACCACTGCCTCTGTCGAAGTGGGAGAGGGATCGGTGTAGCATATAGATGGTATGCAAACTGCAGAGGGCGTGGCGGACCTGTGGCCTCAGGTGGTGAAGCAGTAGCCGCTCCATGGTCTTCATCAGATGTGACGTCAGAGCAACAGGCCGGAAGTCATTCAGCTCACTAGGACGTGATACCTTTGGGACAGGGTGATACAAGATGTTTTCCAAAGCCTTGGGACTCTCCCTGTTCCAGGCTCAGGTTGAAGATGCGCTGTAGAGGACTCCCCAGTTCCAACGCACAGGCCTTCAGCAGTCGTGGCGATACACCATCTGGACCTGCTGCTTTGCTGGCACAAAGTCTTTTCAGCTCTCTGCTTACATGGGCTGCTGTAATTGTGGGTGGGGATGTCTCACCTATGCTGGTATCAGCAGAAGGATGGTTGGAGGATGCAGTACTCCGAGGTGAGAGTGGGTTAGGGTGATCAAACCTATTAAAGAAGTTGTTCATTTGGTTTGCTGTCTCCACGTCTGTCTCGATGGCTGCACCCCGCTTCGAGCTGCAGCCAGTGATAATCTTCATCCCATCCCACACTTCCTTCATGCTGTTGTTCTGCAACTTCTGCTCCAGCTTTCTCCTGTACTGCTCTTTCGCCGCCCTGAGCTGGACTCGGAGTTCCTTCTGCACATGCTGGAGCTCATGCCGATCACCGCCTTTAAAAGCCCTTTTCTTCTGGTTCAAAAGGCCTTTGATGTCACTTGTAATCCATGGCTTGTTGTTAGCATAGCAGCGTACTGTTCTTACTGGAACTACAATGTCCATACAGAAGTTGATGTAATCAGTTGTGCATTCAACAGCCTCTTCAATGTTCTCACTATGTGACCCCAGCAATATATCCCAGTCTGAAGTTCCAAAGCAGTCTCTCAGAGCCTGCTCTGCCTCAGGGGACCACTTCCTGAATGAGCATGTGGTTGTAGGTAGTTCCCTCACTCTTGGTTTGTAGTGAGACTGAAGCAGAACCAGGTTATGATCTGCTTTCCCAAGTGCAGACAGTGGGGTGGCGCTGTATGCATCTTTAACGTTTGCATACAGTAGGTCGATAGTAGGTTACAATCCACATACTGGGAGAAGGCAGGTAATGTTTTGTCCAGCGTCACATGGTTAAAGTCTCCAGCAATTAGCACAAGTGCCTCAGGGTGCTGTGTTTGTAACTTAGCAACTGCGGAATGGATGATGTCACTCGCTATCTCCGCGTTCACTTGAGGGGGGATGTAAACAATAACAGCAATCACGTGTCCAAACTCTCTGGGCAAGTAATAGGGGCGCAGACTTACGGCCAACAGTTCGATGTCCCTGCAGCAATTGGAGATTTTAACGTTTACATGTCCTGAGTTGCACCACTTTGTATTGACATAGAGAGCGAGTCCTCCTCCTTTCTTCTTCCCGCAGGTATTTGCGTCTCTGTCCGCTCTAACTGTGCTAAACCCGGGTAGCTCCACGTTAGCATCTGGGATGGTAGTTGTTAGCCACGTTTCACTAAAACACAGCAAGCTGCATTCTCTGTAGGTTCTGACATTTTTCACCAGCACAGCCAGTTCGTCGATCTTATTTGGTAGTGAGTTCACATTTCCCAGGATCACAGAAGGCACCGACGGTTTATAACGCCATTTTCTCTCAAGTTGTCTCACTTTTATCTTATCTTTTATCTTTGCGCCAGATTGGCTGCCCCGATATCGTCTTCTTACCTGATCAGGTAAATAAGGAACCACACCGGCATGAGCATTTCTTCTTAGTGCTTTAAGCTGACTACTTGAATAGGCGAGTCTCGGAGTGTAAAAATTCATGTCAAGTAGTAAAAATAGTAAAAAGTGTCCAGGGAGCGATTCCACATAAAAGAAAGTGGTAGAAGTGATCAGTGAAATAGAGAAATAGAGAAAAAAAATAGATAAAAAGGTAAAAAGATAAAGTCATACACGGAGCTGCTGGAAAGGCTGCCACTCGGATGCGGCGCCGGAAATGAAGTTACATATGTCTTTGTCTCAGTTATACAGTTAAAAACTCAGGAAAGCTAAATGGTAGTGGTAGCAGGGTTTGATCCAAGCAACTTTTGTTATACAATTTCTATTTGAGAAGTGAATCAAGATTTCTTAATAACTTAAGAACTTCTGGATATGACAGAAATGCATGATACCACAACATGTCACTCAGACAGAAAGAAATGAATTTATCTTGTAACAAATTATCAGGGTTTGCAATGGATGGTAAAGCAGGAGTGTATAGTGTTAGAACCATTTTGGCTGCTAATACAGAAGTAACTGGAAGAGAAATGCACTGAGTTGCTGAGAATATCAGCATTGTATCATTGACGGAGAGACACTTTTTGGCAAGATAGCCAAAACTGACTATGGTATGAATACAGTAATGAAAACTGTTAACTTCATTAGAGCACAAGGTTTGAACCATTTTTAGTTTAGGCAAATTTTGGAAGAACTCTCTAGAAAGTGACCACAAAGACATACCTTACTACCCCAACGTGTGCTGACTAAGTTAGGGTGCAATTCTGAAGCAATATTATCAGTTTCTGTAAAAGGTTGCACTTTTCATTAGCCACACGATATAGAAGATATATCAGATCTAAACCACACACAATGTCCAAAAGGTACTGTCACTTCTTAAATAAAATTATAGTCTTTTTCGAGTCTCCAAATGTGCTATCCCAGTATAAAAGAGTTTACATATCTCACCCAATAATGATCCACCAAACTGCACCATCTGATTTTTACTATTCTTACAGTATGCAGCCCAAGAACAGCTGTGCCAGAAAACTCTTCGAGGTGACCTCCAAACTGGAAAGAGCTAAGAAATTTAAGCAAGGAGGTCTTCTTTCTGAGCCTGTTAAATCCACCAAAAGATTTTGGGCTTCTTTTTTTTCTTCTTGCCTTTTTTCATTTCTTCTTTTAACTGTAATTTGGCTTCTATTGGCATTACAACCTCCCAGAAATCATCGCAACTGATTGTACTGCACCAAGGTCCTCTACATTTAGGAAGACACAACTGAAAGACAAAAGAAAAAGTAAAATCAGAGAATACATAATCCTCCAACCTCAGCCTCTCTCAGAAGGGGTCTGAAGTAAGCATTTACATTGACCACATTCACAATATCTGTTTTAATATGTGGTTCCCTACCCTTTCATATGCAGTAGTTGTTTGGTCCTTGTTGCTTTAAAGTTAAAGCTGGCCTTGTCCATTTAGCCACAAGCCTTGACGATAATTGTGTCATAGAGATAGTGAGTAACCCAGACCAAGTTACCCATCACGTAGTGCACTTTACTATGCTGGGTATTATAACATCTGGTATGTCTTGATGTCGCACTCACCAAACTCTTCTGAATGTTCATCCTAAGCTATTCCAGTGTGGTGAGTGTATGGTATTGGGGTGTGTTTGGTAATGGAGCTGCTGTTATAAGATAGTCAGTAGGTCCCTTTTGTGCTACCAAGGCAGGTGTCATACTGGTAGCCTCATGCGTTGCTGTATTAATGGCAGACCTCAGCTCTGGGATCCAATTGTCCCAGTCTTAATGTTGGTCACCTATGAAGGCGGTCAGCATAGTCTTTAAGGTTCTCTTTGCACTTTCTGTCAAATTGGTCAGTTTCTGCTTTATACCATAGGTAGCATACAGCTTTGCAGTGGAAGTAGAAGGTTCCGTCAAATCCATTCTCAACATCTCTCTTGGTTCATGATACCAAGGTTGATTTTGGTTTTCTAGGTGTGTTGTAACGGCTGACCCCTTACCCAGCTGGCAGCTACACCCTTAGACCTGTGGCCTGGATAAATTACTGAGGTGAATCTTATAAATCAAGACGTACCTCTAACAAATACAATTTTCCCCACAACTGATGGATTAAACATAGGCACACAAAAGCAGATATGTAAAAATAAGTGATTAATTATGTTAAATGAAATAACAAAAAATACAAATTTCACACGTAGAAAATATATTTGTATAAACCACCACCAAAGCAACAATGTGATAACACCATATATATACAATAACAAAACCCTCCCTTGCCTCAGTAACAAACACAAACAACAAATAAAGATAAATGAATACGGAAATGCCAATGATTGTGAATTTGAGTCCAAGTATAAAACTGTCCTGAATACGGATGACTGTTCAACAGATAGATGATGTGTTTGAATTTCCCGGAAACAAAAATGGAGCCAACCTCACTTTGAATCCTCGGCGTGTGGTGGACAATGTAGTTCAACCCCGGGGTCTCTGGTGATGATTGAATCAATGTAAGTCCGGCAGAATGAAAAACAAACAGGATTCCAAAGCGCAATGTGGAAAATTAGCAGGTGCTGGTGGTTCGTTGTAAGTGACTTGTGATCTCCGTCTTTCTCTTTCTTTCCTCTCTGTTCCCTCCTGATTGGCTAGATAGTGATGAGCTGGTTGTACTTGATTAATTGTGAACGGGTGTTTTCCATCTTGGGGCTGCGTTCTCCCTCCATCACCCATCCCCTCTGTATTTACAGGGACAACATTCACTGACACACACATGATAAACAGCAAACGAGACGATGGAAACAAAACACACTCGGCACAAACATTGACAACACTAATTCTATGTAGCCCCGCTACAGGGTCATTCATTATCTGGCATGTCTGGCACCTCTTCACATGATCCCACACATCCTTTCACACAGAGGGTCAGTCACTAGCTGAAGTTTAGATTCCTCATGTTTTGACAGCAGTGATTGATATAGTACACCCTGCAGTTCCTCAAAGTGTATACAGCCAGGCTCTTATTTACCAGAGTCCTCCCTACACCTTTGGCACACAAGAAAGGTATGTTGTGCTTTAGCCAATTCCTGAAGGCCCAGGTACAAATGAGTCCACTGGACGTGAGCCATGTTCGATGACTCAGGGATTCATGTCAACTTTCCCCGGCTGCATCAATGACATGGGAAATTGGATTAATGTCAGAAATAGGTTCAGTTTTTTATGACTGCAATCCTCAGAAAGCGCATCACTCTATAACAGTCCGTCCTATCTTGGATGATGCCGCTATAATTCACCACACTTTAGTTGATTTATTTGGTTTGGATTACAAGTCAACTCTAAACTGCCTTTGCACCCCTTCCTGCAATACCAACAGATTAAATATGATGAATGATTTTAATATAAAGAAAAAGACCCAGTGAAACAGACAGTGCAGAGTACATAGTGTAATAAAAGTATATTTAAGTCACAAAAATAGCAACAACAGTATCTATAATCCCACACACCCAATACTTACAGCATCCAGATGCCGTAGAAGAAAACAAATTAATGATAGACCACACAAAATGTCCACAAAGTGTTGTTACATCTTAAGTGAAAGTATAGTCTTTTCCAGTCTCCAGATGCACTATCCCAGTATAAAAAGAATTCATACACCTCACCCAAAATTGATTGACCAAACTGTGCCACTTGATTCTTGCTGTACGCACCCACCTCCGAATCGGAAAGGGTTTCAATATCTAATCGAGGAACTCTTTTTTCCTGCATTAGTCTGTGCATTTTAAATGCACCAAAAGGTTTTGGGTTTTATATTTCTCCATTTTTTCTTCTTCTTGCCTTTCCACGCTTTATCTTTTTGTTGTAAGTTAGCATCTATTATCATGACAACCTCCCAGAGATCATTGTATCTGACCATAATGCATTAAAGTCCTCACTGTTGCTGTCTTCCCAAAATCCCTGATTTACTCCTTCAATTTTTTTTTCTATGTGCCTGGTAAGAGAAAGAGTTTACATTTAGGATGACACAATAGAAACACAGAAGGCAAACTAGAAAATACATAATGTGTCAGTACTACAAATTGGTCTTCACATAAAAAACAAGATACTAGCTTCTTTTTCTCTGGGTCAGGTGTGCCTTCATAAAAATCTATAAAATGCTTTGTTATTTTGTTAACATTATATTTGTTCTTGAATGAAAGAACAAGTCTGACAAAATTATATTACAATTAAATTTACAAAGTTGTCCATATGCCAGACATATGAATAAAACTGATTTATTTGCTTTCATTTATTATTCAATAAATATTTTGATGATTACATGATTCTTGGAAAATTTCAAAAAGTTAAAATAGTGACTAGATTTCTGGCATTTTGCATCTGCTTCAATACTGTGGAAACTTTGTCAAATATGTTAAATCATTATTGCTGACAAATGCTGTAGTAGTGTTTTTTGCCAAGCTTAATTAAACCCATCTGAAGCCTTATTTTAAGTAAAACCTTTGATTACAACATATTACATGCTTGAATTTATAATCTATAGAGAGATTTCTTGAAAACAATGGTTTTCTCATTTTTAAATATGCTGCAAGCAACAGTTGTTTAAGCAATATCAGCAAAGTTCAAGGCAATAGTTTAATGATGTAATATGGGGAGATCGGTGGCATTGTTTGTTAAATTATTGGCTCTGCTTTCTGTAAATTCCTGGTTTGGAAAAAAAAAAGAAAAATCTTTCTATTCTTTTTTAAGATGTAACATACTGATCTGAGTGATTTCAAAGGCAAATGTTACACCTTTTAGCAATCATTTGTTTTGACAACTTTATTCTTTAACATTTTTGAAGGTGGACATTGTATTATGTAAAAGTCTGGAATCATAAATTTCTGACTTATGGAAATATGTTTTATTTGTTAGTCATTTTGACAGGAAACACTTGTCTTAAAAGAAATGACTGACAGCCAACTGCACCAATACTAATCAGAATATTTTAAATTTTTGTCAGTTGTTTTCCAGCTTTCACCAAAATAAACTTCCTTCAAAAATGGCCATACTCAGGGCTTTTCAACTGGCAGCTTTTGGGCTTACCGGCCCATAAAAAAATGATCTGGCCCATTAAAATGCATTTATCACCATAGATCAACTTGTTTCTGAGCACCAATGCACTGAAATTCCTCAAAGAGAAAACGGCTTGCTGGCTTTGCGATTCCCCTTGCTGTCACATCACACTTATAGGCCTCTGAAGTGCGCGCTCCAAAGTTTCACTAGGTTCCAAGATTTTTCCAGCTAGCAAATATCTACAAACATGTCTTTTTCAACCTTAAAATAGAGAAGAGTTGACAATAAAATTAGCTTAATAATAACTGGAGTGAGAAATATCTATTTGTACTGTTTTAACAAAACCCATATGTATGCTCTGTAACTAGTCTATTACTGTCATGAAAGAGTACAATTTGAGAAGGCATTTTAATACACAGCACTCAAACTTTGACACATTTTTTTTCTAATAGGCTCAGATGTTTGTAGACATAAAGTGCAAAGTCTAGTAATGAGCTATGGAAAGCAGATGAGCTAACCTGGTTTGATCATGTTCTGAGAAGGAAAAGGCTATAGCAGCCTCCGTCTGTGTAGCATAGATTGTCAGAAAACAAATAAAAACATTCACTGACTCCGTGATTGGTAGTGACAGATGACAAAGTAAGGAAGAGCATAAATTCATCCATTCAGAAAATGAAAAATGTCTGATACAACAACCATGAGAAGAGCTGAATTATTAGTAAGTGATGTTTTTGAAAAGGGTTTGTCAACTCTGCCAAGCAGTTGTTGCTTTTCTCCACAGCTGTTATCTTAAAAAAGTGGAGGCATTTATATTCAAAATGTTGGACAAGAAGTTCATGGCAGAAGTGTTCTTCCTAAATGACATCTTCCAACATTTAAATGGACTTAATCTTGGTTTGCAAGGAATGGACAAAATATTCTGCAATCTTGTTAAAAAATGTAACGGATTTAAAAAGAAACTCTACACATTTTCAAATGATTTAACTACAGGGAAAATTCTTAATTTCCCAACACTGAATAATTTAATAAATAACTCGGCATCTGGACAAGTTCCTGTAATAATGACAGAATTTTTAGACAAGCTGAGGGCGATCTTTGCTGCGAGGTTTGACAGCTTTGACATTTCCACTAAGGTCTTTTCGAAGAATCCGTTTACGACTGATGTGGGAGGAGAGTTTGCATCAAAAGCCAAACAGGTGCTTACAGTATGTCACTTGAGTAACGTTCCCCTTAACTAGAACTAATAGACATGCAAGAATCCTCTGAACTGAAACAGACGCTTCAATCTGTGGGATGTCTACAATTTTAGGCAGACCTGAACCAGGTCCAGTTCCTAAACACTAAAGGGTTGGCTGTTTTTCTTCTAATAATGTTTGCTACGATGTACATATAAGAGTCAAGCTTTTCGCATATAAATGCAATAAAAACAAACACTCGTTTCCCCTCTTATAAGCACCCACCTCCATGAATTTCTACAAATTGCTGTCAGTTCATATGAACCTAACTTTAATGCACTTGCAAAATCAAGTAAGAGCAACTTTAGTCCTTAGAAAACAAATACAGTACTGGTTGTTAAATGTGTATCTTATATAAACAAGATACAAGAGAAGTAATGAAAAAAAGAATGAGCACTAACTGATATTGGGGAAATTTTGTTATTTAACACCTGGCCCTGTGGATATATCGTGTTTTCTTAAAATTAAAAGTGATAGTAACAAAGGTATAAAATGTAATTGTAAAAAATGTATCAAAAAGTAATATAGTGTCACGGGACTGACAGTCCAGACTATTGTTAAATGGCATTACAAGGTAAATTTGCAAGATTTTCTTTGTGGCTTTGTAATTCAAATCAATTTTTATAATAATAAAAAATATTCAAAATTAATGTAAATAAACACTGAGTGACATACAGTATTATATTTAATGTTGTTCAGCTCCTTCACATGTGAATGCTGAGAGCCAAGAGTTATGCTTGGCTTTTCCAATATTTGGTAATCTGGCACTCAAAATAAAGTAGGTGAAGAACCCTGCCATAAAGGCACCTTTAAAACTGTTATTTAAAAGAAATGAAGGAACATATGATAAAACTGTATGAAACCGGTGTAAAAATGCTCTCACATGTAGAAGCCCGTGTCATCAGGGATCGTCTGGCATCATGTCCAGAGGGAAAGATGAAACCTTGCCAGAAGGGGAATCTCAACTGGAAGGTCAGCAATAGATCAACATCCCGAACCACGTTGAGAACTGATCACTTACCAGTGAGGGAGGGATTGGGGGAGTTAGCCTTCACGGACCTTATACTTCCCCGATACACTAGTGGGTAGCATCTTATGTTGCTGCCTACTGACATGCTGAGAGGTTTAGTCCTGTAGTGCATCCCTGTGGTGTACCATGGATGCCACAAAGGGGAGCTGCAGGGAGCAACTATCGCTGCATTATAGAGACTTCTGCCTGATCTGGAAGTGCTTCCTTCTGACTTTAGGCAGACACTGGAAGTACTCCCGGGATCCGGGAGTCACTCTGCCTTTCCACAAGGAGTCAGTGTCGGGAGGCAGAGGACAACACTTGTTAAAAGAAGAGGAGTAGGGAGAAGAGAAAAGAAATGATTTACTATCCATTTACATTCTTTATTGTATATAAAAAACTTAGTGGAATAAAATCCAATATAATTGAACCTGTGATTGCGTGCATGTCAGTTGTGTGAGGGGTTTGGGGCTGAGTAGCATCCCCTGTCCTCAACACCTGATACAAACTTCCAAAACAGTACTGTTAGAAGTTTCTAAATGTTCATTGGTAGTAAAACAGTAGTGCAGTATGCCAAGTAGATGGTGAAATTCTAACTCCTACAGTACTGTCACGTCATATTTATGTTTATGCATGTATTGGGCTTGAAAGCGACCAAAGTATGGCACTTGTTTTTGAATTGTATTGCACAAAACATTAAGAAAAACTTTCACAATACAATATGTGAAGCATGGGCGGCACGGTGGTAGCGCTGCTGCCTCGCAGTTAGGAGACCCGGGTTTGCTTCCTGGGTCCTCCCTGCGTGGAGTTTGCATGTTCTCCCCATGTTTCCTCCCACAGTCCAAAGACATGCCGGTTAGGTGGATTGGCGATTCTAAATTGGCCCTAGTGTGTGGTGGATGTGTTTGTGTGTGTCCTGCGGTGGGTTGGCACCCTGCCCTGTGTTGGCTGGGATTAACTCCAGTAGACCCCCGTGACCCTGTGTTCAGATTCAGTGGGTTGGGAAATGGATGGATGGATATGTGAATCATTGACTGAGCTGGGATGAGACTAGCAAAGATAAGGAGAAGGGCTTGCCGGGGCTTGAGAAAGATAATAAAACAAGTCAAGTCAAGTTGGGGAGCATGCACTAGTAGACTGCATTGCCACACCCACTACACGGCGAAACAACTCGGGATCCCAGCTTGCAAACCCCCCAGGCAGATACATGGTCCAGTCCCACCCTACAGAAATGACCCTCTATCTGCCACAGCCAGGTGTTACGTGGGTGACTCCTTGGCCTTGTGCAGCCACTTGGGTCCCCAACAATGAGGATCTTACGAGTCGGATCACCCTCGGGGAAACGCGCCTCATGGCCATAGTGCCGTAACTGATGCTCCCTCACAATGCAGGTAATGTGCCTCTTTTGGGACTCCATGAGCAACCGCTTATTCGACACAAAGTCAAACCCAACGGTACCCAAGGACTTTCCGGAGAGACACAGTAACAAAGGAGTCCAGTCTTTGTCTCAGGTCACTGGTCACAGGTGCACTCGCAACCATATAGCCAGGTCTCTATAGACTTGGACCATCGTCCTTTTGCATAGATATTGGAAGCATCATACACCCCTTTCCAGCGACCTCATGGCCTCCCATGCTCTCCCAATCTATCCAATGACTTCACAGGAAGAGTCACCAATAATCTATACTAATAACAGGCCTCACTGACTGACTGAGTGACTGACTGACTCACTCACTCACTCATCACTAATTCTCCAACTTCCTGTCTAGGTGAAAGGCTGAAATTTGGCAGGCTCATTCCTTACTGCTTACTTACAAAAGTTAGGCAGGTTTCATTTCGAAATTCGACACGCAATGGTCATAACTGGAACCTACTTTCGACCATATGTACAGCCATAGCCTGCAGCTTGGTTGCCGTGTGAGGCAGAGTTGAGTCCCGCATAATCACGCCTCCCACATAATTGAGTACCTGCTCATATAAGGTAAATATTCGCGGGTGAAGGACTGTGCTTATGCAAACGAAGATGAAATGGTCTAGTGTTTGGCAGAAACTCAGCAAAAGTGCGAGAGAAACTTTTAAGTGCCGGGTCTTAACTAACATTAAATAAAGCCATGGGCATCGCAAGATCACACAAGAGAGCGGCTCACGTGAACTGACTGTGAACGCACGATACGTAGAGAACAAGGAAGAGCTCCAAAGAGCGCTGAACAAAAAATGCATTACACAATTGAGAATGCAACAAAAGAATATGAAGCGAGTGACGCATACAAGCATATTCATAAGTGCAGCTACTGCGGAAACAAAGCACGGTGTAAACCTTAAGTTTAAATTAAGTTTATAGACACGCTGCCGCTGGCATTTGTCATGCCTACTTATGCCAATGAAAATGAGATGGTCAAGGATAGAATAGTGTTTGGCACAAACTCAGCAAAAGTGCGACAGAAACTTTTAAGTGCCGGGTCTGAGCTAACATTAAATGATTGTTGGTGAAGGACTGTGTTTATGCAAACGAATAGAAAGCAAATATTACGTTATTTTTAAAATGTTTCCTTTTCTTTTTCATAACTTCTTTAACACACTTCTTCTCCGCTGCGAAGCGCAGGTATTTTGCTAGTAATAATAATAAAACCCATATTTGCAAAAAAGAGAGGTCATCTCCTTACCTATTTGGACAGGCAGGGTTTGCTAGCGTGCAAAAACATATTCTCTAAGGCCACCAAATCAAGAGAGTTGTGTTCTGGGGGGAATGTTCAATATTCACTTAATATATTTAAAGGTTTTAATAAAAATTTCAAAAAAAGCAAATAAACAACCAAAGTAGTCAAAAAAGTCCAGCTAAAAGGCACAGCTAAAGCTGGGAAAATCATGGTCACAAATCCAGTTATCAAAATCCAAATATAAGAGCATAATTCACTAACCAGAAAAATCATAAAGAGTGCTTGCAGAATTCAAAACTTCAAAAATCTAAATCAAAATTCAATAAACAGAGCTGAATAACAAAAATACCTCAATAAACAACTAAAACTTCTCCGTTCATCATAAAGGAGGAAAGGTGGTCCCTCAGCTGCAACAATAATGGTATAGAACCTTTAGGTTCAACATACAGATTGGAACAAACATACAAAAAAGAAGAAATAAATGCACAATAAGCATAATACAATAATAACAAATAGTGAACAAAGCAATGTTTTTTGAGAAATAATATGATGCAAACAGAAATAAAACATAAATATATTCCATAGTAGAATTTACAAAATAATATTCAAAAGACAACCAAAAGAAAAAAGAAAGGAAAACCAGGAATAAACCTTGATTAAAATATAACAGGTATCATCATTCAAATAACACTCCCTTTAGTATTCTAACACTTGTAGCCAAACTAATGTTTTGGTGGTAGCAGAAAAGCACTACTTGCGATCTTACTATACATCAGTATAGCCAAAGCAGATTTGTTAGTTTATATTGTTATTAATTTACATAAATGCAAACATTTTTAAAAAATTATAAATATGATGCAGAGTTACCAATTTTTGGCAGCTACAGGGAGACAAAGAAAACAAAGAAATGGCACAGGGTATAAAACCCTAATACAACAACAACAACAACAACATTTATTTATATAGCACATTTTCATACAAACAGTAGCTCAAAGTGCTTTACATATTAAAGAATAGAAAAATGAAAGACATAATTATAAAAAAATAAATCAACATTAACATCGAATAAGAGTAAGGTTCAATGGCCAGGGGGGACAGAAAAACAAAAACTCAGGCGGCTGGAGAAAAATAAAATCTGTAGGGATTCCAGACCATGATACCGCCCAGTCCCCTCTGGGCATTCTACCTAACATAAATGAAACAGTCCTCTTTGGATTTAGGGTTCTCACGGAAGGGCTTGATGATGATGATGGTCACGTAGACTTCTTCCTTTTAATCCGTCCATCATTGTTGGAGCATCATGAAGCTTTGAGTAGGTGGAGGTGGCGCAGGCCACCACCACAAAGAAACGGAAAAGAAACAGAAAAGAGAGTAGGGGTCAGTACCGATTTTAGAGCCACCATGAATAGTTGTTATGATGAATTGAACATACAGAGTATCAGGATTAAGTTAAATTACGATTAAAATGAAGTTATAAAAGGCCATGTTAAAGTAATGTGTTTTCAGCAGTGTTTTAAAGTGCTCTACTGTATCAGCCTGGCGAATTCCTATTGGCAGGCTATTCCAGATTTTAGGTGCATAACAGCAGAAGGCCGCCTCACCACTTCTTTTAAGTTTTGTTCTTGGAATTCTAAGGAGACACTCATTTGAGGATCTGAGGTTACGATTTGGAATATAAGGTGTCAGACATTCCGATTATATAAGATGGAGGAGATTATTTAAGGCTTTATAAACCATAAGCAGAATTTTAAAGTCAATTCTGAATGACACAGGTAACCAGTGTAGTGACATCAAAACTGGAGTAATGTGTTCTGATTTTCTTTTCCTAGTTAGGATTCTAGCAGCTGCATTCTGCACTAGTTGCAAGTGATTGATATCTTTTTGGGTAGTCCTGAGAGGAGTGCGTTACAGTAATCTAGTCGACTGAAAACAAACGCGTGAATTAATTTCTCAGCATCTTTCAGTGATAAAAGAGGTCTAACTTTACTTATGTTTCTTAAGTGAAAAAATGCTGTCCTAATGATCTGATTAATATGTGATTTAAAATTCAGATTACAGTCAACAATCACCCCTAAGCTTTTTACCTCCGTCTTGACTTTTAATCCTAATGTATCCAGTTTATTTCTAATAGCCTCATTGTATCCATTATTGCTGATCACTAAAATTTCAGTTTTCTCTTTATTTAACTTGAGAAAATTACTATTCATCCATTCTGAGATACAAGTCAGACATTGTGTTAGTGAATCAATAGAATCGGGTCATCAGGTGCTATTGATAAGTACAGCTGTGTGTCATCAGCATAGCTGTGGTAGCTCACGTTGTGCCCTGAGATAATCTGACCTAACGGAAGCATATAGATTGAGAATAACAGCGGACCCAGGATAGAGCCTTGTGGAACACCATATTGGATATCATGTGTCTTCGAGTTGTAATTCCCACAACTAACAAAATATTTTCTCCCTGTCAGGTAGGATTCAAACCAATTTAAGACACTGCCAGAGAGGCCCACCCATTGACTAAGGCGATTTCTAAGAATGTTGTGATCAATGGTGTCAAATGCAGCACTCAGATCTAAGAGGATGAGAACAGATAAATGGCCTCTGTCTGCATTTACCCGCAAGTCATTTACTACTTTAACGAGTGCAGTTTCTGTGCTGTGATTTGTTCTAAAACCTGACTGAAATTTATCAAGAATAGCATGTTTATTTAGGTGGTCATTTAACTGCATAATGACTGCCTTCTCTAGAACTTTACTTAAGAAGGGCAAGTTAGAGATGGGTCTAAAATTTTCAAGAGCCGAGGGGTCAAGATTATGTTTCTTAAGTAGGGGTTTAACTACAGCAGTCTTAAGACAGTCTGGGAAGACCCCAGTATCTAGTGACGAATTTACTATGTCAAGAACATTATCAATTAGCACGCCTGATACTTCTTTGAAAGGCCTTAATAGGCCTTATCAATAGCCTTAAAAACATGAATTGCCAATATTTAGAGTTTGCAAGGGCCTGCGTCACACCTTGAATCTAACATAGTCAGCACACACCCACATGTCAACTTGGTTAGCTTACCTAAATGAAATTTAAAATGCCATCCATCCATCAATTTTCTACAATTTGTCTAGGTCCAGGTTATGGGCGCAGCAGTCTAAGTAAAGATGCCCAAACATCCCTTTTCCCAGCCACCTTCTCCAACTCCTCAGGGGCAGTACCAAGGCATTTCCAGGCTAACTGGGAGATATTATCTCTCCGGTGTGTCCTTTGTATGCCCCAAGGCATCTAAGAGGCATCTAGGAGGCATCCTAATCAGATGCTTGAACAACTTCAACTGGCTTCTTTGAAAGCAGAGAAGCAGTGGCGCTATTTTGAGCTCCTCACCCTATCTCTAAGGCTGATCCCAAACAACCTGTGAAGAAAGCTTGTATTCATGATGTAATTCTTTTGTACACTACCCAAAGCTTGTAACCATAGGTGAGGACAGAGATGTAGCTTGACCAGTAAATACAGAGGTTTACCTTTTACTTCAGCTCTCTCTTCACCACAACTGAATGGAATAATGCCCGCATAACTGTGGACAATGCTTCCATCTTCCAATCAATATCTTACTCCCTTCTTCCCTGACTCATGAACAAGACCCCAGGATCCTTAAACTTCTTCACTTGAGAGGAGCAACTCATCCCCAACCTAGAGAGGGCACTTAATTTTAGGGTAACATAGCATTTATCTTAAAGAAATAGCATAAAGGGTTAAAAAATGCAGAAATCTGTTGAGGCATATCAGGAAACCAGATAAAGGTCAAGTGAACGACAGAGACAAAATATAATACACAAAGTGTACTGAAAGATGACTAATAGATCAGATAACCTGTATTCAGCAAGACTGGACAGTTGTTATATGCACAGAAATTTCAAGGGTGGTGGTTCAACCCAAAGGATATAAGAATAATAAGAATATAGTAAATTAGACTTTTATTTTTATAGATAATTTAGGTGCAAACTAACAAACCAATCAGAGTAAATGAATGCATTGATTGACACTGTATGTAAATTTAATAGTTTATAAAATGAATTTCTAACCTTTGTTTCTCCAACCATTCTGTGAAAGAATGCTCCCTGTTCAAGCATTAGCTGAAGATTAAAAATGATGCAGATGGACAAGCTTTTCTCCTGCATTATGACTGATTTCTCCTGTTAGATGATAAGTTTCTTTCTTTAATTAAGATGTTTGATTTCTACCACGCACTCCACCCTTTTCAGGCTGAGAACCATGACCTTACACTTGGAGTTGTGGATCTTCATTCTCGCCACACTGCTGCATAAGCATTTACTGTAAAGGTAACAGGCTTAAATTAACAAACAAAACAAAAGAATTAAATAATATACACTCGAAAATGCAAAAAAGTAATATGCAAATGCACAGAAACAGCTGTGAAAATATAATGACAAAGTTCTGGCCTGGCAACATAACCGTGTCTCCATATTTGCTACAATTCAAATGCTTGTTTGGGCTTGAGCGCATTTAATTTTAATTAAAAAGAGTGTTTTCCAGTTATAGTTTATTTAGTAGTAATTCTGCAAAATTACATGTGTTTAGAATGATGTGAGCATACGGCTGGATGATTTCACGTGTGCTATGCAACATGAGTAACGTCAGATTTTTTTTCATGGACTTTTTGATATTGTTTGCTTTTGCCCAGCATTAGTCACAACAGACATCTATTCTAACCAAAAATTACCTGTCTCTGTTCTACATGAAAACATGATTTTTTTCTCTGCAGAGGAGAAATGCTGAGTGTATTGGCAGCAGGATGCTACGTAAGGATAGAGCTGCCAGGGAAGAGGTAAAGAGGAAGGCCTAAGAGAAGGTCTATGGATGTGGTGAGAGAGGACATACAGGTGATGGGTGTAACAGAACAAGATGCAGAAGACAGAAAGATATGGAAAAAGATTATCTATTCAACAACAACAACAACAACAACAACAACAACAACTGGACAGTCTAATGGTCTGGAATCCCTACAGATTTTATTTTTTTCTCCAGCCGTCTGGAGTTTTTTTTGTTTTTCTGTCCACCCTGGCCATTGGACCTTACTCTTATTCTATGTTAATTAATGTTGACTTATTTTATTTTCTTATTGTGTCTTTTATTTTTCTATTCTTTATTATGTAAAGCACTTTGAGCTACTGTTTGTATGAAAATGTGCTATATAAATAAATGTTGTTGTTGAAGGTTATCTATTGTCTGCGGTGGGTTGGCACCCTGCCCAGGATTGGTTCCTGCCTTGTGCCCTGTGTTGGCTGAGATTGGCTCCAGCAGACCCCCGTGACCCTGTGTTCGGATTCAGCGGGTTAGAAAATGGATGGATGGATGGATTATTTATTGTGGCGACCCCTAACGGGAGCAGCCGAAAGAAGAGGAAGTAGAAGAAGAAGAGAACCACAAACTACATAAAAAAACAATGGTATATTCCTTTAAGGTATTATTCTGTAATAAGCATACAAGTAGCTACCGTGTTTCCCCAAAAATAAGACCGGGTCTTAGATTAATTTTTGCTCCAAAAGATGCAGTAGGGCTTATTTTCAGGGGATATCCTATATTTATTCATGTACAATATACATTTAACCAAATACAGTCATGTCATCTTCTTCTGCAATATCATCATAACTCTCCACATTCAAACCCTACATTCCAGCCTGAATTTCTTGCTATTCCAACCACTCTGCGGTTTGATGTGCCTGCTGCAATGTTTGATAAATGGTTCGATGCAGTGAAGCAAAATGCCGACATACAAATGTATTCATGTTACTTTTATATTATTATATAAGCGTCGCATATTCCCCAAAGTAATGACATGATACATTTTAAAAGTCTCACATACCATCTTCTGTGCCATCTTTTTTTTTTTTTTGTACCTTACAATACCAACAGCGGCGTATTTTAGCCACAGAGAAAAAAAAAACAAGGGCATAATGAAAATGTCTATTTTGTGATTAAAGTGGAAATTTCAGCTTTTAACTCAAAATGTCCACTTTAACCTCTTAGTTTACTTTATAATTAAAGTAGACCGTCGTAAACATCATCCCAGTTGTTAAATCACTACGTGCTTCTGGGGCTTCCTCCTGACCTGACAGCAGCGGCAAGCAGCAATAAATCGCCACACACAGAACACATTACATTTATGATATTCCAGCTCTCTGCACATTTAGAATTCTTAGATTTATACTTGATATCACTTTCATAAAGAAATGCATTAAAATACTGTATGTATTTTACATTTACAGATAAATCGTTAACTTTGTTTAAATAACAAAAACTGTTAACAGTTACACATATGGGGTGGCACGGTGGCAGAAAGGTAGTGCCGCTGTCTCGCAGTAGGGAGTCATGTCCTTTGTGTTCCCTGCCTGGAGTTTGCATGTTTTCCTGGTGGGTTTCCACAGTGGGCTCAGTTTTCCATCCAAAGACATGAAGGTTTGGGGACTTGTTGATGCTAAAATGATGCTAATGCATATGTGTGCTTGTGTTCACCTTGCGATGAGCTGATGCCTCGTCCAGGGATTTTGTTTCTGTCTTGTGCTGATGCTTGTTGGAATGGATGCATTCCCATAGCTGTAATCATTAAACATCTTTTTCAGAGATATTGTGGCAATCTGGCCTCGGAATTTAATGGATGTTTCGGGCACAAGCGTCACATCACGTGAAGTATAAACCTGACCTTAGGCACCTAACTTTTCAGCTGACTAGGGCTTATTTTTGGGGTAGGGCTTATATTACTGAGCAGCCTGAAAATCATGCTAGGGCTTATTTTCAGAGTAGGTCTTATTTTTGGGGAAACACGGTAATACTACTGTGTTGTTTGCCACGGTGTCTGCTCAGCTCTTCATTAATTGTGAGTAGTTGAATATAATTAAGAGAGCAAACCTGAAAGAAAAAATATAGGTCAAATTCAGTTAGAACAAGCTACATTTTAATAAATTCTCGTTTTAACATTTTGTTTTGGCTCTGGCCAATTTCCTATAGAACTAATGTTAAAAAAAAACCTCACTGAAGCAAAGTCAATTTTATCTGCAAAATGCATTACAACGAAGCAGCAAAACAGGCACATTTCATCTGGCCTTTGCCCAAAAATTGTGATTCAGACAGTCCAATGAACAGCCAATTGAACTGCACATTAACTGTATGTCACTTAATTTACTTGACATTCACCACACTCTTGCAGTGGAGTGGAGCTTGAGAAGCATATTGCATCACCCCGGAGACATTGTGGACAAAACAGCTGTTGATCAAATTTGACTTCAGCTCTACTTGTGGAGGTCTGGAGGTTCATAGATACTAGCTCGACTCTAACAGTGAATCAAGAGAGGTTGTCGCAGCGGGGTTTGGAAGACATCATCCGGGATCAGCCATAATCAATATGCACTGCCAGCTCTGTGAATAAAGTACAATCGCCAGGCGGTTGTTCCCCTGATTTTTGTTGGTGGTGGTTGTCCATGTCCCACCTGCAGTGGTGATGCAGTGGATCAAGTGTGATCATTGGTTGTCCTCAGCCCACATGTTGGGAAGTAAACACTGCATTAGGTGACATAGACGGCCTCCTGGGGCACTATTTCTAAATGTTAAGGGATAGTTACTAAAGAAGGTCAGTGTTATGCACACCAAGGGACGCCATTTTTTGTAGTTAAGAAGCATGTGCTTGGGACACAACTCTAGGGCTCTACATGGGTTTTGACTGGCACTAACAGCACCAATTTACTTATGTTGGAACTCACTGCCATTGATCCTGGAAAAGACAAAAAAAGATGTTGCTATTGAGTTTTGCATTCCGCTGTCAGCTTTGTCATCAGTATGTGCTGAAAGGCAGCACTATGTGTTAATTCCATTATAATGGATTTTTTTTTCATTCCCGACTACTTTGTTCTTGCGGAATTTGAACTATAATTTAAAAGAAAATGACAAATAGAGTTAATCATTAAACACAGAGCAAAAATTAAAGTGAGTCTCAGAGTACTGTAATTTTCTGAATGCAAAATACGACTAAGAAAACAAATTAAATAATGAGATCAGGTAAAGGTAAAATATGTCACTGATTGTGAATTTGGTTGGAACATAAATTTTCAGTCATAGCAGGCTCCAGGACTGAACCTTCCAGCCATTGGTCTATAAAGTTTGAATGCGATTCTTTGAACTCTTGTTTTCAAAATAAGATATTTAATTTTGTGCTGATATACAACCTGCTGTAAATGCTTTGCAATTTGCTCAACTGTTCAGAATACAGTAATAATATTAAACCAGAATATGAGACTTACTACATGTTATTAGGCATGTAGTGAATAGAGGTTACATTCTTTTAATTAGAAAAACGTAATTTGTAACATTCTTGAAACTTAGAAGACAGAAAAAATGACCTTTTATCCTTCTCTACTGTTTTGTATTAAACGTTTTTAAAGAAGAAATAGAATAAAGAGATTTTTATGTTAAAATTAATGTGATACCCAGAGAATGAGCCAATACTCTAAATTGTTTTTAGAATAAAAGAAAAAAAATAACAAATACCAAAAGATATAAATAACTGTTTGTCTGAATCATTTTATGGACGTGGAGTAAAATGTTGGTTTCGCCACACCAATCATGCTTATTTAACCCAATGAAAGATGCCACTTTTGTTTTTCTACCCTTTCTTTAAGATGAATGTGAACAGACTTGTGATGAAATAATGTGGTTAAACACAATCCTTAAGTGCCAATTTTTTTGAGGTTTACATAGAACGAGTGGCATAATGTTGGGTTTTAAAAATAAATGTAAGCAGTAAGAATGCACATTTACGACAATTTACTAAAAAAAAAAATCTGCAATTAAGCTGATTTTTTATACAGCATGGAGAAAGTGGGTGTCTATGCATATTTTTAATGAACTTACTTTTTTCAGCTATCTGAAAAAATCTAAATAATTTAACATTTTAAATTGGTAGTGGTTTTGTATCATGATGGTCACTTTTATTACAAAATGTGCATTAAGTTGATTCAACCAGTGAAGGTCTATGTTCATAAACAGATATCTTTTTCTTTCACATTGTAGTCATTCTGTTCACTGGCCCAGGCCTTGTTTGTGTAAAGACAAACTAATCACAGTGTAGAAGTTTGCCTTCAAGCATTTCTAAAGCAGTGCTAAGTAACTGCGTGGGGGCTCCGGGTAATGTGACAAGGTGAATGCAGGTGATGAAATTTAAAAAGCTTTTAAAAAATTTGCACAGAGCAGTTCCAGCTGTTGGTGAAAATATACAGCTTGACAAGATGATTTGTAACGCTTTATGCTTGTATGGATGGTGCTGTTACTAGCAAACATTTTTATGCAAATAGCAGATTTTAATAGTGAAAATGTTTCTGGATTGATGCAAGCAAACATGCAGTAACAAAGTTATTTGTTAAGGCAATTCTGTAGTATAGTTGACAGTCAAATAAGCAACTTAACTGGCCAAAGATCTTTTCTACACAACATCATGCAATCTGCTAATATAGCATACGTGTTTACATTTAATGATCTACACAACAGACACTCAACAGATGGAATAACAGTCTCTGAGACCTTCAGTGGTGGAGAACGCCGTCTGTAACAGCTGTTATACGTTGGACTATAGCTGCTGAAATTCCTCCAGGCTGACAGTACTGTCAGCATTTGGCAACACAGCTCATCAAATGCTTAACTTCAGAATTCTGTGTTATGACCATCTTCTATATATACAGTCAGGCCCATAAGTATTCAGACACTGACACAATTTTAATAATTTTGGCTCTGTACACCCCCACAATGGATTGGAAGCAAAGTAATGAAGATGTGATTCAAGTATAGACTTTCAGCTTTAATTCAAGGAATTTACCAAAAAATATTGCATGAGCTGTTTAGAAAAGAAAGACATTTTTATACATGACCCTCTATTTTCAGGGGCTCAAAAGGATTTGGACAATTGACGAAGAAGCTGTTCCATAGCTAGGTGTGAGCAGTTCCCTTGTTATTTCATTAACTGTGTAGCAAGTAAAAGGTCTGGAATTTATTCCAAGTGGGGAATTTGCATTTGGAAGCTGTTACTGTGAACTCTCAATATGAGGTCCAAAGAGCTATCCATGCAAGTAAAAACAGTCCATCATTAGGCTAAAAAAACACAACAAACCCATCAAAGAAATAACAGAAACACAACGAGTGGTGAAATCAACAATTTGGTACATTCTTAAAAAGAAGGAACACTATGGTGAACTCAGAAATTCCAGAATTGTGAACAATTATGGAAGACATCTGTGCTGGATGACTGTAGAATTCTGTCCTTTTTGAAGAAGAACTTATTCACAACATTTAGCCAAAAAAGAACACTACTCTCGGAGAGGTAGACCTATCATTGCCAAAGTCTACAATCGAGAGAAGACTTCATGAAAGTAAATATAGAGGGTTTACGACGAAGTGTAAACCACTATTAAACTTCAAGCATAGGAAGGACAGATTACATTTTGCCAAAAACATTTTTAAAAACATTTCCAGTTCTATTTTGGACAAAGGAAACTAAGAGCAATATGTACCAGAATGATGGATACAGAAGATTATGGAGAAGAAGAGTAATGACTCATGATCCGATACATTCCACATCATCTGTGAAACAATGTGGAGGTAGTGTTACGGCATGAGCATGCCTGACTACCAATGGAAGTTGGTCACTACTGTTTATTGATGATATGACTGCTGGTAAAAATAGCAGGATGAATTCTGACATGCATATGGCTATACTGTCTGTTCAGATTCAGAGAAATGCTGCAAAACTCATAGGACGACATTTCACAGTACAGATGGGACAATGAGCCAAATCATACTGTGACAACAAACCAAGTGCATTTCAACGCAAAGTAGTGGAATATTCTTCAATGGCCAAGTCAACCAACTGATCTCAACCCAACTGGACATGCATTTCACTTGCTGAGGACAAAACAGATGGCAGAAACTCCAATGAACAAACAGCAACTGAAGACAGCTGCAGTAAAGGCGTGGCAAAGTATCACAAAGGTGGAAACCCAGCACTTGCAGATGGCCATGAGTTCCAGACTTCAGGTAGTCATTGACCGAAAAGGATTTTCAGCCAAATTTTGATAATGATGATTATATTTATGATTGTTAGTTTGTCCAATTACTTTTGAGCCCCTGAAAATTGGAGGACGATGTATAAAATTGTCTGTCTTTCCTAAACAGCTTATGCAATATTTTGTTAAAACTCCCTGAATTAAAGCTGAAAGTCTATACTTTGTTCGGTGGTTTACAAAACCAAAATTATGAAAATTGTATCACTGTCCAAATACTTATGGATCTGACTGTATATTTTCTCTATGCACACTACGAATTAAGCCAGAGCAGGGAACTTTTTCATTACTTCTTATATTTTCTGGAGAAAGCAATAAAACTCAAAACATAACCTCAAAAGAGAAAAAAAATATTCTTTAAAGATTTGAAATATATGTATCAGAGCTTGTGTGTTAATATATGCTGACTATAGATAAACCCACACAAATGGCCCATGGCACCCATGGCAATACTACAACCACTAGCTTGTAAATTGCAAGACATCTTTCTGGAAGTACTAACTTGATTGCATTGTATTACAGTGCTCTCAGTGTAGAGCGATGCACAAAAATAAGTTGTTATTGTTTTCTTCTTTTTTTTCTTGGAGAATGTCCCTGGTGATTTACGGTATTCTTGTGCAACGGGAGCTTTCTGAATTAGTACTCCTGAGGTCTCATCTTCCCACTTTATTTTGTACATGTACATTTCAGCGTTTAGTTAGATAAGCGAGGTCATTATTAATTTTCTGCTGCATCCATCCAAAAGGCAATTAAGCACAAATTCTTTTTCTGTAAAAATAAAAAGATAAAAACTGCATTAATCATTCACTACATTGTTTCAAAAACAATGGAACCAGAATAAAAGAGCACAGACTTAACATATAGCCTGATGTGATGCAATTAACCTAAAGGCATGTTGACTCTTCTATATTATATAGTGTTCTACCCATTTTAGAAATTCTAGAAGGATAAAGAACCTTTTAGAATTTAATTTACACTCACTTTGGAGATGACATTCAAACCTGAGGCAGGGGAGTGTGTGAATATTAGAGTAGATTCAAACTAAATGCCCCTTATATATACAGAACAAAACACAATAAGTAGTTTATCTGGCTGAGATAAATCAGCAGCTCCAACGAGTAGGTTTACTTATCCTCAAAGTGAAATGGAAGATTCACTACATCCAACAACTGGCATATTATTTTTTTCACTCCAACTGGGCAGCTTACCTAATAGTGAACAAAATGCAGCACGGTAATTTTAAAACAAAAAAGTTTTGTTTTTGTGCTAATTGATACTGCAGTGTCAGAAAGAATTGCCATTTTGTTAATTTGAAGTTTTTCAGGTTTACATTCTGTGTTTTCTTTGTGATGGACTGGTGCCCCCTTCAGGGCTGGTACCTTCTTTGTACCTGATGCTCTTTCTTGTCTTCCTATCTGGTTTCCATTCTTTCTTTTTTACTTCCTTCCTTTAATCTCCAAACCTTTTCTGTTTCGTTTCTTTCACTCTTGCTCTCTCATTCATTCTATCATCCTTTTCGAGCTGTCAGGCATTGCTGCCTAATTATGCACCTCAGAGCACTAATGAGGAAATCGGCTAAACTTTGCATTTCTGCACATGAAAGGGCATAAGTTATTTTTCTCTTCAGTACCCTGGGCCAATCCTCCACACTACCATGGTCACTTAAACCTGCCTGGAGCACACTGTTTAAAAAAAAAAAAAGTCATGCACACTGTTTAAAAAAAAAAAGTCATGCACTGTTACGGACAACAAATGCATTTTGCTACAAAAGACTGAAGGACCTAGATTATTAAAAAAAAAAAAAAAAAAGCCAGGAAGAGATGCAAAGTTCAATCAGACAGGTTGGAATTTCAACCAAGACTCCTGTAACTGTAAGACAGCAGTGCTATTCAAGAAAAAAATATTTGAATGGTCTTTTTATTATTGTAAACACATTTACAAGCTTTGCAAATGTATTTACTGCTCATGAAGTATGTATAATTATATATTATAATCATTTTCTTATTCGCTGATGCCAGCAATGCTATAATAGTGAATCATTCATCCAACCATCCATGCATCCATCATCCATTTACCCAACCTCAAAAGAGAATTTTTAGAGTGACTCATACTGTTTCTTTCAAAAACTATTAATGTGACAGCTTGAACTGTGTCAATAAAATAGAATCATTTGTGCTACATATATAGTGTACTATATTGGTTAAAAAATATTTTGCATCATATACTTTGTTGCAGCTTCTTACAGCTTCACTCAGTAAGCTGTAATTTATCATTGCAGGAAGGGAATGCTAAAGATGAAGCTTTGTGATTATAACGATGGTTCAAAATCATTTAAAGACAATTTTTTTATATAAACATTGTGGTGGGGTGTGAAAAGTTACACTATGTACATAACAGCCAGTCATGACCTTGTTTTGCCATCAAATCTAACAGCAATGTTGCTTCAATTCATACTAGATTTCAAAAAGTGACTACCTGCCAGAAATGTACACCAGCTTTTTGTTTTATTTTGTTTTATTTCTAGGGTGGAATGATGTCTTAGTGGTAGCACTGCTGCTTCACAATAATGAGGCCAGTGTTCACGTCCTGGGTCCTTCTTGCTTGGAGTTTGCATGTTCTCCCTGTGTTGCAAGGATTTCCTCCAGGAGCTCTGGCTTGCTCCCATGGTTCATAGACATTCAGTTTATGCTAAATTGGTCCTATTGTTTGCCTGTGTGTTTGCCCTGTGATGAACTGGCACCCTGTCTGGGGATTGTTCCTGCTTTGCTCCCTATGCATGCTGGATTTTGGCTCCAGCTTCCCTGTGAACCTGTTCAGGATAAATGGAGGAATTTGGAAAGTGAATGAATGGATGAGTTTTATTTCTAGATATTGTTGTCCATCCTTCCCATACAGCTTTTGCATTTGAAGTGTTTGGAAGCTTTTCATAACTTCTGATGCTTCTAAAAGCTATAGCCTATACATACCATACATCTACAGTATAATTCAGTTTACGTGTTTGTTTTGGAATTTAGCTTGTTGAATATGGGTAATCTGCTACTGGTGTGAAAATCCAAATCCAATTTCTCTAAGTGTTAGAAATGGATGTGGAGCTGCACCATTTGTTAATTTATATTTGTTAATTTCTATCTCTGATATATATAAATTAACAACATGCAGGAGTAAAACATCTACTGTATAATAAAAACACTAAAGTTTGTGTGCCCAGTCAGCCTTTGGTGTGATTGATCAGTTTGGCTTTGGTGACATGATGACAGAGGAAGTGCGAGTGTGAGATGCACGAGGAGGAGTTCAGGTACCATGACTAGTAACAGTATTAACTGATAAGCGGTCTTTCAATAGTAATGTTAAATTTGTCTGGCATAAGTGGGTGTGAATGTACGTGTGTCCATGTGCTTTGCAAGAAGATGGTGACCTGTCCAAGCGATATTCTTACTTTACACCAAAGCAGCATGTGTATTGAAAATCACAATCCTTTTTATTTTCTGTACAGTTCAAGGAGCTCTACTTTTTTTATTGTAAGATTTTTATTTTATTGTAATTGTAAGATTCCTGATCTTCTATAACGAACATCAACGATAAGTAGATTTCCATTATACATGCACATGATTCATGTGGCCATGGTTTGGTTTATAATTAATGCTGACAATGTCTATGTATGCTTCTCCAAAATACATTATGTATTTGATTAAACAAATTTATTTTTACATGTGATGTTAGATTTTATCTATTTTCTTTCTCTTAATTATGCAAGCTTTACTGCTCACATAAGCTGAAACTTGTCTTTGTAGGCAAAGACTTATATAGTTGGTCTGTCACTAGATTCGCACAATCACTTATACCAATTAAACTACACAAAAACGAACACTGTGACAAAGCTAGAGATTATATCTGGCCCCATACCAATTTAAATCTATGGCACTAAATGAAATCTAACTATATAGATTTCTGTTTTTGCATTGTCTACAAAATCCTTTTGTAATGTAAGTTATGTATATGTGTAATTTGTTGTTTTTTTTGGTTTTGTTACATGACATTCCTATTTTTGCCATCAGATTTAAGATTTTATTGGTACTTAAAAGTTTACTTTTTTATTATCATTTTATTTTTTTTACGTGAAGGCATTTTGTGTTCAGTTACGTGACCACTTTTGTCATACTGCTGACATCAAAGGACATGATGATACCGTACATATATGCAGGCTCTCACACTCTGCTTTACCCCTTATTAGATACAACTTGTTTGAATATTTAACAGTAGTTAGCTCATTTCTCAAGAAGTCCCTAGTTGAATAAGTGATTATTTTGAGTTTTGACCTTGTTTTCTGGCTCTGAACTTTGCTTTCAATTTAGGTCACTTTGTTCATTGTACCTTCTTGGTTTTTGGTCCCTTGTTCCCTTTTGACCACATTGTTGCTCCTCTTTCATTTCACTGCCTTTTGTTGCTCACAATAATCCTTAGTTACTATCGATTTGTCTGTTACAACTTGCTGAATCTCTTTCTACTTGTTCCTAGCAGAAAAAAGCATATGTTGCTACTTACAAGGAAGTAATACAATTTCAAAATGATGCAATACATTACCAAAATAACACAATCATTAATTGTAAACTAAGGCAATCAAAAATGTTTACAGACAAAAAAAAAAAACTTTATTTCTTTAGAGAACAATTGTAGGATTCCTTAAGATTTTCTGAATTTACACAGGAAGTGATCGTCCATTTTTAGGACTGCAAAGATCACGGAATGAACATTTGAAAAATAAGACTACAATTACCTGGGGGCACTATACAACAATGACATGGCAAGGAGCAGTTGAAGTGCATTGGGTACATTTGACTTTCCTATGCTTACAATCAGTGAACGTCCAAAAAATGTAATTAAGCTTTGATGTTGAACACTAATCTCTGTAAAGCCTGGGACCTATTTGGTTCCTATTAAATTTTGATATGTTATTTTGAATGCTAGTAACCTAATTTGTATAGTCATGTTATAATAATAGTGGTTTATTTAGCAAACTCCTTTATGCAAAGCAACTCACTAAAGAAAACCTTAAATTAAGTAATTACTGTGTACAATCCTAACATGTAATAGTGGATTCCACTGCAACTTTTAGGCCCTGAATGCAATTAAAACATTAAATGACTTAAATTTCTTAGTCAAACTCTGTTGGCACTGGAGCTCCTAGAAATTTTCTCAGGCACAGATGGGAAGCAGAAAACATCTGTCTTCAACAGAATAAACTCAGAACATTCAGAATTAACCTAACTCAGTGAGAAGATAGTTTTTCAATAAATATGTAATGAAAAGGTGCACCAGGGACACTGGTCTGATGGCACACAGTATGATAAACTCCCACTGAAGACCTTCAAACCATAGGGATGTATCATTTCAGTATGCCAGTGTGGGAAATAAGGGATTTTCTATGCTTCTCTAGTGAATAAACCTCCTACTTCACAAAAAAATTAGATGAAGTAGGCTGGCCAGTGTTGGGAATGGTGGGATTGTAGGGGTGGAGAAATGTCTTAGATGAAAAAATCTACGAAAATCAACTCCAGAAGGGCTCTAGTAGATAGATAACACAGTCAGGCCTTATTCTGGTAGCTCATAGCAGCATCCACCAAGTGATATCTATCCATCACAAGACATTATCTTTCACTTACCCTCATTCAGTTGTACTGGGTCAATGCATCTTTGGTATGTAAGAGAACATCTGAATTACTACAATATATGCACGTCAAGCCCAGCTGGACATAGTCATGTCTAGCCTCTCTCTCTCTCTCTCATTCCTCCTAGGGCACGAAGCAGAAGCGGACAATGGCCGACAGTGGGGTAAATCGCGTTGCAACCGTAGTTGAAGAACTCCAGGCACTCGACGAACAAATTCAGAAACTCCTGTCCCGACGGAGATACCTTAGAGATCTGAAGACCCTGCTACTGGATAAACCATCCTCGCCATCTGTAATCGGCGAAACATCAACCCCGCGTTGTGCCAACCTCACCCCCCGTCTCGTAGGAGCGACACCGCTGATGACCTCAGTGGATTTCAGCTATGCAGGTGGGGGTTCAAGGCCAGAGCACCTCCATCGGCACAGGTGAGCGTCCTATCTCAGAACCGGTTCAACCCTCTCCGCGTCCCCAGTTCGCCTTCAGCCCCTGGTGATGTAATAGAGGTAGGTGATTCTGTTGTTAGAAACCTTAATATCGCATGCCCTAATGGAAAATCGTTTGTTTCTTGTTTTCCCGGTGCTTTGTCCGAGATGTGATGAGACGTGCACCGGCAATCTACGAGAAGTACAAGGAGAGGGCAGTTGAAGCAATCATTTTGCATGCCGGCATAAACGATATAAGGCACCGACAATCAGAAATCCTGAAGGCTGACTTCGCAGCTTTGATTAAAGACACGAAGGAGAGGACCCCATCGGCAAAGATCTTCATTTCGGGTCCACTACCTCTCGTCAGATGATCCAACGAGTACTACAGTCGTCTGCTAGGATTGAACAACTGGCTACAGGGTTTCTGCAAGAAGAAGGATGTCGGTTTCATCAACAATTGGAATCTCTTTTGGAAAGGCGCGTTCTTCAAGCGTGATGGCCTGCATCCAACAGTTTCGCGCCGGGTCCTCTCGAAAACATATCAAGGTAATTTGTTTTCTTGACTATCTATCTCTGCTCTTAACCCCTTCGAAATGATACTGTTGTGCTAGGACATGATAAGTGTTTAATAGAATCTTCCGTTAAAGTGCACAACATTAATACTGTAATAAGCAATCTCAATGCACGTAGAAAATCTAGGAAATACGGCATAAACTCCAATAATCTAATTAAAATTACTATTTTAGAGGAACAATGTATTAAAACTATAAAACAGATCACAGATTAAACAAAAAATACACACAGAGCGGCTAATAAAATAATTTAGTTCCTATTCCAAATATCAATAACGCATATATATACTCATCTCTGCACCTCCGAAACATTAAATATGGCACTATTAAATGTTAGAGCTTTAACTAACAAAACGTTTTTTATCAACGATCTTATTAGTGATAAAAAAATAGATTTTATTGCACTAAGTGAAACGTGGCTTAACTCAGGCGCGCTGTTTTAATCGAATCTGCGCCTCCGGATTACAGTTTTACTCGTGCAGACCGCCAGGGAAAAAGGGTTTGGCTAACATTTACTCGAGCGATTAAAATGTAAAGATGTCAGTTTTGGTAAGTTCAAGTCCTTTGAGTATCTCACGTTGTTATTCATGGAGATTCTCAAGTTCTAGTATTATCCGTGTATAGACCTCCTAAATATAACGTCTTTTTGAGGAATTCTCTGACTTAATGTCAATTTTAATTACTAACTATGACACACTCCTAATAGTTGGCGACTTTAATTTTCATATAGATAATCAGTGTGATCTAAAAGTAAAAGAATTTATGAACCTCCTGGATTCTTTTGATTTGAGACAACTCATAAATCAGCCTACACATAAAGCAGGTCATACATTAGACTTAGTGATTACTAAAGGACTGAAAATTGATATAAAACAGATCATTGATATTGGTCTATCAGACCATTTTCTTCTACTTTTAATATAGAAATAATGATAAAAACACTCATGAGAAGCATATTGTTAAAAAACGCTTCTTTGACTCAGCAGCAGCTTTAAAACTTACAAACATTCTAAGCAATCAGTCCGTTTATAGTGCCAGCTATAATAGCGAGGATAATGTAAATAGTAAGGTGGAAAGATTTAATACTAAAGTGAGAGCTGCTGTTGACATAGTTGCACCTGAAAAGACAGTGAAAAAATCTTCTAGCATTGTTATACCATGGAAGACCCAAAGAGTGTCTGATTTAAAGAGAACATGCCGTAGAGCTGAGCGTAATGGAGGAAGACTAAACTTACTATCCACCATGAAATATTAAAAGTCAAAATAACAGAATACAATAACACTGTCCGTCTTGAGAGCGCTGCTATTTCTCTAAGATTATAAATAACAATGCTAGTAATCCCAGAGTCTTATTTTCTACAATTGATCACCTACTAAACCCAGGTAACTCAAAGGAATGCCTCCTAAGTGCTTCCAGTGAAACCTGTGAGGCTATCGCTGTATTTTTCAATCAAAAAATTAATGATATTAGAAATAACATAGTATATCCCTCCAACACTAAGGATCCTCCTAAACCCCAGCATCCTGTTATAAACAAATTAAACTCTTTCACTAGGATAGATTTACCTGATTTACAAAAATAATATCTCAATTAAAACCCTCCACCTGCGTCCTTGACCCAATACCAACAAGGTTTTTCAAAGAAGTATCAGGCGTGCTAATTGATAATGTTCTTGACATAGTAAATTCGTCATTAGATACGGGGTCTTCCCAGACTGTCTTAAGACTGCTGTAGTTAAACCCCTACTTAAGAAACATAATCTTGACCCCTCGCTCTTGAAAATTTTAGACCCATCTCTAACCTGCCTTTCTTAAGTAAAGTTCTGAGAAGGCAGTCATTATGCAGTTAAATGACCACCTAAATAAACATGCTATTCTTGATAAATTTCAGTCGGGTTTTAGAACAAATCACAGCACAGAAACTGCACTTGTTAAAGTAGTAAATGATCTGCGGTGAATGCAGACAGAGGCCATTTATCTGTTCTCATCCTCTTAGATCTGAGTGCTGCATTTGACACCATTGATCACAATATTCTTAGAAATCGCCTTAGTCAATGGGTGGGCCTCTCTGGCAGTGTCTTAAATTGGTTTGAATCCTACCTGACAGGGAGAAAATTTTTGTTAGTTGTGGTAATTACAACTCAAGACACATGATATCCAATATGGTGTTCCACAAGGCTCTATCCTGGGTCGCTGTTATTCTCAATCTACATGCTTCCGTTAGGTCAGATTATCTCAGGGCACAACGTGAGCTACCACAGCTATGCTGATGACACACAGCTGTACTTATCAATAGCACCTGATGACCCGATTCTATTGATTCACTAACACAATGTCTGACTTGTATCTCAGAATGGATGAATAGTAACTTTCTCAAGTTAAATAAAGAGAAAACTGAAATCTTAGTGATTGCAATAATGGATACAATGAGGCTATTAGAAATAAACTGGATACATTAGGATTAAAAGTCAAGACGGAGGTAAAAAGCTTAGGGGTAATTGTTGACTGTAATCTGAATTTTAAATCACATATTAATCAGATCACTAGGACAGCATTTTTCACTTAAGAAACATAAGTAAAGTTAGACCTCTTATATCACTGAAAGATGCTGAGAAATTAGTTCACGCGTTTGTTTTCAGTCGACTAGATTACTGTAACGCACTCCTCTCAGGACTACCCAAAAAAGACATAAATCGTTTGCAACTAGTGCAGAATAGCAGCTGCTAGAATCCTAACTAGGAAAAGAAAATCAACACATTTCTCCAGTTTTGATGTCACTACACTGGTTACCTGTGTCATTCAGGATTGACTTTAAAATTCTGCTTATGGTTTATAAAGCCTTAAATAATCTACCCCATCTTATATATCGGAATGTCTGACACCTTATATTCCAAATCGTAACCTCAGATCCTCAAATGAGTGTCTCCTTAGAATTCCAAGAACAAAACTTAAAAGAAGTGGTGAGGTGGCCTTCTGCTGCTATGCACCTAAAATCTGGAATAGCCTGCCAATAGGAATTCGCCAGGCTGATACAGTAGAGCACTTTAAAACACTGCTGAAAACACATTACTTTAACATGGCCTTTTTATAACTTCAATTTAACTTAATCCTGATACTCTGTATGTTCAATTCATCATAATAACTATTCATGATGGCTCTAAAATCCGTACTGACCCCTACTCTCTTTTCTGTTTCTTTTTCCGGTTTCTTTGTGGTGGTGGCCTGCCCACCACCTACTCAAAGCTTCATGATGCTCCAACAATGATGGATGGATTAAAAGCTAAAAAGTCTACGTGACCATCATCATCAAGTCCTTCCGTGAGAACCCTAAATCCAAAGAGGACTGTTTCATTTATGTTAGGTAGAATGCCCAGAGGGACTGGGCGTCTCATGGTCTGGAATCCCTACAGATTTTATTTTTTCTCCAGCCGTCTGGAGTTTTTGTTTTTCTGTCCCCTGGCCATTGACCTTACTCTTATTCTATGTTAATTAATGTTGACTTATTTTATTTTCTTATTGTGTCTTTTATTTTTCTATTCTTCATTATGTAAAGCACTTTGAGCTACTGTTTGTATGAAAATGTGCTATATAAATAAATGTTGTTGTTATTGTCAAGAGAACAACTTTACTCCATAAAGACAAGATTAAGAATGAAACATGGGCAACTGAAACTGTAAAGGTGCAGAGCTAAAAACTACAGTCATACCACTCTAATACTAGAAAATAAAAAAATAACGAAGTGTGGAATACTTCTTAATATGATAAGTCTAATCCTTTATCTGTGATACATGGTGACAAATGGACAGAGCCTATTTCAGAGGCAAAAGGGTAAAGTTCAACAGAGGGCACTCTCAAGATTGCTTATACATACCTAACGTGCAGTGAACAATCAATCTGTACTAAATGTCTTTGAGTATGGAAGGAATCTGAATCATGCACAAACAATAGTGCAACATATTTGTCAATTTACTTAGAAACTGGTCAGTTATTCTAGTGCTATGTTTTAGAATAACCAGTCTATTTATTTCTTTAGGTTTATTATGTCTTTGGTATTAATTCATTGATGACTTTTGCATATCTCTGTGCAGACAATGTGCTATTTAATTCCTCCATTTAACATAGACACAACTGTCTGACTATCGTTTTTAAAGTGGCACAATGGTTGGCACAGCTGCCTCATGGATATAGCACCCCTGTTTCAAATTACATTCTTGCTCAAAGTCTGGCTGGAGAAAGTGAGATTGAGAGTAAATTTTCCATTTACTTCAAATCATTTCTGCGTCAACAACTTTTGAGAATGGTTCTTTTCCAAAAAACACATCATTCTCTTTAAGTAGATAAATGCCCTTATTATTTTGCTTTATAGGTTGGACATATATTGGTGTTGTACTGTTTACACTATTGGTAAAATCCATACAGTAAAGGACAAACCCTCACAGATTCAGATTTGATGAACAAAACCCATCCCTTCCTCTGTTTACTAGAATTGTAAATGACTACCCAATCTCTCTCCTCAAGTACTTTCTCTTCCATTAAGCCAAACTCTGTCTCCCTTGGCTCAGGGAAAAATCAGAAACCAAGGTATTAAGAATGGAGGAAATAAATGAAGAAACACAGCTTGTCTGGAACAGACAGAAATCTACCACAGGAAGTGTCAGGTTTGGACCACAGATAGGAGTTGTCACTTTTTAATATACTACTTTCCTAAATCATCACATAAAGTTGTCAACCAACTATCAGTATAGTTTAATTAATGCTTACCATAATACCTAACAATAATATCAAATCAAGGTTAAAGTGAAATGAAACCCCCACAATTGTAAGTGCCAAAATAACAATAAGCTCCTCAACCATAATCCCTGGCAAAAAAATTGAAATCAAGGATAAGGCTAATTTATGAAACAGCAAACTACTTTTAATTAAGATTTCCAAATGTCTTCAAGGGTTCAGAAGCAGTGTTTCTCTCACCAACCACTGATCTCTGTAACTTGGAATGCCAAATGTCTTGATCATAATCCAAAGAGAATAAATGTTTCCTTCCACCTAAGAGGTCTAAATGCTAAGATAGTATTTTTACAGTAGCTTTACTTAACAAATAAGGACAGGTTTTGATTGCAAGGAGATTGGATTGGCCAACTTTTTCACTGTAGTTGTGCAAGGAAAACCAGAGGTGAGGGAATCTTAATACATAAAACAATCCCATTTGTAGCATCAGACATAGTACACATCCTAAAGGGTGGTTTGTCATGTTGATGGCTAATTTATTCAAATCTAAAGTAACTCTGATATTTATGCATTAAATGTGGAGGATAAAGATTTTATCCAAAACGTATTGGCTAATGTTTGCCTTTAGATTGAGGTGATTCTTAGGCAAAATATAAAATGATAATACAATGCTCGCCATTAGTACAGAATCATCAGAGATTTCTGCAGATGGCAAGATCTGGTGTTATATTTATAGTCTGAGGTAGACTGGGCGAAGAGAAAAGGAGACTGGCCTGTTCCTTTCTATGCTCCATTGTTAAACACATCTGTTTTACACACACACTCCTTAAGCCTATGAAACAGATAGTACATTATTTAGGGCATTATGGGCTTATCAAATTGCGTATGTCTGGATGGAATTTAAGGCAATGGAGAAACAAAAGACTTAAGTCTCACAGTAATGCCAGTTTATCCAGATGGGAATAAGCCTTGAAGAGTAGATAGATAATTGCATTTTTCTCTCTAATTTTTGTCCAATAGGCAAACTGTGGTGAGACCAAGTAGTCGTTCGCAGGAGGACTCATATAGTATAGATTCAGCCTTTCAAAGGTCTTTATGATGTGGGGTGTAAGGGCTAGTGGTCTGTAGCCATTAAGTGAACAGGAAGCTACCTTCTTAGGAACTGGAACAACGCAGGTGATTTTCCACAGTTGTGGGATGTTTCAGAGTTTAAGTGACAGACTGCACAAAGAGCAGAGAATATCACATAAGTGGTCAGTGCAAACCCTAAAAACTCTAGGACTGTCTACATCTGGTCCTGGGGCTTTTCCATTTCACATGATTGTGGTTCCCAAGTAATTAAATGGTGAGAAGACATTCAATTTAGCAGTGAAGTGACACTGCTTAATAAGAGAGGTGCAGTTTTATTTAGAGGTACAATCATGACCACAAGAGAAACAGAGCAGTTAACTTTAATTTCATAGTATTATTAAAAGGGTATAATTTCTGTGATAATGGTTGGATGATTTGCAGACCAAACCAAGTCTTGTCCTTATATAACAAAATATGAAAAGTTATCTGACTTCCAGAGTATGAATGTTTTCTTGCAAAAATAAAATATACATTTTACTATATAATTTATGTGGACAACAGTAGGTAGGCAAATACAGTGGTGAACAATAATAACGAACAAAAAGGGAAAAAATTTATTGTATCAAAAGAATTAATGTAATAATAATATTAATGTTATGATTTCATAGCAATTTATAATTTCACCACCCTGACTAACATTTCACAACCTGTGGCATAATGCATAATGCCGTGTGTAGAATTCGTACTATAACATTACGTAAGCACAAAAGCGGAAATGTGCTTACGCACAAAAAAATCCAGATGCATAAATCTGTGCGAACGCCAGCTTCCACGTTCTTCCGCTACATAAGTCCCGGTCAGCGTGAAAATTAACGCATGTGCATACACCTGCTGTCCTGCCCCAACTCCTCCCAGAATTATGCCTCTTTGAATATGTAAATATATATAAATAGCCCTTAAGCTCAGTGTTCTGTGAAAAGGCAATGGCAAAAGCTCTGAGGAAAATAGAATTTCAGTGAATACCAAGTGGAGGCAAGGAAAAACTTAACTATTTGTTGGTTTAAACAGTGGTATAAACAACAAAAGGAAGTTGATCGAGTGACATAGCGTGTGAGAGAAAATCGAAAGCTCAAGTTCACAAAGTCACACAGTGCCCAAAATAAAACAGAAGTTGTCAGATATCAAAGTCGCAGTGAGTGTCATATGAAAGCTTATTAGGGTACAAATAAATAAATAAGGCACATAGTGGGGAAAAAAGCATGAAATGTCAACTTTAATCTTGAAATTTCCACTTTAATCATGTAGTTTATTTTGTCATTAAAGTAGATCATAAACCATCTTAAAATTGTTTTATTTACTAGTTTCTCAAATCCCATCATAACTAAAGTAGCATGTTAAATGCTTTGTTTTGTATTTGATCTTCTATGTGCTCTATGTGTGTGAATCACAGAATCCATTACATTCGTAATATTACAGCTCTCTGAATAATTAAAATACTGAGATGTATACATGATGTTTTCATAATGATAGGAGTTAAAGCATGTTATTAAACATGGGAACACGGTGGCGTAGTGATTGTTCATGTCTCACGCAAGATGCTTGCTGCTCCATGCGTGACCTTTGATGAAATACTTTATTGTAGCAGTACTGTCTCTTTCAAACGTACTAACCTCCAATTCCTGTCCTTACTTTTCTTTCTCCGAATACCCAATTGCCACACAATCAGCTCCATAATGGATGTTAAGCCATCTGTAATCTTAGAATGCCGATTCTTCAAAACTTTCAAGGAACATTGAAATATCTTTGTAGTATGTGTTTAATTATTCTATCCATCTATCCTTCCTGTGTCTCGCCAACACCTGTAAGAATACAGTGCGAGGCAATCTGTAAATGGAGTGCCAGCGGGTCACTAGTGCTGCGGCACCGTGTCTTCACATGTTTAATTATTAACAATTATTAACAATATAGATTATTTAAATGAAGTTAAAGTTTTATCTGTATAATATAATAAACATATTTTACTGCATTTCGTCTTAAAAATTATATCGTCATCATAAATACACGCTTAATAAAGTGGCTCAGGTTGTGCAATATTATAACTGTTACAGTGAGGTAATTGTACTTATAAGTACAAAACGTTTTACAAGGAGTACCTGATGTGCGTTTATAGTTCTTGGGAAGAAACTTGTTTCTGAACTGCAAGGAAAGGCTCTAAAGCGTTTGCCATATGAGTGCAGTTCAATAGATAGATAGATAGACAGATACTTTATTAATCCCAAGGGGAAATTCACATAATCCAGCAGCAGTATACTGATACAAAAAAAACAATATTAAATTAAATAGTAATAAAAATGAAAAAAAAATAATAATAAAAAAGCAGACAATATCTTTGAGTAATGTTAGCATTTATTCCCCCGGGTGGAATTGAAGAGTCACATAGTGTGGGGGAGGAACGATCTCCTCAGTCTGTCACTGAAGCTACTCCTCAGCCCGGGAATGGCACTGTTCAGTGGATGCAGTGGATTCTTCATGATTGACAGGAGTTTGCTTAGGCAATAGGCAGAATGGCTGAGGCAGCGTGTGCTTGATGCTGTATACTGATAATTCTCTTTCCAATCAGCTGCTGTACTGCTGTGATTCAGACTCAGATACAGTGATATAAATACTCCGAATGGTGCAGTGAGAGTAATATGGAAAAAGGTGATCCGATGTGGCAACCCCTAACGGGAGCAGCTGAAAGAAGAAGAAGGTGCAGTGAGAGTAACAATGCTAAAGCAGCTATTGTATTTGGAATAGTTTGACCATTCTGTGGACCATTATATTGTTACCTTGCGTATGACAGGATATGAGCTACCGTGGAAATGTGTGTGGCTTTACGCCAAGTTTAGGTTTAATACATCGCAATTTGAACGTGGAAACGTTCTTATGCAGCATTTTTGTGCGTACACACCAATTTATACATGACGTCACTGGTCTGTACTCAACAAGAGAAAAAAATACCCCATGCTAATGTGAAAGAGGAATATACAGTAACTCATGGGCTATGCCTCCCTTAGGTAGATGTGACCACAACCTGTTAATGCCCAAATACAAGGTTATTATTCTGCAGCTGCCAGTAATCAAAAGGATTGTGAGGAAGTAAAAAAAAAGAAAAGGCACAGCAAGATGGGGATGGACTGGGAGCCACGCAGTGATGACATTGAATGATTGCTACACATGAGACTACATTAAAGGGGGCCCGTCAGATATTTTTATCTTTTAATAGTGGAAAGAATTCTTTAATGTGGGCAGTTTAAAACAATCAAGGCATGAAACAATGTAGCAGTTTTCATATAAATCTGAAAGAGCCAGAAAAGAGCAGACCAGTGACATCATTGTTCTAGTACTGAGCTGATGGAAGAACTCAAAATCCCAAGACTGTTTCCTGTTAATTTTGTGTAAATAATACAATTTCCACAAATAGAGTGTGCTCTATGCCCAATAACAAACCATGAATCAACAAAAAAGAGGCACTTCATGTCTAGAAATGTCCAAACATAATATCTTAATGACATGTGTCAGCCTGAATTTAGATAGATAGATAGATAGATAGATAGATAGATAGATAGATAGATAGATAGATAGATAGATCTTTATTTGTCCTCACTGGTCACTTATTAGGTACACCTATTCAACTGGTTGTTAATGCAAATATTTAATCAGCCAATCGCATGGCAGAATCTCAATTCATTTAGGCATGTAAACATTGTCAGTATGACCTGCTGAACTGAGCATCATAAAGGTGACTTAAGTGGCTTTGAATGTATCAACAGTTCAGGCTGGTGGTAATGGTGTAATGGTGTGAGGGATATCTTCTTGGCACATTTTGGGTCCATTAGTACCATTTGAGCATCATTTAAATGCCACAGCCTTTCTTCTGATGGCTACTTCTAATATGATAACGCACCATGTCACAAGGCTCAAATAATCACAAACTGATTTAATGATTATAGCAATGAGTTTGATGTACTGAAATGGCCACCATCTCAATTCAATAGAGCACCTTTGTGATGTGGTGAAACAGGAGATTCGCTTCATGAATGTGCAGCCGACTATCAGCAACAGCATGATGCTATAATAATAATAATAATAATAATACATTTTATTTATTTAGCGCCTTTCCCATGCTCAAGGCACTTAAAGAATATAGGAAAGAACGGCAGGGTATACAGTATATAGCATTGTACAACTCAAATAAATAAGTAAAGAAGATTACGACTGTCTATATAGACCAGAATCCTTGAGGAATGTTTCCAACAACTCATTGAATCTATGGCAGTTCTGAAGGCAAAATGGGGTCGAACTTTGTATTAGCAAGGTATACCAAATAAAGTTGGTGGAAAGTGTATATTATATGGAGCATAAAATTATATATATATATATATGGTCTGCAGAAAAAAAGAGCGAAAGGATCAGTGCACTCTGCTACCCCTGGGTCCGAGATGGGATTAAACTGTTTAGAGTTCTTTAGCTGCCTCCCATGCATCCATGTATGACTATATATATACACACGCACACACACACATGCACACACTATGGTCTGACTACACACCAGATTGACTAAAAAGGAGGAACATTTAAATAGAACAAAGACTTCTGCCTTGGCAGTCACAGTGAGGCATTATGCAGACATATTGCTGTTGGTATAAAGGAGCTCCAGTCGTATTTCTTGACAAATTTCTGCTGAATAATTTGTTTGGCTGAAAGCCCTCACTCTCAGTGTGTCAGAGAGACGACATGCAGTATTGTTCATAATAGAATTGGGTTTTGTTTTAATTCTCTCCTTCGCTACTACTTCCGGGGATACAAAGTCTGTACCATAACTGAGCCTAAATTTTTAAATGTTGATTTACTGGGCCTCTCTTGAAGTGATGTTACCAGCCTAGAACATGAGGAAGAGAAAACATTATTATTTAACTCACAGATATCAAGGACTATGTTTTGAGTTGATCATGCTGCAGAGAGCTATATGATTTGTTCCTCATTTATGCAGAAAAGGAGTTGGGCTGTGTGCACAGCATTAAGGGACTAACTTTTATCATTTATAGGAAAGGCTGACCTCTGATACTATCAGAAGACCCAGTGAAGAATGTAAGATCTTTATGGACTATAAGAATATTTCTGCTAGGGTTTTTTTCTTTTCTAGGATATAAAAGAGAGAACGGTTTACTTTAGATATTCTGCTAAAACCCAAATCAGTCGACTGAGTTGGAAAGAGGCAGTCTCACATTTCTCTACTCACCAAGAATTAAGAATAAAGAAATTATTTTACTTTAATTGGGTTTAAGTTCTTCCGTTGTTTCGACTTCAGCTCACAGTTTTGGCTAACTGGGGCAGAGACGCAAGCGACTCCTTGAGCAGGATCGCCCAGAGGACCGGTAAAGGACCGACACCGGCCGGGTCGGGAGGACCAGATCCGAAAAGTTAGGACTGGCCTGCCTCGGCGACTCCTGCATGGGGAATCCTTGACCTCCTCTGATTCTTCCTGAAAGTCGAGTAAACTGGGAACTTCCAGGCGGGAGGAAAAAATTCTTGGTGAGTAGACCGAGGGAGTCCGACCGGGGAAAAGAAACCAGGCAGTGAGTGGACCGGAATGTATAGATAAGCTCGGAAATAAAACAGTGTAAAGATTATGAATGTTAAGGACATGAGTTAGTACACTCCCTAGGAAATGAAGAAGAAGTCTCTTAGAGGCTTAAAAGTAAAATAAAGGAAGGGAGTGGGAAGAATAGATAAATAACTGAACATTTCGTGATCGGGAAAAAGCACTGTTGGGGGGCGGACTCTTTGCTCTAACGGTCTGGTTATATTCTGAACTCAACGGGTCACTCAGGAAATGATCTCCTAAACAGCGGTAACCAGCGGCCTTCGGGTGAGACTGTCAGTCCGCTAATCAGGTTGATCGTCCCGGTGGACCGGGAACAGGAGGGACCGGAGTGAAGTGACAATTGAGGCTGGGTTTAGCAAAAGAGTGCGGAAAACTCACTGACCATGGGGAAAACTAATAGCAAACCGGTTACAACTCCTTTGGGAAACAGAAAGCATGAATCAACGTACTCATCTGTGACTGAATAAAAGACTAATTGATTGAACTATTCCTGTCTTCCTCGGGTGTTACTTCCACTGTTTATTTGGCACCAGAACAGTTTCCTTCGTGTTGGAGAACCCAGTGAAGGTGCAATTGCAGACAGGAATAAGATCGGTGACCGCTGAGTACAATTGCTTTACCGTCCGGGAGAGGTACTGGGACGTAACGATTAGAGCGCCTCTTGGAATGAGACGGAGTCTTAAATAGACTTATAATTAGAAGGGAGAGGTGGAAATTTAATAAAAAGGGAAAGTACCTCCCGGTCGGAAAGCCCCAAAGAAAGAGATTGAAAAACAGGGTGTGAATGAGGAGCCTCTGTTGGATTATTGTTTTCGGAAAACATACCAAGGAAAAAAAAAAAGCGGCTCTCCAAGACACTACATAGAACAGAAAACAGGGTTAGATTAAAAAAAAAATTGTAAACGGTGGAATGAACAGAGCAGGGGCAGATGGCCAGTAGAAGGCTCTGGTGATATGAGTGAACTACAGGAAGTTAGGTAGATTGTATATAGAAAAGCACGAGGGTGCTCTAGTCGAGAAAATGGAAATGTTTTAATAGATGGGAATTGATAATTAAAGATAGAGCCCTGAAAGCGATGCAGAAGTGCAATGAGGGACTGCAAAGCCAAATTAAACTTATTGTAGAAAGAGAAAAGTTGTCCTTGATAATGCAAGAACTGTCCCAAAAGTCCGGATGAAAGAAGGAAGAATAAGTAAATATAATATAAATAAAAAGAAGAAGAGATTATACCTTGATTTAGCGTCAGCATGCGTGTCCACTCCCTTTGAGGACAATAGTCCATCACCACCCCTTGGGCAGCTTGAGGAATTAATGAGGGAGAGGAAGAAGATGGTCCCGATGATTTTTAAAAATGAACAGTTTCAGCCAGAGAGGATGAAGACGCGGGGAAAGGGATGCCTAATAAGACCCGATTTTGACTCCTCAGGGTCAAAAACATGAATATGAAAGGATGGAATTTCAAGCACCATTAATACAAGTGCCCTTTCGCAATATAATGTACAACAGCCTGACTCAGATTAAAACTGTCCCACCTTCATGGTGCAAAGAAACTGGGACCTGCAAGAATTAAAAGAGGTGGTGCAGGAATTGCTGAACCAGTTCATGACAATGAAGAAACAATTAGATGACATATATAAGCCAAATACTGCAGAATGGATTCAGGTCCTTAGAAGGAAAGCTCATTTCAGGCTGAAATGATGTGAGAGTGCAATGGACAGAGACTCTGGGACGACAGCGGGTTGATAGTGGCCAGTTCAGTGTTCAGTGGACAGTTACGAGCACAAATAAAAGCAAAATATATCAGCCCTAATGCCCAGTGAACTTTGACAAGACTTGATGGTCCGCCTGTGCCTTTGCATTTCAGTTACAAATAAGAGAGTGAAGGTTGCATCAGAACAGCACACCGCCCTTGCACTGACCACCACCATTACATGCTTGTATGCTGCCTTGATTGTTCATGTTTGACTCAAAACAGCAAAAATCTCTGCTGTCCTGGGTTCCTCTTGGATTACAGTATTCAAAATCATTTTACTGTATTGCATGATTTTTGGACTGTATTATGATGAAGTTGACTTGGACTTTTCAGCTGCTGTTTTCAGAAAAAGACTATTTGCCTAACGAACTGTTATATCTCAGCAAAACTGGCTGGAGCAGTATTTCTCTTTTTACAACAATTGCTTTTCTTCTGGAGTGGTTTTACCACATATCCTCATTGCTAAATCCTCTCGTTTTCAGTGGCATAATGTGAGACAATTGGTAATAGCATGTCCAGAAGGGGAGGATTGGGAGTATGTGGGACCTAACATTTAGTTCACCCAGATAGATCTGTTAAGAAAATAGCAGTAGAACTAGTTGTACCTGTAACCCGATCCGTTCTGTCATTTATCTTTCACTTCTCCACCTAAACCCATGCTGTTTACCCTTAAAATTTTTAGTTAGATTTGCTCCACTCATCTCTCTGGGTACAAGGGAAATAATATTTTGTCTGAATAGCTCATGCTGAACCCTTGGTCATTTTCCCAAAGTCATCCTTCCGTTTACATTGTGCACAATATCTTATTTCGTTTGAGGCTGGACTGGTATTACAATTGTTTATGCTGATTTAGTTAAGCGGGTGCCATTATTCTGATCCAATATTCTCCTATTCTTCCAGTTAGAAAGCATATGATTCATGACGATTCATTCAGGATCTCCATGGAGTCAATGCTGCTATACACCCTAGGACTCCTATAGTCTCAAACCTTCCACTATTCTCTGTACTGTCCCGCCACTGCTATGTGGTTTTCTGTTACTGATCTTGTGAATGCTTTCTTTTCAATTACTGTACACCCTGAGTCTCAGTTCTGGTTCGCATTCACTTTTAAAGGGAAGCATTGGACCTGAACTGTGATGCCAGGGATATACAGAGGCTCTGTGTGTGCATGTGAGTGTGTGTGCGTGTGTGTGTGCGTGTTGTGTGTGTATGGACAAGAACTAGAAAAGATAAAAAGTTCAAAGGTTATTGGCCAAAGGGGGTGGTGTCCTGGTGTAATATGTAGATGAGTTGCTTTTATGTTCTGAGGCTCAGGAATAATGCGAAGAAGACACAAAGGCTTTGTTGGTCTTCTAGCGAAATCGGGCACAAAGTGTTCGGAAAAAGTTGCAACGGGTTGAAAGAAAATGAAATACCTGAGTCATGATTTGACTTCAGGGAATGTGCACAGTCTGCAAGACGGCAAGTTATGTCTGTTCTTGGAATGTTATGATATTGATATTGCCGGCAATGGGTTAAAAAGATTTTTTTTTGCTGAAAAGCACAGCCACTCCAAGAATTAGCGACCTTTCTAATTTGGTTTTGACTGATAAAATTTCATGAATGGAGCAGGCTGAGAAGGCTTTAACTGATATAAACTAAATTTTGATGTCTGCCTGCGTTAAGAGTTCGGACTACGGTAGTCTCGTCCTTTCACTCTGTTTGTGGACGAGAAAGGGGGGTGTATGACTGCAGTATTAACTCAACAACAAGGAAATAGACAATGACCGGTCACATACTATTCTAAAAAAATAAAATAAATATAAAACTGGATCCAGTGGCGCTACAATCCCGGCCTGTTTAAAAGCAGCTGCTGCAATAACAGAGGCCATATTAGCATGCTCAGATGTTGTTCTCATGAGTTTATTAACTGTTAAGGTACCACATGCTGTACATTCCATCTTAGTACAGACAAAAACATCTCATTTGACAGGTGCGCTATGTAGTGAAGTGTGAAGCTCACAAGGGAAACGAATCCAGTGAGTAGGGAAATGCAAGCAGACATGTGGGCAAAGAAAGCCACCCAGGATCCTACTTCACCACTAACTTCTTTATTTCTATTACAGAAGGAGGAACAAGAGTCACACAAGGATGCAGTATTATCTCTACAAACTGTAGCAACGGAAAAGGAGATAAAGACGTTGCAGAAAGAGGGATCAGATAAAGCTCTGAAAGGAATTTAGATCCATCCATTAACTAAACATCCTTTTTCCCAAAAGCTTTCTTTCTAGGAATTGCAAAGGCTGCGCATGGTTTGGCCCACCCTTCCAGAAGATGCAATGATGGCACAGGTGCAACAATACTGTCACGCCCGGGGTTTTTCTAACTTTGCTGATCAGTTCTGTAAGAGGTCTACATTATGGCGAAGATTTAATGTAGGAAAAGGCTTGCAGGTTTGCGTAGTGCCTTACAGAGAGTGCATGAACAAGTGAGGGAAACATGGTGAACTACCTCACTACTGTAAGGGCAATACACTATTAAAATGTGCTCTGTACCCTGTCAAATGTCACTATTGCAAGATGCTCAACTCTAAATCCAGCTACCTTACTTCCCACTGAGGGAGAGGGGGAACCAAATAACTGCCAGGATGAGATAACAAAGGTCCTAAAACTAGTCCGGACCTCCAGGAAACTCTACTAGAAACAGGAGAAATTCTTTATGAGGATGGCTGTTCCTTGGGATTGGACGACAGAACACTCTCCACCAGTTATGCAGTGGTCAAGGAAGACCACTTACTTGAAGCAAACTGAATTTCTTCTAGTTTAAGTGCACAAGCAGCTGAGCTAATAGCTCTCACTCGAGCTTGCCAGTTGTCTGAAAGAAAAGTCATAACCATTTACACAGATTCCAGATCTGCCTTTGGAGACTTCCATGATCATGGGGCATTATGGAAATTAAGGGGATTCAAAACCAGTACTGGTAAGCCCATACAACACCAGAAATTAGTGGAATCCCTTCTAAAGCTATAACAGAACCATCAAAACTGGGAATACTTAAATGGCAAGCCCATTACTGGGAAACAAAACCCAGTCAGCCAAGGAAATGAACTGGCTGACCATTTGCTAAACAGGCCGCCTGTAATAACACACCAGTCTTTATTCCAACAGAAAGATGACAAAGACTCTGATAATCAAATTATTTCTTTACAGAGCGCTACCACTGACCGAGAAAGGATAAAGTGGTCCCAAGAAGGATCCTCTCTGCTGGGGTCTGGACCCATAAGCAAACTAACAAACCTTTCCTCCCAAAGGCTTCTTTTCCAGGAATGGCAAATTCTCACACGGCCTGGATCATGCAGGAAAAGACACTATGACTCAGGATGTCGAGCAGCATTGGGAAACCACAGGTTCTCTACATATGCTGAACAATTCTGCTGACGATGCGCACTATGCCAAAGGTTTAATGTAGGTAAAGGTACTCAGGTAAGCCCCCGTCACTCCTAACCCAATGGGTCCCTTTGAACACCTCCAAATGGATTTCATTGAGTTAACACCGTCTAAAGGCTACCGTTATTGCTTGGTAATTGTCGATGTGTTCTCCGATGGGTGGAAGTTTTTCTCTAAGCATGCAGATGCAAAAACTGTGGCTAAAGCTTTAATAAAAGAAATCATTCCAAGATGGGGAATATCACAGAAACTGCATACCGATAATGGAACCCACTTTGTGAATTCTGTAATAAATGAGCTGACTACTTGGCTCCAGATAAATGTGCATCATTACTGCAAATACCATCCTCAAAGTGGAGGTATTGTAGAAAGGTGCAATGGTACCCTAAAATCAAAATTGGCAAAAATCTGTGAGCAGACAAACTTAACCTGGCCAGATGCTCTATCCCTGGCCTTGATGGGGTTGAGAGGAAGGACACATCGGCAGTTGGGACTGTCGCCATTTAAAATTGTAACTGGATGCCCCATACCTGTTGGCATGGTTATCGGAAATGTTACTCTGCATACTGTGAACAATGATCTTCTCTCTAGTCTTGCAGGTCTCCGAGCTTCCCTGAAGGAAGTCCACAAACAAGTTAACAAGGCTTGGCAGACCAGTCCCCTACTGATGAAGTTCCAGATTCCCCTTGGAACCTAGATACTGGTCAGAGACACCGAAGGAAACATTGGCATCAACCTAGCTGGAGGGGAACCATTCCAGGTGCTGCTATCTGCACCCCACATGCCGTGATGGACGAAGGACTCTTTTCTTGAATGCACATCTCTCACTGTAAAAAGTGGACTGAATCATTAAGCTGTTGCTATTTTTGGACTTTCTATGCTGAGACTCTGTCAAGGGATTATTCCCTTTGTCTTAGGGGATAATCTGTGATATAAGTGGTTGAAGGTTACTGTTACACAATTAAGAACAGATTCTTGTTATGCATGTGCCACTGCTAAACCCAATCTCCTAGTTGTATCCCTTCCCAATAATCTACCCGTGCTTTAGCTGGCCTTACCTCCCTATTTATCTAATTAGCAGAACACCAGGAACACCTGACTCTTTTTTTAACTCTTCCAAAGATTGGTTCAGTTCTTGAAAATTATTCTCATAACTATCCTTATTTCTCTGGCAGTTTTCATGTTCTTGGGTTGCTGTCTAACCCCGTGCATCTGAGCCCTTCTACAAAGGTTTATTAACGCTTCCATTACTAAGGTTTATCTCCTCAGTGCTGACCCTGACTCCCAGTACAAACCTTTTCTTCCATCCCCAACCCTTTCCTGAACTCTGATGATGCAGAAGTCTTATTATTAATGTGCACATTTTATGTGCAAAGGGGAACTGAGGAAGAGAAAACATTATTATTTAACTCACAGATATCAAGGACTATGTTTTGAGTTGATCATGCCGCAGAGAGCTATATGATTTGTTCCTCATTTATGCAGAAAGGAGTTGGGCTGTGTGCACAGCATTAAGGGACTAACTTTTATCATTTATAGGAAAGGCTGACCTCTGATACTATCAGAGACCCAGTGAAGAATGTAAGATCTTAATGGACTATAAGAATATTTAAATTGATTCTAAGTGTGTATAATTAGAAGGGTGTATTCCTTGGGAATGCAAATGGCTGTTTGTTTCATGTTTTAGGACATTCCAGTATGTCATAAATTAAGATTTAACCTTAAGCTATGTATAACCTCAGAATGAACTGCTAGGGTTTTTTTCCTTTCTAGGATATAAAAGAGAGAACGGGTTTACTTTAGATATTCTGCTAAAACCCAAATCAGTCGACTGAGTTGGGAAGAGGTAGTCTCACATTTTCTCTACTCACCAAGAATTAAGAATAAAGAAATTATTTTTACTTTAATTGGGTTTAAGTTCTTCCGTTGTTTTCGACTTCAGCTCACAAACACCACAACACAGAAAATGGTACTGAACATCACAGAGTTGTAGATGATGTGAAGGATGTAACTTCCACATTAAAGGAACATGGTCTATGGAAAAAGACCCTGTTCTGCCCTTTGTTTTATAGTTTCTCTGTCTCCCAAGACATTTCCAACCTGTCATTATGTGGACCCGAAAGTACTTATAGGAATGCAACATCACTACTTTCACTCCTTGAACAGTGACTGGACATAGAGACTCTTTGGTAAAAGTCAATAACCAGTTCCTTAGTTATGCTGATATTAAGATTCAGATAATTCTCTTTGCACCAAGAAGCAAAGATCTCCACCCGGCTTTAGGTGTATTTTATGTTTTACTAGCAGAATACCCGCGCTTCGCAGTGGAGAAGTAGTGTGTTAAAGAAAGTACGAAAAAGAAAAGGAAAAATTTTAAAAATAACGTAACATGATTGTTAATATAATTGTTTTGTCATTGATATGAGTGTTTTTCTCATATCTATCTATATATATTTATCTCTATCTATCTATTTATATATATGTTGTTCTCATATCTATCTATCTATATATATATACTGTATATCTCTATCTATCTGTCTATCTATCTATCTATCTATATATATATAGCAAAATACCCGCGCTTGGCAGCGGAGCAGTAGTGTGTTAAAGAAAGAAAGAAAAGGAAACATTTTGAAAATAACGTAACATGATTGTCAATGTAATTGTTTTGTCACTGTTATGAGTGTCGCTGTGATATATATATATAGCAAAATACCTGCGCTTCGCATGTGTTAAAGAAGTTATGAAAAAGAAAAGGAAACATTTTAAAAATAATGTAACATGATTGTCAAAGTAATTGTTTTGTGTATTTGGCGTTAGCGTCACAAAGTTGTTTTCGGTAGCTGCATCAGAAAATGTACCACGACGTCTGACACGCCTTCTTTTTACTGTTTTCTCACAGCTTGGATTGCTTCTGTCATATATACACACACACACACACACACACACACACACACACACACACACACACACACACACACACACACATACATACATACATATATATATACATATATATATACACATACATATCTTCATATCTACATATCTATATACATATACACATATATATATATATTTATATATACATACCTATCTACATCATATATACACACACATACATACATACACACACACAAATTATATATGTGTGTGTATGTATGTATGTATGTATGTATGTGTGTGTGTGTGTATATATATATATATATATATACACATACATACATATATATACACATACTTGTGTGTATGTTTGTATGTGTCTATATGTGTGTGTATAGCTTTGGTCACTGAGTGCAAGGGAAAAATAATAAAATATAGTCTATAAGTTATTAAACAGTAAAACATTAACGTTTTAAGAAGTACAGGTACATTGAGCACTACTGGAGTGGTTGCGGGTAAACTACATTTTAAAGACTGTGTAACACAACAGGTAAGTAGAACTAACATCAGCTAAAATGTATATGGATCATCTCGGTAGTAGATCCATTTTGAAAGGCGGTACACGACGGCTGTGGTATAGAAATTACATTTTCTATGTGAACGCTCAAATTTGTGCCTCTGGTAATGTGCCTTACCGCAATTAAAGAAAATTATTTTGTGTCCTCTGCACTGTTAAGAGAAAGGCTTTGGTTTGGGATAAAAGGTGTAAAGAAAGGAAAGTTGCCTTTTTCTTTTATATAGTATAGAGAGATGTGTTCGCGGACGTTATGATCGCCTTTTGGGGACAGTCGCGTGGGTCTTGTGTAGACTGGTGAGACGTCCCCGCCATTAATCGGCTGTGATGGCACTGTCAGTCCTCCACTCGTGTGTGTGTCTTCATAATCCGTGCTGAGGAACTCATAATCGTATACGTGCAAAAAGAAAGTGTGAATCGCCTTAATATTATTTTGCCGTGGTGTAGAAAAGGGGTCCGTGTTTGCACTTGTCTGGGCTATAGCGCAGGGGGAGGAAGAAAAAAATTAAAAGTGCTCACCTTGACTTAAGGCAGAAGCGCAGTCAGCGTCTCAAAGGCCGGCACAGCTATGGCGCTGGCTGCTCGACTTTTGCTGGGCAGGAGACCCCTTTTGTACACACGCTCATGATATCAAAAGTCTCAGCGCTCTTTGGAGGTAATTCATATATTATATATATAGCAAAATACCAGCGCCAGAGCGAGAAGTAGTGTGTTAAAGAAGTAATGAAAAGAAAAGGAAACATTTTAATAATAACGTAACATGATTGACATTGTCATGAGTGTTGCTGTCATATATATTCCTGCCTAAATAAGTCACCCGCCGCTCTTACTTTTTACCGCTCATTTAATCATGGCTAGTGGCGGAAAAATTATAAAATGGAAGGAGGATGGCTTTATCAAAACAATTATTGATGGTGAATCGATTATTCATAAAGCTTGAATTGGTGATCTGTTTTTCTGTGTTAACCTCATATTTTTTCCTACTTCTTAAACTAAGATGGTGCGAGGGTAAAATGAATCGGGATGCGCTGATCAATGTAATCGGTGTACCAGGAAATCGTGCATTGATCAAAAGCTCCCTTTGCTTGTAATGCAAAGTGTGATTAAATGCATTATTTTTAAGCGTTATGGAGCACATGCATCAAGCTTCTCAGTTGTGCTTGTGCTAAGAAAAGGAAAGATTTTAAAAATAACGTAACACGATTGTCAATGTGACCTTTTGTAAGTAGTGCCTGGAGGATTAAATGTGGAGAAACTCTAGAGACAGTGTGTGTATTAACTTGTGGATTTTTCTGTGAGTATTTGGTGGCAGTGTGACGAAGTTGCTTCGGAAGACGGCGTTAGCCGCGGAGCTCAGTTCAGAGCGAAATTAGGTAAATGGGAGGGGAGATGATGACGTCACTCCCCCACCCACCTTAACTGTCAATCCCCCACAAACACAGTCTCGGATTTTGCATAAGCACACCCCTTCACCTACAATTTTAACTTAGTTACAAAGTGATCAAAACTCTCGTTTATATCCTGCGTCCTCTCATTAAACTTGTATCCCGCATTACCTGTGGGCATGTGAAACGCCAGCGGTAGCCTGTCTATGAACTTAATTTAAAGTTTAGGTTTACACCTTGCTTTCTTTATGAAGTAGCAGAACTCATGAATATGGTTGTATATGTCACTCACTCGCTTCTTATTGTTTCGCTGCCTTCTCAATTATATAATGCATGTTTTCTTAAGCACTTTTTGGAGGTCTTCCTGGTTTTCTACGTAGTGCGTTGACAGTCAGTTCACGTGATTACGTGGGAGGCGTGATGATGTCACACGAAACTCCGCCCCCCACGTCTTTCCAGCTCAACTCCATTACAGTTAATGGAGAAAAATACCTTCCAGTTATGACCATTAGGCGTAGAATTTCGAAATGAAACCTGCCCAACTTTTGTAAGTAAGCTGTAAGGAATGAGCCTGCCAAATTTCAGCCTTCTACCTACACGGGAAGTTGGAGAATTAGTGATGAGTGAGTGAGTGAGTGAGGGCTTTGCCTTTTATTAGTATAGATTGTTGTTTTTGTTATATTACTTGACCCTTTAAATGTGTGGTAATTCATTGCACTTTGTGGGTGATGCTCTGGGAGGCAGAGTCAACATGATGCTACTGTTCCTGGGTGTCCCTACTGGCTTTATAAGTAAACCAAATGAAATGATTTAGCAGTGGTTCATGGAAGTTTGGTGGAGTCTTATTGTAAGTATTGTTTTATTCATTTAGATTTTCTAGTATTCAACTGTTTTCCATGCTCTTTTTATTAATTATTCTCTTGAATTGTGTTTTTGGACTTGGTTACCTGGGATTGCATTTCAGGCATCTCCTTTTTTGCTTCTTTTTAGTCCTTTTGTTTTTTTTTTCTATTTTTGCAACTAAATTTGTTTTTATAAAGATTCTGCATTTTGATTTGTCTCTTAAAGCCAGAGTTTTCACGATTTCTCCCTCTGGAGAGGTATTTTTGACATTCTGAGAAGCTATATGTAGGGTGAGTCTCTTCTAGGCAGCCAGAGAAGGTCCAGGCCTGGTTGTTAGCATTGATTGGAGAACACCCTTCCACCATTTTCATGACTCTTACAACACCTACCTGATGTGCCAGACAATACAATTTACCTTCTCCTGCTGGGGAGTAAGCTCAAGGAGATTCAGATAGATGCTCCTACTGTGTCAAGGATTATGGACTATCTAATTGGTGAGTTGTTAAGACTGTATTGGAGAAGATGGTCAGCAACAATGGATCCACACATGGAGATGACTTGTCCTTTTTTCACTTTACCCTTTATAAAAGCAATTTTAAGCACAACTGCAGTATATGTCTTTTACAGGAATCCTCCATTATAACACTGAGAAAGGGTCAATTACCCATTAAAGGTGGAGGAGGTGGAAGTGATGCAGACTCAAATAAGCCACAGAATGAACATTAGACTTGATTGGGTTGATAAAACATATCCTGTATACTATGAAAAAGGAACAGAGTATGCAATTCTTTCTGAAGGCACTCAGGCCATTTAAGGTGTGTGACAAGCTGCAGGTGAAACTCTACTAGTCTATAAGGAACAGTGTAAGTGTACTGTTCTACACAGTGGTCTGCTGGGGGAGAAACAGCAGTTTAGGAGACCATGCACATGTGAATTAACTGATCATGAAGTTCAGTGCTATAAAAGATTGATCCTACATTCACAGAGCTCACTGATGCAGTCCATCTTCTCCATGAGAATTCCACCATGACTTGTTAAGAAGTACTACTGCCCACAGCCATTAGACAGTACAATGCCTCCTTATAGCATTTCCTTCTTCATCCTTGCCAGCTTTAACATACATACTGTCAAGGAACAACATGTCAATAAATAAAAACTGAGTAGACACTATTGTGTCTGCATTTCTGCATCTTGTATTTCTGTAATAGTGTCCATTTTGTTTTTACTGTAGAACAGTAAAGTACTATCTATCAATTATCAACTAAATCAGCACATGGTAAGTCATTCTGGGGTTGGTTTGAAGGAAACACTGGGAAAGAATATTGAGGGAACATTAGAAATCAACCTGCTTCCTTCTTGCCTCGCAACTGTAACCATTATAAATAGTTCCTTCAAACCCTTCTCTCACTGGTAATTCCACTAGAACATATGGATATGTGATGAGGAGAAACAATGAATATGCGGGGAGAAGAGTGATGGAAATGGAAGTAAAGGAGAAGAGAAAGTGAGGCAGGCCAAAGTGGAGCTGAATGGATAAAATAAAAGAAGATCTGAAAGAAAAAGGCTTGATGGTGATGAGGTACAGGACAAGGTTGACCAAGCTCATCAACCCCAACATAGAAGTGAGAGAAGATGAAGAGGAAGAAGACGAATATACAGTACAGGTAGCCATTGAGATTGTTTTCTGTTTGATTCAGTGAATGACAGAGGCAGAATGGTGTGATTGAAGCATTAACATCCTTTTGTTTTCTTATTTTTTTTAACATTACTTAGATCAGTTCTTTCAACCTTGAATACGTAAACTCAAAACTTTGCAGAATATTTTTTGTTAATATGAAGTTAAATAAAAAGTTGTTACTGCTTTAATGTGAATGTTACAAACTGTTGAATGTGTACATTTTTGTTTGTTTCATTTCAGTAAGTTTAGTTATCATTTTTTTAAACAGCCCTAAAACATTCAGTAATTAGTAGTGTTACTGTATGTTTAATGACTAAATAGTGTGTTACAGAATACTTACATTTACTTTCACTTATATGTTGTTTTTACTGTATTCTTTAAGAGGGATAACATGAAAACATGACTCACAATGAAAGTTGCACAAGCCGAAAATCCACCCACGGGTGGATGAGTCAGGGTCTGGATTTACCAGTAAAAACAGGTGCAACAGCATCAGGTGATGGGCCCTGTGCCAGGATTTATAGGTAATTCCCTTTGTCCCTACCCTGTGCTATTCTAGTCAAAGTCACGCCAGGTAAACATGACAATCAGTGAGGTTCAGCAGAATAAAAAAGGGTTTTGCTGATACTGGTATGGTTTCTCAGAGAAACTTTTTTTTCTTCATCTCAGAAAGTAAAATCAACTAGATTTAAACAGACAGATTTATGTCACTGAAAACATCACTGGATTAAATTAGATCAATTAATATTTGCTAGCATCAGCACCATACATTTTTCATTATATATTGAAATAATAACTGCATCTACGTACATTTCTACTTCATTCCTTTATTTAATGCAATTTAGGCTCTTAGTGGATCGGAGGCAATTGCAACAGCAATGCAGATAACAAGCCTGGACAGGGTGCCTGTCCATTTCAAGGCACCCTCACATATTCACACACAGTCACTCATACCAAGCCAATTTAGTGATGCCAATCAACTTAACTTGCCTGTCTTTAAGAAGTATGAAAAAATCCACACAAACTTTGTCCTAAATTTGAACTGAAAATTCCACAGCTGCAACAAATTCAGCTCTAACTACTGTATCTTTATATCTGCTGTCCTCTCCTAGGATAATTTTTAATGATTTCTTTTTTATTTGCTCTTATTCCTCTGTTTTGTCAAAATGGGAATATTGCAAATTGTACCTTATTATTTTTTTTACAAAACATAGACAGTGTCACACACATGCACATGGGAGGCAGCTAATGGGCTCAAAAGAAGGTAATTCCAGATCGGGGCAGGGGGTGGCAGAGTACACTAATCCTTTCTCTTTTATCCCAGCAGGCCAAAAACTGGAAATTCTGCCTTGAACCAAGGGCACCACTTCTGGTCCCGGGCCAAAAGACGTGACTTCCGACTCAGAGGACATCACTTCTGGTTCCAGACTTGATGACATCACTTCCGGATCTGGATAACCAATGACATGACTTCCACTGAGTGACCTTAAAAACCACTATAATCCTCCTCTTTGTCAATTTGGTGTTGGACTCTTGCGACTATCTATTACTAGTTTTGCCATTTTTTTATTCAGACTACAAGTACACGGTAAGGATGTCCCAAACGATTTGCGGTGTCAAGGTCATTCATTTCACAGCAGTTCATCATTTTCTTCACTCCTGGGTATTTGCAGTTCCACTGAACATCTGCAATTGGTGCTACATAAATACCTATATTTTTGAATACCAATTGTATATTTGCATTGGCATAATGAGTAAAAGGAACCATAGAAACAAATAAAGGGTTGTGGCTGCATATCCAAATGAGTGAAAAAACATAACAGTTCAAAAGTGGTGGTTCTAACACTCCTCTCCAGTCTTTACAGCTCTCAATAAGCTAATTAATCTGTTTGGATGGGAATGCCCCATCCTCCTTTGGAGCTGATCTCAAAACGAAAGCTGACTTCTGGGTAAAAAACAGTCCAAAGAGGACTGTTTGATTTATGTTAGGTAGATTGCCCAGAGGGGACTGGGCGGTCTCATGGTCTGGAATCCCTACAGATTTTATTTTTTTCTCCAGCTGTCTGGAATTTTTTTTTTTGTTTTTTCTGTCCCCCCTGGCCATTGGACCTTACTCTTATTCGATGTTAATTAATGTTGATTTATTTTGTTTTCCTCCTCCTTGAACCGTCACCTTATCGTGGTGGAGGGGTTTGCGTGTCCCAATGATCCTAGGAGCTATGTTGTCCGGGGCTTTATGCCCTAGTAGCCACCAAGGCAAACTGGTCCTGGGTGAGGGATGAGACAAAGAGCGGTTCAATAAACCTCCAATGAAAAATAAAAACTGTGGACAACGTTTTCCCTTGGCGGTCTCATTTTCCCTTGGCGGTCTGATCCTCGGCTACAGAAACTGGCTCTTGGGACGTGGAATGTCACCTCTCTGAAGGGGAAGGAGCCTGAGCTAGTGCGTGAGGTCGAGAGGTTCCGGCTAGATATAGTCGGACTCACCTTGACGCACAGCTTGGACTCTGGAACCAATCTCCTTGAGAGGGGCTGGACTCTCTACCACTCTGGAGTTGCCCCCGGTGAGAGGCGCCGAGCAGGTGTGGGCATACTTATTGCCCCGACTGGAGCCTGTGCATTGGGGTTTACCCGGTGGGCGAGAGGGTGGCCTCCCTCCGCCGGGTGGGGAAGGGTCCTGACTGTTGTTTGTGCGTATGCGCCGAACAGCAGTTTGGAGTATCCACCCTTTTTGGAGTCTCTGGAGGGGTTGCTAGAGGGCATACCTTCTGGGGATTCCCTCGTTTTGCTGGGAGACTTCAATGCTCACGTGGGCAATGACAGTGAGACCTGGAAGGGCGTGATTGGGAGGAATGGCCCCCCCGATCTGAACCCGAGCGGTGTTTTGTTATTGGACTTCTGTGCTCCACGGATTGTCCATAACGAACACCATGTTCAAGCATAAGGGTGTTCATATGTGCACTTGGCACCAGGACACCCTAGGCCTCAGGTCGATGATCGACTTTGTGGTCGTGTCGTCGGACTTGCGGCCATATGTCTTGGACACTCGGGTGAAGAGAGGGGCGGAGCTGTCAACTGATCACCACCTGGTGGTGAGTTGGCCGATGGTGGGGAAGATGCGGTCAGACCTGGTAGGCCCAAGCGTGTTGTGAGGGTCTGCTGGGAGCGGCTGGCAGAGTCCCTGTCAGAAGTAGCTTCAACTCCCACCTCCGGCAGAACTTCAACCCGCCCCGAGGGAGGTGGGGACATTGAGTCGAATGGGCCATGTTCCGTGCCTCTATTGTTGAGGCGGCTGACGGAGCTGTGGCGCAAGGTGGTCGGTGCCTGTCGTGGCGGCAATCCCGAACCCGTTGGTGGACACGGCGGTGAGGGATGCCGTCAAGCTGAAGAAGGAGTCCTATAGGACTTTTTTGTCCTGTGGGTCTCTGGAGGCAGCTGATAGGTACCGGCAGGCCAAGCGGCAGCGGCCGGTTGTTGCTGAGGCAAAACTCGGGCATGGGAGGAGTTTGAGAGGCCATGGAGAGCGACTTTCGGACGGCTTCGAGGAGATTCTGGTCCACCGTCCGCGTCTCAGGAGGGAAGCAGTGCAGTGTCAACACCGTATATAGTGGGGATGGTGCGCTGCTGACCTCGATTCGGGACGTTGTGGGTCGGTGGGAGGAGTACTTCGAAGACCTCCTCAATCCCACTAACATGCCTTCCAATGAGGAAGCAGAGCCTGGGGACTCTGAGGTGGGCTCTCCCATCTCTGGGACTGAAGTCACCGAGGTGGTCAAAAACTCCTTGGTGGCAGGGCCCGGGGTGGATGAGATCGCCCGGAGTCCCTTAAGGCTCTGGATGTTGTAGGACTGTCTTGGTTGACACGTCTCTGCAACATCGCATGGACATCGGGACAGTGCCTCTGGATTGGCAGACCGGGGTGGTGGTCCCCTCTTTAAAAGGGGACCGGAGGGTGTGTTCCAACTATAGAGGGATAACACTCCTCAGCCTCCCTGGAAAAGTCTATTCGGGGTTCTGGAGAGGAGGGTCCGTCGGATAGTGAACCTCGGATTCAGGAGGAACAGTGTGGTTTTCGTCCTGGTCGGAACAGTGGACCAGCTCTTCACCCTTAGCAGAGTCCTGGAGGGTGCATGGGAGTTTGCCCACCGGTCTACATGTGTTTTGTGGACTTGGAAAAGGCATTCGACCGTGTCCCTCGGGAATCCTGTGGGGGTGCTCGGGAGTATGGGGTACGGACCCCTGATAAGAGCTGTTCGGTCTCTGTACAACCGGTGTCAGAGCTTGGTCCGCATTGCCGGCAGTAAGTCGAGCCCGTTTCCAGTGAGAGTTGGACTCCGCCAGGGCTGCCCTTTGTCACCGATTCTGTTCATAACTTTTATGGACAGAATTTCTAGGCGCAGCCAGGGTGTTGAAGGGGTCGGTTTGGTGGACTCAGGATTGGGTCACTGCTTTTGCAGATGATGTTGTCCTGTTTGCTTCATCAGGCCGTGATCTTCAGCTCTCTCTGGATCGGTTCGCAGCTGAGTGTGAAGCGGCTGGGATGAGAATCAGCACCTCCAAATCCGAGCATGGTCCTCAGCCGGAAAAGGGTGGAGTGCCCTCTCAGGGTTGGGGGAGAGATCCTGCCCCAAGTGGAGGAGTCCAAGTATCTCGGGGTCTTGTTCACGAGTGAGGGAAGAATGGAGCGTGAGATCGACAGGCGGATCGGTGCGGCATCCGCAGTGATGCGGGCTCTGCATCGGTCTGTCGTGGTGAAAAAGGAGCTGAGCCGTAAGGCAAAGCTCTCAATTTACCAGTCAATCTACCTTCCTACCCTCACCTATGGTCATGAGCTATGGGTAGTGACCGAAAGAACGAGATCGCGAATACAAGCGGCTGAAATGAGTTTCCTCCGCAGGGTGTCTGGGCTTTCCCTTAAAGATAGGGTGAGAAGCTCAGTCATCCGGGAGGGGCTCAGAGTAGAGCCGCTGCTCCTCCGCATCGAGAGGAGTCAGATGAGGTGGCTCGGGCATCTGATCAGGATGCCTCCTGGGCGCCTCCCTGGTGAGGTGTTCGGCACGCCCAACGGGAGGAGGCCCGGGGAAGACCCAGGACACGCTGGAGGGACTATGTCTCCGGCTGGCCTGGGAGCTTTGGGATTCTCCGGAAGAGCTGGAAGAAGTGGCGGGGAGAGGGAAGTCTGGGCCTCTCTGCTTAAGCTGCTGCCCCCGCGACCCGACCTCGGATAAGCGGAAGAGAATGGATGGATGGATGGATATTTTGTTTTTCTTATTGTGTCTTTTATTTTTCTATTCTTTATTATGTAAAGCACTTTGAGCTACTGTTTGTATGAAAATGTGCTATATAAATAAATGTTGTTGTTGTTGTTGTTGACTTCTGGGTAGGCAGTGATACATATACTGGTCAGATCAGAAGAGTTTGGGTCATGGCTTCAGACCGGAAGTGGTATCAAACTTCTTCAAGGGTATTCTTTTCCACTCAAGAAAATGAAAACTAGGTTAGTGGGTGTACTTATCCTATAGTCTTCCCACTTTGTTTCCCTTCACACAGACCCATGAGACATTAGAAATATTTTGACAAGAACAAGCCATTCATCCTAATCCTATCCACCTAATTTCTCCAAAAGAATATAAAGTCAAGATTTAAAGGTAAGGAAAGTAAAGCGATTAAAGAAAAGAGGGGAAGTCCATGCTCTTATCTGTACTTAATAGAGTGTATGGAACTCTCTTGCTTGTGACTCCGATGGTTATGAGCATCTTAACTCTACCTTAATAACTAAACAGTTCCCACAGAATATACCTGTATCTTAGAAAAATGCTGATGTTGCTGTGTGTGGGTTTGTTTTTAGTATCGGCCTGTCCTCAGCTTGTCCTGTGCTACTCTCTCTTAAGTCTTTGTGAACTTGCATGTGTTTAATGGGCGCAGAACACAATTGTTTAAATCAGGGTTAGGGTTAGACACTACGTAATATAAGGCAAGTACAGCTTACTTTTTAAAGTGCTTTTGTAAAACCTAAGTAACAATATACAATGCAAAAGATTAATTATGTACAAATTTTTTCTTTTTTAGAGAGCAATAATATTTTGTTCCACATCTTGCAAATCCTGCTTTTAAATGTTCATACTAATAAAGTATCTATCTATCTATCTATCTATCTATCTATCTATCTATCTATCTATCTATCTATCTATCTATCTATCTATCTATCATTGAGTATTAATGAAACAACACAATAGGAGCTTCATAGTTAATTCTGTTTGAACGTTCAATAACAAAGTAAAAAAGCATTAAAAAAAGCAATAAGTGTTATGAATTGTAAACCTAATATATACATATATGTTTCTATGAACAAATCAACATCACATCTTACCTATTTTATTATGACTAGAAGAGGTCAAGTAACATAGATGCTAAATAAATCTTCCCTAAAATTTGAAAATTTGAAGCTGTATAATAAACAAGAACAAAAAATATAGTTCTTTGCAAATCCCAATTAAGCGTTTCCATAACCAGGTCAAAATTCCTTTTCTATTTATCACAATTTGCCTTGTAGCTCTCACTCTCAATGTAAAACACTTCCCTCTTCCATGCTACTGGACACACCCATGTATTCCTATACTGTACACACCTTATGTCACGCTTGCTTTACTACTTTTTTGTTTTTTTTATATATAAGTACAACTTACTGGAAACTGGAGGATTGTCATCTCCTCTGTTTTATTAATTGATTGCTTAATGTTCATTTTTCCACTTGTTTCCAGTGTTTGGCAAAATAATTTTTTGTGGTCAAATTTTTATTATATTAAATAAAGAATAGACAAAAAAAGAACAGACATATACATTAGCATATCTCAGAAATGTACACTCCCTTCTCCACAAATCAACTCAACCCCACTCTGAGGTGTCAACAAAAATGGATAAACTTAATATGAGCCGTACTCATATTAGGGGGTAGTCTAGAGGTCTTGGAAAAGAAGGACTCCTAGGATAGAAAGGAGGCCTACACAAATAGAACTAATATAATATTGGTGCTATTGACTAGCAGCTCAGTGACAATCTACAACAACAACATTTATTTATATAGCACATTTTCATACAAAAAGTAGCTCAAAGTGCTTTACATAATGAAGAATAGAAAAATAAAAGACACAATAAGAAAATAAAATAATAATCAACATTAATTAACATAGAATAAGAGTAAGGTCCAACGGCCAGAAAAAACAAAAAAAAAAACTCCAGACGGCTGGAGAAAAAAATAAAATCTGTAGGGATTCCAGACCATTAGACTGCCCAGTTCCCTCTGGACATTCTACCTAACATAAATGAAACAGTCCTCTTTGGATTTAGGGTTCTCACGGAAGGACTTGATGATTATGGTCACGTAGACTTCTGCCTTTTAATCGATCCATCATTGTTGGAGCATCATGATGCTTTAAGTAGGTGGTGGTGGCGAAACCGGAAAAAGAAACAGAAGAGAGAGTAGGGGTCAGTACGGATTTTAGAGCCACCATGAATAGTTATTATGATGAATTGAACATACAGAGTATCAGGATTAAGTTAAAGTGAAGTTATGAAAAGGCCATGTTAAAGTGATGTGTTTTCAGCAGTGTTTTAAAGTGCTCTACTGTATTAGCCTGGCGAATTCCTATTGGCAGGCTATTCCAGATTTTAGGTGCATAGCAGCAGAAGGCCGCCTCATCACTTTTTAATCGTCTTAATCCATGTAGTAATTTTGGCAGTAGATGCCAAGTCACAGTGTAGACAGCTTCAGTAGGAGGAAGTCATAAAATGTGGCCTTCTAAAAAACTTTAGAAACTGCTCCTGTGATTTCCATTGGGAGTCCAGCAGCAAAATAGCTGCTAGTGTACCCAGAGCAAGGATCCACCACTGAAGAGAAGAGATGATGAAGACAAGTCTAAGAGGAAGAAAATATGTTGTTCACAAAGCACAAAGGTACGCAGGACTTCAGATAAGAGAAAGAACATGAGGGCAGTGCCAGAACATGTGAAGAAATGTGCCAAATAAGAGCACAAATGACAAAGGTGACCAAGGACAACTCCAATAAGGTGATATCAAAGGTTAGAGTATAAAAGATGAATACATTTAAATTGAGCAAGCTTGTGATTTAGAGCTTAGAACAATTTGATATGTAAGTAAAAACAGTTTCTCAACAGAGTGAAGGAGTTGGAGTAAAATCTGATTGGCAGACAAATGTAATGGGGAGTGGTTTATGATGCACCTCCCTAAGAAGGGCATATAAAATAAAAACATGTCTAAAAGAAGAGAGAATGGGAGGAATAAAATGTATGAAGTGGTTTTACAGGGAGGAAGAACCCAAAGGATCCCCATGTGTACTGAGAACTGACCCCTGAGCTAAAACTAGAAATAGAAGGAGGAAGGAGGTAAAGTGAATCTTGAAAGCAAATACTAGAATGACACTTGGCCAAAGCAGGAGAAAATAGTATTTAATTTAATTAATCCAACTCTTCTGATTGATCTAAGCAAAAAATAATACAAAATGGCTACCAATCTGAAGGGTACTACCTAGGTACAAGGCCCAAACATTCTTCCTCAAAAGGATTATCATTTTAGAGAAGCAAAAGGAGTAAAGCATTTTGAGAAAGGACAGAAAAGGGTTGGTTTAATAACCAAGATAAAATTTTGGATTAGGTGAAGGGCTGAGCCAATGCTAGATATGGCAAAGTTTCTTTGGTGGAAGTTTGGGGGATGGTCTCTGGGGTGTTAATTGTTTGGCCTTTTGAGACATCTAAAAACCCTAAATACCAGACACAACTACCAGATACAGTCCTGGGATTAAATCAGCTTTTTATTCTTTTTTGCTTTAAATAGGCATATATATTATATTATTTAGTTAAATACAGTTTACTAAGTCTTCTTTTCTTGTATCTTGCATTTCTTCCTTCATCTCGACTCCAGGTAAACTTTGTCTTATTCCACTCCCAACTCTGACTTACCTGGCTGAGGAATGCAGGATTCTTTTAAAATGGGATCAAGAAGTAATTTTGGTATTTTCTGGGTAGGGAAGCATCCCCCAAGAGTTACCTCCAGTGGCCTTAGAGGTCTCCAAGAGGGCTGTACTGTCCAATCCCCATGCAGCCAGACTTGAGCAACATCAGGGGCATGATGCCACCCAGCGTGCCAGGAGAACATATTAACCTGGCAGGTAGTCCTCCACTGGCAAGGAACCAACTACCACAGCTGGGAGTACCTTCACACCTATGATAGAGCTCATGATCCAGAATGCCTGTTTCACCACACCTTCTAACTCAGACCAGGACAGTGAGTTTTATAGGGGGGTAGATAAAATTATTCCAGAGAAAGTACTAGAGTTCAGCTCTAAGTCCAGTATTTGTGAGGCAGTGAAGAGGTGGACATTGAACTGATTAAAAGAAGATTGTTCTTTACTATTTCCTTAAAAAGACAGGCAGAGAAAATACCTAGAGGATAAAGAATCTGCAACACATTTCAGAACTAGGGTGTAATTATTGAAATAAATGGTAGACACTGAGATAGAGATGTTAATATTCAGATAATGAAAAGACTGGTGATCAGTCGAATAGAGGGAATGTTATGTTTCAGCCATAATTTGTTTCCCGACTTATGTTTGCTTTTCTCTTTTTGGTTGTTTCTGTTTTTGAATTATTATTTTTCATGTTTTTACGCATGTGCGAGTAGGAGGCAGCTAACGGGCTTACATATTTGTAATAAAACATCCAACTGGGGGCAGCGGGATACAATGACTGTCTTTCTCAGTTCCCTGCAGACCTTTACTGGGAAATCCTCCAAGGTTCCGGCGCCTCCTAAGACGTCACTTCCAGTTCCGTGCCCTTTGAAGACATGACTTCTGGTCCAGGTGATGGCACTTCCGGTTCCAGGCCCTTTTATTACGCCATTCAGATCCACACAATGTCACTTCCGGTCTTGGGGGTTGGGTTTGAGTGGGTGGGGAGATTTGCCTTGATGAAGTCACTTCTGGTCGAGGCGACGTCACTTCCAGTTCCGGTCCCTTTGATGATGCCACTTCCTATACAGGCCTTTAGAGCTGCCATCTTTGCCACATGTAGTGGGTTCTGTTTTGGACTTAATCTGGTGAATATCTCTTTTACTAAAAAGCCTTTTTCAGCCAGGGATATTATACGGGTGGCTGCCCCAAACCTTTTTATGATGTATGGACTCATTAATTATCACAATGTTTTTTCTTTAGATGTAATTTATGCTAATATTGTTATGTTTATTTATTGTGTAGTACTAATGTATTGTTTGTTTATGCAGTTGACTTTCTTGTGTTCTGTAAGTAGAACCCTTCAGTGGGAGGAGCCACTATTATGTCACTGCTGAGGAAACGCTCACAGCCTTTATATTTTAGATTGTATTGTAGGTTTCTCAGAGGTTCATCGAGGTTGATGGAGTAAAAATTATCATAATAATAAGTATTTGATTAGATTTTCCAGGTATTTTGCTTCCTTTGTTTGAATTTGGTCTCTAGATTACAGATTTGAACCTGTTTGTTTTTGGTTGGCTTTTTAGGCAAAATCTTTGTACCTCATTTTTGCCTTGTTTTTCCATTTCTTGTTACTTTTTTAATTTTTTACTATCTTAGAAAATCTTTATGTTTGAGAGACATTTTTTTGCTTTGTCTTTTCAAGCTAGGAGTTTTATATTTCCGTTTCCCTTGAAGGGCATTTTTGAACCTGAAATGCCTGTGTCCATTTTATCCTGAGCAGGGCTTGAAGCCTGTCTTTTGAGTTTGGTGTCAGGCTGCCTAGGGGTCAATGCCTGTTTCTGATGGCTGACCAGTAAAGTCCTGGTCAAGTTTTTGTATATTTAAAGACCTGTTTAGCCCCTTTCATCATAATGTACTGCAGTTCATTACATGGAGAAAGAGGGACATTAAGTTCTTTATTATTTTTTGAGCATGTTGTGATGTTTTATGTTCCTGTTTGTTTTGTTCGTTAAAGCCTGTTACTTTGTCATTTTATTAATCACAGGAGTGTTTTATTACTGATTAAGGAGCTAGTTAATATCTATGCTGACTTGGGAGGACTGAGAAGAAAACTCTTGTGATTGTTACAGCACCTTGTTTGTCTTTGTAGCATTCTTTTTCAGGCTAGTGATAGGGCTTCAGAGAGCTTTTATACACAGTACGGATTAGTGAATTTTGTCTTCCTGGTGATGCAGGTATAAACTTTTATTTTTTCTGCTGATTTTGACACTATAAACCTAAAATTATTTTTCATTACCGCACTGGGATAGGCTCCAGCAGCCCCCAACAACCTTATTTAGGACTAAACGGGTTAGAAAATGGCTGACTGACTGGCTGGCTAATGAAGACCATCCTTAAAACCCTCTAATGCTTTCCACAAAACAAGAGTAACTGACTTTCTTTCTTTGAATATAAAATTGCTTGAACAAACACTGTCATGCACTGCCAGATACAGGCAAAGTTCAAATAAAGTGCTCTGTTTAAAATGTGTTTTATATAAAATGTCTCCCATGACATTAAGTGTCAGTGTACAGTACATGTGGCAAAAACACCCACAGTACAGCCAGTGTCCTCAAAATATAACCAAAGGAAATGAACGGGCCTTAACAAACACCAACATAAATAATAAAGAAGAGAGTAAAAATGCTTTCAAACACCCTTAGATCCTCATAATAGTATAGTTAATATGACACTACAAAGAAATAGTCAAAAATCAACAAAAATCCTAACAATTTACAAACAACATGAAATTCTTCTTGAGATGTGGAAGGAAGCTTAAGTGTTCAAAGATGGCCCACAATTTCACTGGCAAATTCTATAAACTTAAAGCTATTTCAATGGAATTGTCACTAATGCTAACTACTCCACCATGCTCCTCATTTTATTGAACATTTAATTTTTTTTCATCAAAATGTAAATATGTTATCATAACTGATGTGAACAGAAGAGATATATTTTGCCTATATAAAAAGCAAAAGTTGTTTATTTTACTGAAACTGCATAATAAGATGTATTTATTTTCAAACCTGCTTAAATCAGATCAAGTTTTTTCATGAGGGAGACTATCCAAGCTAGCATAAATGGCAAGGCAGGAACAAACACTCGACAGGGCAACCACACACCCACACCCACACCAAACACACACTAGGGTCAGCTTAGTGTTGCCAGTCCACCCAACCTGCATGTCTTTGGATTGTGGGAGGAAACCGGTGTACCCGGAGGATACCCATGTAGACACAGGGAGAACATGCAAACTCCACGTAGGAAGAAACCGGGATGTCGCTCTTGGTGCCCATACTCTGAGGCAGCAGCGCTACCACTACACCACTGTGCCACCCTATAATAATATTGAATTTGCTATATTTTCAAATAGTGTTTTTCTTTTTATACACTCTGTTCTACTCCAATCCTTTCTCCTTTACTTTAAGGCAGGTGTATTATTTCCCTGATAAAAGCAGTCTATTCTAAAAAAAAAAAGGCTTTGTTAGGGTGATCTTTATCACTCTGTTTAATCTTTTTCAAACTAAATGACATTTAAAGCACATATTATTTTCTCTGCGGATTGCTTTAGCATGTTTGACTTTTCTTCTCGGTGTAAAATAGTCTGAGTGAAAGCTAAGCTGAGGGTCTCTGTCTTTGGAAAGTTTACCCGTCGGTGCAGGTCTTTGTAAGAGAACAAGAGGCAATTTTATTTCATAAGAAAGCGTGAAGTGTAAACTGCAGTATAATGGCAAAACTGTCAAATTATGTTACGTCTCTTTGTGCAAAATGATTTTGTATAAAAAGGGAAACATTTCTGAGATAGGATATTTATAGTTAAAACACTCCTATGGTGAAGTGACAAAAGAGTCAAACACAGCTGTAATGTCACATCTAATGCTTTTATTTTACACATTAAAGATAAACTTTGTTGATGAAAGTAAAGATTTTTTTAACTACTTAACACTTATCTTAAACACAATATTTGCACAATAAAATTTTACATTCTTCAGATTAGAAAAGTGTGTTGTTATATAGTGAATGGTGAAGTTTTACAGTTAGAGATACAAATGATCCTACAACAAAGTAAGACGTGTTCTAATCCGTGATAATGCAGGGTTAGCAGGGCTATTCCATAACTCCAGAGTTCTGGGTTCAAATCCTAAAAATGATACCTATATTTCCTTGAACAGAAATGTTGCCCTCATTTCCTTCGGGCCTGACAATTTTTCATTTACTTTCTGATTAAACTGAGTCATTTAACTTAGCCTGACAAAATAAATTAGCTGCATACTATTGTCTAGAGCAGTGTTTTTTCTGTAGTGGCACAATTTTTGTAATCAAAATCATCCCAAGGCACACCACTGTTCTACTAACCACAAACACATATATATCTCATTTATTATTCTTGCCTTTTAATGCCAGTCTTGTAGCTCTCATCTAACTGTTCAGCAATGCTAAGCCTGCCAAAAAAAAATTATCCTTATGCTGTTGTCTAGGTGACTGTTTCATGCGGCCTGAATTTTTCAGAAAGATGTTTTGGATCTTGTAACCACATCGTTGTCCTCAAATTTTTAGTACCAACATTTTTAAACCACAAACAGGGAAAGCAAAAAAAGGCATTACTTATACCACACCCAGTTAGCCAACTCCGTTTGTCATAACAAGAGCTGGAAAAAGTCAGTGTGTAAGCTCATCCTTGAATTCTAAAATCAGGTCAGTCCTGTCCACGCTCCATTGTCTTCTTCTGTTTTTCAAGTGAATGATTTATGAAGGGGTGTTTCATTAAAGAAATAACTAAAAAAAGTTCCGATTGTAGTTGCCATCAAAGTCGCACTCATCTTTAGTTATGCAACATTAAAGACGTGTGTGAGCTGTGAACCACTGATGTCAACATGACATATTGCACTGACGATTGTACTATCACATTAGATTAAAAAAACCTAAAACAACACTAATTTGCTGCCAATAAATGTGGGAGTGTCCAGAGCACAGCGAGCTGCATCCCTGGAAAAAATGTGAAAGTAACCAGTTAAAGGGCAGCCTCAGGTCATCTGCTTGCCAAAAGATCAAGGACTTACATACTCTCTCATTTTGCTGTCGTCCTACATTCTGGAAATACAGGTATTCACAAAGATTTTTTTTTTTTATCCATGCAGAAATTAGACATGTCAAAAACCAATTTTTAATGAATGTTGATATGCACTGACACCGGGCACACTGTGCAAATAAACAAATCTATTTCATGATTATTTCACATTACCTCATTAATTTAAGTAAAGTTTTTAAAATATTTGGGGGTTTGGCACCCCAGTGCCATAAAACGAAGTCATCTCACTCCAAGGGTTGAGTCAGAGTTGGGAGGCAGAGAACAAAATTCAACTGGAGGAGTGTAAGGAGGTATTGCGGCTTGGAGATTGTGATATGAACTTTGAAAAAGGTATTGTGAATAAAAAAGCATTTATTTGCATTCAGGACTGTCTTGGTGTGGTTGTGTCTAGGGTTTGGGAGCTCAGTGATGACCCCTGGAAGTCGAAACCTTTAATTTATTGAACCTGAAAACTAAAAATAAATAAATAAATACTCATGTTGATTATGTCAAAAGTACACAAGAGCACGTAATAAACTAGATCCAGTATGTTTGCTATAATAATTGTATTAATTTTTATGTGCCATTATTCTCCTGAAGCTTCTTTGAATATGCACAGCAAGTCAAGTAGAAGAAGATTCCCCATGAACCTTGTTAGTTAGGGTACACCATAGTTTTGCCTTATATGACTGGGAAAACAAACAAAAAAAAAAAATATTGGATGGCAGAGTAAAAAGCTAGTGCTTTTTTTTTTTTTTGTATGCGATGAAGGAATGGAGCCAAGTTGGAGAGGAACTGGCTAAATCTAGCAGTGGACACATCAGAAGGTTTTGAGCCTGGGAACTTAGAGGAGCTGTCTGGGCAAGTGAATGATGAATACTTATTTACAGTTATGTTTAATCTGGCTGACCTGTGGCAGCTAAGAACTCGTGGGCCATTTGAATTCTACACTTTCGGGATCCTGGCATTTTATTCCTAAAGTGACAAATACTAAGACGATTTCTGTGGATTGCTTTTTCATTCAGTTAAGGACAGTTACCGAATCTGGTCATTCGTTTGTTGCATTGATAAATGGCTTATATGTCTAATATATTCATGTTTACTGATGTAATATCTAAATGTATTTATTTTTCTACACGCTTCTTGAAATTTTAGACATCATTACTCCTACAATTTTCAGATTATCATTTATGAGAACGGACAAAATAAGTGATTATGGTGTAGTCTAAAGGGTGCAGGTCAAGTGTAACAGGGATTTCAGTACTTTTGGAGAACAACATTGCAAGCATACAGAACATAATGGATGCATTTTTTCATGTTTTCTTTAACAGAGAATTCTTTGTGATTATTTATGTAACAATCTGAAATGTGGTGCTGAAGTTCTGGCACAGGCACCATCAGTAGTTAATTGTCCTTAAAAGGATAATTTATTTAGCTCACTGTGACAAACCCTGACTAACTTTGACTAACTTAGGACTTGCAAGTACTAATCAAAATGCAACAAAATCTGAATTTATGTGCCCACATAATCGAAATCTTCCAATCCTGAAATGAATGCGCTTATGTCTTTCTTACATATCTTCCATGGCTTTAAGACGCATAGAAAAATGAGCTGGTAATCGTAAGACTGCAAAGTGTATGACAAGGACTTGGAATAACATTAGGATTAGATAGTAAAGTGACAGAATAAGAAGTAGAAAACACGTTGAAGTTTTAGAAGTACCAGAAGTGTTCCCTACCAGTACTGCTTACTTCAAACAATAATCTAGAAGGAATAATTCTAGGCAGTCTTGTCTTCTCATTGGTATTAAAGCATACAACATTAAAACACTGTTACTAATTACACCTATGAATTCCTCTTCCTATCCTCTGCCATTTGCAATTCATTTCCAGGTAATATTTAGGCAATTAAAGCCTCCCATGACTATAACATCCACCTGTAAACTTGCTTTTTTCTTATTACTAAAAAGCTTCATGTCAACACTGTGACCTATATCAGGTCTCTGTCCTTTCTCCACTGAACATCTACATAGCCTCCTGAAGATATTGCTCATCTGTTATTTGAAATAGACTCATATTAAAACATTTCCTATGTAAATGACTTCTTCTGACTATTTTTGACTTTGCCTCTCTTTCTTTCCTAACTAGGTTATATCCATTTCTCTTTAGGATTATGCCAGATTTCTGCTATAACTGCTATAATGTCATATTTATGTACAGGTTCATATATCTCCAATTCATCTATATTATTTTAGATTTTCTGACATCATTGCAAGCAATATTTAGTGTATTAGTGATTTTATTTTGTCGTAATACCTGCAGACTAGTAATTTCACTTCATTTGTATTTTTATTCTTTAATGTGCATTCTCTTACATGAAATTTGAAACTGTCCCAAACTCAATTACCCAGTATTAGCCATCTTTAACTATGCTACACATATGCTGTCCTAATATATCAGTGCCATTCCAGATTGTAACCCAGCCCATCTGTTCTAAAACATGTTGTATATTAAAATACCCTCTTATCCCTCCACTGTGTCAGTGTAAAGGTGAAGTGGTTTGCGGTCAGGAGTTGTGTACTAATAGGGCCACCCATGGAAGGTCAGAGATTAGGTCCTGATTAAGACTGAGTAACCACAGAAGTCCCACCCAGGGTTTGCAAAGTGGAACAGCTTCCTTGTGTCGCAAGCTTGACATGTGGAGTCCTGACAGGTTGTAGCACTGTGATTGAAGATTGACTATCATCAACTTTGAGCAGTCTCTTCTTCTGTCCATCTACCTCATCCTTTTTCCTGCATCAGTTGACTACAAACACAAGGAGATTCAGAGATGGAGAAATGGATGGATAGCATCTTTGGATGACAAACAGCCATGACTTAATATCTTTTATGTGCATCTGTGACTGTTATGCATACTTTATTTAGTTGTTTGTATTTGTATATAAAATACACTTAGCTTGTTATAAAAATGAAGAATACTAATTGAATCCGAAATACTGTTTAAAATAATACATGCAAATGAACAGGTTGTGGCAAGTTGGATGTTTCTGCTTTAATCTAAAGACTATAACAGAGAAAGGTTAAAAAAAAATTGGTATGGCCTACCATCTGACAAAACCAAGATATCATGTCCCAAAGGGAGACTCTGAACTGATGCAAATTTTTCTCCTTAAGCTCCTGTCGTTTATATAATTCATCATCAGCATTAAAGCAAGCAAAGTGCATATTTTTAATACATTACATTTTCCTTTATTTAATAATGGTGAAATACATTATAACTCTATCCCTATATTTAAAAGAACTAAATTGCCATGGAGCTACTGCCCACTGTCAGATGTAATACCCCAGTGTCTCATAAACATATGCCCCGTCTATTCTACACCAAGATCTGATACCATGCATTAAGCCTTTTGATCACCTCTAGCTTATCTGGACTAGCATGTGGCACAGACAGAACTTCAAAGAAGAAAAGCTTACCCCTTAGTATTATAAATTTGTTTTGTAGAAGTGGCCCCCTACCCTTACCTATCATTTGTTCCAAATGGACAAGAAAAACTGACTCCAGCAGCCCACAAACACAAACATAGGCAGCAAACATCTCAAACAAATCAAACTAAAAATTTCAGAAGTTCAGGTACATTATAGATGGGTGCAGAATCAACTAAAACACAGGATGGTGCCTAGGAACCTTATCTAAGTCTGGTGATGCTTAGTGTGGTGTTCTTCAGGGGTCAGTGCTAGGGCCAAGGTCCCCGTGCTATTTTTAAATAAATGACTTGGATAGGAATATTCATAACAAGGTGAGAACGTTTGTAGATGATAACAAGCTTGGTAGATTGGCAGACAATCTTGAATCTGTTGAATGATTACAGGGGGACCTGAACAGCATACAGACTTGGGCAGATTTGTGGCAGATGAAATTTGATGTAAGTAAGTAAAAATGTTAGATTTGAATACAAACTGGAAAATCTAAATATTGAAAGTACATCATATGAGAAGGATTTACGAGTTTTAGTAGACTCTATAAACTGCCAGGCCGTGTTCTGAAGTCAATAAAAATGCTAACAGAATGTTAGGTTATGCAGTGCCCTGATACGTGGAGTACAGTTTGAATTTAGTTATGCTCAAGCTTTTTAATACACTGGTAAGGCCTCATCTGGAATACTGTGTTGTGTGCAGTTTTAGTCTCTAGGCTACAAAAGAGACATAGAAACACTGGAAAAAGTCCAGAGAAGAGCAGCTAGGCTGATTTCTGGATTGTGGGGGATGAGTTATGAGGAAAAATTAAAGGAGCTGAACCTTTTCAGTTTAAGCAAAAGGAGATTAAGAGGCGACATGATTGAAGTGTTTAAAATTATAAAGGGAATTAGTACAGTGGATTGAGACTGTTCATTTAAAATCAGTTCAACATGAACATGGGGACAGAGTTAGGCACTTGTTAAGAGTAAAGTTTACACAAACATTTAGACATTTTTATTAACACAGAGGATCATAGACACATGGAATAATTTGCCAAGTTGTGTGGTATACAGTAGGACCCCACTGCCCTCTCTGCAAAGCATCTACAACTGCAGAGTCCACAGGAGAACTGCCTCGATCCTCAGGGACCCCACCCATCCCCAACATGAACTGTTCACACTTCTACCCTCAGGCAGGAGGTATAGAAGTATGAAATGCAGGACTTCCAGGCTAAAGAACTCTTTCATTCCCAAGTCCATTAGACTCCTAAATAACTGACTGGAGTTTATAACCATGGTTCACCTCATTCTATCTACCTCACACAACTGTATTTGACTTGTCCATCACACGCCTACCTGCACAATAATACTTTATACTGTTTTTATACTTTATGCTGCCTCTGTCACTTATTATCTATCTACTACTTATTACTGTATTTATGCTTGTCTTTATATGTTGGTTTTGTCATTTGGTGTGGACAGCAAAGAAAGAATTTAATCGTACAGGGAAATGTGTTTCCTTACTGTGCACATGACAATAAACTTTGAGCTTGAACTTAGGGACATTTAAAGCTAGACTTGATGTTGTTTTTGGAAGAATTAAGTGAATAGGACTGGTGGGCTTTGCTGGGCTGAATGGCCTGTTCTTGTCCAGATTGTTCTAATATTCAGTGAGGTCTCCTGGAAGACAACACATTGGTCCAGCAACATATACACTCAAACAAACCCTATATTTTTAGAGGCAACCTGCTGGGGCTCTGTATTCTTGCATAGTACTTCATCGTAATCAGAGTTGCCAACCTGCTCTATACAATCCCAGAAATAGTTTTAAACCAGTAACTTTGGAGTTGATGCCCATAAACAGTATACATCTCTTACTCATTGCTTACATCCATTTGTGATCCTACTGTCTCTACTTTTCTCAATTCATTTAAATTTAATTTAGTTTGTTTTTGTAAAATGCTCTTCACTGAGTGTGGGCTCAGAGTACTGTAACACATTCACAGGGAGATACAATTACAAACTACAAATTATTTCTTACATAATGAATACAAAAGACGATACAGATTTGTTTAAGCACACACCAAAACAAAGCAGTCCCAAACTGATTAAAATAAGCAAGGCCTAATATTTGTCCATTAACATTTTCACTGAGCATTGGGCCAACTGAAAACAAAGGAGAGGAAAACACAAACTCTAGACAGTAGTATCCCTGGAGAGAATAATCCCTGGGTCCATGGTCAGTCATAATTGACAAAGTCAGAGGACAAGAGTTAGACAAAGTCACCAACATGGAGAATTTTTGCCAACTGCCTGTCCAATCTGTTGTGGGTATTCTACAGTACAATTGTGTGCTGGACCATCCAAGGCTCCTGTCATATCACTCTGGGGTACACTCCATCTCTCTAAAGAAACTCTAAGAGTTTTCATATAGTCCTCTTTACATCACAGAATATCTGTTCCTCAAATTCAGCAACCTTGCACTTGAGCCATTGCCTACCAGCCCAGTATGATCTTAATGTTGAAGGGTAACACTGTTTCATTCAAGATACAGCAAATGGATAAAATACATTGTGGGAGGTCTTGTCATTTAAGGGTTACATAAGGCCCAATGACTTCCACTAGAGGAAGTTGTACCCTTCCAGTCTTTAGCCCAAATTTATTTTAGAGATTAGCCAAGAAAAAACTCCAAGGTCTTGAGCTATACCATGATCAAATATAGTGAAAATGTTCACTGAAATGAGTAAGAGGTCAGGGTTTTATGTATTTAAGAGACAAATCACTCCTCCATACAGAAAGGGAATAGCCTACCAAATAAGCCTCTCTGGGTAAACAACTATCTTGTTTTGTCTGATTTCTTTTTTAAACAGAGTTCAGGTGTGTGTGTGGTCCTTTTTTGTTGTTTGAAGGAAACAGACACACTACTTTTTGGTGTCCTGGACTCCTTGGCTTTATTTCAGTTATAAGGAAACTCCAGGTGGATGCTCTCCTATTACAAATAATTCTAAAGCACAGCATAATTTAACTCCATGATGAAGTGTGCATATTCCCATGACATAGGATGCATTTCTTGCAGAAGGACAAGATAGTAAATTATGTTGTTATATATGTTCCTTTAGACTTTTGCATATGCACTGTAAATCATGATTTTTTTGAGTCCATGGGATTTTCTTTCTAAATTCTGAACTATGTTAATGATCCTTGTATCTCAGAAACATTGGCTCTGGAGAATAATATGCCCAAGATACTGCTGCCAATTTTTCCCTTTTGTGCTTTCATGTTAACTAGCATGCAGCAAACTGTGACTAGATTGACTGCTTTTTTATTTTCTCTTTCTGAAGGTTTGAAGGTTCAAAGAAGTCATCCTATTTACTAAAAATACAAAATGCCAACTAAGAACTTTTGAAAAATAGTATTTTAACTTATGTCAGACATAATCCCACCATTTTACACAACTGTTAGATGATTTATGGTAGTTTATGGGGATCCCTGAAAAACTCATCATCTACTATTCAACTTATAATTATACTTATAAGGATAATTCAGTTATTAGTATTTATTTTTTTTAAATATAAATTACTTAAGAGCACACAAAGATTTTATTAGGTTTACATTTAAAATGTTCAGTTTTCAATGACATTAGTCTGAACAGCATTTTGATAACTTTTTAAATATTTTTGACCATATTTGTATTATTTCGTGTTCCTATTTTTAAAAAATTCTTTTCAGATCCATGTTGTTTCACTGTTCATTTAGGAGCTAGTTATATAGGAAGGTGCTTACACCCACTGTGTTAGTATCAGGAAGTGAAGAAAGCTCTTTTGAGCTCAACTGAAGTACCAATACACATTATTGTAACTTAACCCCTAATTACATTAACAGGAAATCTATGAATCACATAAGACCCCCTCATTTTAAGAGGTGTAAATAAATATACAAGAAAAGTTCAAAAAGGTAAGTTCATCCATATACTACTTTGTTTTGTTCCCTCAACCCCGTAACCATTTGAAGAAAACAGAACAATAAAATACCCAAAGCGATTAAAAGAAAGTAGTTGTATTGTATAGTGTTACATACAAAAAGTCACACTTTACGGCAATTCCAAAAGTTATACTGATTCAAAAAAACGTATAACATAAAGTGACCCAATTAATACTCAGCGCTCATCCTCTCCATGAAAAGACTTTGCCAACAATAATTCCCTACAAACATTTTCACTATATTAGACACAAACAATTTACATAATATTAGCATATAACAAACCCCAATTAAATATATATCATAAAAACAGTCATAAATTCATATCATAAAAACAGTCATTTGATAAAGCTGTAAATAAGGACCAGAATACTCTCCAAAGCTCACTTCACACTAAAAAGCCTCACCGGTTGGAAAGCATCCAGATTCTTCTTTGATCAATCTGCTTCACCTGGATAAAGATTTTGCTACTTCGACTCACTTTTAGAAACCCTTCAGGATGTGTATCTTGGTTAAGTAGCGATCAGCATTCCCTTAAGATCTCTTTTACCCTTACACCTCTGACTCTTCCGTCATGGACATCTCCTTATGTCTAGTTATTACAAGTCCTGGGATGATGGGTCAAGATAAAATGTGTAGGAGAGTCTGCCATTCAGGATCATCTCAGATAAAGTCAGTTCAAAGGGGTCTTTCACTGAAGCATCTGCCTAAATCGTGCTGAATCCTCACAGCTCAAATAAAAAGGGAAAAAGAAAACTTTCTTCACCTTTCTCCATTTTGAAACTAGCAGAACAAAATGATGAAACCCTCCAACACACAGCTGTTCACAACTCAGACTCTTTTTCAAACTACATGGCTCCTCCTGTCTTTACCTTACTGGCTTATTAAATATTAGACATAAAGGAAAAGAAGACAAGGGAATAGACTATATATCAAACAATATTTATGTGGCTCCTGTTACATTATGGCCAAAAGTCTTTGCATTCCTCTCTAAATTATTGAGTTTAGATGTTTCAGCTGCAATTATTTTTGACAGGTACATAAAATCAAGTACAGAGCCATGCAATCTCCATTGACAAACACCGGCAGTAGAATAGCTCATACTGAAGAGCTCAGCGACTTTAAACATGGCATTCATTAAATGATTTTTCCAGCTACACATAAACACATATGATCACTATGTGCAATTTCAAGTGTGCCATCATTGGACTTTGGAGCACTGGAAACCTGTCACCTGGAGTGATGAATCACGCTTCACAAAGTGGCAGTCCGACAGACACACCTGGGTTTGTGGTATGAGAGAAGAAAGCTACCTTATGGACTCTATAGTACCTACTGTAAAGATTGGTGGGGGAAGAATAATAGTCAGGGGCTGTTTTTCAGGGTTTGTTCTAGGTCCTTTGGTTCTAGTGAAAGGTACAGTTAACGGTACATATTGCAAACATGGTTTGGGCAATTGTGCACTTCTACCCTTAAGATTGTGGCAGGTCCTTTTGTGTTTCAGCATGACTATAGCTCTGTGCACAAAACCAGGTCCACAAACATGGTTTGACGAGTTTGGTGTGGAAAAACTTAAGTGGCCTATATAGAGTTCTGACCTTCACCCTACTGAACATTTCTGGAATGAATTTGATTACAAATGAATTGCATGCACAGTCTTCTTTTCCAACATCAGAACCTAACCGTACAAATGCTCTTTTTGCTGAATTAGTAGAAATTTCCTCAGGCACACTAAAACCTTGTTCAAAGTTTATCCAGAAGAGTGGAGGCTGTTAGGAGGGGGGAGAAAACTCCATATTAATGTGCATGGTTTAGGAATGGGATGTCCAACGATCTCATATAAGTGTGATAATCAGGTGTACATACACTTCTGGCCATATAGTGTAAAAACTAAGTTAGCTTTCTATTTTTTACAGCTAGTATCAAGTTTTCCACCCTGTGCTTATTCTTCACATTCGCCTCAAAGTCCCTAACAAAAAGCATGCAGCTCAGATTATTATTTTTTTATTATTTTTATATAATTGCCTGTTATGACCTCAGTGTTGTTGAGATGGACACCAGTTTATTTCAGATTTTTATGGCTTTATTTTCTGACCTCTGACATGTGCTAAAACACTTCTTCTGTAGATCTACTAGTTTGCATTTAGGGTGGCTGCACGTTCCACCAGCTAGGAACTGCACATGAGAAAAGGCTGGGCTGACATTTGATGCCACACAGAAGTGTTATCACCAGACACCATTCATTAGCGATCTGAGTGGGCGAGAAGAAACATATGATCTCATGAGTGCCTCCATATATAGGTGATGACCCATCAAGAACTTGGACTTAATGCGTACTGCATTACATTAACATTTGGCTCAGAAAATAAAACTTGGCATCTGTTCCTTAGATAAAATTCCAGCTAGTCTGTTGAAAAAAATTGACAAAAAGTATAATTAATGTATCTTATTGAACAATCCTCTCCCAAATTTTTGAAAGAGGCCACTGTTACATTTTTACTAAAGAAGTCAGATTAAAATCAGATTGAAAGAGTCAGATTGAAGTGTATTTACATTTAAGTGTCACTTTTGTTACTGCTGCCCAAGTAATCCCACTATAAAAACTTGACAATAGAATGATCTGTTAAGCCCTGTTCTTAGTTTGTTCAATTCATACTTATTCATTTTTTTCAGTAAGTGATGAAGACTGAAGGAACCGCTCCATGTCTTTGGGTTTTGAGCTATGTGCTTTCTTGTAATTGGAAAATGTAAAATTATCTTTTATTCATATGCTTGTAATACTTACTGATAAAACTGAATTACACTTTTTTAACCATGTTATAAATAGTGTCGATTAGTGAAATTCAGCAAAGCATTTTTAGCTTTGAGTTTGTTGGGTTTGCAGAATATTTCCCAGAAAGTTCACCGTGCGGTTGGCTTAGGCAAAGTGTTTTTTCCCAGAGCCCCATGATGTTATGTGAAACTAAAGTAATTTGACAGATCTGTATCAGCCAATGTTGGATGGGATAACCCCCCCCAGTTATATAACTTATGCTTATCCCTTGCATTACAGGCTCAGAGTCTACCAGTCCTCAGCTCCAGAACAGAGAGCAGAGGCTCACACTGAGAGGCAGCCAAAGTGCAGCTCTTCCTCTTTCATGCCCTCCCCTGGCCCTTCTGTTAGCGTACAGCACTATTTTTACCAAGATGCTGTTGTGCAAGAGACAACTCCAAACCAGCCATCCCTCAAATCCAGCATCAAAATAGGCACCTGTCAGTGTTGTTGCCATTACAGCTCCAGCCCTGTCGGCTGGTGAACACAGCCCTCTCCCATCAGCCAATGAGCTAACACATCCCCAATAGGCCTATCCCCAGCCACCATTACTTTTCAAATCTGTAAACATACTCATTTTTATAAAAATGCATGAAATCTAAGTTAGCAGAGATGTACAGCCCCCTACTTCTGAAACCAGGGACTAGCGGGGTTCCTTGTCTGCCCTGTGTATTGCTCTCCTTCTGGTTTTCTGTAACTCTTATGTGTGCACAGGGCTTGTGGGGGCCAAACTTTATTGAATTTGTGCTTTCTGCTCCTGGTGTTTGCAATATATTTTACTGTTCTGGTATTAAATTCTATTACCGTATCTCAACATATCTGAGGGGGCCAAGCCTTAGTGAATTCATGCTTCCGGCTGCTGTTTTCATTGCCCACAAGAAATTACACTGTTCTGATATATTAATTTTATTAATTGTCACATATTGGACCCAGAATTGACAAAATTAAACTAAAACAGATCTTTAAAGAAAACACTTTTTATTCATGAACTTAGAGTCTTTCAAGACAAAAGCCAAACTCAATTACATTTCAAAGGAGTTCAGGTCCATTTGTGTTTTCTCAAAGTTAGAAGAATTCAAAGGCCTTCCTGTAGAGAGCCATCCCCCTGCAGAGCGGTAAGGCTGCACGACACATAAGGTAGACATCTTAGACAAGTTTATTTGATTGAATAACACAATCAATCACTTATAAAAGTTTTTATTACCATGAGATATGAAACCTGTGTGTGACAACAGTTGATCCAGCCTTTCTCTGACTTCTGCCTGTGTGAAAGTGTGTTTTTTCTCTAACTGAACTTGCTCTAGAAACTGACAACTTAACGCACTGTGACATTAATTTTATCTCAGGGATACACAGTGGCACTAATGCCTTAAAGCTCTGGTCACATTTTTGGCCACAATAATCAGTCCAGCATACTGTAGTTGGCAGACACTTCAATAACCCTCAGGGACACTGAAAGACGTTTCACCATTATAATCCACTCAAAACTAGCTCAATTTCTTCTTTCCCACTGATTTCAGTGCATTTCACTGATTTTGGCTAAATTCTTTAACTTTTCTGCGATTTCGCCAGACTCGAGACAAATCGAATTCATAGGGTTTGCTCATTTTTAGTAAAGAAATAGGGAACAAAGTTTTTTTTAGTTCATTCCATTCTGTTCTATTCTTTTCTATTCAACTAGTAAATATAATTTAGAAACAATATTAACTTTAATTCATACGCTGATGACCCTTATAAACAATTAAGAATGATATTCTTTTATATCATGAGTGAAAGTTAACACGTGGAAAATTAAGAGTTAAATTCAAGGTGAGAAAATAGGGTTTTGTTTACTACTAATTCCACAGTTAGATAGACAGTATTGGGAACTCCCATCCCAATCTGACGGGATTGATAAATAGTTTTACTGGATATAGTAGTTAGTTTGGTAAATTATATCAGTCACAATTGTACATGATCAGTGCATGTAAAGCTAACTACAACATTTCATTACCAGTCAAAAACATAATAGAAAAAGTCTACCTAATCAATCTAGAAGGTATGACAATACATCTGAAGGTATTAAATCAATACATTAACATCTATTTCTGTGAATACCTGATTTTTATAAATTCTATAAATGGCTTAAACACCAACCAACCCTTGCCATTCAAAATGCATCAGTGAGTACCCTCCAGAATTTACACTGTAATCACAAGATTGAAGACAGTTGAATAGGTTTCAAGGTAGCGTCCACATTTGACTAGTAATAATAGTGCTGAAGAGTGATTATATTTACAAGTTGGTCAACATGCAAGTAAGACTGTCACTGTACTTTATTAGCATGCTGAAAAAAGCTTGACCTTGATTACTTGTTACTCTTTCCAATTCTTATTATCTTGGTGACAATTGGAGCTACTGCTATGATAAAAAAAATAATTGGAATAGACTTTTAATTATCTACTCTAATTTCTAATGATGACCTGGACATTATAACACCATTGCATTTTGGCAGTCATTGTTACTTACCTTTGTTGCTGTGAATTGGAGGGAGAGTCAAAGGCAAATGCTGAATGACAAGATAACCAAAATCAGTTAGATTATCAACCACCTAAAAAAATCACCTCTTTTATATTCATACTTTCACATTTTCCAGTATATTCATAGTTTAAAATGCATATAAGTTTACTTTATGCAAGAATCAAAGGCTTAATTTATTTAAATATGAAATACATGTAGTATGTATATATTTGAATACATCTATGAACAATATGTACTTTAATATTTTGCATTTATAATAAAAAATACTATATTGCTAAGTGTGTAGGGTGCTAAGGGATTTTAAACAAATTACTCTAAGGGGAATACATTATATATATCAGAGCTGAAATATATCCGTTGCAACCAAAAAGGGGCGCCACTCAGCCCCAAACAACTGACACAATATTACCCATTACATTTACATTTACTTATTAGGCTGAAACTTTCAAATAAAATGTTATTATTTGTCATCAACACTTTTTCACACAAACACAAGCCACAATACTCAAAAATCAAATATTCTCCTTCCACCCCCTTTAGAGTGTCCGCCACTGCCTCCTGACTCTGACTACCCAAGGTGAGGCTGTGGACTTCTTTTGAACTTTGCCCAGGAACTGCTTCCAGTGGCAGGCACTTCCAGGTTGTGTGTAAACCAGGACAATCACCCCCACTGGCATTGCTCACTGGCAGCACCCAAAGACTCTTGACAGGGCTGTGTTTTCAGACTTAAATACCCATGCCACACTGTGGGTGTCCTGATTTGGTTTAGCTCCAAGGAACACTTCCATCTGTCATGAGGGGTAAAGAACAGCTCTCTGGATGCCTTTTTGCCCAGTCCATCCATTAATGGCCGGTCAAGAAATCATCCTCTACCCCAGCCAGGATGCCTGTCCTTCCTCTATGGCACCTACACCATTTATTTTTGACTTTTAACATTTTGTTACAGAAATCCTCAAGAAACAGAGTCAAATTGAATAAAAATAGAATACTGTGAGGCAATTCATGAAAGTTCAAAAATTAATTTGGCATACACACATAAAGTCTATTTAAATTTTAAATCCTGTGCATCTTTTCACTAGTAATGCCAAAGTATTTGTTCTTGTTACTAAAAATGTGCAAAATTAAAGCCAACCAATAGTAACTGATAGTATAATATAACCTACTTTTTTCACAAAATGAAAAACTCTTTGGGTTGCCTTTCTCTATGTATCCCCAAATGGAAAGATATTATAAATGTATAAGCAATGTATATACTGAAAAAAATAAAAATAAACAGCAGACTTTTCCTTCTGTTATATCAAAGTATTGAATTAGTTTTTAAGTTGCTTGATGCAGTCTTTTCATTCAGCATTACTGCTGAACAATAAATTCATAGCTACCTGAAAAATGAAAAATATTATTTTGTCTTTGCAATGAGCAGTTGAATTGTTCCCTTATTTTATTTTATTGTTTATGAAATATCACTAATTGGTACATAAAAGCATCGTAATTTCAAACGATTGAGGGATACAATGACCATTGTGAAGTCTCTGTTAGAAGATGCTGGTGGCCTTATTTAATCTCTCTTTGTGCCAATGGTTAATCATTGGCATAAGTACAATAACAAATAATGTACTTGAGAGGAGGCCCATGGTTATCACGACCACTTAACATGACAACTTTTTAATGATTCAGAGTGACAAACTAAAAAGTCTTAAATGAAACCCCCCACAGAAAATGAACATCCTTAGCTATGCCAAACTACTTGTTAAAAAAATGGTAGACGTTAAAATTGCCACATGAGTTGTTCCTTAATTGGTAACTGAATACGTACCAAGCTGTGTGCATTGGCTGGTGAAAGAGACAATTCTGTGGGAAAAGAGATGCAGTAGTTGTGTGTCCTGTAATGCTCTCTGGAAAAAATGTTGTGCCAGGGCAATAGTTAGAACACATCATTTTTAACGTAATGAAGAGGTCATTTTATGTCATTCACTAAAAATAAAAACAGTCTACAATGCACTCAGTATTTTATCCATAAGGTTAATCAAAAACCGTAAGCCATAATTTAAACAACAATGCTTCCTTCAAATTATTGTATTCTTTTTTAGTTCTTTTTTGGTTTAATGCCATACTGTGTATAGTGGAAATTTAACATATTCAGTGTATTGTTGGGTGTATCTTGAAATAAGGTGCTCCTATAAATAAGGTTTAGGGCTTATTTGGACGTCCCTGCTTAAATTAAATAAAACAAAATGTAGACTCTACATTTACAGACTCTAAAGTCTCCAAAGTGTGGGGTTTAAATTCCTTGACAACCCTCCATAAAATCAGCACAGTGATATAATGACAGCCATCAGAACAATGTGACAACATAACAAACAAATTAGGAAGTTTCAGGTGATTGAGGAGCTCAAATCATATATTTTTTTTAAAATTATTTCCTTTAAAGTTACTATATGTTTAAAGCTATATAGTACTGTGTGACTTTCTGACTATTTATTATAGTGAAATGACTTAACCTTATATGGTAGCCTACAATGCATGTTTCGATTGCTATTGTAATATTTATTACCTTTTATGTTAAAACTATTTCTGGAATTCAATGTGTCCAATAATGGAATACAAGATTTATAAAATGCCTTCATTATGTGTTACATGGTGTGTGTCTTAAGGGCTACGCTAAATTCTAAATGAAGAAAAACAAAAAAGTTGTAAGCCCTGACAGACGTTAAACCAATTAGCTGGGCTGCATAATCAGCAAGAAATAAAAAAAAAACTTCAGACGCTCTGAAAATTTGGTATAAAGGGAACGTCTACAGTCAGAGTGGAAACACATCAGTTAAGAAATGTTGACAGCTTTATTTAAGCTGAAGCTCACATGCAGCACTGCTAAATGATTTTGCTAATAAATTGAATTTCATTACCTCTGTTTCTCTTTTAATTTAAAAAAAATCATAAGTCCTCTTTTCCAAAGAGAGAGACTCTGCTATGTACAAATTTAAATAATAAGCTACATGAGGTCAGTTTGGAAATGCATTTGTATATTATGTTTTTTTACAATCACGTTGCACCATTGCACTTGTTTGCCTAATGTTTACAATTGAACTGTATTATTTTCAATGCAGATTTTTAATATGCAGTCATGTAGCAGCTTATTTTCGATTTCTTTATGATAAATGTTTAAGTATTATTCCAATAAACAGACAGCAAATGCAAACTATAAGCTGTGAACAACAACAAAAGCTTCTAAGCTTGGTTTGAATATTCATCAAAAACAGTTGACTCCTTGTTCTCTTTGATTTAAAATGCCAACCGGTTAAAACTTAACCTCATGTTTCTTTTTTTAAATTTATTAAACATTTTATTAATATTATACATTATTTGCTAAATAAACTACCAACCATGACCACATTTTGTCAAAGAATGATCAAACCTTTTCAACAATTAGAAAGGTGTCACCATTCATTAATTTTAAGAACACCATTGCCAACAAAATATGTAGGAGTCAGACTTCAAGACTTTTTTTTTTAGTATGAGATTCTTCAGATATTTAGACCAGCACAGGGCATACAGAAGTTCAAATGATTGGAAGAAAGTGTCACAATTTCGGGTAGCTCATGTGAACATGAATACTTGGCATACTGTATGTAGAACATCATCTCTGCCAAGCTGGAGAAGTGCAAATTTCAAAATCATCCACTGCTTTTGAGGTCAAGAAGTTTCTAGCAGTGGGCTTGTGTGTGGTGAATAAAAGTGACGACTGAAACAGTATGTAGTAAGACACAAAGAAAGAAGAGCACGCCACTCCACAGCTGCAGTTTTCTAGGTTGGCTTTGTGTTCTCACGCCTTTACATTCTTCACCACATTTATTTTGGCAGATCCTCAAAAATCTCTTGTCCTTTTTAAACACAAGAGAGCTTTTTTTATTATTATATGCCCAATTTAAGGTGCTTACATTACCTGAATGAGGATTTACAACAGCAAAAACTGTGTACAGTGTTGGATCATGAAGCAAATGAGGTCATTTTAAAAGATAGCACCTGCACAATATACAGAAGTAGCCTATTTCACAATGAAGTGATTGATAGAAGTCTACTAATCCAGGATTATAAATGAGTTATGCAAATACAAATTGAATGTTTATGCAATGCCCACATTCATATATTCTGGGAGAAGAATAGTTGTAAAAAAAAAAAAAGATTTTACAGACAGATGTTGTCCATTACCGAGCAGGATGGGTGGCTGAAGAGCTCTCTAAAATACTAGCAGGCTGTTGTATAGTGCAGTACTATATGATAATAAAACCCCATATAATTAAAAAAGGGGATTACTATACCATATTGGCAACATCAATGCCTTCAAAGATGAAAATTATAGTTCTTGTATTATTTTTTGATAGTTATATGTTTGTATTCACAATCTTACGTTATAACTTTGAAATGTTTTTGAAGGTATTTATACATACGTCTATGTTGAAATCAGTGGGTTTAAATAATGATGTTAAATCACCCACCTTGACAAGATTTGAATTAGGACTGTGGACTAAACATGCAAAGATAAATGGTTTTTAACAAATACTTTTGACAGCTTACATCATACTGCTGCTGAAGCATGCTTTCACCCTCTTTGCTTGAACAGTAAGTCAAGTGTCTTTGTTGTGCCCATTCCAACACTGAACAAGAACAACCTACAGGAGGCCCAAGAGGCAAATTACATCCTTAAATAGATATTTACTTCAGATATTCAGACTGTACCCTCCAGTCTGAGCTGGAAGTAGACAATGGCATTTACGCAGTTCTCTTCTGCATTGTCCCAACCTTGAATGTAAGCAGAGTGTGAGTTATTGGAAACAGATGGCTGTTAAATTAGATTTGAGGGAGTGATATCATTGAACAGAGCGGCTCACCAGCCCATTCATTGGTTTTAACAACTACAATAACATTTCAGTAAAAAGGCTTAATCCTTGGCAAGATTGGTGGATCTTTTTCTTGGGGGGTGGTTGCGATTCTTTGTCTTGTATCAGCTCTGAGAGAAACATTAATAGCACGAGTATAATATCAAAGGAAATAAACCTAGTTTGCCCAAAGACTCTCTCTTGAAAGATTTACAGAAAAACATGTTAGATTACGTCAAGGTACTTGCTCCCAGTGGTCTAGATTTGCTGAGTACCAAGTCTAACTCAGTCTCTCACAGTGCCAAATAAGACACATGCCTCAAAGAAATATGGTCATGAACCTACCTCTTTGGACATGCCTTTTTTAAGGTCATAATTTCTTATTGAGAGGGAATCCTGTTATAGCATGGACTAAAGATATTGTCTCTGACAATTTCCAAAGCCTTGTTGACACAGTAGTTTAAAAATAATTTGTTGAAAGCACAAGCAAAGAAAATTAGTGGAATCAGTTGCTGAATGGTGAAATGGCTGTCTTGTGTTTCCAAAAAAATATGAGAAGCTGTCATCATACCATTTTTCTTGAGGGCTTGTATGCCAGAATGCCTGCTCTGAAATCCTTTCTTACTAAGTTAGGAGCTTTGCTATTAATTGAACTGAACTGATTCAGTTTTATGTTTTCTTTTTCACAATAGATATCTAAAGTAGGTTTTGCAGAATGTTACATCCATTACTTTTTCTTACATGTGTCAAAAAATACATATTTTAGGTAAGATGGGATAATATGTAAAGAGTGAAAAATAAAAAAAAATCCCATGAGTTCATATGAGTCAATTAGCACAACAAACAGAACCAAATGTAGTGAGTATCCACATTCTGGGTAAGAGTTTCCAGCAGTTGCTCATAGTTACTAGCAAAAGCGTTGACAATCTTAGAATTGAAATTCCAATGTGTTGGTGCGTTTCTAGGCAACCTTGCATAGCCCGCCTGCTCAATGAAAGTTACTCTCTGAAGAATTTATCCAGGCCACCCAATGTCATGAAAAAAGAAGAAAAAAAAAACTTGGTATGCACTCACTTGAGACACCGACTACAGCTATATGCCAAGGGAAAACTAGAACACATTTCTCTTATTTTGGCTTTCAACCCATTTAAACCAGAGGCCTATATAATAGTGTCATCATACATCTGTGGAAGAAGCTTCTTCATTAAATTAAACTTTGCCTTAAAGATTCTGTATTCAGAAGGCGAAAAACAGACTGCACATGTCTTCTATTAGACGATCGGAATCAAACAATTGAAATCGAATAAGAACCTTGTCATTAACATACTGAAATTTAATAAGAACCTTGTCATTAACATACTGAAATTTAATAAGAACCTTGTCATTAACATACCTCTTTACAAGAGAAGGTTGTAAAAGTTATATATGAAGTTTTCTTTATTTTATGTCCAAAATGTGAAGTAGCTCTAATCTCCATCTTTAACAGCAGGTAGATGATATTTGATCATTTTAGATATTTTGATATGAAAATGAATAACAAAGATAATTGAATATTCTTTGTGTCACACACATTCATATGGGAGACAGCTTAAGGGCTCTGGTGGTGTGGCTACCTGCCAAGCCAGGTATTGGCTCTGTGTGCTAATGACTTCTCTCTTCCTCCTTCTGCAGAAAGGAAGATTGACCTCTAACATCACTTCCATTCTGGACCCCGACCGATCCTGCCACGGCACACTGAGTCTGCTGGTCTTCTATCCAGACCCTTATGGACTGCCTTGGTCGATTTCACAGTTGTGATGGCATGCAGCTCTGACGTGATAGATCCAGAGTCGTGCTGACTACACTACAGTGAAACAAGAAGCACACACAGAAAAAGGTTTGAGGCACATCCATGAGCCCAAATTATGTAAACAAATCAAAAAGGAAAATTATATCTTTACAATGATAAAGTTGACATTTTTTCACGTGGGAGTCTGATCTTGAACTGACTCAAAGATGACCAAACTGCTGGTCATGTGGGTTCTACACAGAAGGGGGTGTGTATGGGGGGGAACAACAATGTCTGATGAAATGGCCATCAATCTCCTGTTCTGCAGTGGAAGAGAAAAGGTACTAGCACACTAAACCCCTGCTAACCACTGGCACGGTGGGTAACTAGCATTACCAGAGCCCTTAAGCTCACATGTGTGACATTTGTTAACAGTCTGTTGCAGTGCACAATATTTATGTTAGTTCCCTCTAAATACAATTAAGACGTTCTGTGCTGTCATCATAAAAATTTGATAATAAAGGGTTTATATGGCTCGGTTTTTGGTCCATGTCCAGGACAAAAGCCTGGTTAGAACTGAATATTCAATAAAATGTTTACATTTGCTAATGATGAATAATCTGACACAGCACAAGTTTCCTCATTTATTATTATTATTATTGTTTTTTTTATTTAAGGATTAAAACCATTTATCATCTAACTACTATAAATGAATGCATTGATTGTATCAGTTATACTTTTAAAAATCTAAAAAAGAGATTTTTCTCAACAAATTAAACACTTTTATTGTGCATTAAACAGGATATCCCAGATAATTTGGACTACCTGTAGTTTGTCCATGCTCAGAGGAAGTGATGCTTGTATTTAATATCATCCTGGAGCTACAGCTTATATTTAATACTCTTACACCATTAAAGCTGATCAACAAGCTCCTGGACTTGGCAATTAATTACTCTGCAAGTGGAGTTTGGTGTAAGACTGATCCTCAACATGGTGGCGCAGTGGTCGTGCTGCTGCCGCGCAGTAAGGAGACCTGAGTTTGCTTCCTGGGTTCTCCCTGCATAGATTTTGTATGTTCTCCCTGTGTCTGCGTGGGTTTCCTCTGGGTGCTCTGGTTTCCTCCCACAGTCCAAAGACTTGCAGGTTAGGTGATTTGTTCCTGCCTTGCGCCCAGGGATGGCTGGGATTGGCTCCAGCAGACCCCCGTGACCCTGTGTTAGGATATAGCGGGTTGGACAATGACTGACTGACTGGCTGAGCACCCTTCTATACTTATATTGCCAGACACTGCTCCAACTCCACCAGTAAATTTGTTGATGATACCATCTTCAACCCAAGCAAAGAAGACAGGAGGAAGCTACACACTGGAAAAGCCGCAGGACCATACTAAGTCAGTCCTTGAGTTCTTAAGGCCTGTTCTGATCAACTTTGAGGTATCCCTTGTGGCCTGTTCAGTCTGTCCCTAAGGTTCCAGAAAGTGCCACTGCTATGGAGAACATCCTTCATTTTTTCTGTTTCAAAGAAGGCAGGAAACTCTTCACTTAATGACAACAGACCAATGGCACTTACATCTCATATCATGTAGACCTTTGAGAGACTGGTCCTGAACTGTATGGGTCCTCTACTGGTAGAGCACCTAGACCCACTGTAGTTTGCCTGTTGGACAAAGATTGTAATAAAGGATGCAATTAAACATTTGCTCCATAAGGCTTATTTTCACCTGGTTGAAACTGGAAACACTATGATTGTTATCTTCTTTGATTTCTCTAGTGTCTTCAGTAAAATCCAGGGATCCCTGCTTAGGAGTAAGCTCAGAGATATATAGGTGGATGAGCCTATGGTGTCTAGGATAATGTACTGCTGGGCAGATCACAGTTTGTGAGACTCAAAGATTCTTTCTAATATGGATGTGAGCAACACTGGAGCACCACAAGGAACAGTCATGTCTCTTTTTTTCTTCACTCTGTACACCTCATACTATAAATATAACACCAGGTCATGTCACTTTTTAGAAATTCGCAGATGATTCTACACACATGGGGTATATTAATAAAGTGGGATGGGACAGAGTATATAGCAGTCAGTTGGAGAACTTTGTTTGTTGGTGCAAAGAGAATTGTCTGAAACTAAACATCAGCAAAAAATAAAACACATGAAGCACCATGGAGCCTCAATGTCCAGTCAATATTCAGGGAGAAGACGTAGAGGTGGTGTAGTCGTACAAATACTTGGGGGGTCCACATCAATGAAAAGTTGGATTGGTCTCATAACACAGAGGAACTATATAAGAGACTGCATTCCTTTAATGTGGGTAGTGTCAGTCACCAAATCTTCTACAACTCTGGCCTATAAGAGTTTCTGTCCTTTGGTATGCTGGGCTGTAACATCACTTCAAGAGAGGACCACCGAATGAACAAGCTAATTAATAGGGCAGGCTCAGTTATGGGACACACTCTGGACATCCTGGAGGTAATAGCAAAGGAGAAAGTTAAAACAAAACTGAGTGCCATTATAAACATTGCTGCACATCCTCTCTGTGACACCCTGACACTGAGAACTTTCAACCAATGAATTATTCATCAGTGGAGTGTCAAGAAACACTACTGGGACTCCTTTATACCAACAGAAATATGCCTGCTTAATGCCTCACTGTGAAGTCAGAAGTTTTCGTTCTTGTTAATTTTCTTTCTTTTAAGTCATTCTAGTGTGTGTTCATAGCATAGTGTGTTTGTATATATATTTATTTATCTGTCTATTTGTTTTTTTAAATGGATACTGTACAAAGCCAAATTTACCCAGGGGACAAATAAAGTTATCTTGTCCTATCTTATCTTATCATATGCGGAAGAGATGACTTTCAGAGATCTGCCATCTAATAATTATACCAGCACAACAGCAAAACCAGCAAAGCAGACCACACTCTCATTTACATTAGAGGGGTTTCTGTGGAGAGGATCAGTGCTTTAAGTTTTTTGTAGTCACAATTACTAAGAGCCTAAAGTGTACACAACACATCTTGGCTATTGTCATGAATGCTCACTAATGTCTTTATATTGTCAGCCTCTCTGCTCTCTGTTCAGGATATAAAGTATAATAAACATGAAGCCATAGAAAACTTAACAGTCTTATTAAAGGTCTTTGGTAACCCTCTCTTCCGTCATATGGTACATATGTATATGGGGGGGTTAGGAGCACAAACTGATACAGTGCATTGCCGCACCCACCACATGACAAACCAACTGAGGACCCCAGGTATAGATGTTGTACTTAAATGTATAATGTTGTATTTTTAGTGTCAGTAGTCTTTGAGAGACATACAAGTAAGAATTTCTTTATATTGTGTACACAGGACAATACATTTGTGCTTGAAAATGTCTAAAACTCTGGGGAAATAAATGATATTAATAAAATATTGTTGCATTTTAAGACAATTTATTAAAACTGAACAAAACTAGTCAAACACATTATTGATTACCTGTAGACCGTAACAGTTTGTCTCATGTTTATTATGTGTATTGCTCCAGGGGAAGTACAGAGACAGAGAGAGATCATATGGAGCACTGGAAGAAATCTTTCTGCATATCAGGAATGGGAGGTTGATTACCTTTTTGTGTTTCTGTTTTTCTTTATGTGTATTCATTTTCTATTCCCATTTGTTGTTGACTTTCATCATTATTTCAATAACATGATCAAACACATATCTAGTTTCTAAAGTTTTTGCCTTGTTCAGATGTATTTTATTAATTTTATTTTATGTACAATGACTGATTTTTTTTTTTCTGTTCTCTTTGTATTTCAATGAGTGATGTCATTTTTGGCCATGAATGCTACTCATTGCTGGGCATGGTGGCCCTATAAAAAAAGGCAGCACGCTTAGTAAAGCATTCGAACTTTGACCACTCAAAGGAAAGGCTTGGTGAAAGACTAGCGCTCGAACTTCATCAAGAAAGAAAGCAATTAATGAAAGAAAATCTGGTTTTGTTTCATGACTTTGATTTTAGTTCAGTTCAAATAATGTTAAAAAATGAGTTCAGTGTGCAGACTTTTGACATTTCTGACTGTTCTTTTCTGCCTATTCACAAACAAGGCACTTTTGTTCCCTGTCTTATCAATGTGAAGAAGTAACTGTGCTACTTGTCTAAGACGGGTTGAAATCTAAGTAATCAATGTAGACCTCAGTGGTAATGTTTGTGTAACCGACTGGAATCCGTCCTACTCCGCCACTGTGTTGAGAAAATCAACTTAAAGGCACGTAGGGGCAAAGCAGAATTTTATATTTTTTCCTTTCCAGAAACAAAAAGAAAAGTGGACAGGGAGTCACACAAACAGTAATACTACTTACAATATATTATTTACATTTTACCAGGAAAAACTATTTACAACATACATACACAATAAAAATATTCAGATTTAATAATTTTACATATTACGAGGGGCGAATCAGTTATAAACAGGAATTTTCATGCTCTGTTCTTATAAAGAGTGCAAGGTAGACTTGACTCATTGGACAAATACATGCATGTTTGAAGTTGTCGTTAGTAGTGTTAGCTGCTCTTTCCCCCCCTTCCTGTCAGTTGCAATCAATATGTCAGAACAGGAGGTACAAAGCAGTGTTGCACAGCGGATTAGTATTAAACTTTTGACAAATGAAGGAGTCATTCCATCTCAGATTTATTCCAGACTTAAAAATCAGTTTGGGGATGAGTGTCTCTCTCAGTCTAGAGTGTATGATTGGCAAAAGTCATTCAGAGAGGGACTATCACGTCTTTAGTTCACTTAAGGAATTTTTAGGAGGGTTGAAATTCAAGTCGAATGAGGAGGTTATTGACGCTGTGCAAGAATGGGTCAACATGCAGTCAAAAGACTTCTACTCTTCTGGGAATAAGAAGCTTCCTGAACGCAGGAACAAGTGGATTGCAGTGGCGGTAGACTACAAAGAAAAATAGTGTGTAAGTCATTTCATTGTATTCAATAAATAAAGTGCAGCTGATAAATTCCTGTTTATATTTGAATGCCCCATATATTAAAAAAAATAGAATAGCATAAATGTCCAGAAAAAAAAACAGAAAAGAGGACAAGGCATTGCACAAACATCTTCTCCCCTAAATAATACATCGTAATGATTACAAATGATTATAAACATGACTATTAATAAAAACTAAATAACATAAATTTTAAAACTGCGGTGGGCTGGTGCCCTGACTAGGGTATGCTTCCTGCCTTGTGCCCTGTGCTGGCTGGGATTGGCTCCAGCAGACCCCCGTGACCCTGTGTTAGGATATAGTGGGTTGGATAATGGATGGATGGATGGATACATTTTAAAAATAAAAACTCAAAATATACACATTGTTATGTTGTACACCACGCCAAATTACATTAAAATGCTGTGTCACCATGCTAAGAGAATAACCTTTAAGTTTTTATTTTTCAAAAGTAAACCAATAAAAACTACATGTATCTGCGTTTTTCCAAAATGAACAAAGTTCAGCAGGTCTAGCATAAAAATGGGATTCAACAAAAGCCTGACGTGCTGAAATGATTCCACAGACAAAATATCTTTTTTTTTTAAAGTTTTAGTTAAAATTCAAAGTAAAGCAGTTCACACAAAAAAGAGAAAATTAAAATAGCAAAAAAAAAAAGAAAAATTCTTGTTAAGAAAAGTTCTGTTCAAGGCTTAAAACTTGTTACATTTCAAATCGTTACAAATCAATTCAAAACGTTTCTGAACCATTTCAAAACAGTCAGAAAACTGTTTGCCTGTCCCATTTCTAAGTTGAAAATTGGTCTTTTAAGTCCCTGTGTACTGGGACCTGCTCTAAACAACAACTGACTCAATTAACACACTGTATCTCAGTTATAGCAAGAAAGTTCTATCTCTTACTAACTTATGGGGGATTTAGACTATACCATTGTCTATGACTATAAAAGAAAATTATATTCTATTCAAATTAAGCAAACACTAATATGAGTTTAACTCAAAGCTTTAGCTTTCTATGATTGGCTTTTACACCACATATAAGAAATTTGGAAAAAAACACACAACTTAATACACATTCAAGCATTTCCAAATAATATACATAACAAGTAAAATAAATTAAACTTATGAAGGGCTTGAGGAGAGCTGAAAACATGACTTATCCCTACAGCATCCACTATGCGCCTGTCTGCTTAAGAGAGAAACCTGGTGCATGCAGTCTATGGGGTGTGACATTAATTAGCACCTACTAACTATATACAAGAACTGTTGATTTTGGGAAGGTTCATAATTTAAACTACAAAAAAAAAAAATTAAATCACAAGACAGATTACACTTTGCTACATTTGCAGTGCAGTGTGTTCATCCGCTAGCTGTGTCCCTGTTGTATACCATTTGGTATAGGATTCATAAAAGCACTGCTAATGTTTACGATGTGCCACCTGTTGGATAACAAAGACATAGCAACCAGACTGACACAGACACAGACAGACACTTGTCCTATTATCAAGATAGATTCCTCATCCTATTACAGCAGGATTAGTATCATAAAAGACTGGGTTCCAGTGTAAATCCTGAAGCCTGAAAGGCATTTAAAAAATACAAATCGTTTTCTTGTTTTAATATTTCATTTTAGTTTTGAAAACCAGAACATTAGAATGGAATTCTACTCAATGAAAACATATAATAATAACATAGTAGATAAAACCATTTACTTCAAAATAACTACAAAGAAATCAAAGAAAAAATAGAATTATAAAGGGAAAAAAACAAGACAAGATTCAACTCCCACTCTAAGACAAGGACATCCTTTGATGTTCTATTGTAGGAATGCTTTCCAATAAAGAGAATAAGAAATCCTTATGCTGCATTGCAAGCTTGGCCTTACTAAGATTCATTAGCCTTCAGTGGTTAGGACTTCAGGCCTCTAGATACATTAGTGTACTCAAGTCTTTATTTCAAATAAATATTGCACATTCACACTGACTCTTGACTTCCAAGAAAAATTCAAGGGTGTAATCAAACATTCTGAAAACCTTCAAGGCAAAAGATGTTTTTTTGTTTGTTCAACAAACATAGAAAAAGCGCCTTCTCATATTTTCCATCTCTTCAGCAAGTGACAAATGATAGACCACAACTGTCAAAGCAAGCATGAACCCAAACTGGAAATAATGCTTTGCGTGCCTGAGCGTCATGAGTAATTTAACAATTGTTTCAATGATATTTTTGGATTCAAACCTGTGTTTATTTTTTCTGGATGCATGTTTCTAGCAGATGCAAAGAAACTTGAGTGATGTGGCCTCTAGCTTTAAACCCTGCACTGAGTGACACTTTTGGGAACAAAAGAGCAGGAAAGACTTCTAACAGCAGCATTTTTTTTAATCCCATCAGATTGCAGGCATTGGATTGCACACATGACTAGTATTTAAGCTCAAAAAAGTATCTGCATTATTATAAGCACAGACAGTGTTTATATAAAACAATGTTCTCTATAACTCAGTTTCATATGAGACTCTACCATGTAAACTGTAAAAAAAAATCTACCAGAATAGTCATAGTTAAAACACAAAATAACAGCCACTAAAAACTCAAAACAGCATGCAATACGTACATATAATGCATGTGTGTAAAAGTTCATTTTTAATAGGATTGTGAAGTTTCCAATAATAAAATATACTAAATGTGATTTAATAATATAGGAGAGGAGAACAAATTCAAGTCTATATAAATTCCAGTGAAGTTTATCCTGTGAATCCACAGTTCTCAGGACAAAGCAAAGTCTGTCTTTGCTAAACCAACCAACTAACACTACTAATACTGTGAATTTCCCCTTGGGATTAATAAAGTATCTATCTATCTATCTATCTATCTATCTATCTATCTATCTATCTATCTATCTATCTATCTATCTATCTATCTATCTATCTATCTATCTATCTACCCAACCCTACTCTGGTCATTCTACAAAGTACTGCAATACATGTTGGTGTCCATGATTATGGTGGAACAGAGCAAAGATTTGACGGTGAATTTACTAAGGTGTATAGATATCTGCCATTCACTCTGATAACTTTTCTTAGGGCCAGGGGGATTATAAGTTTGTCGATGTAAGATATCCCCCATTTGTCTCACCGTTTAAATCACGTTTGATATACATACTTTTTTTTTTTAAGTCTAGTATACTGATTAGATACACTGGTTATGCTGTTCATATTGCAACTTAGTCAATTAGTTATTTGCTTTTAACTGAAAGCTTGGCATTCATTATGAAGTGTTACTGATGTTCCTCTATCCCGTTTCTCTTCTCTGTATCATATTGTGGCATGTAATGCCACTTCTACATCGCCAGGCTACCATTCCAGCCAATGATTGTAACACCAGAAATTTTGATAGCTTTGGTATTCACCATATAATCATTGTTTCTTATTAGACATTTCAGTTCATATTTGTGATACTCTAAAATGGCTAGTAGAGAGATTATTTGGTCTAGGACAGTGGTGAGCAACGCTGGTTCTGGAGGGCCACAGTGGCTGCAACGTTTTGCTCCAATCTAGTTGCTTAATTAGAAATCAATCCTTACTAATAATTGGTCTTATTTATTTTCATGGCTTGTTAGTGTTTTTATTCTGTCACATCTGGTCTTTCTTATATTGTAGTTTTTTTTTTCTTTCTAAGGACATCATCCAGATGATATAAAGCCTAAAATGAACAAGTCATTCTCTGTCTTTCACTTTTTTCTCTTCAGCTTCCTTCCAAATATTTTATTAAACCAGTGTAAGAACAAAAACTAGAAAGCTTACGAAAGTTTGGGGCACCAAAGTGATCACTGTAAAATAGAAAGATCTCAAATCAAGCTGCAAAAACAGAAAATAAATGCAAGCAGTTTTCTTCAGATGAGAGTGAAGAATTGACTCCCTCAAGATGGCGGAGGAGCTGGGTTTAAGGGCTGGGAAGCAGAAGAGGCAGGTTCAGGTGGTCAGAAAATGGAGGTGATGTCATCAGTGGAAGTTCTGTCAATCATCTGTTCTGTAGAGGAAGAAGGAGAAGTGGTATTAAGTGTTAGTCAAGCCCTGGAGTTGTCCCCTAATCACACATGTGATAGTGGTATATTAAGGGAACAGGGCACATAACTAAATTAATTTATACAAAATCAAAACTATACACAAAGATAATTAATAAAACAATATTCAAAAACAAAAGGAACACAATAAAGGAATTACATTTATGCCAGGGTCTCACAATATGACAGCAGGAGAAAGCAAAAATTATAAACATGAGTAAAAACTCAATAAAAAAATATAAATGTGACTAATCGATTTCTGGATCTCAAAAGTCCCCAGATCACTGCATGGATGATTATTAAAGCTTCATGAACCATTTAGAAATATTAAACACAAGAATATAACTAACCAATCTAAACTCTGAATCTTAACATATGAATCTAAATAATGAAAACTAAATTCAAATTGAAAAACAAAATCCAAAATATAAATAAGAATGTGAAAATTCTAATTTTTTGAACAAGAAATCAAAATTCCCATAAGGGTATCGTGAGTTAAAAGAGGCCCAAAGCAATTCCGTAGCATTATTGCAGTGGTAAATGTTTTATCGGCTACAAATCCCACAACTCTAAATCATTACACTGTAAATGGAGGCTACACTCTGGTAAGCAGTGGCTGACATAGTCTCAAGCAGCAAAGCCTGAAAAAATTAAACTAAATAATACCTATTACTAAATAAAAGGAAGGGAAGAAAGCAAAGCTCAGGCTGAATTGTGATAAATGCTGGATTAGGTGTGTTAACATAATCACTGTATGAAGGGACAGATTTATTAAACAAATTCTCAGCTATTTATTAATAGTTTCATGTGAGACTCTGACAGGGATCTAAGGATCTTTGAGGGTCTTCATGTGTGGTTCTGCATTTTTATTAAGTGTAGACAATGATTTGTCCATTAAAATAAGGTTTCTTTTTCTAGTGTCACACGCGTGCGCTTAGGAGCCAGTCAACAAGCCCAGAGGTGAGCGATATATTACCTGAAAAGGGGTTGAACTGTGGTACTGATATCTCTCTCTCTACCTATTCTGAACCAACGAGGAAAAATAATAATAATCCACACTCACCATCAACATTTCTGATACTTGAAAATGGCTCCTCAATAGTATCTTCTTCAGAGTTGACGTCACTTCCGACTCTCGCAGATGACGTTACTTTTCCGGTCCCTCAAAGATAATGTCACTTCTGGTCAAGACTGATGATGTTACTTCCGGCCAGTCCCGATGTCGTCACTTCCAGACCCGCAATAATGACATCACTTCCAGTGAGTTCAGATGACGTAATTTCCGTTGCCAGCTAACTTCCTGCCAACTTATTTCCTGTGGCCATTTTCTGTATAAAAATGATCCTCTCAGCACTGTTTGGTTGTTGAATGTGCAATTCACTTTGACCATATTGATTCCAGACATTATACGGGGAAATTCCCCAACTCTTTTCAACGTGTTTTTGACCTTTATGTATCACACTAGTTATCAGCAAGACATTATTACACATATTCTGTTAATAAAAAAAAATCAGAAAAGAAAGTGTAAACTGGTTAGATGTTTTTTTTTTTTAAATAGATAAATCTTTTTTTAAATGGCACATTAACTAACTTCCAGTTAAGTCAACTATAACGACAATAATAGGTCTTTTGAAAAGGATGACTGTCACAGCAGCGCTAGAAAGATCTTGCTTGACTGGTTATGTGGCAAGCTAGGCTCCTGCATCTTTTTGTTAGAGTCCTTGTTACACTAGAACTGGCATTTAAAATTAAAACTACACTCTTTGTTTGCACAAATTAAGAAAACAATAACAGTGAAGAATACAAAAAGGAAAAACACAAAAGTGAAAAAGGCAGGCCTATGTAAAAAAGGTACCATAACCTCTATAGGAGGGGACAGCTACCATATTCTACTGACGCCTTAGCCCATCACATCCGCTTTACTTTTTAAATGCCCTAGGGTGAGATTTATAGAAAAGACTGGCCGAGAATGTGGGTACACAAATCTTTCCTTTGCAAAAGCTCGGGTTTATAAAGAACACTTTACAGGAGAACTTGTGTATATTTATTGCAACTCTGACCCATGCATACACAGCATTTTTGGAGAAACTGGGAAATGACAACACCCTTGAACAAGTAGGGAAATGCAAACAAACCAGCTGTTTGATAACTCGTGTATATAATAATCACTGAGCTTCTATTATGATGTGAGTTGATGTGACAAACATATTAAACCTCAGAAATGATGAATGTAATGTACAGACTCTATTTTGGTTCCCTTTTAGGAGGTTGCTCTGAAGAACATTTTTGTTTTTTTGTCAGTTTATATAGCCTAATGTTGTCACATTTCAGTGAACTGACCAATAAGTCCTGAATATCTCAGCTAAGCTTCTGCTCCATTATGGCTGCTGTGCTAGAAGCTGTTAGTTAACTGATGAGGCACTGTGTTCAGTTTCTGTATGTTATGGGTGGACACACATAAAACTGTGTTTTTGCTAATATAAAAAAGCAATTTGCAGTAGTGAAGTTTTCCTGAAGTAATAAGAGTAATTTAATGCACTCAGTATTGAAAAAAGGGAACCTAGAGAGAATGAAGCTGCTTTTGTTAACTATTAAGGTACAACATCTTAAAGGTCAAGAAAATACTGACAAACGTCATGGCTTAGTGGCATAGGTTAACGCATGATTCATTTATTTTGAGGCACAGCAGCTTTGGCAGATGACTTGCTGATTGTTCAGTATCTGATGGCTGGCTTGTTGGTTAGAAAAATCACGGAACCCTCAGTTTTTCATATGGCTTGTACTATTTGTTGTATGAACTCTTGTGTCATTATATATGCAATTTGATAGTGGCTTCCCATTCAGATGCTGTCATCTTATGCCTTTAAAACAAACCCCAGAAAATATAGGAGAAGCACTATGATGCCGCAAATTTTCTTGCGCACTCAGTCGTAGAGCCAACTATAGGAGTCCTCAAATGCAGGTCGTAGTGTCTCAGTGTATTAGGTGTGAGGCTGATCTACCAACCGGTTAAGGTCTGCAGCATCGTGATTGCATATCATTGGCATATTCATTAGCATAGTCCATATACAGTGGAACCTCGGGTCACGACTGTAATTCGTTCCAAAACTCTGGTTGCAACCCGATTTGGTCGTGACCCGAAATAATTTCCCCCATAGGATTGTATGTAAATACAATTAATTCGTTCTGGACCATACGAGCTGTATGTAAATATACATTTTTTTAATATTTTTAAGCACAAACATAGTTAATTATACCATAGAATGCACAGTGTAATAGTAAACTAAATGTAAAAACATTGAATAACACTGAGAAAACCTTGAACAGAGAAAACTAACATTGCAAGAGTTCACACTATAACCTTATGAACCGCTCTCTATAAACACTTTTTTTAAGCAGTTTTAAGAGTTTTAAGCACAGGGAAAAAATGAACATTTGAAAAATCCGTAATTTATACAAAAACTAACCATAAACAACCAAGAAAACTAACCTTGCATAAGTTGAGTTCTGGCATGAAGGAAGTGAGGAGGAACTGGGTGGAGAGGAGATTACAGTTTTGAGGTAAAGTCTGTGACGATGCGAGTTCGCTGCATGCTCCCATCTCATTTACAGGAGTCCATAAACCCATCACTATCGGTAGTGTTACCGATGAAAACTACAGTGAGGCACTACAATAGAGCAATCGAATGGAGCAAAAAGTGCCAAGTGCTTTTATTAAAATCAACAAAACAACAATCAAAAACAAAGTCCAAATTAAATAAAGTGCAGTGCTTTCAGAATCCTTCAATAAATAAATGATCCCATAAAAACAGAAGTGAAGTGAAGGTTAAAATCCAATAGAAAAAAGTCTTCATTAAATACAATGAAATTAAAACAATGCTGGAAGCAGTCTCTTTAAAAACAAGCCTGGTACATTCATTAACTGCTTTCTCGGCCTTACTGCCTTCTTTAACTGCCTTCGTGCATTCTCTCTCTCTCTCACTTGCTCACTCACTCTATTGCGCTCTCTCTCTCACTCGCTTGCTCGCTTCACAGGGCATGCACAGGGAGAGACTGAACATGTGCGGAAATTATCGGCACGTACGAACTGGAAGGGAAACTGGCTTGTACGTCACCCGAGTGTGTGGTCGTGAACAGATGCCAAAGTTTGGCGAACGTTTTGGTCGTAACCTGATTTGTACATGGTCCGAGACGTTCTTGACCCAAGGTTCCACTGTATGGTTGTTTAAGGGTGGCAATCCTATGCAGTTTCTAGGTGCATTCATGTATGCACATTTACAAGATGATTGTGATTTATAAAGGGTATATTGCATAGAAATGTGCGTACGCCAGGTTTTAATTTTTTTTTTTTTTTTGCTAAACACAGTTTCCTGTTTTTTGGATTATGCATACTTTTACACACAAATCCACCCAAAGTTTTACAAATGAGAACACTGATCACTAGGTTAGTGTCAAAGATCATTTTTAAAACATATCAAGATCATTTAGACATATAAATACCTGGTAGTGCAGCTGGATGACAAATTGGACTGGACTGCCAATACTGATGCTCTGTGTAAGAAAGGTGAGAGCCGACTATACTTTCTTAGAAGGTTGGCGTCCTTCAACATCTGCAATAAGATGCTGCACTTGTTCTACAAGACGGTTGTGGTGAGTGCCCTCTTCTACGCGGTGGTGTGCTGGGGAGGCAGTATAAAGATGAAGGACGCCTCACGCCTGGACAAACTTGTTAAGAAGGCTCCATTGTAGGAGTAAAGTTGGTCAGTTTAACACCTGTAGCAGAGCTAAGCAAACTCCTGTCAATCATGAAGAATCCACTGCATCCACTGAACAGTGTCATCTCCAGGCAGAGGAGTAGCTTCAGTGACAGACTTTTGTCACTGTCTTGCTCCACTGACAGACTGAGGAGATTGTTCCTCCCCCACACTATGCGACTCTTCAATTCCACCTGGGGGAGTAAATGCTAACATTACTTAAAGTTATTGTCAGCTTTTACATGCATTTTTATTACTCTTTAATATATATATATTTTTTTTTGTACCGTATCAGTATACTGATGCTGGATTATGTGACTTTCACCTTGGGATTAATAAAGTATCTATCTATCTATCTATCTATCTATCTATCTATCTATCTATCTATCTATCTATCTATCTATCTATCTATCTATCTATCTATTATCTATATATATTTAAACCATCAGGTAACATTACTGAATAAATACTATTGAACACCATTCATCCATCAGTTTTCAAAATGTGCATATTATTATAGAGTTATAGATGGCATGCCAAGTCAGTTATTTTAAAAGCACTGAGCTTGAGGTAAGAATCAAATCCATTAGGATACAAAATGTGTAATTTAGGTTGAAACACTTGTAGGACTGCAATAACAGGATTTCTTTAAATAGCGGCTGCAGTTTCTGAAAACACAATAAGAACTTCTTCACTATCTCTGTAAGTAAGTTGTATTAAAATACAGTATTAGTTGTCCCCTTGTAAACAGAAAACAGCGAAACAAAAAGTAAATACAATTGACTTAGCAGCCAAATGTTGTATCAAATGTATAAAATAACCAATGCATTTTGCATGTTGAACATGAAACTGCGATTAAACACGTCGGTTTACAGAGGCAATTAGCCTCATTCTTAACTCCATCCTTCTTTTTCCTGAACCTGCTGTTTATAGCAAAGTTCCTGACACATATGGGCACATGGCAGTATCCAGACTCAAGAAGGATACCTAACCATCAAAAATATCCCTAACATTAAAATATACTGACAAATTCACCTAAAGTATATCTTGTGAACCCTAGGTAGAAACTGGAGTTACAGAATGAAACCCAAATCATACAATTCAATTTATTTTTGTATTGCCCAAAATCACACAAGAAGTGCCGCAATGGGCTTTAACAAGCCCTCCCTTTTGACAGCCCCCCAGCCTTGGCTCTCTAAGAAGACAAGGAAAAACTCCCTAGTAGGGGAAAAAATGGAAGAAATCTTGGTAAAGGAAGTTTAAATAGAGACCCTTTCCAGGTAGGTTGGGCATGCAGTGGGTGTCAAAAATAAGAAGGTAAATACAACACAATACACAGAAGGGGACAGACGTAATCCTCAATACAATATAATAGTAAAATAAAAATAGTACAAGTACAGAACAGAAGTTAACAGTAGAAGATATCACATAATAAAATTTGGATCTGTTCAGAGCCCTGGAGATGTCAGCTATCAACCTACCTCCCCCTATTGGCCATTCCACAGCTGAGACAGTGCTGGGCCATTCAATCCGATGAAAGGATCCCTCTACCCGATGATTCCTGCAATCCTCCATCAGAGTTGACTTTACCTTAGGCAGGCAAAACAACTTGGCAGGTTGGCAGGCACCAAGTATCACAGAGAAGAGAAACAGAATAGGTGACGGTTAATGACAAGTTATAACTATCATATTACTTAGGTTTTAGTGCTAGTGACCAACAACAGATATGCAATCTGTAGAAAGGATGCAGATTCATCACAGTATTTATGTTCATTTAACTAAAATGTATAGTTCATCTGTAGGACACAGAAGGTTCTTCAAGAATATCCATCAAGACATCCGTTGACTAAATCGATTTAATCCAGCTTTAGTATTGCAGTAACCCAGAACCTACACCAGCTACATCAGTTGCAAGGCAGATACCAAGTCTGGATGTAGCACCAGTTCCCAAGGAGTAACATACCCACACCTACATACTCATATGCACTCATATTCATTCTAGGGCAATTTAGAAAGCTACTAATTAGCCTAAGGTACGTGTTTTTGAAATATTGGAGGAAAATTAGGGCAGCATAACATTATCATACCCTCTTTAATAGAATTCTGGGTGAGGGAGGCCACAGCCTTTCCCAACAGCATCAGGCTCAAGAAAGGAAACCAACATTGGACAGGATGCCCAATCATTGTTGGGTCAACTCACATACACACACACATACACACTCCAAATTTATAGTCACCCGTCAATTTAACCTGCACACTGACAGAAACTGAACACAAAATTCAAGCGTAGAATACTGTTTCCATAAGTTAGCCGCCATGTTATTTGAAAGCCAAAGAACACAGAGAGGAACTCATGCAGACACTGAGAAAATGGAAACTACATAACTACAATACTACGACCAAGCCAGGATTTCAGGCCAATATATAAGAGTAGTAAAGCAACAATCCTAAACACAATGCCACCATACTACATCCGTATAGAAACTGTTGACTTTGACTATTTGAATAATTAAATGGATAAACACAAGCCAGTCATCCCAAACTTATTACACCTAGCAGGACTTTAAAATAATACTGCATCTTGATCTACAAGGAATCACATTATATTTATTTTCTTTTTTAAAGCAGTAAAATTTTCCAGTAGTTTTTAGATCACAGAAACCCAGTGTTTTTATTATTACAATATCTAAAGTAATGCAAAATTGAATCATTTCTTTCTAAGATACGTTCCAGGCATTGATCTCATCTCCGATTCTTTGTCCTCCATAGACATAGTGTAATAATGTTTTCCGTACTAAATTACACTTCAGCACACTAATGAAAACTTATACTAAGACTAATTCCACAATTTAGAAATGATACAGCAGTGAGACAGTAATGCAAGTGATATCAGAACTCTGACATTATTTAATTAACTACATGCAGGCTGTAGACAGAGTTAAAAACATATTTCGTGAAGGAAAAAGCACAGTTCAATAACCAGTTCAGCCAAATAAATGTCATTTACTTTGGAATAATTTACAAAATGTTTCCATAGGAAATAGTCACCTCCCACTTTTCAGCTTTGAGAAGGATTATGAAGACAAAACTGCAAATAGACTGCAGCTGCCGAGGTGTGCTGCAACAGAAACATCTTGATTTTAGAAAAGTTATAATAAATTGCTACCATAGGTTTCTGATTAATAATAATCATACTGCAAAAATTGAAGCCTTGAAGAAAAATGTAATTTAATATTAAATAATGTTTTGAAGCAATACTAGAAAGTTGTAACCAGATTCATAAAATGTATATTATTTGAAAATATTAACTGTATTGCAATAAAATATTAAAGGCAATGTATGTGAAATGCCACCTGAATGTTTTGTTTCAGCAAGCATTATTATGATCATATAGTGTAAAGATTTTTGACAGTGTAAATCTACAAATTATTAAATAAAACATGCTTTTTATAGCAACAGGCATAGAATAATTAAGTAATTTATTACGTGTAGCGACACAAATGATTAATCAGTATCAAGTGACTATTCAAATATGCAGCCAGTCATTAGGAAAGCCATTCCAAATCTTGAAGGTTTTCATAATAACGTGGACCTCATCATCTTAATGAATGAAAGCAGGATGTACTTTGAGATTTTCCACTGGGAAATGTTTGACTTACTGTACCTACCTTAACATAACAAAGCAATTGCCAAAAACACCAGACCATTTATGATATGCATGCAAAGGCTAATTTAAAATTCCAGACTACACCCCTTCCTCATCAGATGTCTTCAATGAGTGTTTAGGAAGGTGATGTCAAAGTGTAGTGTGTGTTTCCTGGTTAAAGGAATTCTTTTGGATAGGTTTTGAGTCATACAGGGTTCACTGATTAAAAAAAGTGTAATGGCTGGGTAGCTACTGTATAATATGTGAATTAACCTCACATGGGATCCACTGACCCAAAAAAGAAACCTTTCTGTTGGGTACCCATATCTACTGTAAGAAAAAATGGATAAAATACTGTACAGATTATTCTAATCAAATTGATTGTTTTGGGACTGTGATAATTTTGAACACATCATCTTACATATGATATTCTTAATCCAATTTGGGACTGGAGAAGAGTTGAAGCCAATCCTGACAACACTAGAGGCAAAGGAGACACCAACCTTGATGATGCTCCAGTCCCACACATTGCCCAAAGAAACACATGCAGGGCCAATTTAAAAATGCCATTTTCTACTAATATGTGTTTAAAATATGGGAGGAAAGCTGGAGAAAACCCCAAGAAGAAGTGGGAAGTATATAAAGACTCTGCACAAATAGCTTCAAGGTGTGGGATTTGAAACAACAAAACCTCTGAATGGAGGCAGCAGAGCTAACTTCTGCATTACTATATTATTAACTTTTTTTCTAATAAAAAATATTTTCTGTAACAGACAACACCAGAAATTTGAAAAGTACACATAAGAAAATCAATGCTGTGCAAATGTACACAATCTGTTGATATATTTATTGCAGAAGAACTGGATATATGGAACACAGGTCACAGAAGAGAAACTATTCAGAAGTGAAACGAATGTAGCATCATTTGTCAGTTTTCTCAGATTTCTCAATTACATATCAAATATGGTCTAAATGAATAGCTTAGAAGAGTATTCATCTTTATCAAAGTTTGCTGATATGTCCACCATGTACAAAAAGGCACCGATTAACCCTAAAGTGCCAATTTCTGTGCTGTGGCAGAATACTAGAAAATATGGAGAAAACCCTCACAAACATGAAAATACCTCAGAGAAAACAAACCTAAGTGTCAGGAGTAGTGATACCCTAGTGTTAATCACTTATTATTGAAATTATTAACCATTTTTGTTTTGCTTTATTAGATATTACCGCTTTTTGCAGAAGAAAACATTTAATGCAATACCTTGTGATCTTTTAATTTTCACCATTCACTAATTCAAGTAAATAGAAGTACAGTATGTTACTTTTGGAGCATCACCAAATAATAGAGTTTACTTTTGAAAAATGCCTGATTGCCTTTCAATCACAGGTTCTACAGAAAATAAAATAAAGAAATGTAATGCTACAGTTTGTCCAGCAGGTGATATTAGCTAGGCACCTCAGGAAGCGATATGTCACATTGGAATTTGCATTGAAAAAGGGAAGAATAGTTGCAGACTGCTTTCAGAGTACAAAATCATGTTAACCTTTGGAACCTGGCACTGTTACAAGGGCTGACACCTGTTGTTGATATGCCAGGGTGTAGACATGCTGGCAAGAAGAACTGGCTTGTAGACATTTAGACTGCACACATCCCTCATGTGTAGTATCGGGTAGCAGTGTGTTATCCAGGCCATTTCAAAAGCCTCACTGTTGAAAGACAATATATTTCTTAATAATAAAAAAACAAAACTAGAATTTTACTTTCTAACTCAGTGATTACATCTTATATTGATTGCATCTAGGAAAATGGCACTAACAGAGAGGCAGGTAGACTTGTGCAAGGCTAATATGCTTTACTCCATATTTGGTTTCCTGTCTGGTATTGCTGTTTTGGAATGAGCACCTCAAGGGAAAGAGTAAAACTCAGTTCAACCGAGATACGGTGTCTTTATTTGGCTGTGTTTAAGGTGTCTGGTGAGGGGGCACTTCATCTGTCCCATTTTAGTACTCCTGTAACCTTTTACCAAGAACAAGAGGATACTGGGTAAACCCATATGGGCCGAATGGCCTCTTTAAAGTACATCTATTATATTTAAAAAGCACTTCTCCATCTTATACAGTAATTATGACATATTGGTTTCTGTTGAATTATTGTGAGATGATAATAACTGCCATAACTAGACTCAGACAACTTATATTAACTTTAAATTTCATAGATGCCTAGGTTATAGATAATTCACTTTTTAATAAGATCTGCCTAAATAATTGACGGGAACAGTTATAACCTTGACATTGTAGAGCTTTTAACAAGAGGATATGAAAAAGAAGAAATAATTAGTAAGAACTATGCATGTAAGAAAGGGAGCATGCAAATTTACAACAGGTGGCATAATTTTTTGGGTATATAAACAACACATAAAAGCATTCACATAACATATAATCATATTTTAGTCTTTCGGGGCTGATGTCGACTTTTGTCAAAAGGAGGAGCTGACGATGGTAATCGACTGTAAAATTGTGACAAAACCAACTGTTATGTTTTAGTTGGACTCTGGTTGCTTGAAGGGAAGTGAGCTTCATTGGTTTGACTGAGATTTCTTGCGCTTGTGTGAGTAGCAAGGCGCAAACAACAGCAAAAATGGCACTGACAGCTGATGAGAGATCTAAGTGGTTGCATAAAGCAAACTACTGTGTGGACGACGTTTTGACTATTATCTCTGAACTGGACTATGACTTGTCGGACTCCAATTTTGATACAAGTGATCAAAAACAAATGTGAGGTTCCAGCTTCATTTGACTGGTCCTCAGCCAATCATGGTGCTGAATGGGTTCATGTAGCTGATACGCCTACGACAATGTTTGCGAGGGAGGACTGACACTTAATTAGAGGTAGAACCTAGATTGCAATGCCTCAGCCACGTGAAGACAGCTTGGCAGCAAGCCTGCCGCACATTCTTGTCAAACTGGCAGCCACAGCATGCAGCAACAGATGTTTAATCTTGATTTCTGTGTGAAACCATTGCTTTTCAAAAACAGTTTTTTGTAAAAATATTCAGCCCTCAAAGAGTTAAACAATATTCACTTTCGCTCACCAAAATTCAATTATGTATTTAATAAATGGAAATCAAATAATATATTGCGCATCCACGGAAATCCTATGAATATTCTTCTTGATAATACCCAGTCATCTTAACAAGACACATATGGTGGTAATGCCAGTATAAGAAAAGGTGCAAAGATACTTCAGAAAAATGCTGGCTAGCTCCAGCTGACTACCTGCTTCAGGATATGCAGGGTGTTGTACAAACGTCATGCCTCACAGCAGTATAAATTATCCAAAATGTTTAGCGATCAACATCAAATTTGCAAAAAGATATGGAGAGGGCAGTAATGCATCAAGGCCACAGTGACATTTGAGAGTCACAATAATTTGGATAGTTTGCCCTGCTAGTTTTAATGCCCTGTTACATTTTTGGCTTGTTTACAGTTTCATATCAGGAAAAGCAAAAAATAAACAAATAATGCAAGACAGAAAGAGTTTTTTGGAAAGACCCGAACAATTTTGCAAATGCATTTCCCACACTACACGATTTTGAGTCAGAGAGAATGTCACACTTAATAACTGCAGTTGCTGGATCTCATTGTCTTGAGGATATCAGATTACACGGGTAGAAATCACAGAGAATGATTAATTTTATGACTCCCTTACAACTTTACAGTACACTTTCAAATTCCCAAGTGCACAATGAAAATATTGCTAGGTCAACACATTTTGCCTGCTGATCAGTATAGAACATAATTTTCTTTCTCCACTTTGTAGTTGTATGACAAAAATAAGACCTTCAATTAACATATGTGCTGTATTTCAAAGGTAAATCAGCCTCTCATCTGTTGAAATGGCTCAGAATGTCCATTTCATTTTGTTTTTTGAGGCCACCCTATCCCTACTCTTTTTGTTATCTTCTAGATTTGATTGGGCTCTTATCTATTTGTAGGCATTGTACTTTAAACTAAACATTCAATGTTTGTTAATTATCGCTCACACAGGAGCCCACTCTACCCCAATCTGGTCTAATCAGTACTACACTGCTCACAAAAATTAAAGGAACACTTTAAAGAAACACATTAGATACATCAGATATGAAGTTGGATATCTATACAAATAACGACAGGGCAATGTCTTAGGAACAAAAGGATGCCAAGTCTTTTAATGGAAATAAAAGTTTTCTGCCTACAGAGGGCTCAATTGTGTAGACACCCTAAAATCAGAGTGAAATGAAGTTGTGGCAGGCTATTCCATTTTTTCAAAAACTTTCTGCTATTCAAAATGCTTTTGAGTATCTTGTGTGGCCCCCACGAGCTTGTATGCATGCTTGACAACGTCGGGGCATGCTCCTAATGAGACGACGGATGGTGTCTTGTGGCATTTCCTCCCAGATCTGTATGAGGGCATCCCTGAGCTGTTGTACAGTCTGAGGAGCAACCTGGCGGCACCTAATGGACCAAAACATAATGTCCCACAGATGTTCTATTGGGTTTAAGTCAGGGGATCGTGAAGGCCATTCAATTGTTTCAATTCCTTCATCCTCCAGGTACTGCCTGCATACTCTTGCCACATGAGGCCGGGCATTGTCGTGCATTAGAGGAAACCAGGACCTACTGCACCAGCGTAGGGTCTGACAATGGGTTCAAGGATTTCATCCTGATACCTAATGGCAATCAAGATGCCGTTGTCTAGCCTGTAGAGGTCTGTGAGTCGCTCCATGGATATGCCTCCAAGATCATCACTGACCCACCACCAAACCAGTCATGCTAAACGATGTTACAGGCAGCATAATATTCTCCACGGCTTCTCCTGACCCTTTCACGTCTTTCACATATACTCAGGGTGAACCTGCTCTCATCTGTGAAAAGCACAGGAAGCCAGTGGTGGACCTGCCAATTCTGGTATTCTATGGCAAATGCCAATTGAGCTCCCCGGTGCTGTGCAGTGAGCACAGGGCGCAGTAGACATTTGGGCCCTCAGGCAACCCTCATGAAGTCTGTTTCTGATTGTTTGGTCAGAGACATTCACACCAGGGCCTGCTGGAGGTCATTTTGTAGGGCTCTGGCAGTGCTCATCCTGTTCCTCCTTGCCCAAAGGAGCAGATACTGGTCCTTCTGATGGGTTATGGACCTTCTATGGCCTTCTCCAGCTCTCCTAGAGTAACTGCTTGTCTCCTAGAATCTCCTCCATGCCCTTGAGACTGTGCAGGGAGACACAGCAAACCTTCTGGCAATGACACGTATTGATGTGCCATCCTGGAGAAGTTGGACTACCTGTGCAACCTCTGTAGGGTCCAGGTATCACCTCGTGCTACCAGTAGTGACACTGACTGTAGCCAAATGCAAAACTAGTGAAGAAACAGTCAGAAAAGATGAGGAGGGAAAAATGTCAGTGGCCTCCACCTGTTAAACCATTCCTGTTTTGGGGGTCATCTCATTGTTGCCCCTCTAGTGCATCTGTTGTTAATTTCATTAACACCACAGCAGCTGAAACTGATTAACAACCCCCTCTGCTACTTAACTGACCAGAATAATATCCCATAAGTTTCATTGACTTTATGCTATACTCTGATTAAAAAGTGTTCTTTTAATTCTTTTGAGCAGTATAGTATGCACCAAAGCTGTCTGCAGCTCATGATTATGTTAGTGAAGGCTATGACTAGAAATCCCTGGAAGCCATGTGTAGGGTAATGGTGACTTAAGCATTTCTGTTCATCAAGGCTGCATCTTAGAATATCAAGCCTTAAAAGACAAGTAATTTAAATTAATTTGTAGGTGTGTGAGTGGGCCCTGCTATGGGCTGGTGTCCTGTCCAGGACTGCTTCTTGCCTTGTGTCCACTGCTTCTGGGACTCATAATTGAACTTTATGGGTTTGAGAATGTTGAGTATAAATAGTTTTATACTGAGAAGGAGCTCTTATTTTGTCAATACTTTGCTTGGCCGGTGAAAACTTCATTTCTCTGAGACGTATGGTTCAATGTAAGCATACTGTATAAAACAGTGGGTGACAGTATATATAGACATGTAGAAAGTGATTCTCAACATGGAATGAACAAGGCACTTGGAGAAGACAAAGTCAATAAGACTTCATTCCAATCATACTTATATGGTATACATGATAAGCGAAAAGCCTAGGGAGATGGATGTAAAACCATGTTACAGGTCCACATTTTGGTTTTGGAGCAATAAGGATAAGTCATTCACTTAACCCGTATTTCAAAGTTAAAAATATATGAAATTGCATTTCTATATGCTGTGTTCTAATTTGTACTCAAAATGCATTGAGATTTCTTGCACAGAGTGGCATTTGTGAGTGAGTTTGTGCCCTAGGAGGGATTAGCCAACCCCCTGTGCCTCTCATGGATACACACCATACTCACAAATTCTGTAGTATTGTCCAATAATTTTTGGTTAATTTACAACAAATTCTTTTAGAACGAAAAAAAAATTGCAATGAGCAGTAAAATGTTTCACCCCATGATGAAAGTTTCAGTATTCAGTCTTAAAATACATATAATAAAATCAGACCAAATAAAAAACACATTCATAAACTTTATAGCATAGCTATTTTGCTGCAGCCTACTCAGAACATTGTTGGAGAAAGATCACCTGTATTATAATGTAATAGGATATATAATGTTAAGTACCTACAGGTTTTATCCTCATTTAGTACTACCATTATGAATCCAAAAACCTAACATAAAAACGTTTATGAAAACATTGTGATATTATATTCCGTTTCTGTAACTCTGTTCTTTTCTGTTTTTGTAAAAAAATAAAATTGTAAAAATCAAGTAGGCTCTGTCACCAACTGACTGCTCTTCCCCTAGCCACATCATTCAAACATCATGTCTAGCTAAAGATGGCACCAAGTCAATGTGTTTAAAACATAGTTTTCATGATTAATTTTATTAATAGAATTGATTTGTCTCTTCAAATGTAAATCAGGAAAAATGACAGGCTTTACACTGTTCATTATTTGCTGGGATGCTATTCCATATGCTTGTGTGAATTTTAAGGAAACAGGGCTACATGCATGCATCTTGTTAGACGTTGTTCACTAACTTGTAGTATAGGAGACAATATCAGCTAACCACAAAATGGTTCTGCAATGTCACTACAAGGTCATGCACACAATTTCAGAGAAACTAACAATCAGAGAATCTTGGTTCTCACAGTCTGAGAGTCCTTTAGTTGCCTTTTTGTAAACTCCAAAATCTTGTTTTCGTATTTCTGGCCACTCTGTCATAAGCTCAGATCAGTGGAGTGTTGCAGTGATGGTTGTCCTTCTGGGACACTGGGTTCTGGGTTACCTCTCTTACCATGGCTCTTCCCCAATGATGAGCAGCTCTAGGAAGTGTACAGGTTGTTCTTCCATTTAAGAATTAAATGTGCAATTGGGAGATTGCAATGCTACAGGAATTTTGTTGTGGACCACCCTGGATTGGTGTCTCGACACAATCCTGTCTCTAAGTTCTGCAGGCAATTCTTTCTGTCCTAAGGCTTGGTTTTTTGCTGTGATGCAAATTGTGAAATTTTGCAGACAATTTGCCTTTCGTAATTATGTTCAATATGACCAAAGGTAGACTCCAAATAAAGTGTAGAAACAGCTCAATGATGATCAATAGGTTGGGGTGCAACCTGAGCCAGATTTCAAGTGTCATAGTAGTTACTTGTGTCAATGTGATATTTGATTTTTATTTATGTAGAGTAAAAAAAAAATGAGCGATGTGATACATGCAAGTTTGAAGAGTGGCTATTAGCCTACTAGGCACTTCACCACTCTTGTTCATCCTACTGTTGTAGAGTAAAACTCTATACACAATTGTGCAAGGTCAATGATGCGGCTTAGTGAGAAAATCAAGGTGTTAAATAAACTTTGTACCAGAATGTCGGCAGCTGCTGTCAGTTGTGTGTTTGGTGTTAAAAAATCAACGGTTTGTTTCATCTGCAAAAAGGAGGCGGACCAGAGACGTTGAGGCTGCTGATCCCATCATTGTCCACAGTCTCAAAGTTAAATGTCAGCTCATCTCTGCTATGCTCTCTTACTCCAAGACCCTTAAGAATCTCAAGCAGTACACACAGCAGATGTTGCAGATGGATTATTTCAACCCAGTGTGTCCTTCATGATGTCCAGCACCATCCTTCAGCTGAGATGGACAGAGTGCCCAAGAGATGTTGTGACCTTACCTCTCTAACTCTTCTGACAGTAGAAACAAAAGTTTTTTGTTTTTTTTTAATGGAGGTGTTAGCACAAAAGGTCGTAGAATTCTAGAGAATGACTTGCAAGAAAAATGTTATGTTACCATTTGTATTTTGTGTGCTGCATTTTATGGGATATTTGTTGCTGTGTAATGGATCAGAAATAACAATGTTTTGCCATAAAGAATTCTATGCAGAAAAGTATATTTTGAGCAATCACTAACAAAAGTTTACAGTTTTTGGTAGTCGTGGGAATCTAACCCCCTATTTCCCATAGGTTCAGTACATATTAACATTTGTGTCTTGGGCTAATGCAACATTTCCTAGCAACAATTACCCCCATGACGACTGACTGTATTATTTTCATAGATGCCACTAATATTTTATGTACAAAACCATCCTTGTGCTTTAATTAGGTACTGCATAATCAGAGCATATATAAACATACTATATATTTAAAAAATCAAAGAAACTTAGACTTGGGTCAATTTGTGCATGATAATTTGTCTTCTGCATTTGTAGTCTTGTGATTTCATTAGCAGCATTGTTGCTATGTTCCGATAAAAAGACTGTCTAACTACTGCATACAGTAGAAAGGAACAACAATAAAATCAAAGTGTAGATTGAAGACAACTAGTAAGAACATTTTTGTACATTCCTTCATAGTTTCTCATGGTACAGAATGTTACTCAGACCACCATATTACACATTAGTAAAAAGTTCTAGAATATCAGACTGGTGACTGTAAAACTATAAGTACATGCCTTCAGGTCCATTCAGTGTACAGGTATACAATGCATGCATGTACAACTCTGAAGACAATACGATAAGAGTAAAAAAAAGATCAGCATGGCTGATACTAGGTAATACAGCTGAACGTACATTAGTTATTGAACTATGTGGAAGCATTTTTAAGATACAATACTCTGTTTAATAACAGAAAGTTTATTACAATCATATAATGTAACATTCTGAGACCCAAGTAATCTAAAGCAGTGTTGTAGGGAAGTCTATCAAGGTGTGCTTTTATTGTTTCTTGCTGTTTCTCTGAAGCCACTTTTAGTGGCTGGAGCTTTTGCTAAATTCCTGTCAAAGGTGCCAAGTGCTTTGGGGTCAAATCTCACCCTGACTTCTGCATGTCACTGCACCTGAACTCTTTTCTCTGTTTACAAGGTAGGGTGTGTTTCTGTTATGCCCTGTAACCACTGAAGAGTCAATGAGGGCATCTAGTAAGAATGCATTTAATGCAGTTTATATAAGTCTCTCCAAAAGGGCAGAGGTGGATTACTGACTTTGCACGTAATCTAGTTATATTTTTTTATGGATTTTATACAGTACACTCCCCATTCAATTGTCAAAATCTAAGAATAAAGCAACAAAACTAAAAACTTAAAAAAATAAATATTTCCCAAAGCAATAAGTATATTGATAAACTTACAGCTATAACATTATGTATATTATATATATATATATATATATATATATATATATATATATATATATATATATATATATATATATATATATATCCATCCATCCATTTTCTAACCCGCTAAATCCAAATACAGGGTCACGGGGGTCTGCTGGAGCCAATCCCAGCCAACACAGGGCACAAGGCAGGAACCAATCCAGGGCAGGGTGCCAACCCACCGCAGGACACATACAAACACACCCACACACCAAGCACACACTAGGGCCAATTTAGAATCACCAATCCACCTAACCTGCATGTCTTTGGATTGTGGGAGGAAACCGGAGCGCCCGGAGGAAAGCCACGCAGACACGGGGAGAACATGCAAACTCCACGCAGGGAGGACATATATATATATATATATATATATACTAATAAAAGGCAAAGCCCTCACTCACTCACTCACTCACTCACTCACTCACTCACTCACTCACTCACTCACTCATCACTAATTCTCCAACTTCCTGTGTAGGTAGAAGGCTGAAATTTGGCAGGCTCATTCCTTACAGCTTACTTACAAAAGTTGGGCAGGTTTCATTTCGAAATTCTACGCGTAATGGTCATAACTGTAACCTATTTTTTTGTCCATATACTATAATAGACTTCTGCTCGATGCCCGTGGGATCCAATAGAAACACTGCCGCTAAATATTCACGGGTGAAGGACTGTGCTTATACAGAGGAAGATGAGATGGTCAGGGTGGTGTTTGGCACAAACTCAGTCAAACTGCGAGAGAAACTTTTAAGTGCTGGGTCTTAGCTAACATTAAATACAGCAGTGGGGTGGAAAAAGTCAATGTCCCGCTAAAGGAAGACAGTGTAAAAAATAAAACCTGTGCACGCAGTGTGCCACGTCTCAGATAAAGAGGAAGACGAGCTGTTTATTGATGCAGTAAGAAACGAATCGATGAATGAAACCTGTTATCTTTACAACGATTGACAAACACGGAATGTAACTTGAACACAACACATCCTACAAATACGAACCTGATTGAAAGAAATAATGATAATCAAATCCTTGATGACAGCAACACTCATAACACTCACAAAACAATTACTGTATATTGACAGTCATGTTACGTTATTTTTAAAATGTTCCCTTTTCTTTTTGATAACTTCTTTAACACACTGCTTCTCTGCTGCGAAGCGCGGGTATTTTGCTAGTATATATATATATATGTATTGTGAACGCTAGGGGTTACTCCGGTAGCTCCGTGAAACGCACCAAACAGATGTCCAAGACACACTTGTAAAAAGCACCAAGCAGAATTTTTATATTTTTCTTCAAATACAGTGCACAAAGCACCACACTCGCCACAATTCTCCAATACTAAATACAAATAATACAAATAATCAATAACAATAACAATCCTCCACTCCTCCCAGCAACTCCGTCAGTCTACCACCCAACTACGGCTACCTTTGCTGGTTCTTCACCAGTCCTTTAAATATTCCATCAGCCGGAAGTATTTCTCCCGGGTTAAATGCCACATCATCCTTCCTCAAGTAGCCCGGAAGTACTGGGGTCATCCGTCCTCCGAAGTACTTCCGGGTTGTCGTAACAGTAGGAGTCCCCAGGTTCTTTGTGAGCTCCCCCTGGTGGCACCCACGGCACCCAACAGGGCTGGGGAAATGGACTCCATGTCCCAAGATGCCCTGAGGGAATCCAGGGAACCGTTGCTGTCCAGGGGAGTTGCCACCTAGTGTCCTGGCCCGTGCCCTGAAAAGGCTGCCTTCCTCTATTCCTTTCTTTCAGGGACATCCCGGCCAGATTGAACTGCCGGCCGTCCCTCGCAATATATATATATATATATATATAGTGATGTATGGCCGGCAGGGCATTATGGACATTGGAGTCTTTATTCACGGCCCTGCTGGATACCGTGGGGGCCGCTAGGAGACGTTGCAGGGAGAAACAGTGTTTATTTTCCCTACGCCACATGGACAAGGGGAATGACGTGCTTTCGGGGTGAAGAAAAGGATTTTTGTGATAGGAGATCACATGGACTGGGGATTAGAGCACTTCCGGGTCCAGGGAATATTAAAGGATTATGGGAGCTCCCAGACGGCGAGCTGAGTTGGGAGGCAGGGTGGCTAAGCGTCTGAGAGTGGAGGATTGGTTTATTGTATATTTATTTGAGTATTGTGGAGAGGAGGGTGCTTTGTGCACATTATTATTATAATAAATAATAATTGGACTTTTTTATCTGGTGTCTGACGAGTGGTCTGAGGGTACAAGGGTGCGAGCAAGCCCTAAACTATCACAATATATATATATATATATATATATATATATATATATAGATATTGTGGAAAGCGTACCCCCAGACACAGACAGACCGACACCAGGATGTCCAAAACACACTCCTTTATTAAGTTCTTGAGCACCACAATGTCTACCAGCACCAACTCTCTTTTCCTTTGTCTTTGTCGTCTTCTTCTTCTTTCTCTTTCTTTCTTTCTTTCCTTCTCTCTCTCTTTTGACCTCCTCTCTCCTCCTCACAAAATTCATCTCCTTCCTCCCAACTCTGGCTCGTCTACTGGAAGGAGGCGGCCCCTTTTATTATGACCCGGATGAGCCCCAGGTGCTCCCCCTGACGTCACTTCCTGGTGTGGCGGAAGTGTCAGGAAAGCACCTGGAAGCACTCCAGGTCTTCTTGGAATTACTTCCGGCAGCACTTCCTGGTGTGGCGGAAGTGCTGCCATCCAGGATTCCCCAACTGTCTGGGCGCCCCCCGGTGGTGGCCACGTCCTCTCACGAGCGTCCCAGCACCGTCCTTGTGGCCCCTAAATAGACCCGCACGGCTGCCCTCTCGTGGCCGAGGAGAAGTATTGTCCAACTTGGGGACAATCTAGGTCATCTGTGACAATATATATATACAGTGCATCTGGAAAGTATTCACAGTGCATCACTTTTTCCACATTTTGTTATGTTACAGCCTTATTCCAAAATGGATTAAATTCATTTTTTTCCTCAGAATTCTACACACAACACCCCATAATGACAACATGAAAAAATTTACTTGAGATTTTTGCAAAATTAATAAAAATAAAAAAATTGACAAAGCACATGTGCATAAGTACTCACAGCCTTTGCCATGAAGCTCAAAATTGAGCTCAGGTGCATCCTGTTTTCCCTGATCATCCTTGAAATGTTTCTGCAGCTTAGTTGGAGTCCACCTGTGGTAAACTCAGTTGATTGGACGTGATTTGGAAAGACACACATCTGTCTATATAAGGTCCCACAGTTGACAGTTCATGTCAGAGCACAAACCAAGAACGAAGTCAAAGGAATTGTCTGTAGACCTCCGAGACAGGATTGTCTCGAGGCACAAATCTGGGGAAGGTTACAGAAAAATTTCTGCTGCTTTGAAGGTCCCAATGAGCACAGTGACCTCCATCATCTGTAAGTGGAAGAAGTTTGAAACCACCAGGACTGTTCCTAGAGATGGCCGGCCATCTAAACTGAGCAATCGGGGGAGAAGGGCCTTAGTCAGGGTGGTGACCAAGAACCCGATGGTCACTCTGTCAGAGCTCCAGAGGTCCTCTGTGGAGAGAGGAGAACCTTCCAGAAGGACAACCATCTCTGCAGCAGTCCACCAATTAGGCCTGTATGGTAGAGTGGCCAGACGGAAGCCACTCCTTAGTAAAAGGCACATGGCAGCTCGCCTGGAGTTTGCCAAAAGGCACCTGTTGCCTGAAGGACTCTCACACCATGAGAAACAAAATTCTGTGGTCTGATGAGAGAAAGATTGAACTCTTTGGTGTGAATGCCAGGCATCACGTTTGGAGGAAACCAGGCACCCTCATCACCAGGCCAATACCATCCTTACAGTGAAGCATGGTGGTGGCAGCATCATGCTGTGGGGATGTTTTTCAGCAGCAGGAACTGGGAGACTAGTCAGGATAAAGGGAAAGATGACTGCAGCAATGTACAAAGACATCCTGGATGAGAACCTGCTCCAGAGAACTCTTGATCTCAGACTGGGGCGACAAACACCCTCAGAAGCACATTTAATAGGAGTATGCTGTACATATTCATACAATAATTCTTAACCCTTGATTTAAATGCTGAAGCTCCAGAGGTGCTCTAGAGATATTTTTTTTAGAGATAGCAGGTGGATCATTTAAGAGATTGGTGACCAAATAGAATACTCTGAACACATATGCATGTTCACATCTCCAGTATGTCATTGATCTTTTTGATGCCATCCAATTCTGGAGAAAATCAAGCATCTGACCATATACAGGAAATGTCAAATCAGATCCTAAATATACTGTGATTTACTTTACATATGAACTGTTATATAGACGGCGGCACGGTGGTGCAGTGGTAGCGCTGCTGCCTCGCAGTTAGGGGACCTGGGTTCGCTTCCCGGGTCTTCCCTTCGTGGAGTTTGCATGTTCTCCCCGTGTCTGCGTGGGTTTCCTCCCACAGTCCAAAGACATGCCGGTTAGGTGGGTTGGCGATTCTAAATTGGCCCTAGTGTGTGCTTGGTGTGTGAGTGTGTTTGTGTGTGTCCTGTGGTGGGTTGGCACCCTGCCCAGGATTGGTTCCTGCCTTGTGCCCTGTGTTGGCTGGGATTGGCTCCAGCGGACCCCCGTGACCCTGTGTTCAGATTCAGCAGGTTGGAAAATGGATGGATGGATGTTATATAGACTATTAAGCTGTTATACAATCTATGTATTTCTGAAAAGTTAAAAAAAAAAAAACTCTGGCTTTGGAGCATGGAAATGGTGGTAACCAGTAATACTTTACTAATACCATTAATCTCCCAGGTATTTCCAGAAGGTTCTGTTTAGCATAGTAAGAACATGAAAGAAAAATGTTTGACCACTACTTATGAATTTTGCTCTATGAAAATAACTGATAATTAAGCAACTCAATGCCTGCACTTATGTTCGCATGAATCTTAACAAGCAACATTAATATAACATTTTACTTACTATCAGTGTTCTGAGGGACACAAAAAGCATTGCATATACCGTGTAATATCCTTTGTCTCTTCTTCATACTGTATACTTGTATTTGGCAGTTCAACAGTGATGATAACAAACACGCATGTGACAGGGGTCTGGTCACTTTTATAGGTAATCTAACCTAAATACAATTAAAATATCCAATGACACAACCCAGTTTTATTAAGAGTCTGGGAACTCTTGAAATTTAAAGATAATAGTACGTAGGCTTCTTTAAATTGAGCAGTGCGTAAACCCATAATGAAAGAGACAAAAGTAATTTCAAGAAAAACAAAAGTAACTTGTATTACACAAAATGTAAAATACACCAAGAAGATAAAAGTAGATAAGAGTCTAAAAATATCGGAAGTAAAAAACTTTTAAAAAGGGAGCACACAGTCCACACTCTAAAAATCCATTAAAACATAACAATGGAGAATACAACCTTTGGTGGTGCAAAGTCCAAGTTGTATGCTGTATTACCAGAACAATTGACTTTCAAACTGTCCCACTGAAACACTGCTTGCTTTTTGTCTGCCGGCTTCACTCAGTCCTCTTGTGAGCCTCCCCTTTCTTACCGGACCCGGTGCTTCTCTGGTGAAACTGTGTCTTTCTTCGTGGAGGTAGGTGTCACCATCCGTGTGTCTTGCATCCTGTCAGCCACATAGCCTTGTCTGATTTGAGTCCCCACCTTTAGATCTTGACAGCGTTATCGGTGGGCCATCTCTCTCCTACACCGTTTTCCCTCTCACACCATTCTCTGAACTCGCTCTGTCCCTCTCTCTTTGCATTGTCCCAAACACCACCCACTACCCAGAAGTATATAACTGCTTTAGTCTCTGCCTAGATCAACATGACAATTGATTAAACAGTGGTACATTTCCCTTGCTTATTAATAGAGTAAACACATTTTCATTGATAAAAAAAAATATTATTGCAGTCAGCTATCAAGAAGTACATATACAACTGTGTGCTGAATAAAAACCTATGTCCCCAGAACATGTTAATTTTCAAAGGAAGCAGGCAGTCATGAATCACAGTCTTGTATGTTGATGAGATACAAAGCAGTTTAATCTTCCAAGCAAGTGACTGTTTTACAAGACAGGTAAATATCTACATCTTGTAGAAAGACATCAACAATAAACTGTAACTAGAATTATTCAGGAAATTTGCTTTTTCACTTATCACCCAATCTCAACTTAGGGTGCCTAGTGCCCCTTTATCTATTGGCTTTTTTTACATTCATTATTGAATAGTGGTTTTTTGCCTAAGAGAAAAAGAAAACCACCCATTGTACAAAATGATTCTCGCTCTGACACATACACTAACCTAAAGGATTATTAGGGACACCGTACTAATACGGTGTTTGACCCCCTTTCGCCTTCAGAACTGCCTTAATTCTACGTGGCATTGATTCAACAAGGTGCTGAAAGCATTCTTTAGAAATGTTGGCCCATATTGATAGGATAGCATCTTGCAGTTGATGGAGATTTGTGGGATGCACATCCAGGGCACGAAGCTCCCGTTCCACCACATCCCAAAGATGCTCTATTGGGTTGAGATCTGGTGACTGTGGGGGTCGTTTTAGTACAGTGAACTCATTGTCATGTTCAAGAAACCAATTTGAAATGATTCGAGCTTTGTGACATGGTGCATTATCCTGCTGGAAGTCGCCATCAGAGGATGGGTACATGGTGGTCATGAAGGGATGGACATGGTCAGAAAGAATGCTCAGGTAGCCCATGGCATTTAAACGATGCCCAATTGGCACTAATGGGCCTAAAGTGTGCCAAGAAAACATCCACACCATTACACCACCAGCCTGCACAGTGGTAACAAGGCATGATGGACCCATGTTCTCAATCTGTTTACGCCAAATTCTGACTCGTACCATTTGAATGTCTCAACAGAAATCGAGACTCATCAGACCAGGCAACATTTTTCCAGTCTTCAACTGTCCAATTTTGGTGAGCTTGTGCAAATTGTAGCCTCTTTTTCCTATTTGTAGTGGAGATGAGTGGTACCCGGTGGGGTCTTCTGCTGTTGTAGCCCATCCGCCTCAAGGTTGTGCATGTTGTGACTTCACAAATGCTTTGCTGCATACCTCAGTTGTAATGAGTAGTTATTTCAGTCAAAGTTGCTCTTCTATCAGCTTGAATCAGTCAGCCCATTCTCCTCTGACCTCTAGCATCAACAAGGCATTTTCGCCCACAGGACTGCCGCATACTGGATGTTTTTCCCTTTTCACACCATTCTTTGTAAACCCTAGAAATGGTTGTGCGTGAAAATCCCAGTAACTGAGCAGACTGTGAAATACTCAGACCGACCCGTCTGGCACCAACAACCATGCCACGCTCAAAATTGCTTAAATCACCTTTCTTTCCCATTCTGACATTCAGTTTGGAGTTCAGGAGATTGTCTTGACCAGGACCACACCCCTAAATGCATTGAAGCAACTGCCATGTGATTGGTTGATTAGATAATTGCATTAATGAGAAATTGAACAGTTGTTCCTAATAATCCTTTAGGTTATACGAGGTCAGAACAAGATTGAATATTGGCTTCTAAGTGAAACAAGTTGCAAACTGATACAATAATGGATGTTTTGACTTAAACATCTTGAGAATCTACAGTATGTACTCTTAAGTGGTGATAGTACTATATACTTTGTGAAAGCAGCAGACTTGAATCCACCCGAATTGTTGGTGAACCAAGTGGATCCTTGTTTAATGCAAGCTGGAAAAGGGAAAAAAGGTTCACGGAAAATAGCACAAGAGGATGCTAAAACGGTGAAAGTAAAGATGATCTCCTGAGCGGTCCATCTCAGTTGCCTGAAGTCATGATACTGACGTTCTGACTTCTAATCCTGAGTGTTGTTTTATGCTCATTTCCATAAGGAGCGGGTGTTAATGGCATGGACCTGGAAGTGCTGTCACTAATTTTCTGACTGGATGCTGATCCCCAGAACTGCGGACAGAAAGACATATTACATTAACAGGTGCACCCTCTTGATCCGGGGTGGTATTACTTACCTGAGCAGGGCCTAGAGGATGCCTCCAATTCACTCGTGCTGAGAAGAGATTTGAACATATAGAAACCAGTGTAAAGATTACCAAGCTGAGCCAAAAAAAGAGCGAACGATTTCTAAATTTTGTAGCAAAAATACTAGAATGAGGCATCTACCTTGTTTTTATTATTTATAATAATTATTGTACTGTTCCCTATTTTAATTCCTCATCTTTTGCAACCTTGATGCTTAGGAAAATAATAACACAAAACTTTAAAAATCCTTAAAAAATCTCACCCATATCCAAATAAAAATGATATCCAGTAGTTTGCATTACATTACAGTCTCAAACCAGCTTAATACTGAGCAGGCACGGCCTATTATGTCAGCACTAGCCTCAAGGCAGGAGAAAGCCCTGGACAGAATATTAGTCCATCGCAGGACCCACTCATTCACACATCCATGCTTACACTGAGCTACACATCTTTCGGGATGTGGGAGGGAAACCCAAACAGACAGGAAAAACATGGTAGTTTTACCCAGACAACAATGAGGTGTCGGATTCAGACTCAGGCTGTTGGATCTGTGAAGCATTCCTGTGAAGCACTATCCCTTGCAACTCCACCCAATCTGACATCCAGAGGATAAGAAGTTTAAATTGCAAAATAATTTTTGAATGCAGATAGTGCTGATAAATAGGTGATGTAACTTGCTACAGGCTCAAATAAGTTGTGTTATGTTCATTTTCACTTATGTGGACTATTGTTCTCAAGGGAAGGTGTTTTGCCTAATTAAAGGATTGATATACCTTTAAGCAAAGACAGTAATATGTTGCTTTAATAATGAAATGACTATACTACATAAAAAAATATGTCAACAGTCATATTTACTGCCAATATTTGAGATGTTAGATTTCAATTAAATAGTGTTTGATAAACATACATACAGTATATACAGTTAGGTCCATAAATATTTGGACAGAGACAACTTTTTTCTAATTTTGGTTCCATACATTACCACAGTGAATTTTAAATGAAACAACTCAGATGCAGTTGAAGTGCAGACTGTGATGATGCAGGTTCGACTCCATGCTCCTATTTCTGTTCAGGAGCCCTTGAACCCAACATCATCGATAATGTCACCGAGATGGTGACACATAGGGACAAATCTCTCAAGGCCAGGGGATATTCCATAAAGTGCTTTTATTCAAAACCATCAAATCAAAAAGTGCAAAAGTGCAGTGTCAAAGTTCAATAAATAAATCCATAAAATCAAGTGTCCAGTGGGGTTAAAATCAACAATAAATAAATCCTTAAAAATGTAGAAGTTAAAAATGCAGTCTCTCACTTCCTTGTTGTTCTCTGACCCACCACCATCAGTCTCTCCCTGGCTCATCATTACTCACAGCCGCGGAGACCCAACAGCCACAAGCTCCTGTCAACCTCCGTCTTGGCCTCCAAACGGACGTCATTGCCAGACCGACGAGGTTGGCTCTCCTCCCGTGATCTTTCACGCACCCATAGTCGCTCCTCAGATCCGACGGGATGACACCTCTCATGTTCACTCCACTCGCTAATTGTCAGTGGGGAGAACTAGTCCCCAAGAGCGCCTCCATCCAACACTCCTTCGCGGGGTCCCCGCTCGTTCTGTTTCTCTCTTTTAAGGTGGCCAGATCACCCAGCCTAGACTGCCATTGCCGTCCTTTAACTTCCTTCCATTTCTCTCCCACGATCTCTTTTTTTTTTTTCCACGATTTATCTCTCCGATTTATCTTATCTTTTTTTCCACCGGGTTTTTTTTTCCCCTCTCTGGTGTACCTTCGTTTATATAAACACACATATACACCTTTTCTGCCTCTGTGAGCACAGCATCTTAATTACACACCGCAGGAAGCCAATGAGGCAAACAAGAATGACCGCACCCTCACGTGCAGGTGCGACTCACTCCAATCACCCCATTAACTCCCCGCGGTTGTGTAATCGAGCCCACGGAGAACGACACAGCTATACGGATTTAAAAAGCCTGACTTTTTTCGGAAGCCGCGGACCCGCTATACCACACAGACTTTCAGCTTTAATTCAGTGGGTTGAACAAAAACATTGCATAAAAATATGAGGCAACTAAAGCATTTTTTAACACAGTCCCTTCATTTCAGGGGCTCAAAAGTATTTGGACAATTGACTCAAAGGCTATTTCATGGGCAGGTGTGGGCAAGTCCGTCGCTATGTCATTATCAATTAAGCAGATAAAAGACCTAGGGTTGATTTGAGGTGTGGTGCTTGTATGTGGAAGATTTTGCTGTGAACAGGCAACATGCGGTCAAAGGAGCTCTCCATGCAGGTGAAAGAAGCCATCCTTAAGCTGTGAAAACAGAAAAAACCCATCCAAGAAATTGCTACAATATTACGAGTGGCAAAATCTACAGTTTGGTACATCCTGAGAAAGAAAGCAAGCACTGGTGAACTCAGCAACGCAAAAAGACCTGGGCGTCCACGGAAGACAACAGTGGTGGATGATCGCAGAATCATTTCCATGGTGAAGAGAAACCCCTTCACAACAGCCAACCAAGTGAACAACACTCTCCAGGGGTAGGCGTATCGATATCCAAGTCTACCATAAAGAGAAGACTGCATGAAAGTAAATACAGAGGGTGCACTGCAAGGTGCAAGCCACTCATAAGCCTCAAGAATAGAAAGGCTAGATTGGACTTTGCTAAAGAACATCTAAAAAAGCCAGCACAGTTCTGGAAAAACATTCTTTGGACAGATGAAACCAAGATCAACCTCTACCAGAATGATGGCAAGAAAAAGTATGGAGAAGGCATGGAACAGCTCATTATCCAAAGCATACCACATCATCTGTAAAACACGGTGGAGGCAGTGTGATGGCTTGGGTGTGCATGGCTGCCAGTGGCACTGGGACACTAGTGTTTATTGATGATGTGACACAGGACAGAAGCAGCCGAATGAATTCTGAGGTGTTCAGAGACATACTGTCTGCTCAAATCCAGCTAAATGCAGTCAAATTGATTGGGCGTTTCATGATACAGATGGACAATGACCCAAAACATACAGCCAAAGCAACCCAGGAGTTTATTAAAGCAAAGAAGTGGAAAATTCTTGAATGGCCAAGTCAGTCACCTGATCTTAACCCAATTGAACATGCATTTCACTTGTTGAAGACTAAACTTCGGACAGAAAGGCCCACAAACAAACAGCAACTGAAAGCCTCTGCAGTAAAGGCCTGGCAGAGCATTAAAAAGGAGGAAACCCAGCATCTGGTGATGTCCATGAGTTCAAGACTTCAGACTGTCATTGCCAGCAAAGGGTTTTCAACCAAGTATTAGAAATGAACATTTCCAGTTATTTAATTTGTCCAATTACTTTTAAGCCCCTGAAATAAAGGGATTGTGTTAAAAAATGCTTTAGTTGCCTCACATTTTTATGCAATCTTTTTGTTTAACCCACTGAATTAAAGCTGAACGTCTGCACTTCAACTGCCTCTGAGTTGTTTCATTTAAAATTCATTGTGGTAATGTACACAACCAAAATTAGAAAAAAGTTGTCCCTGTCCAAATATTTATGGATCTAACTGTAGTACATATAGTGTAATATTATGTACATAGGTGACTAACATCTTTGGTGCCATACTGTTATCTTCTAGTAACAACTAGGCACCATTTAGTTCAAAGTCAAGTTTCTAGAACTATTATAATGTTATCATGATCTTTAATTTCTTTACATTGTTTATGATAGGGGGTGTGTAAGAGGGTATTAGTTCTTTTGTGTGGACATGGCAGCAAAGAACAGGGAAATACCATGTGTAATTACTAAGCACTATTTCATTAACTGAACTATACTCACCCTAATGTCCTTTACGTGAGAAAGGAGACATGAAATAAGCTGGCAAATGTTTCACATACTGTAGTGACATCTTCAGTGCTGTGTGACCTTATCATATGTGAAATATGTACACTTTGAGCAGATTATTGCATTGTTCTAAAACGTGAGAACACAATGTATGCCATTATAGAGCTTGAGGAACATCTCCAAAAAAGATAATCTTGTTAAAAATGAGCAAATCAAAATTTTGCACTGTTGGATTTAACCGTTTTCACTTCATCATAAGTAAGTTACCATTCTAATAGCTGCATCTTTTGCTTTCACACAGTTAAAAAAAACAAACAAAATTTCATCTTTCCATTCATTAGACAACCAACAATAGGGTGTCAGTCCACCTACAATAATTAGACAAAACCAAACCTATATGTACTGTGTCAAAAAAGTTAAAGTTTCACATTTCTGAAATAGGTTAAGCAATTTAATAACTGAAAAGGGCTCTGTGCTAAGAACTATAAGTATAAGATGAGCAGAAATCATTCAGGACAACTAGTAGGCTTGGTTAGGTAATAACTGTGATATCCCATACAGTTGGTTCTTAAAAGAATACTAGTTTAAATTCTTGACTGTCTTCAATTGATTCATGTCAGAAGTACTTGACATTTCAGGTGAGATCAGCATGGTTTACGCTTTGTTATAATCCATAAAACCATGATGTACTGTATAAGCATTTGTAAGAAGTTACCGGGCAGGCAGATAATGCGAAGAAGCCAAGAAAGGTTGGGGTACCACCCTGGTAACTCCATTTAATGGTAAACAGAGAAGGCAGATGATAACGGCACAAACAAAGTGGTGAATCTGAAACATGCACATGGTGGTTAGCGGTTGGAGCTCTGTCATCTGGGTTTGTCAGCTTAGCATTTGATGCCACCTTCCAGGAACATGCTAGCTTTATACTCTGGGGACCAGAAGGATGCTGTGGGTGGGTACAGTTGTTTCTCTTGGAAGATTTTTCTTAGATGTGGAAGAGGAAGGATTAGTGCCAGTGCCCCCTCTCATTCCAGGTTGGTATTGCTTAGCTTGTTAGAGTCATGATGCCCATGCTTAACACATAATTTAATGTTTAACCTCCTAATGTCCTGTTGTAGTTCATAATAAGCACATCCTATAAAACCTGTGTTTGAATTTTAAAAATATATAAAAATATATATGTAACTGTGATGTATCCTGCTCTTGTAAGCTTCCATAAGTAAAATTGTCTACCAAAGTGTATTTTGAACCACTCATAGAATTATTCATCAATTATCTTACAACTGTTAGTTATTTATTTACATTAGAATTCACCCACTGAAAGTGGAAGTGTTATTTTTATTTGTTTTGTTCAAACCCGGATTTTCACTTACTTATTGGAACATTTATTTGAATAATATCATGACTAAAAGTGGCAGAACTGGATTGAGTTGTAGGAAGCAGTATGATGAAGACAGCTGCTGTCTGTTACAGGAATTATCTTTTTTAGAGTAAAGACTTACTGATATATACAATTGTTACGAAAACATATTCTTACATTAGAGAGAAAACTGAGGTGAGATTGAGAATGAGTTAGCTGAAATTTGAAGAACTTTACATATTGGGATTGGGAGGTGCATGTTTCAAAACTCATCAACAGGAAACAAACTGCATTAATTAAATGTTAAATTATTGTCTAAACTCTGTTTTCACTTTTAAATGATTAAAATTCATTTTTGGATTTATAATTAACAAACCCTCTCGGATTCTCACACAGTCTTCCTTACTCATTTCTGACTTATCTCATTTCACATAAAGAAAACAACAGCAAACTCAATAATGTTTCCTTTTTACTCTCTGAATTATATTAGGAAAGCAAAGAAGGGGTCACAACCAGGAAAATAATGCAAAAATGAATAAGATGAACGACCAGACCTCAAGATTAGGTAAGGAATGGGTCAAGATCACTAGTTTAAGTCATGAATCAGAGGATACCAAACAAGGAGAGTACCAAAAAATGTATTAAATGTTTACAGCTTCTTAGATCCTGAATGTTATGAATCCAAGTTTCTATATACAGGGATTTAGTTTTGCCTGTTTTTTAAATTATTTGTATCTATTTTACTTTGTTGTAATTTATTTTTAGCATTTTTACAGTGATGTAATCAGGATACCATTTTGTAGCCCAGTTTTCTTCTTCTGTCACCATTTTGTATGGCATTTGCATGGCAGCTGCCATATGGTTTATGTAAACTGTCTTGTGTTACATGGCATTTGACTGACACAAATCACAAACAGCATCAATAGTAGTTTAGGTTACATTCACAGTGCAGCTAATTAAGATTTCTGGTCACAAGTAGTTATATTGTTTCATGCTGGATTATAGGTAAAATCATGTTTCTCGGTAATGACACCCATTGTTAGTTGTATTGCACTTGGCATCATCAATTTGGGACTACATAGGAGGATATTATAGTGGGAGTTTTTTTTTTTTTATTTGGGTTTTAAACCATAACTTTATTGAGTTTGTTTCTGGTTTAGTATTTTTAGTATTTTGGGTTTGTCAATGTGTTTAATTAATTTCTCTGGTGTTCTGATACCAGCCTATTTATTGACCACTAGTAATGACTGAACAACGCTGCGTTTGCTTCATTTCAAGTTCGGTGAAATCACTGAAATGTTTGTGAACTTTGGCAAATTCCCTAAATTGCATTCAACTCAATGAGGAAGTAGGATCGGAACTTGTTTTTCAGTTCATTTATAATGGTGCAATAGTCTTTTAAGTGTCCCTGAGGGCTACGGAAAAGTCTGCCAATTATGCCAGACTGATTATTGTGACCAAATATGTGATCTGTAAGGCAGCAGGGTTAACCGTTGCACCACTGTACTTCAAACACAATGCACAAACTAAATATGTTGTGAGGTTTCTGAACTCTTTTAGGATCCCCAATGGGATGGCACGCTAAAGTACACCTGCCGCTTCTGTTGAGGACTGCTTGTCCATTGCCAAGGCAACCACAGGTTCGCAGCGCAGTAGCAGAGCGGTGCGGAAACAACTACGAGCCAATCAAGATCGCACTATATGCAACTGTTGCCAATGGGTAATGCAATGGACATTATTAATGCAGGGTACAGTATAACTTGGCCACTGATCTGGCCCTTACTATGCCTGTTTGCTGTGTTTGTGTACAGGAAACTGATAGCTCCCGCTGCAATAAATAACCCTGCTGTTCCTGTTTCAAGTTAAAGTTCAAGTTCAAGAATAAAGCTGGTTTTGCTAAAATACTGAGACTCAGCCTTTTGTTTTTGGGTGCAAGACAGGGACTCATGCGTCACAATGCAAATAAAGTACAGATCATTGTGTTGAGAAAGTGACAGTTGTAGAGCACAGACTACCCGTGCCATGAAGTGGTGGTGTAGGACTGGCTTGTTCCATTGTTTGAAATTGCAGCTTCAGCCACAGAGGGAACATCTTTTTTTGTTCCTCAAGTATCTGTGCAGATGTTTTACCCTTTCTTTTTCCATCAAGAAGAAAGAAACACCCTGTAAATTACAATAAATCTTTTGTTTGTATCATTTCATAGCATGTCCTATGTTCTCCTGATTTGGGAAGAGGGAGAGAGTTGGGATTTGTTTGTTTTGAGATTGTTTCTGGGCACATGGCTAGTTTATATTCATAATTGTTGCGCTGCAAGTGCAAAGGAATCAACATACTAATACTGCAAGTTTATTTTTTTAAGATCATGCAGAATGGAAATCTGACAGTGCTTCCCAACCTTTGTTGGTTTGGGACCAATTATTACCTTTTGAAGTTTACTGATGGCCCGCATGCATTTATCGAAGAGCTGTGAGGTTAGAAATGGGGAAAAATATTGTATGGCACTGTCAAGAGCTTCAGTGGGTGAGTCGTAGTTTTAGTGCTTCTCAGTAGCTGAAAATACATTTCTTTTCCCAAGTCTGATGAAACTGGTTGAAGATGGCAATAATCTTACACTAGGCATTTGTTAAAGTCTGTGCATGGCTTCTATAACTCTATGATGTCAAGCTAGCCTTGCAAAGCACCATGAGGCACTTGGAAAAAAGCTGGCCACATGGTGAATTTCCAGGAAAATATTCAGTTAACAAGGTCACCGACAAATGCAGCATATTTGCTATAATAATCACTTGCTGAATTTCACCAATCAACACTATTGAGCACAGTACTTCCAGTCCCTTTTTGATTCTCTTTTGTCTCCTGTCCATCATTTTTGGTTAAAATTGTCCTAAATTTTTGTACCTGGATTAGAAAAAAACACATTGAAAACGACCCATATACTGACAATTTCTAGCTACCAATTAGGCATTTGATGGTGTACAGGTTTTAAGACCAATTTAAAAATGGGGAGTGCCCTGAATACAATGTGAAGATGAAGTAGATATTGTAGCAGTACTGTAAGGAAAAATGTACTTGAATCTGCCTCCCTGATAAATTAGGACATACTGACTATGTTAATACCAGCACATTTATTTTAGAAGATGAGGTCATATATAACATTTAACTTTATATTTCATTTTCTAACAGCTTACATATAGGAAGTCTTACTTATATAAATGAGATATTTACTTAAGACTTTTAATATGTGGAGCCACTTATGAACTAGGTGTCCTGCTGGTGGGCCATAGCCTTATTTCATAGTTGTTTGAGTACATTGCCATAAAAACCACAAGTCAACCAAAAGCAATAATTGCATTTTCACATAATCAAGTCTTCTTTCAAATAAATTATAATTTTCCATGTTGTCTGCTCTTTTTCATTAGTAAAATATGTGATTTGGAGACATATGTCCCTTGATGCAAGCAGCATGTCCATGTAGTTGTCCTCAATTGGCAATTCATGTCAAATGTCACAGCTGTGTATAAAAGACCAGAACTAAATTGCTTCTGTAACAACTCATCTATACGCATTGTTACCCCCGAAGCTTAAGTCAGGTTCTGATCACAGTTTTGACTCTATGGAGAACAACGTGTTTGACAAAGGTATTGGGTGAATAGATTAATCAGTAACCTATTAGCCAAATGTATTCCCCTATTGGACATTTTAATCTAATCTTTGTATTAGTCAAAATACAAAAGATACAATGGAAAGCTTAATTTCTTTCTGTAATTCTCCAAGTTACACATACTGTTGCTCGTGTGTAACAATCGTGGAAAACTGTCTCCAAAATGTATCCTCACACTTCCTTCTCAGACAAAAAAAGGAAAAGTTTTAAAAAGAGGATCTAGTGCTAAGGCTTGTTATCAGTGGCAGCTGATAAATGGAATATAAGAGAAAAAGAACCAGCCATTGTGACTGACAAGACCATTAATGTGATCTGTGCTGTAAAGCTTATAGAGCTGCTTTGTTCACACACTCACTTTAGTATCACAGGCTGCTCTGAAAACTACAACAATGTCCCGCTTGCTTGGCTGAGTGAGGCGTATTGCAAACATTTTCCACTGTAGTAGTACAGCAACTGTAGCCACGTGCTAAAAGAGAAACAATGTTTATTGCACTTGTCAACACTCAAACTTGTGACTGATGTGGTAACACAAAGAAACAGCTCATTGGAGATGCTAGAAAGGTTTCTGGAACAGCAGCCAGCATCTCAGCAGCTCTGCATAGAAGTATATGCAGTGAGGTTGTGCCCGGTGTGACTGGCATGTAGTGTGCTTGTCTACAACACATCTGCAACAGATACCCAGTCATTTTCAATGTAATGAAATAAGATCTGCTGCCCTGGATGTCCAGCTGTCACAAATTAGGGTTGCTCTTTCTGCTGACATGAGAGATATGGCAATATTTTGCTTAAGGTCTTCATAAATCTTAGGTACAATGACTTCACTCATTTGCTTTCCTGTTGGTATAGTATACTGCGGTTCCAAAACCTGTATAATTTGTTTAAAGCCGTCGTTGTCAACAACAGTATAAAGTCTCATACCTTTACAGATACAAACTGACATATATTGTTATTTTTGGGGCACAATGCAAATTAAGCTTGGAGTTAAATGCTGTCTCTAGTGTAGATTGTTTAACCTCTACTTATTTGGATGTGAACTGAAACAACGTTTCTGGGTGATGTTGGGATAAGGGATTTCTCAAATTTGTTGTGTTACCACAATACTTCTGAGTTTCACAGCTTACATAGGGCTTTGCTTTTGTCCTTCTGTACTGTTTGAATCCGTATTAAATTCACACATCTGATTTAAGTATCGAACATGCCGGTTTGGGCGAAGTACTACACGTAGATTTTTGTTTATTTTCATTTAGTGTTGAAGAGACTGATGTCAGGTAAGGAGTACATGCCACTTTGTGCGAAGTACATGTAGTAAAGTTCTTTTTATGTAGAAAGCCTAAACAGGCGCATTAACAACATCTACTGGATAAGCAAAAATCTACATATAGTAATAGAGCAGGATAGAGGTCCACTAAATTGATCCTGAGACTTTAAGAATCAATATTAAATCATTTAATTGAAAAATAGCGATTAATCAGTGTGGTAAACAACCCGGACACAGACAGGTAGACATCGTTGGTTTAAACCCACACACATTTATTTACAATATTTACAGTGAAAACACAGCACACAACCCAATACTCCACCAAAGTCCAGGCCTTCTTCCTCAATGCCTTTCCTCAGGTCCGCCTCCACTCCTCTCCTCCGAGCTCTGTCCTTCAACTCTCCCGACTCCAGCCATCGAATGGAGGGAGGTGGCCCCTTCTATAATCACTCAGACGTGCTCCAGGTGCCACCCAATGATCTTCTGCCTGCACTCCCTGGTGTGGCAGAAGTGCTGGCCGTGCACCCAGAAGCACTCCGAGTGTCCCTGGTCTTCTGGTGTGGAGGAAGTGCTGAGGGCCAGGGCTCCTCAGGGATTCGGGCACCCCCTGGCAGTGACCACGGGGCCCTATAGGGTTGAGCTTCTAAGCTCTGTTTCCGTGGTCCCCAAAGCCACCAGGGTGGTCACCCCCTTGTCGCCTGGAGCAGGCGTAATCCCTCCTCCGGTCCTTCTAGGCGTCCCAGCTGGATACCACCCCCAGCCGCTTGCCACATCAGATGACTGATATTTTTTTTCCTAGGCCTAATCATGCTGCTCACAGTGCTGTGTTACGGACACGAGAGATAGAAACAGTGTTTCAGCTAGTGGCTTGTCCATGGTATAATCCCCCTCCCCATCCCCCTGCACAGCACACACACTCACATACATGTAAGGTCCCCTCTGCCCCAACCGAAGGGATCAAATATAAATACTTTCATAATCTGTTTTTTATCGCACTTGCCTCCAAAGCCTAGAAGTCACAAACATGTGCAATTACAAATGGCAAATAAAATTGAAGAGTTGCCTTTTTTGTGGGTTGGGTGGAATTATGATGAAAGCGTAATTAGGAATGAGATAAAAAAAAATCTCACACAGCTCTGTTGATTCCTTTGCTAGTGTTGTGGCAAAAAAGTGTGGGCAAATTATACCATGAACATGTCTCATATGCTCACGAGCCAGCAACAGCCTCCTGTGACTCAAAAGTGGCTGACAAGCACTGGTTTAGTTGTATGTATCTGTATGACTAGCTCTGTGTTCAGGGCTGCCTGTTTCCTGCCTTGTGAGCAGGGCAATCAGAAATGTCATTGTCCACACTCCCATAGTCCATCAATGGAAGAAGCTGATATAATCATGTATGTCTGTGCTTAGCTTATTCCAGATGTGAAATGCAAGAAAAAAGCAGCAACAACAAAAATAAATAAATAAATAATGCACTGCACGTTTGTGGGCAACTGCAACAGAAGGCAAGAGAAGATGGGAGCATTGCAGCACAAAAAAAACCAATTTACTATACAAAATATAAGCTTCCTCTGTGGTTACCCTAGTGGTAAAAATAAATTGTTTCAAGCACTGGCATGAAAAATAATTTAGAAATTAAAGGTTTTGAAGGGCATATTATTATACGTGCATAGTTACTTATTGCTTCAGAGTGATATGGTCTGTGTGTGTTTGTGTGTGTGTATATATATATATATATATATATATATATATATATATTTCTAATAAATAAAAATATAACTGCAAGAGCAATTCTTATTATATTGATATTAAAAAGAATTCTCAGGAAAGTAAGCAATTATCAAAATAAACAAGTTGTCAGGTGTTTTAAGAGGTTCAAAGGGAAAAGAATTCAAGAATTGAATTCAAAATGCAACAGATCTCATAACCGGAATCCTGTTTCTAAAGAGGGGACTGGGTGGTCTCATGGTCTGGAATCCCTACAGATTTTATTTTTTTCTCCAGCCGTCTGGAGTTTTTTCTTTTTTTTTTCTGTCCTCCCTGGCCATCGGACCTTACTCTTATTCTATGTTAATTAATGTTGACTTATTTTATCTTTTTACTGTGTCTTATTTTTCTATTCTTCATTATGTAAAGCACTTTGAGCTACTTTTGTATGAACATGTGCTATATAAATAAATGTTGTTGTAAACAATTTATCCATATGTGTGACCTACTCTTTCTGATTTTTTTTCTTTACTGTTTTGATTCTTCTTAATGCTCACAGCCTTATTTTTTTAAACACAGCCATGATAACTTTGTACATCTCAGTGTGTTTATAGAGCACCCAGCAATATACCCAATTTAAAATTGCCATGTCCATAAGAAATAACTACAGAAAATGGCATCACCATCATAATGATCAAAATGTCAGTAAAAATTAATAGTGACAAAAATAACCTTTTATTCCTGACAATGCCATTTGTAATGTATATTATTGCTACACTTTACCAGCAAATGGAAGTGGAGGATATCTCATGTGAGTTTTTTTTTCAAGAAATTTTTAATTTAAGCATGTACTTAATTAATAAGAGAAAATTTAAAAAGTAATACCTATACCTAAAGTACAGTACAAAGTCAGCAGAGCATGAAAAAGTTAAGAAGTTCTTGTATTTATGTTAAATAAAATGAAAATCAGATGTTGCTTAACTTTAACTTAAATTTATGAAAAGTTCTGGTGTCTGTAGAAAGAAAATTGTCGATACAAGAGAAAAGTAGACAATTGGCAAGTATGGATACCACTGAAAATAATTTTTGCCTAAATACATTTAAAAATATATTTTTTTAAATGGTAGAACAGTTACTTAGAGTGATTTAAAAATCTGCAAGGTAAAAAAGGGGACAAAGACAGATAAAGGTTTTGGAGTGACATCACAATCCCAAATATTAATTACATTTTTTTTAATAAATTCAAGAAAATGTTAAAAAAGATAATAAAGTGCTTTTCAGGAAAAGAGACATCTCTATAGCCACAAGTCTAAAAATAGACTGCCCACGATGGTGATATTTCTGGTTCAATACAGGCCAGGCAGGAAAAAGTGGGTCCAGGTGGATGGACACTGGAAGTGATGTCAGAGATGGTCAGGTTGTTAATATCTGGTCTGCTGAGGGAGGAAAAGAAGAAGCATTAAGAAAACCACACCACCCAATGAATCGGAGAGGAATTACCACCACCAGAGCCTTTAATCGGTCCCCAATGTGCATATGTGTGACAAAAGTCATCTGATATGCTGAAAAAATTACAAGATTAATGAGATGATCAAACACTCTCTTCCCAGTGACCTTTTTAAGTTGAGTACACACAATTTGTTTTAAATGATTGATAGATAGATAGATAGATAGATAGATAGATAGATAGATAGATAGATAGATAGATAGATAGATAGATAGATAGATAGATAGATAGATAGATAGAATCCAAAAGTGCAGTATAAATCTACAAGTAGATTTTATGGGTTTGTTACTGTCACACGTGCAGAATACAGTGAAACTGCCACTTGCATGTGCTAATCAAATATAGAATAAAGTAACACAAAAAATGATGTGATAGTATTAAAAAAATTACTGAACACAAATACCTGTGTGGACTTACATTGCACATATGTAATATATATGCATCTAAACATATCTACTGTATGTTCTACTGTAAGTTCTAAAAGTACCTATACATTTAAAAATGCATTTCAATACAAATATTTTAAAATAATAAAAGGAATCAGCAGAGAAAAAATAGTGTAAACAAAGTATTTACACTTGGCTAAATATTTTCCAGCCCTTTCCAGGCCATTCAACAATTTACTATGGTGGAAGCAAATATTAATGATTTTAGCTGGGTGTGACTAATTGAGGTCACTTTATAAAAAAAATTAGAAGGTTAATTTTTAAAATGATTTAAAATGTTGCACACTCATTTACTGTATGTGCCAGGAGTGCATCATGGAGCTTTTCTACTTTCATTCTCACACACAATACACAGTCATCAGTATCAAATTACATGCCTCAGAAATCTTCTTTATGTAATGAAAATGAGTTTAGGATTACACACAACTGGTGTTACGTGTTATACGTGTCTCCTTAATATTCAGGCCATAATGAGCAATTTGCCAGTACAATGGGGATCTGATAAGGTGAGTGACTGCTGAAAACTATTTTGTTTAATTAAAATCTACTTTAATCCTAAAAAGACTCATATTACATACATTCTGACACCTCATGCACCTCAGCAACCCAGTCAAAAACCAAGGTGATTTATTTAAAATGAACTCTTTCTGTCAAAAGGCAGTGCGCTTAAAATTAGTATTATCATGAGGCAGACAGGTCTTGACCTAATGATGTAATGTGAATTCAGCCCTTTATTCTTGTCTGGTGTATAGCTTTAAGCTGCAGACAAGTGCAAAGACACATAAGATCACAGAAAGAACTAAATAAAAAATGCATGTTTGCACATGTTATAATTTAATTAAGTAACACCAGATAAAAATATAAGATTTTAATTAATTAATTTCATTATGTCAGTATGAAAAATACACAAAGCAATACATTTCCTAAGAAGTTACATTAATTAAAAAAAAATCTGAGTGTCTTATTTAAAAGGCTACAAATGTTTGTGAGTAAAATAATGAAGCAAGATGTTACTTGGATTTTACATCAGACATACTCCTGGGCTTATGATGACATTGTGCTTTCTGTATTTCTATGTCAAGACTGCTCACTGGCAGCTACAAAGCTCCTTGCCACAGCTATGTAAATAGAAATCTACCTCAGGTGATTCTCTGATTTGTTTTGTCAACAGACATTTGAGTTTTTCCTAAGGCTACATTTCCATAAATTTCCCTCAGATTATTGTAAAGATTAATGCTGTGTTTAGAAATTGATATATGGAGTTGCTAGAGCAACTTCACAGAAACTCTGTGTCATGGTAAACTAGAGACTGAACCAATAGTTGCTAAGTGACTATATTTGAATACAAGAAGAATTGTGTGGAGCATTTTAATATGAAAATAGCAACCCTAAAAGACCTTGTTCATAGAGGTATGCCACCCTGCAGCATTTCATTGTATGAAAAGGAGGTGGAAAGGATGTTAAAACAATTTTAACAAAAAATCAAGTATATTTAGTAATAGCTGTAAAAACTTTCATATTATTTAAAAGTGAATACTCTCAGTATTTAGGAGACTCTTCTATACATCCATGTACAGTATGTGTTAATTGAATACAGCACCACTATACTGTGACAGGTGACCATACCCTTTAAAACAGGAAGGGCTTAAGGAGTCAAAAATTGACCCCTATATTCATTTCAGACAAAGACAATATAAAAAACAAGAGGATAGACTATATGGCTGGATTAAGGTAATTGTGAACTAGCCATAACAGCATGTTCCGCTGTCCAAGGAAAGAAAGCAATAATATTGAATGATGCACATCACTTACAGCTGTAAGCACAAAAGAAGGATAAGAAAATGGATAAATAACATGTATGCTTACATGCTTTTCTATATAGATGTCACTTGCATGCTTAAGTGCATGTTATATACTGTGTATACTTGTATGCTTTCATCCCTCTTTAATAAATTAACATGTTTAAGCAGAAAATATTTTACAAACAATCTTTTATAACAAAAATATCAAAACTTTCCGATGAAGATGGTGCTTCCATGCCAAGATGTTGTATGAAAATGAATGCAGTAATACACTTATAAAGACAAACATCTGCATCAGTTTTAAAATCTGATTTGAATTTTCTTTTGTGTGTTTATTACAATCAACATATTCACTGCATTCATTGCCACATGTTGCACACTGTATTCATTTACCAGATGTTGCATACGCTTTTGCTATATGCTGCATCACATTTGTGAAATATAAAGTGTCATCTTTGAGCAGTATCTACAGTAGATATAAAAATAAGTTTTTATTCTGAGAGCCAGAAATGTGCTTAATTCATTCAGACAATACAGATATGTGAGGAACTAAATTTCCAGTCCATAATTCAGAAAATTTTTAATGTTTAATAAGTCAATGTTGACCAAAGAAATGAGAATAAGAAAGAACTTACAAAGTCCAAAGTAAGAGCCAAAAGACAGCGGTAGATACTATAATATCAAAATGCTGCATAGTAGTGTATGAGAGATTATAAATATCTGTGGGCTGTGTCAGAGGCCCCATCCCCTTAGGCACAACATGTGGAGAACAAAGAACCTTCATAGAAGAACTAATAGATATAGAATCAACATAATAAAAAAAACTAACAAATATGACAGTACTTACAGAGAAGAAATCAAATTTAAAAACAGAATTTGCATAATTATATTCAAAAGATAACAAAATAAAGAAATAAAAAGAAAAGGGACTTGAAGAAGGGATGAAACCCTAGCTGTTCCATAACACAGTGCATGCAGTATTGACAGATAGAGATTTCCACTCTTTAGGAGCCAAATAACTAAGGGCTCTACTTTCTATCGCAGTTTTATTTAGAGTATCTTTGGAATTTTTAAGCAGAACTGTTTGTTGTCATTACAGTGAATGAAGAAGAGGCATTTATAAGTTCTGTAATTTAAGGAGTTAACCTTGTAAGTGAAGCCATTTTTGACTTTGTATGTGAATGTGAGTAATGTAAAAATGTTTATCACAAACAAAAATCACAACGTGCAGAACAATAAAACTTACAAACTAACAATAAAATGAAATTTTAAAACAAGCAATGACAACACAAAAAACACCCACAGGTAACGGTGCTAACCAAATGTCAATATTAAATTGAACTCTAAATTGACTACTAATTTACTTGACCGATTAAGAACAAGTGTTTATTTTTCATACATTGTACATAATGTTAGGATACTTAGGTTTTCCTCTGGATACTTATTTTTTCCTCTCACATCCCAGAGATGTGCATATTGAGTTTAATGGCAACGCTGAATTGGCCTCTGTGACTATGAGGATGAGCGTGCATTGAGCAGTATCTATGATGAACTGGTGTCCTGTCCTGATGCTGTCAAGATAACTTATGGCTCCTAGCAACTCTAAGTTGGACTCAGCAGGTTTAAGAATGTTATGCATTGTGGTTAGAGGTCTGTGGTGATTTAAATAATTGGGAGTCCAGGAGCAATGCATGCGTGTGAGGGTGCATGCACTGCCGTAAGTCATGTGCAAATGTGACCGGGTCAGTCAAGTGCTTCATTAACACCACTAAGCAGGTGGAGAACAGCACCTGCACCCATCTACATGGCAGAGAAAATGGAAAAAGAAGGAACGCAGGTTAAGGGAGAAGAACAAGGCAGGTCTGGGAGATCCCCGTGCTGGGAGGATAGGAGGCAAGTGGTTTGGAGTATGCCCTGGAGAAGTGAGTGGCAGGACTGCACTAGAGTTTGGGAAAAGTTTACTCCTATTGAGCTATGCTGGAGAGTAGGAGCAGCTCTATCACGTAGTCTCCCCAGGTAGGTGCCAAAGGACTGGCTAAAGGAGTCATGTTCAGAGTGGTGTCCTACAGATGCTGAGAGACAGACAGCGGGAACCCAAACTCTGAATTAGAGCATGATTACACCTGTTGGCAGGTGTCTCCTCTTGCTGCAAGGTCCTTATGGGATAAGCAGAAGAGACATCTCATTTTAGAAAGGACTTTCGGACTCGTGAATGTTTTAAAAGATGACTCTGTATTTTAACCTTGATTTTATGGAATTATATTTTGTTTATTTTACCTCAATGTTACACATCATTTTATGGATTATTTATTTGAGGAGGTCCACCATTCACTTTGAGACACTGTTGTGAATTTCCCCTTGGGATTAATAAAGTATCTATCTATCTATCTTTTAGGGTTTTTTGTTTTTTTTTTTTTTTTTGTCTAGAGGCTCTAGACATTTTCACCAACCCCTTGCTGGATGTGTGTGTCCTCATTTGTCATGGCATATCCTCAGTTACATTATCGGTAGATCTGGGTTCAAGAGGCTCTCGGAAGCAATCAGGGAGAGTGGTACCAACCTGGACTGTCAAACACATTTAAATGAAAAATAATAACACTTATATCGGATGTTGCTAGTTTTACATTTCAAAGTCTCAGATTTCAGTAACTGATCCATAAAATCCCTTAGCCTTGAAGATACAATAGTGTAACTGCAAGCAGACTGTTGAAAAAGAATTGGCATGCATCACTGGCCCCATGGAATTAAAGACTTGCCTTTGCCCAGGGGAGGTCTCTCAAGACTGATATCAGGGTGGATTTGAAACACAGTGAGAAAAAGAGAGAGATGGGGGAAGTGATCACTACAAGAAAATAGGAGCTGAGTGTGAAGGAGTGCAATACATGTACATGTTGTTATTGTTCACAAGAACATCAGGCAGAGCACTCCATGGTGCGTGTTTCTGTTTCTAGTAGCCCTAATTGCACTGAAACTCTTTTTGGAGCATATAGGTTGGGCAGGAGCATAATTGTCACAATTAAATAAATATTTCTGATTAGCAGATGGCTAAATGTCTGTGTAGTGTAGCAGTTTCTCATTCCAACATTGTTAAGTTACATGAACTTCTAAAGTTGGATATTACAAAAACATTAATCAAAACTATACTTACTGATGTAAAACTATAAAATAAATCAAAACACAAACCACACTTACTGGTGTGACAAACAAGGGACAACTACGATAGTATCAATAGGATGTTAAGTTTAGAATTGATGCTACATTAACTTACTGTGTCAAAGCTGAATCAGATTAATGCTAAATTTAAAGGTAAAACATTTTGTATGAGCAGGTAGGCTGATAAAAATTTAAGCTGAAGAACTGTTGTGAACTTCTGTTCTGGTCTTTTCTTGAAAGATTGCTCTAGTTCTATGGAGCCATTTATTTCAGAAGTCTGGCTTTCCTTGGTAATTTGATTTTATGGGATTTAACAGATGATTCCATAAACAGGTTAGAATGGAAAGACAGAGAAAATGATGTGGACAACATGCTTGATGAAAGAGAGAGATGCTTGCAGTCTCAAAGGGTGAATGGAAGTATAAGAAGAAATGGTTAGCATCAATTATAAAAGTTTGATTTGTTGTCTTTTAATGAATACAAGATGAAAAAAGTAGGAAAAAGCAGGAGAGCAGCCTGATTTTAATGACACAATGAATAAGTCTGAATAACGGATGGGATGAACTGTCAATAAACAGGAAGACATTGTAAGGTTTCTGAGGACTGATGAATGAGGTACTTTAGCAAGACAATGCTTGTGCTCATGTTATGACAATGATATGCAAGTATTTTATGTGAGCAAAGCTTAAACATGTAAATCATCTATTTTAAGTACAAAACAGACTAACAATTTAAACATCACTTTCATCCAATAAGACATCTGTCTCTCTGAGGATCGCTTGAATCAAACTCTTTGACCACATCTTGAGAAGCCCTAAATAAAGAGCAAACTGCAAATGTTATCTTCCTGTCTGCTATATCTTGTTCCTCTTAGATTGTATCTTTAGCTATAACCAGTCACACAAGATGCTGGAAAAGAGCAGGAAATCATTATTTAATAACTCTGAAATTCCCCAAAAAAATTTCATGTCTTTCTTATGTACTTTAAGTTCATTATTACTTGTACCACACTTGCAGGCCATCTTCTTTCTTTACATGTGCACATAACCTGTACCATATAAAGCTAGTTCCTATAACTGTGAAATGGAGGCAAATTGCTCTCACCTGAACCCACAGGATTATTCGGCCCTTACATAAAGAACTGGGTTCCTATTACAGTAACCTTAATGTATTTGTCAGCTTCTCATAGATAAGGCCTTCTTTCCCTCAATGGATAGTGCTTCTCTAAAAATGTATAGATGGACCTACTTCTTCATTTTCAGGAATTGCAGAACTCTGTTCTCGAAATCATCACTATCTGGAGTTGATCTGTAATGTGTCCTGCATCTTGGAAGAGTCTGAGATAATTGGATTGCTTTGGATACCTTGGATTTCCAATGCAGTTGTTTTTGTGTCATCCACTGGAGATGGTGAACTGGAAGTCTGAGGCTCTATGTTTTCACAATGATGGCCCTAATTTGTCTGCTGTTTAAATAATACCTTTATGAGCACACAAGCTTGTTCATGCTATTTTTACCAGGTACCAGTACATGCAACCCTGACAATCACAGAGCAAATGTTCTAGCAATATGCATTTACTACAGTATTGACTGTGGATGTAGTGCTAGTGCTTTTTTGGGAGACACCCTTAGTATCTGCTGTGGCTTATTCCTAATGTTAATTAAGGGTCCACAAAAAGACAGAAAATAGTTCCTGCCAAACCAAATCGTCTTAGATAAGGCATTCATTTATTCTACACTAATTCTGTAACAAGTACAGAATGTTCTGTTTCATGTTCTGTATCTTTTCTGTGTGCACTGTGTAATATTCTAGGGATCCCAATTTATGTAATTTCTGGGACTTCACACCTGTCAAAACAAACTTAAGAATAGCTGTTAAACAGATCAGCATTGGAAAAAACTCACTGAAACACATTTTATATGAAAGACCATTTACAAAAAAGATAAAAGATAGTTTTATGGTTTCACTTTCAAAGAATTATACTGAATCCAAAATGTGTGTCTGCTTGTATAATGTGTTACCAAACTTATAGTTTGCTTCCTTATAATACTTTATAAAAAAGTGTAAGAAATTGAGTGGGATGATATAAAGTGATTAACACTGAGAACAGATTTTTTTGCTAAATCTAACAAAAATCTTGGTATTCTTCCAGTCTCATGCTCAAAAGGTAATAAGCAATCCTTTAGACTGCAAATAAAAATAAATTTGATGCCATTCTAATTTTTAGTGAATTATAAGGAATTTAATATGCATCATTTTAATAGTCTGACTAAATCTATCAGGGAACAATAAATCTGTGCCTGAAAAACCCAAGAACAAAGGTGGCTAATAAATCTGACATAAAAAGTTTGACATTCAAATTTGGCGATGTTTAACTTCATTTTGTTACAAGCACAGACACCAAGCATTTATCAATATTAAAAAATTCCAAGATCATGAAATTGACATTTTCTAGTCTGCACGCAATTCTGTGCGTGCATTTTGCATCTATATTGGCATTTGTACATATGCAATTGAATTATTATGTTTGTTTTACCTTTTGAATGTACTATCTTGATTATATTTGCAAGATGTTTTAGTACTGAATACATGACTGTGTCATTGTGCTTGTGATGTCTTGTGACATCACCTATAAATATTGTGCTGATCACACTTTCAGGTTATCCTTTGTTGTATCCATAAACTTCTTGTCATTAGTGGTAGTTAGCTTCTAAATAAGTATTCTCCTGGTTTTCAACACTTTGCTGATTGACTGTTGGTCTTTGTCTTGCCCCTTTGGTTTCACATTTGCTTCACAGTATTTTAGACCCTTGCTTTCCATTTCCTCACAATAATCCTCTACACCTTGTGTATCGTAACACATTGCAATATAGGCCAGGAACCACAGTGGAAATCAAATGACATGTCAAACTGCATCAAGCTGCCTATGTACAGAATGATTAAATGTTTTAATTAATTTACCTGTTCAGACGAAGAACACTCTACTACAACATGTTTTATCTTTATGCTTCTCCTGGAAAGAAAATAATATTGATGTGTTTTTAGTAAACATATATAAATAATATTGTAACCGTGCTGACAAGTTGCATCAGCCTGAATCACTACCACTATGAGCTGGCATCCCATCATGTAACTGATAAGCTTCAAAGCCATTTGAAGGCGAGCGATAAAAACAGCAAGAATTCATTGGCACTTGATGCTAGCAAGCACTCGGTGCTAGTGCATGGCACTACAATATAAACAGAATCTGTGTACCTCTCTAAAATGAGAATTCCAACCTGGATTGTGAATCACCTTTTACAATATATGTAGTGTTGATGAGCTCGTTTGCAAAATATGTAACCTTTGTGAATGCCGTAATGGATAAATGGAATGTAACACCTTACCTGGCTGGGTATCCATAATGAATGGGCTGCATGGATGGATGTCCAACCTGGGATTGTTTCTAGTTCTCATCTTTTTTTTTTTTTGTTCACCTTATACAATTTCTTGTATTAGAAATTTGTTAGTTGTCACTTACCCCTTGTGGTCATCCAATGTACAGTGTCCCATGAGCAAGTGCAGGTTAAGGGCCTTGCTCAAGGGCCCAGCAAAGTAGGATCCATTTTGACAGTAACAGGGATTCGAACTGGCAACCTCCCGGATAGCAGTGTGGATCCTTAGCTTCAGAGCTACCACTCCACCCTTTAGTTGGGGTGACAGTATACCAGAGACAAAGTGTCCCCCAGTATGATAGGTGACAGTGCATTGCAAGATCTCATTTTGGATATCCACAGAGTTGTATGGAACTTGTAGCTCAAAAGAATTATTGTCCTTGGGTGCTGCCAAGAGAAAACCAACCTGTTTTGTGGAGTTTCCTCCTGGCCTAGAAGTGCTTCCACCGTGCAGAGCTGTTACATTGGAAGTACTCCTGAGTCTGACATAAATGGAGCCTGTCTGCCTTTTTTGGGAAGCTGGAGTTAGGAGGAGGTGCACAAGGCTTGCCTGGAGGAGAGTGGAGGAGCAGTATTGAAATTTTGATTGAGTTTGAATCTGTGATCAGTCTTTTGGAAGAAGAATCTGGTACTTGTACATTTGTACAATAAAACAGTCTTTATTTGAACTCATGACTGTGCCTGTGCACGTGTGTCTGGGGTTTGGGGCTTTGTGATGTCCCATTGTGGTTACACCTTACTAAATTCAAATTTGGAATTTCACTAACTCCTCTAATTTTATCTTGTTTATTGTTGTATATAGTTAATTATTTTAGTAAACACCTGCATGATTAAGTGAACAGTAAATGAACTGAACACACAAAAAAAACAAGACATCTGCTTATGCTGTATGTTCTTTTTTCTTCACTTTTTTGCTTTAGTGAATTCAACTAACTGTACATTATTTAAACCACAATATGGATTAAATCTAAGTCTACACTTAGTATCTATTAATTCAATTAAAATTTGGCTTTGATATCTTTAAACCCGAGAATAGGAAAGGCTATAAAAATAAAATCCATTAGAAAAAACATAGTGCCCTCTGGAACTGAACTTTGTTATGTATTTTATTATTTTCCATAACAACATTAATCTGCATTTAATGATGTTGAATTTTACTTAAATCAGAACATTTTGCTTTCTGTACAAAGGCATTGAATTAAAACTAATGAATATTACTATTTCAGAGAGTGTTTTGTTTTTTGAAGTTATAACTTGCAAAAGAACCCATGCCTGGTACATAATGTTTGACATTTAATATTGATTTATAACAATGAAAATCAAAGTAAACTATAATTAAATCAGGAAAGTTGGCTGAATTGTTAATAGAGGTATGAATTGTGATACAAAATTATTATAACACTTGGATCATGGTACACAAAAAGCTATTTTTGAAGTTTTTGCAAAATGTCACATTAAGTATTTTGAATTGATTGGGCATACATTATAATTTATTATTCCTTTTTAATTTGACCAGAATGGAAATGATTTGTCAATGGACAAAAATGCATCAATCTAATACACAGAATTCATTTTGTATTGTAAAAATGAATTACAATTATTTTAACCATCTCCGAAATAAGACTGGAAGAATGCGGTGATTGTACACAATGCATACATTAGTACATCATCTAAATGTAACTCAGGGTAATAAGCATTAGTAACATGTAACATTTACTCAAATAAATATCTGAAAAACGATAATTTTCAGAGTTTTTTCTCAATAATACCTTTTCCTTTTAGTCTAGCACATCTGTAAATAAAAAAGAAATATTTTACCTTCATTACAATCTTAATTGAGTTTTTCACATTTATTTTTCAACTATCTGTTATATTGTGTTAAAAGATTGCATACAGCTTATACGAAAGGTACCAGCTAACTCTTTTCTAGATGGTGGATAGGAAGAAATATCAAAACCAGCTATGCAACTCTTATTATAACCTCTTTCATATCTCACTGTCCATGCTGTACCCCATGTGTTTTACCCGTGGGACCTCTATGACAGGCTGCTTCACTAACTGGGATTGTTCTTCCTTTCAAATCTTTACTTCAAGCCACTTTACCACCAGCAGAGGATTTCACAAAGGCATCACCATAAGGGATCATGGTTAAAAAAAGAATGAACAATCTAACTTCTTCGCTTGCAGCAGAAGTCAGACAGAGACACTGGCTTTAAGCTTTCACCCAAAAATAATATTGATTTGCATCAAAAACAATAACAGCAAGTACAAAGTGAAATACAGAATCATCCCACCTGGGTGTGTTAAATCTTCACGCAGTCCCATTAGAAACAGCAAGACAATGGCAAACTTCCCAGGTGGCTCAGTTCCTTAGTTACAGAATATGTGTTTTTTGATCCAAACAAAGATAGAGAGCATGGCCTACTGACATTTTGCAGTTAACCAAAATACGCTGAAACTATGTACTGAAAAGAAACCAGAAAATGTTTGTCACTAACATCACTAATCTTAAGGTAACTTTCTTTGGAACTTATACCTAACTAAGTAAAACAGTCTAAAATTTTGCTTTGTGTTTTAAGTTGCATTGCACTCCACTCCTGTTCAGCTTGACAAGACTTAACTGTAAAGACCTATCACATAACATCCATCCACCCATTATCCAACCCACTATATCCTAACTACAGGGTCACGGGGGTCTGCTGGAGCCAATCCTAGCCAACACAGGGCGCAAGGCAAGAACAAATCCCGGGCAGGGCGCCAGCCCACTGCAGGGCACACACACACACCAAGCACACACTGGGAACAATTTAGAATCGCCAATGCACATAACCTGCATGTCTTTGGACTGTGGAAGGAAACCGAAGCACCTGGAGGAAACCCACGCAGACACAGGGAGAACATGCAAACTCCACGCAGTATCACATGACATCCATGAGCTAAAAGGTTTAAATTATGCTCTGTGCTTTGTCTTATTCTGGTCATTTCATTGGTGACAATCAGCTATCACTCTCAGTTTCCTCACTATTTAACCAATAGTGAAACCTCATCACTTTCCAACGCTTTATTTTGTGGATTTCATTAACCATAATTGTCTGTCAGCCATGGCTGTCCTGATAATTGTCTATAAGTCCAAACCTTGACCAAACTTTAAGAAAAAGGCACTCATAAATAAATGCTATCTATTTTTTTTAATATTTAGCTAACTAATCAGAAAATACAAGCCAAGGAGAATTTACCAGGTAGCTCGAGTAAATATGCCTGGCCTGAAATTTAGTGATTGTGTAGACTGAAAATGACAAAAAAAAAACATGTTTATTACATGCTGTCATTTTTGTGTGGCAGCACAGATAGAAATTTTTAAATGCATTAATTTATAGAAACACAGGGCTGTAAGTATTTGCTTTTCTTCTGTTGTGTGTCTAGCTTGTCAAATTATTCTTGATGTAGAAAGTAACCTCTGCATGTTTTTGCAATATTAATCTTAACCCCAGAATACTACTAACTCACTAGCTTTGCTAGTGACTTACTAAATAAATTATTATATTATATTGCATTATCAGATTTGAACTATTAAAAAAGATCACGGAATTTCTTGGTATGTGGATAAGAGCACAGTAAGTAGCAATCTGCAGCAATCTGCAGCAAACTGCAGTAAGAGCAGTACAGAAGCTTATTCCTGACCTTTAAGAAATAAAAGGATTATTTCTCCCTATGTTAAGGTGGGTAGTAATAGCCCCTCCACCACAAATACAGATATACATCAAAGACATGCATTGTGTGCTGATTGTCAAGTCTAAATTTGACACAGAGTAATTAAAGGTGTGCATTTGTGCTCTGGTTCCAGCCCTGTGCTCAGAACTGGTGGGATAAGGAAAATATACTACATTTTCTACATTAAATTAAAATACGTTGTGAGGTTTCTAAATTCTTTTGGGACTCCCCCAAACGGAATGACACACCGAATAGTGTCCCGAAGTGCAATCACTGGGTCAATGCAAGGAACATTATAAATGCAGGGAACAGTATTGCTTGGCCACTAACCTGGTCGCAATCCTGCCAGATTGCTGTGTAGGTGTATAGGAGAGTGTGGTAGGTTCAAGCTGAATAAAGCTGGTTTTCCTACAGTACTGAGATTCAGCCTCATGTTTTAGTTGTGTTCAACATTTATTGCCTTGCATTTCCTGTCATTCTACATTTACCCAAATCATTGTACACACGGAACACACATAAAATGCATGTATTCCAAATAATGATATACAACTCCATGCGCCTCATACCCAGATAAACAAACTTGAGCTTGGAGAACTTCAGCTGTGTCGGTGGGGTGCATGGGATAGAAGGCTGCTTGCTGCTTGTGCTGATAGACACATTTGCAAAATTCTAGTGTTAAAGGTTGAACCTCAATCAAATTAACACGAGTATCTGAGCATCTTTCCAACATTTACTTTACTTAAGTAAATTTTTTACTTTTGGTGTTTTTTCACATTTGTTTTGATTTCTCATTCTGTTTTACTCTGCTGTTCTCTTGATGGTCTGCTTGTGACCCACCTGAATTTTTGATTGGTTTTGAATCTTTACACATTTGGATTTGTACATTTTTTCTAAGCCTGCTTGCCAATGACGATTTGTCCTCATTTTGATGATTGTTTTTGATAGTCAAAGTTATCCTTATAAATGATGTTAGTTGCCCTCTATGTCAAGCCTATATTTAAGTCAGTTTATTTTGCCCTTCATTTCACCCAGGGGGTCTCTGCAGTTGATTGCATTTTACAGGGCAATATATTATAGCATGAATGGCGCTCTCTCTCTCCACTATGTTTATGCATAAAACACATATGCAGTAAGTATTTATACTTCTCATTAAAATTGTATATACTGTACTTCACTATTTGTAAATCCTGTGCATTTCTACAATAAAGAGACAAACATGCTAATAGTTTACGGCAGGAGTTCTAAAGCTTTTTTAATATGAGGACCCAAAGTAGAAAATTGGCACTGTACTGGGACCCAAGAAAATAATTATTATCATAATGACTACAGAGTTATAATAAGGCATATAACAATAGCCATATCATAAAAAACTAAATGTTTTTATTTCCTTTCAAGCATATTTTCTTATAGGATATTACAGGAAAGTGGAAGACTGACATATTTTTAAAACACTTCTTAATATTTAAAATCTTTTTATTCAGAGCAGGGTCAAAGGCCAGCTGGGACCTATTCCAGCAACCATAGGGTGCAAAACAAGAACAATCTTTGGTCAGGATACCATCCCATCACAGGGTGAACACACACAAATGCACACCCACCACACACACACACACACACACTAGGGACAATTCAGTACTGCCAATCCAATTAGCCTGCATGTCTTTGAGCTGTGGGAGAAAACCAGAGCACCTGGCGGAAACCCATACGGTCACAGGGTGAACCTGCAAACTTCATGCAGGGAGCCCCTGGGGATTGAATTTAAAACAACTATTATCTTTCAAAGCAGGAATACATTTCTAAGGTGTATCACTGACAATGGAAATGCTTAGTGCTTTAGCAAATCTGAGAGAAAAACTTTCTTGGGGTGTAGGTTTAGGATATGATGATTTTTGAAAGCACAGTATGAAACGTCACCTAACTTTGATGTTTGACTCATGGCACCAGTTGAGGAATGAAGCAGTTAAAAAACAACAAGTCAATACAGCTTATTTACCTTGTCTTAACTATACAGTAACAAAAAATACTATACCATTAACAATACATTTTTCTAAATGAGTTTGTAAATAGTTTAAAATAGTCGGTTTCACAGTTCAATTAACTGAAAGAAATTGCTAAATTCTTCCTAAAATATATATATACACTATCTGCACTTTATACGGGTGATAGAATAAATCTTACTGAATAGTTCCATGTTACAGTCCAGTTTGAAATGTTTAACTCTACTGGCTTAACATCGTGCTAAATGTCTATTTCTTGTTTGACCCGTCTGATTTTTTTCTGGTGTTCTTGCAATGCTCAGCAGTCTAACAAACACATCTTTCACAATTCCAGTAGACTGATATTTATTGAGCTAAGATAGGGTGACAAGAAGGAATTCTTCCTCACCAAGGCATGTTAAATCCATACAAAGTCCTCTTTGCACCTCAGTATACATGCTGTAAAGGTGAACACGTAGTGAGGAACCCACCAGTTGTCAACAATCACTGAAGCTTCATTTAGCATAAAACACCACCATGGCAGTAAATATACCCTCACTCTATTGACTCACCCTTAACAAAACCTTGAAAATCATCATATCCTTGAGCCACACCTACTTTTTTCATTTCGACATTTCAAATTAGCGCCACGGTCACTTCACCTCAAAAGCTTGCCTTTATTTCCTCTTCTCTCCACCTTTCCTATAATTGATTTCACTATCAGTCTTCTCAGTTTGATTGTTTCACTGGTTATGAGATGGGAGGTCTGAATAATTATATTTTAGTGCCACAGAAATGAGAGCTCTCTATGATGCATCAACGGCATTGCACTGCCATAAATAGTACATTAAATAGTGGCCGGTTTATCACTTGATACCAAATTTGTGCTTAGTCAATCTTGGTTAATTTTACAACACAATTACAGTCATGGCCGAAATTATCGGCATCCCTGGAATTTTCCCAGAAAATGGACCATTTCTCCCAGAAAATTGTTGCAATTACAAATGTTTTGGTATACACATGTTTATTTCCTTTATGTGCATTGGAACAACACAAAAAACAGAGAAAAAAAGCCAAATCTGACATCATTTCACACAAAACTCAAAAACCGGGCTGGACAAAATTATTGGCACCCTCAACTTAATATTTGGTTGCACGCCCTTTAGAAAAAAAATAACTGAAGTCAAGCGCTTCCTATAACCATCAATAAGCTTGTTACACCTCTCAACTGGAATTTCCGACCACTCTTCCTTTGCAAACTGCTCAAGGTCAATCAGATTTGAAGGGTGCCTTCTTCCAACAGCAATTTTGAGATCTCTCCATAAGTTTTCAATCGGATTCAGATCCGGACTCATTGCTGGCCACTTCAGAACTCTCCAGCGCTTTGTCTTCAACCATTTCTGGGTGCTTTTAGAGTTATGTTTGGGGTCATTGTCCTGCTGGAACACCCATGACCTTTGACGCAGACCCAGGTTTCTGACACTGGGCCCTACATTGCGCCCCAATATCTTTTGGTAGTCTTCAGATTTCATTATACCTTGTACACAGTCAAGGCATCCAGTGCCAGAGGCAGCAAAACATCTTAGAACCTCCAACATGTTTGACTGCAGGTACTGTGTTCTTTTCTTCATAGGCCTCATTCCATTTCTGTAAACGGTAGAATGATGAGCTTTACCAAAAAGCTCTAACTTGGTCTCATCTGTCCACAAGACATTCGCCAAGAAGGATTTTGGCTTCCTCAAGTACATTTTGGCAAACTCCAGTCTAGCTTTTTTATGTTTCTGTGTCAGCAGTGGGGTCCTCCTGGCTCTCCTGCCATAGCGTTTTATTTCGTTCAGATGTCAATGGATAGTTCGAGCTGACACTGTTGCAACCTGAGTCTGCAGAACAGCTTGAATATGTTTTGAAGTTGTTTGGGGCTGTTTATCCACCATTCGGACTATCCTTCGTTGCAGTCTTTTATCAATTATTCTTTTCTGTCCACGTCCAGGGAGATTAGCTACAGTGCCATGTGTTGTGAACTTTTTGATTATGTTGCGCACAGTAGACAAAGGAACATGAAGATCTCTGGAGATGGACTTGTAGCCTTGAGATTGTTGATATTTTTTCACAATGTTTGTTCTCAAGTCCTCAGACAATTCTCTGCTCTTCTTTCTGTTCTCCATGCTTAGTGTGGCACACTCAGACACACAACAGAAAGGTTGAGCCAACTTTTCTCCATTTTAATTGGCTTCAGGTGTGATTGCTATATTGCCATTTCAAACGAACATCATACACTTGAAATAAAACGATTTACCCACAATTTTGAAAAGGTGCCAATAATTTTATCTGGCTCATTTTTGGAGTTCTGTGTGACATGATGTCTGATTTGGCTTTTTTTCTCTGTTTTTTGTGTTGTTCCAATGCACATAAAGAAAATAAACATGTGTATACCAAAACATTTGAAATTGCAACAATTGTCTGGGAGAAATGGTGCATTTTCTGGGAAAATTCCAGGGGTGCCGATAATTTCGGCCATGACTGTAAGTGGTGACCCATCACAGACATGTCTGTTGTGACCCATAGTTTAAGAAACTGGTTTAGAGCATAAAAAAAATCAATCACCTGGCAGTAAGTTAAAATGTCAGCTCACTTTGGTGTCTCTTCAAAATGATCACAAAATAGAATTAATCTTAGTTCCCCAGTGGACCTTACTTAATATGCACTCACATTGGCTATCTGAAATGGAGTGGCTTGCCCACTTTCCCTCCTCTCAGACTCATCGTCCTGTCTTTCCCATCTTTAAGACTGTAGCCATTTCTTTCTCTTACCAATAAGACTACACTGATCTCAAATTCTAGAAATGAGAAGGGCATTTATACTCTATGCTGGAGTTACTTCTCGGTCAAATTCCTAGAATTACATCCATTATTGGGCATTTTTGAGTATCTTGATGCTCAATTTTGATTCCTAATCCTAATCCTATCCATCAACTCCCATATGTTCTGATGGTGGAATTGCCCTGGCCTATTGATAGTCCTCTATTCTCTTTTGGTTAGAGAGTACAGGTTTATTAGTGTATTGGATAGCATTAGGTGTTGTTTGACTTTCTGACCCATGCAGTATTCTAGAATACTGAACTGAACAAAACAGGCACCACCAAAATGAAATATGGACTTATACTCTTCAGGCACGTTTTGAGACACACAAGGAAAGCCCAAAACTAATATTATTACTAACTGGAAAAGAATTAATGCAGCAAGATGAGGCCCCAAATGGTGAAACATTTACAAAGCATTTCCTTTTCCAAGATGAGCACTGGAAGAAATGTGTTACAGAGTTGACACCTACCAACCTGCCAAAGCAAGAAAGCAGAGCATGATATTCCTAAAATACTATTAATATACCATAAACTGTAATATTCAAGTTTTTATTTTCATCATTTTGGAAATTGCCTTTAAATAGTAGGCCCCTCATTCTATTTATTAATAATTATTAAAATGATTTAGAAAAAAGTTTAAACAAATCAAGCATCATTTCTTTAACAGTGTAGGCTACTAGGTACTGTATAGTATTTTTTGTGTCATAAACTGTCCATCTTGTTTATAACTCTTAACTTATAATGAAAAATACTGTATTATATGTCTGTAATTATAGAGTAAAGTAAAAGTGCTAATTTACTTAAAACAGTTATGTAATCTTACTTTAAAAAAGCAGACTTTTACTTTCTTAAATGTATGTCTTTCTCTTCATGAACAACACACTTTTGTCCAAAACTTCTTATTCACTGACTTAATTTCTTTCCTTCCCACTACTTTACACATTGTCATGGGTAAGTGTTTATTTTATTTTGGTGAAACTGCTTTCAGAACTACTTTCATATTTGGAATGATTATATAATGCCTAGCGTTGCCTTAGAAAGTGACAATTAAGGTAGTTACTGAGCAGGGCTCCCCTCACTTTAGAAGACAATTTTTTTGCCATTCCAGTAGCATTGTCTCCTCCATCCAGACTCCCCAACCACATAATACACTGTTCACTTCATTTGCTTTTGTAAATGTAATTAAGATATAACTAAGGAAATATAAAATAAAGTGTGACTTCTAAATCTCTTTGTCTAATTACCAGGAATTGGCATGAAAATGAACACTGTTAAAATGCACTGTGTTGTTAAATCCCTGCTAAATTTTATAAGTCCAGCAAGTACTGTGCTATTCTTCATCTTAACAATTTTTAATTGTGCATATGCTTATTGCCAATACCATTTATACTGCACATAATGTTTTCATTATATCTTAAATGTTCTATCACATTTAATTTCAGAACTCAAGATTTGCAAGAAGAACAAGAAGATAATCATGGCATTCTTGACAGTATATCAGCAGTGTATATAAACTGTATGTATTCTTTCATTTTTTTTCATAGATTTTAAAGGTAATTAAATTAACATGACATTCCCAAATACCTGAATACTAATTCCGGATCATGGGAAGCTGGAGTCTATTCTGAGTACAAAATAATCCTGTGTAGTGCATTACTTCATATCAGTGTTCACACACACATACACGCACACACACACACACGCACGCACGCACACACACACACAGGGACAATCTGGAATCACCAATTAACCATGACCAGTGTGTACTTAGAAAAAGCAGAGTGCCATAGCAAAACCCACAAAGACATGGGGGGAATATGCGTACTGCACAGGGGAAACAACCAGACATAAGATCAGAGGCTATAGCCCTGGATCTTCAAGGTGGCAGTACTACCCTTGCATCAGCGTGCTACCTCCAATACTGAAGTTAATGAAGTCATTATTTTCCATTATCATAAATGATCAACACAAAATAAATATTTAAATATTCATTTACACTTGTCTCAAAATTACACATGAACATATAAGCAATAAAAACAATAAACTTTGTTTATACAAAGGAACTTATTAGATAATTATTTTGTAAGAATAAATTAATATTTACTTAAGTTAATAAAGGAAAGATTTCTTACTATATCTCATGTACTATAGTGAGATAAGAAGCACCTAGCATTGTAGGGAAAAGGTTTGACAACCTAGCAGAGACAGGACTCTAAAATACAAGGAGCTTTGATGAGGTCTGATCCCAGAAATTATATTATGGATTACATGGGAAGTAAACTTGATGGCAGACGTATAATATATACATACAGAGACAACCATGACTGAATTTTGCTTAAAACTGGGTGGGAACAAGTAGATGTCTCATTTCTAAACCAAACCAATGCCTCATGAAGGCAGCACTCAAAGTAGGGGCTGTGATTTTCAACTGTGAAAATCACGGGTGCTCTCGTTAACCTGGTTGGACAGACAGCAAGCTTTGGTGTACGATGAACCGTCTACAGTCGAAAAATCTCCAAAAAAATCCCTATTAGACATATAAATGTGGGTCACACGTGCAGGGAGCAAAATGCACGTTTTAAAGATAAACATAACCTGATGCAAGGAAAAAACTTTCTGTAGCATCATATTATACATTGGCGTTTATCAACATCAGTGGACGAATGGTTAATGTGAACAATGTTCTCACAGATGCTGTGTGTGTGTGTGTCCTCCGTTGTTCTGTGTTACAATGATAGTATAGAAGTCAGTGTAAGCTTGAAAGAATTGGCAGCTGTATTTATGATATTATGAACAACAAAATATATGTTTCACACTCTGTCAACAAGATTGCTTTTAAGAGATGTGATAACAAAGAGCCACAGGAGATGCAGATTTTAACATTCAAAACACCAGAATCAACAAATCTGCCAAACAACACCAGCAGATGCACAGATGAGGCTGCACAACCTCCATCTTCTGACTGCATGTCTAAACAAATAACTAAAGAAATTTAACAACAGTCTAATTGAAAATGCATAAATGCAATGGTAAAATAGCTGAAGTGTTGTGACACGTTGTATATCCATAGACCACAATACCTACCTAAACTTTATTTGCTATTATTATGTGATACTGTGATGCAATAGTTAAAATAACAGAAGGATATTGTTAGCAGACAAAGGCACTTCTCAAACGTGTGGAGCCCAGTAGCTGCAGTGGCCTACGCATATGTCTGTCTGTCTTTCTCCACTGTTGCAGTGCTCATTACAACATGAAAATTAATTACTGAGTTTCAGTTACCTTTTGCTACTCAGCTCCTGAATAGATAACAGCAACTGTAGCTTTTTATTTTATCTCCGAGTCAAGTCTTTTGTTCAGTATCTTTTGCTATCTTAAACCCTGGCAGAAATTTTAAACTCGCAGACTGGAGTGCAGGATTTTGCCACTATCCACTACAAAATTTTCAATTGGTTGCCCCCAGTGATCACAGACTGGGGTTTAAAAGCTTTATGGTGATTTGAGTCAGGAGGTATATTAGAAACAGAGTTCAACTTGTGGGAGGAAGACAGACCAGAGGGTCAGTGAAAGTGGTATGGTAAGTGTAAGAGAGAAAAACAATGCTTTTGTGTTACTGGAGTGTAAAATTGACCTGCAACTCCACTAGACAGACAAGACCTAAAGTGTCATTTGAATTATTCATTTTCTGCTTTACTTCTCCATTCAACCTTGGCCTCTGTCTGTTCCATCAATACTAATAAAAGGCAAAGCCCTCACTGACTGACTGACTCACTCACTCACTCACTCACTCACTCATTACTAATTCTCCAACTTCCCGTGTAGGTAGAAGGCTGAAATTTGGCAGGCTCATTCCTTACAGCTTACTTAAAAAAAGTTAAGCAGGTTTCATTTAGAAATTCTACGCATAACAGTCATAACTGAGTTCTACTTACATACATATATACGGCCATAGCCTGCAGCTCGGTCGCCGTGTGAGGCGGAGTTGCTTCCCCCATCACCACGCCTCCCACGTAGTTGGCTGCCTGCTTATATTGCGTCCCCCATATCCAAGCCTTCCACGTAATTGAGTGCCTGCCCATATAAGGCCGTCCATCAGCAGCAATCCAATAGACATGCTGCCGCCAAATATTCGCAGGCAAATCAAAAAGTTAATACCGGGAATGCCTGTTACAGTCATGGATTTTGTTTTACACTGCAATTTTAACTCCGTTACAAAGTGATCAAAAGTCTCGTTTATACCCTGCGTCTTCTCATTAAACTTGTATCTCGCGAATATTGTATTCGTCTTAGGCATGAAAAACGCCTCAAAACAGTTATAATAAGTTTTTAGTACCTTGGCTTCCTCCTGGGTGAGAGTCCATGTGTTAAAAATGTCTCTTCCTTTTTCCCCAGTCCACAGGAGCAGGTAGCTGCATTTCTCACTCTCATCTTTGCCTTTTAATGGGCCAGAAAACATCAGCTCCACGTGCTGTCGGAACTTTTTCCATTCTCCCGACAGGTTAATAGAATCCCAGTCAATTTGTGGCGAGGGAACTCCAACAAAATCCATGACTGTCCTCTATTAACAGGCATTCCCGGTATTAACTTTTTGTTTTACCTGCAAGTATTTAGCTGCAGGGTGTCTTTGGATTGCTGCTGATGGACGGCCTTATATAGGCAGGCACTTAATTATGTAGGAGGCGTGGGTATGGGGGACGCAATATAGGCAGGCAGCCAACTGCGTGAGAGGAGTGGTGATGAGGGAAGCAACTCCGCCTCACACTGCGACCGAGCTGCAGGCTATGGCCGTATATATGTATGTAAGTAGAACTCAGTTATGATGTTATGCGTAGAATTTCAAAATGAAACCTGCTTAAATTTTGTAAGTAAGCTGTAAGGAATGAGCCTGCCAAATTTCAGCCTTCTACCTACACGGGAAGTTGGAGAATTAGTGATGAGTGAGTGAGTCAGTCAGTGAGGGCTTTGCCTTTATTAGTATAGATTCAAGCATAAGTAAATAAACAATAATAGTAAACTAATATATAAAGAAAATTCATGCTCATAGGCCATTGAGTTTAAGATGGCATGGTGAGAGAAAATATTTTACAGCCTTACAGCTGTGCACTAAAAAAGAGCCAGAGGAGGACCACTTAGCACACTATAGTGGAATAAACTGGTTGTTAAAGGTGCACTGGAACAACCTGTCATTTAGAGGACAGGCAGCACTAGTCATAATGGTTTCTAATTTTGCCATCATTCTCGTTTCTGCCCCTGGCTCCAGTAAGTCCAGGATCAGTGCTATAATTCACATGGTCTTCCTGATAAGTGCATTGAAGTGTCTGGCATTGAATTAGCTAGTATTTCTCTCTAGCAGATGACAGAGTAGAATTGTACTCTTGCCATATTGACTGATGAAAACCTCTCTAATAGTCTGTCACACACTTAAAGGACCTGAATGTCACTACAGAGAAGATGAGAAGTTGCTATGGTTTTTTATACATATAAGTCATGATCAACTGCATCACTTTTAGGCTGACTAGTGCTAAAGGCACTGGAAAAAATAAAAAACAAGATTCTAAATATACAGTGTAGCTTTTTTTCCAGGTTATGATATGTTTTGTGGAGCCTGTAGATCAGAGCATCATCTACTTCTATATAAACTACAGGGGATCCAGTTGGTATGTAGTGAGGAGTCATAACTGTGTGAAAATATATAGGGAACCTGTACTTTGCATGAGTTATAGGTAATAATGCAATATATTTATTTATTCAACAATTGAATTGCAAATACAATTACAAACAATATTATAGCGCCCATGATTTGGACATGTTATAGACTCATTTTGTCTAATGCCACATATGGATAGCAGTAAGAAAAGCTGCTCAAGTGTAAATCGATGCCTTATATGTTCAAATTCCAGCACTCTGCTTTAATAACAGTCATCATGAAGCAGACGCTAAGAGGAAAACGGTGGTGTTTGAACTTAAAGGGATGATTAGATGGTATTAAATAAATCTGGGGGGTGAATACTGATTCCCCATTACTCTGTCCTGTTAAAATTGTCACTTCAAACAAATTCTAATGGAGGAGTTTTACTTGACATCATGTTGAATTACACTTTTAAATGGTTTAAATTGTGTAACAGAAATATCTTTACTCACATTCTCAGGCCGACACCCAGTTTCTGGTATTTATTTATTCTCCACTCCCAGGAAATGTTTAAATTAGATTGAAAATAAAGACTGTTAGGCATTCACAACATGTGCTGTCTCTCACCTCTACCCTACATGTCACTATAACCATCTCAATGTCCCCATGGCATATTGCCCTTTTTGTTTAGGCTTTCAGTGTCACATAATTCCTTCTCTAAAACAATAAACATTACATTCAGAGAAACACAGTTTCTCTTCCTATAAACCCCCGGGCTCTCTTTGATCTGAACTGTAGTGTGCAAAAAAGGTGAGAAAACAGTTTGAGCTCCATCTTAATTTCAGTTGTCAACAGTGGTGTCCATCAAGGTAAGGTAACACCTTGTGAGACCTTGCCAAACCAAGAGGTGCCTAGAAGGACATCCATTTTAAGCTTTGTAAACTGAAGTTTCATTCTTTGATGGGCATTTGTGGCAGTCTAAGGGGAAGTCTTAGGCCAGGAATCTATACTAATAAAAGGCAAAGCCCTCACTGACTGACTGACTCACTCATCACTAATTCTCCAACTTCCCGTGTAGGTAGAAGGCTGAAATTTGGCAGGCTCATTTCTTACAGCTTACTTACAAAAGTTAGGCAGATTTCATTTAGAAATTCTACATGTAACGGTCATAACTGGAACCTACTTACGTACATATATACGGCCATAGCCTGCAGCTCGGTCGCCGTGTGAGGCGGAGTTGCATCCCTCATCGTCACGCCTCCCACGTAATTGAGTGCCTGCCCATATAAGGCCATCCGTCAGCAGCAATACAATAGACACGCTGCCTCTAAATATTCGCGGGTGAAGAACTGTGCTTATGCAAACGAAGATGAGATGGTCAGGAATAGAATAGTGTTTGGCACAAACTCAGCGAAAATGCGAGAGAAACTTTTAAGTGCCGGGTCTTAGCTAACATTAAATAAAGCCGTGGACATTGCAAGATCGCACAACATAGCACAAGCACAGCTAAGAACATTTGATGCATGTACTCCAAGTGGCTCACGTGAACTGACTGTGAATGTAGTACGCAGAGAACAAGCAAGAGCTCCAAAGAGCGCTGAACAAAAAACGAGTACCGATTTGGGTAGTGATCACTTCGATGAATGAAACCTATTCAAAAAACGCATTACACAATTGAGAAGGCAGCAAAAGAATATGAAGCGAGTGACGCATACAAGCATATTCATAAGTGCAGCTACTGCGGAAACAAAGCACGGTGTAAACCTTAAGTTTAAATTAAGTTCATAGACAGGCTGCTGCTGGCGTTTATCATGCCTACGATGAATACGATATTTGCGAGATACAAGTTTAATGAGAAGACGCAGGGTATAAACGAGACTTTTGATCACTTTGTGACAGACTTAAAATTGCAGTAACGGAGTTAAAATTGCTGGTGAAGGACTGTGCTTATACAAACGAATAGAAAAGCAAGGTGTAAAGCTTAACTTTAAATTAGGTTCATAGACACGCTGCCGCTGGCGTTTGTCATGCCCAAGACGAATGCGATATTCGCGAGATACAAGTCTATTGAGAGGGTATAAGTGAGACTTTTCATCACTTTGTAACGGAGTTAAAATTGCTAGTGAAGGACTGTGCTTATGCAAACAAAGATGAGATGGTCAGGGATGGAATAGTGTTTGGCACAAACTCAGCAAAAGTGCAAGAGAAACTTTTAAGTGCCGGGTCTGAGCCAACATTAAATAAAGCCGTAGACATTGCAAGATCACACGAGATAGCACAAGCACAGCTGAAAACCTTCGATGCATGTACTCCGAGTGGCTCACTTGAACTGACTTTGCAGGACTGGGAAAGGTAAACCTGTGCATGCAGTGTGTGATGTCTCAGATAAAGAGGAAGACGAGCTGTTTATTTATGCAGTAAGAAAGGAACAACCCTCTGAATCTGAACAGGTCTTTGTAGACATATCAATAGGAAAGCAAGGTGTAAAGTTTAAGTTTAAATTAAGTTCATAGACATGCTGCCTCTAAATATTCGCAGGCAAATACACAACTTAATACCGGGAATGCCTGTTAAACATCTTAGATTCACGAGTACCAATTTGGGTAGTGAACACTTCGATGAATGAAACCTGTTAGCTTTACAACAGTTGACAAACACGGAATATAACCTGAACACAACACATCCTCCAAATACGAACCTGATTGAAAGAAATAATGATAATCAAATCTTTGATGACAGTAACACTCATAACAGTCACAAAACAATTAAATTGACAATCAAGTTACGTTATTTTTAAAATGTTTCGCAGGTATTTTGCTAGTACACTAATATATGGTAGTCGTATACATTATGAAACTGTACAAGCATGTTCAGTCTGATTCACATGCCACAATGTGGCTGTTCAGATTTTACATTTACTGTACATGGCATCAACAGAAAGGTTTGCCCATTGACATTTTGCAATAAACTTTACCCATTACAAAAAACAATATGGTCATAGGCTGAACTATGGTCTGAAACTACAAAGAAAAGAAAGAGGCATAACTGAACATGTAGATGGCTGTGAAGGACATACAGCCTGGCTATTTTCCACAGAGAATTGGTGGTATGAAATTTACCACTAAATGTTTCCTAAGATACTTTTACCATTGGCCATTTAATTGTATGTATGCTGCTATATGATAGCTTTTTGAAATCAAAAAGGTGAAAATCAGTATGATATCAGCAAAATCCAAGTACAAAGCCCAGTCACTATGCAACAACATACTGAAATACAATACTAATATTTTCTCACTGCTGTTATAATTGTTCTCTACTAAGTCAAATTCCATATGTCATCTGGCCGACCTATTGTGAACACGCTGAAGCAGCCGAAAGGGGAACTGGCCACTCCTTCGAAACCCCCTCTTAAACAGTGATTTAATGGGAAACAAATACAGATTTTTATTTCCTCTTTGCCAGATCAGCTGCATATTTGCTGCTGCTGCCATTCCATGTGATCTGTATCTTACATGAAGCTTCAAACATTTAAAAGCCTGTACTGCAGCTGTCCTTTTCTCTCACTGCATTTTCTGTCTTCCCCCAGACATACTCTGCTTTATTCCTTATGCTTTATTATGCTGTTTACGAATAAAGTTTCTGTTTCTTGAAAACCCTGAATGAATCTGTGCCACTTTGTGACCCAAGCGTGACAATATAGACATGTTTTACAAGGAGGCTAGAGCGCAGTGAACCTGGCCTCCATGTTTTCCATTCACTCTATGTGTTCTCTCTGTGATAGGTCTATATTGTTATTATTGTTGACACCCGCACATCCACTGTAGTCACTAGAATACTTAAAGGACTGCTCTTACTACAAGACAACTCCTGAAATTTCTGACCTGACCTGAGTAGTTCTTCTGATTGTATAACAGCCAAATCATAAGATCCAATTGGGCACTGCAACTCATTTCATGCTGCGCATAAAACTCATGGTCATTAAATCTGAAGTTTGGCCCAACTCAGTACGCACCTTCTAATTGGGCTTACAGTCATTCCCAAATCATACAGTTTATGTTCCTCTTTAAGCAGAACTGCCAGTGTTGAGGTTTGCATCTCTCCGTTGCTTACTGGAAAGTCAGTCACTCTTAGACCTCCCCTGGGGAAGTCTACGTAAGATCAAGTCTCAAGCCTCACTGCACAACCTGAATCCATGCCATTGACATAGTCAGACTGTGGGTAAAGTAAAAAGAAATCTCAGCAAAGGAGGTCTTATGGAAATAAGCAATATATCCTACATTAGCTGTCGATTTGTCTTATTAACTTGCAGAGGACGTGGCAAAGAGCTACCATGTGAGCATTACCAAATGTGGCTAACACAAATGAGTGCATTCCACAATAAATAAAAGTTCTTCATTTGAATCCAGATCATAAGTAACACCAGTCCACCTGGCAGTGAACATCTCTTTGAACTGTAACAACTGATACAACTGCTTTATTTGTATCTTGCCCTGTTGCGCTCAAATCACAGAGGAAAAATAAAAAATGACTTTTGTGGTCTTTATTTTGATTACTCAGTCACACTGAGAACAAAAATATTTCTAAATGAAGTAAGGTAGTGAGCTCATTAGTAAAAGAGAAACATATTAATCTGCTAGCATCAAAGAGGCTTACATGCGTTGCTGTGATTACAGTTTGTGGTAATTATGTTAAAAAACAGCCAGCACACACACGCACACACACACACCTATACACACCTCTGTGTACCCACACAGTATGAATTGACAACAAAACAATCAAAACTTTTATGCAACTCTTTAAATACTTTAAAAAATACATTGTGATAAATGGCAGAACCTGAACACGACCAACACAGACACAGTCACAGGTTCAAATACAATGATTTATTCCTTCCTTCTCTGCCCTACTACTCTTCCTCCATGCAAGTATTATTCTCTGCCTCCCATCTCCTTTGCTTGGAGGAGATCAAGCAACTTCTTTTATCTATGACCCGGGACGTCTTCTAAGGCATAGCATGCTGCAAGCATTTCCGGCTGCCCCACTAGACTACAGGTTCTAGCATACCCTGTGGGGGTCTATGTGGGATTCCTAAACTCTGGATGCTGCCATCTAGCATACCAGGGAATAAAGGAACCAAATATTGTTGGCTCCCCTGGTCCTTCCATTATATTGGCCTATTCGATCCTGGCCGGAATGCCTGCCTGTCCAGGCTAGGAATCATCCTTCATCCCCTTCGGGACATCTGTCCATCCACTATTTTATGCTAAAATGGTATTAAAGAATCAGTTTGAACATAATCCTGGTTTTTAAGTGAAGCATTTTTATAAATATTATAAAATACCAAGGTTGTTTTTACGGTTTTGAAATGCCATCTATGGGGCACCAGTCCAAAATATATCCACATTGAAGCAGCAAAGGTTTCGATTTCAGAAAATATACCTTCTGCATTTCTGGGGTATGTTTATGACAACAAAAGGAAATTAAAAGTAATACATTTTTTCATGGTATTATCACTACCATAGAACACTATATGGTTAAACTCACATGCCTTGCGCTTCCCACAACTGTCAAATAAAACATCACTTTAGTCTCCCATTCAACAAAAATATTTTTAATATTAATTTGATACTTTTTGGCACAATTTTTAGCACATTTAGCACAACTTTAACAAATGTTGAAAAACGTACTCTCACTGTGTATTGCGTGGTGTGCTGCTCATATGCCACAGAAACAACCAAATGTACACAAAAACGCATGACACAACAACCCTGAAGTTGCACTGAAGATTTTAGAAATAAGTAAATCCCACCATTTAGTTACATCTGATCTAACACATGTAAGATATGTAAATAGCTAGTAAACATTCAGAAGTATTGATTTCTCTGTCAGTTGAGCTTCTGATGTTTGAATTCAGATGGCCTTAATTGTAAGTGGAACCATGTGCCAAACATTAATACTTAAACTGTCTCTCTTTCACACTCATTAGAGGAACAGAGATCTAACTGTGATGTTAATTTGTGAAAATACTTGTAAAATTAAGAAATTCTGGTTTTCTAGAAAAAAACAGAAATCTTCCAAATAAATTTAAAACAACCACGCCTGTGTTATATTACTTGACTGTCTTGTCTGCTTCCCATCCTGTCTTTTGTGTTGATATGTATATACTGTACTCAAGCAGTTATTTTATTGCTATGATTCTTGTGTTTCTCAGAAAAAAAAACTGTCATTCTGCTTTTTTCTTTAAACAAATAAGGTTGAGTTGCTTTGATACGAGTATAGCAGCCAGGAATCTCGATCCACAGAGAGAGGTGGGAGACTTAGTGGCTTTGCCAAAAGCGAAGCCGTTAGTTACAGAATTAATGAACATCCACCCATCCTCCCCACAGTGCCACCTGCTTATTTTAACATTTTTTGGTTTTATGCCTGCTGACTCGTGATTCTTAACATCTTTTGATCATCTGGGTGATTGATTAAGAATGTAGCCACACCACATTTAAAACTGTAATTTATTGTGCTTGGCACTTTTCTTTCAAACTCAAGTGTCTCCTTTTTCTCCAGCATGCATGCTTGTAGCATTGAAGCAGAAAATACAAACAAAGCCGAGAATCTTTCTGCTCCACTTCAAAAGTCAAAAGCACCTTTTACTCTCAAATAGTTAAAAGAGAGCTTTGCTTTATACTTAGCCCTACTATTTAACTCCTAAGTAGAAGCAATTGATTGGATTGTTTGTCCTTCTAAACTATGATACTGTTTTTACATTTTGCATGAATTAGGACGTAGTAAATGTGCAAATTATACCCAAACCCGTATAAGTCTAAGTTACCCTTGACCGCTTCTCTCTCTACATTATCGTACTTAAGAGTATTAACAACATAGTCTTTTTAGTAATCAGAAGGCATAGTCATAGTAAGTCCTTTCTAATTATGGTACATTGTTGAAGCCGCTTAAATAACTGTAAACTCTGCTCTGTCTGATGCAATATTTTTCAAACCAATATCTATAATAAGTTAAAAATAATATAACATCTTTAACCTATGATCCTTTTACCATGATTAAAGTTCTCTATGGCACAAAAAGTATTTATGGAAGTGATTTTTGAAACCAAATTAATATATCAAAGAATATATATATCCAGTACATACATTCATGTAGAATGTCAAACTTAATCTATTACATGTATTTTGAAACATTATTTCAAAATTTAAATACGATTAAATGCTGGGCATGAAAATACTTCTTGTCTTATTTCTATTATTATTATAATTACTTTAGATTTCAAACACAATTTAAAAGTACTTTAAATTCATGAAACCACTAACCCATTAGCATGCAATGTGTCCCTCAGGCTGTAATTCTGTTTTGGAGAAACCATATTTCAATTACATCTTAGGTGGCCTAACTGCCAAAGCAGTGATGTCACAAATGAGAAGAGGTTGCAAATGAAAAATCAGGGATGAAAACAATGGCAATAGAAATACATGTTACATGTTTTTTTAAATGTTAACTGTTTCTCTCTCAAAGCCTTACTACCCCACTATCGATATACTCTCATTCAGTTCATCACCCTCTTGAACACTAGACCAATGCGTGTCTAGGAAATTCTGTTTGTTCCAAATATTTGTTTCCAAACAATTTACTCTTACTGCTTCTCTTCTACTGCCTGGATCAAATATTGCTGCAGAAAAGGTAATAGATTATGTTACTCCATTGCAAACAATATTTACAGACTTTTGAAGTAGAGTAGAGTAAGTACAGTGAACCTGGAAAAGATAGCAAAGGCATTGCATCTGTATTTATATAATTATTGACTTCAGACAGGCAGATGACAGCATGAGTTCAGGGAAGGGCATTGTATGTTTATCACAAAAGATTGCGACATTAAGAAGGAAAAAATGCTCTAGAAGTATTTTTAATAAAAGTTTAATATTTCAAGATGGTGTTATCCATCGCAGCTCTGCATTCACGCTCTCTGCTTTGTGTTGTCTTCTGTTGAGTTTTTGGTAAGTGTACTTGGAAGTGACAGATGGGATCTATTGCACCTCTTAAGAGTATGTTGATTCTTAACTTTTTTTTTTATTATTCTTTATTTCGCCTTATTCAATTTCTTGTATTAAGAATTTGTTAGTTTTTGCATACCCCTTGGGTTAGAGCAGAGGGTCAGCCATTGTACAGCGCCCCTGGAGCAAATGAAGGTTAAGGGCCTTGCTCAAGGGCCCAGCAGAGTAGGATCTCTTTTGGCAGTGACGGGGATTCAAACCGGCAACCTTCGGGATACCTGCACAGATTCTTAGCCTCAGAGCCACCACTCTGCCCCAACCAACTTACTAAGTAACTTACCACCAAAGCAGCTTACTTCATTGAGAGACTCTAATTATCCGCACAGGCTATGTGACTCATGGCAGTTGTATCAGAGAAGGACATAATCTTACATACTGTAGATAGCATCAGATAGACACTGTAGAGTACTGCTCCACTTACTAAGCATCTTTCCGTTTGTTCTTTACTAAATAAGTTAGCTGCACAGCCCCTGCTCATTTGATCATTAAGAACTACCCCAAATGCACTGAGCTGCTGTTCTGGCAAAACGTGGCCATGTTCATCGGCACCAGTCACAGCAGTGCAGCTACCACATTTCTCATTCCTACAAGTTGACTAATCCGTTTATCATTTTCTTAGGTTGAGCAATGGTGCTCAAAAATAAATAAAATACTGTTCCCAATAGTTGGGAAATCTTATCATTAAACGAGGAGAGAATTTGTTTACAGTGCAGCACAAATATGGCCTCTGCTCTACAAGAAATAGGAGAAAATGCTGAAAGAGAAAATGAACATTCGGCCTCTTCTGTGCTAGTGTTGAGGGACTGACAAAGGATTTAAACAGGTACAAAGAGCAGATCACATTTGCAATTAGAAAGAAGTGAAAACTGGATCATGTTTACTGAACAGTTTTTCAAGCTTTCACGGCATAAGTCAATCCTCATATCCACCAAGGGCAAGTAAGATCATGACACAGTTTTTGTCAACCCCAAATATCCAAATTTAAACAAAGTAGGGAGGCTTTCAAACCATTTATTAAAACAAGGCAAAGAGGAGTTAAACCAAAAGAAACAATAGGCAAAATGTCTTATCATTAAAGACTGGAATACTTATAGTAGTAGTAATAGTATTGTCATGTGTACAGAGTACAATGAAATTCTCATTTGCATCTCCTTCGTCTTGGTACCATGAAACACATGAATGTGTGATGATCTGGGTTTTGTTTTTAAATTTTTTATAGTTGTTCTTTAACCTCTAAAAATATTTGAAATAAGGTTTTGGGGGTTTTAGAAGTCAAATTCAATCATTACTGTCATATTTCAGCCAGCATTTTCCTGTTGGCTGTTGTTCACAGTTGTGTTTCATGTCTGTCTTATTTAATTTTATATAATTTAATTGCATTAATGTTTATTTTATTTATTATGTATATCTTTCTGTGTGGTGGCATGGTGGCGCTGCTGCCTTACAGTTAGGAGACCCGGGATCGCTTCCCGGGTCCTCCCTGCGTGGAGTTTGCATGTTCTCCCCGTGTCTGCGTGGGTTTCCTCCCACAGTCCAAAGACATGCAGGTTAGGTGGATTGGTGATTCTAAATTGGCCCTAATGTGTGCTTGGTGTTTGTGTGTGTCCTGCGGTGGGTTGGCACCCTGCCCGGGATTGGTTCGTTGGCTGGGATTGGCTCCAGCAGAGCCCTGTGTTTGGATTCAGCGAGTTGGAAAATGGATGGATTTTTCTGTGTGTATGTTAGAAAAAGGTAAGGGCCTTAGTTATGAACCTTGTGCTTTGTAAGATGTCCGTCAAGTGGTGGGGCCACCTGCCCATCACCACTAGTAACAGCCTTCCCCCTTATTTAAGGGAGGGCCTCCCCATGATTCCTCATTCAATGAATGTGCTAGGAGTTGAGAGTTATTGTGATTTTGCTGTGCTTTCTGATTGCTTTTTGATTTTCTGGTATTTTGGACCCCTGCTCTGATTTGGATTTTGTATTGGGACTGTGTTAATTCATATTTTTGAACTTCTGCTCTGTTTAACTTCGACTTTTGGATTCTGTTTTGGGACCTTGTTTACTATTTTATGCCATTCCTTTTCAGGGTTCTCCTTGTGCTCTTCTGAGCTTTGAGGCTTGCATAGCTTTTATAAAAATTAACCTTTTTACTTTACCAAGATTCATCTCTGCCCTTTTTGGTTCTAATGGGGTATTTTGATAGTGTTTTCCTGCTCTACTGGGCATTTTTGGAAGTGTTTGTGGCAGTTGTGCTTTTGAATCCAAGCAACTTCATAACAGTTACATCTAAATTTGGACTTGTTTTTTCAATATGTGAAAAATGAATTACTTTCTGCAGTAACACCATTTTGTTTTTGTTATGGGTGCCACTGCGTTGTTCTCTTTGTTGTGTCTTTTGCTAGGCAGTTCCTGGGAATGGTTAGCAGAAAGTGAGTGATGCACGATATCATGGCGTCATAGGTATAGATGTCGGCATTAGACACTTCATGCTTTGTCCAAGTTTATGGACATATCTAAAAAACCTGGCTGATATTTTCGTTAAATCTTGGGTTGAGTTTTAGTAATGATATTATTTTCTGTCTCTTTGACCAAAATCTTTGACTTGGCTCAGTTTATGTAGTTTTGACTGTTAATTTTTTTTATTCACTATGATTTTTGTGTCCCAATCTGGGCATTTTTACTCGATTTCCAATCTCTCAAAAAAAATAATAAATTCTGGACATATGAAAGCAAAGAAATCGATAGTTATCAGAGAGATAGTGTAGATGACAGAAAGGACAAGAGCAATTCATCCAGCAAAAGGACATTTAGAAAACAAGTAAATATTGTTTTTCTTACCTTAATCTGTTAGACAAATATGCCTCTGCAATGCCAGGTTCTTCCTTTAGTGCACTTATAAAATGTTAGAATACATTTGTTTTATGGAAAAAATAGATCATGTATGTTGTTAATGAATACAATTTAAAGCAACTGCTCACAGTTGTTTTAATGACACCCAACAGAAAATGGTCACGATTAATCAACTCTGCTAATCATTTCAGCAAACATCATGTTATCTTTTCTAATCAGTTTATCAGACAAGCTCAAGAGCCATAGGTAGCTATATAATAATACTATTTTCCTTTCCCTTTTATTATCTTCATTTGTCTGGAAAGACTGTTGTATTTCCTTCTTGCAGTACAATAATGTTGTATCAAAGGTAACTCTCGAGTAAGTAGACTTTTTTATCTTGTAGGAAAAAAGCTCAAAATAATGTTGAATGTCCGTCACTTAAAAGAAAAACAATAAAAAAATCTTGTAATGAAAGAATAACACATGTTTTGTAGTTCATACATATAAACAAATTACTGGGTTTTTTGTAGGATAAATGAAAAACAACAGAATATTACTTTTAAAATGTCAAACGTACAGCAAAGAAGGCAGATACTTTAGAAAATAGCACTTTGTTGAGAGAAGAACCCTCAAAAGAACTACTAAGGCCAGTGGGGCCACATGGGAATACTCTCTAATTAATGTTTTAACTGAGAATCTGGAAGTGAGTTCACAGACTCCATAAATTGGTAAGCGCACTGGGAGAGAAGTGTGTTGCCGGATTTAACTATGCCAAAATTCAGAATACAAAAGAATGGAAAAATCCCATTCATTGTTGACCCAAAATTACATATTATCCTGTATTTTCAATGCTGGAGTATCACAACACTCCCTAAATGTACATTTATTCTAATTACAGTTTTTTATTGTTGAGGTTATTATAATTTCATGTGTAAGAATATCCCAGACATACGAAATTTTAAGAGTACTTGTCAGTGTTTCATTAAAAAAATGATAATGGGTCATGGAGTGTGTTTCAAAAAGCCACTTCAAGAAAATAAGTTAACTGTAAAAAGACATCTAACTCTTGTTAGAGTTTATGTACCTCTTCATTCAGCTTTTACAACTCAACCACACTCATTGTTTTGGCTATCAGTCTGAAGCAAAAAATGCATTAAATTTTACTAAAGCTTATAACAGTGATTGATGTTTTTTATACTAAAAAGGATAACATTTTTCTTTCAAGTGAAAATAAAATGTAAAGCAATTTTATAGACATTTATTTTAGCCAAGTATAAAAATATTTTAAAGGAGCAGTAGTTTGGTTATGTCATAGCATACTATACATGGAGGGAAAACTGAGTGGCTATAGACTAGCAGAACCCATATTTAAATTGTAGTGACATTGAAAAAAAGTTATTAGTCTATCTACAAACTGAGGCTGGGAACATTAGATGGGCTGACACTTTGTAGCAAATGAAACATGAAGTGCATTTAACCTGAATATTATCTACAGTATACAGTGCATCCGGAAAGTATTCACAGCGCATCACTTTTTCCACATTTTGTTATGTTACAGCCTTATTCCAAAATGGATTAAATTCATTTTTTTCCTCAGAATTCTACACACAACACCCCATAATGACAACGTGAAAAACGTTTACTTGAGGTTTTTGCAAATTTATTAAAAAAAAATAAAAAAACTGAGAAATCACATGTACATAAGTATTCACAGCCTTTGCTCAATACTTTGTTGATGCACCTTTGGCAGCAATTACAGCCTCAAGTCTTTTTGAATATGATGCCATTCCTCTTTGCAGCACCTCTCAAGCTCCATCAGGTTGGATGGGAAGCGTCGGTGCACAGCCATTTTAAGATTTCTCCAGAGATGTTCAATCGGATTCAAGTCTGGGCCACTCAAGGACATTCACAGAGTTGTCCTGAAGCCACTCCTTTGATATCTTGGCTGTGTGCTTAGGGTCGTTGTCCTGCTGAAAGATGAACCGTCGCCCCAGTCTGAGGTCAAGAGTGCTCTGGAACTTGTTTTCAACCAGGATGTCTCTGTACATTGCTGCAGTCATCTTTCCCTTTATCCTGACTAGTTTCCCAGTTCCTGCTGCTGAAAAACATCCCCACAGCATGATGCTGCCACCACCATGCTTCACTGTAGGGATGGTATTGGCCTGGTGATGAGCAGTGCCTGGTTTCCTCCAAACGTGACACCTGGCATTCACACCAAAGAGTTCAATCTTTGTCTCATCAGATCAGAGAATTTTGTTTCTCATGGTCTGAGAGTCCTTCAGGTGCCTTTTGGCAAACTCCAGGCGGGTTGCCATGTGCCTTTTACTAAGGAGTGGCTTCCGTTTGGCCACTCTACCATACAGGCCTGATAGGTGGATTGCTGCAGAGATGGTTGTCCTTCTGGATGGTTCTCCTCTCTCCACAGAGGACCTCTGGAGCTCTGACAGAGTGACCATTGGGTTCTTGGTTACCTCCCTGACTAAGTCCCTTCTCCCCCGATCGCTCAGTTTAGATGGTCGGCCAGCACTACGGATGATGGAGGCCACTGTGCTCATTGGGACCTTCAAAGCAGCAGAAAGTTTTCTGTAACCTTCCCCAGATTTGTACCTTGAGACAATTCTGTCTCAGACGTCTACAGACAATTCCTTTGACTTCATTCTTGGTTTGTGCTCTGACATGAACTGTCAACTGTGGGACCTTTATATAGACAGGTGTGTGCCTTTCCAAATCATGTCCAATCAACTGAATTTACCACAGGTGGACTCCAATTAAGCTGCAGAAACATCTCAAGGATGATCAGGGGAAACAGGATGCACCTGAGCTCAATTTTGAGCTTCATGGCAAAGGCTGTGAATACTTATGTACATGTGCTTTCTCAATTTTTTTATTTTTAATAAATTTGCAAAAACCTCAAGTAAACTTTTTTCACGTTGTCGTTTTGGGGTGTTGTGTGTAGAATTCTGAGGAAAAAAATTAATTTAATCCATTTTGGAATTAGGCAGTAACATAACAAAATGTGGAAAAAGTGATGTGCTGTGAATACTTTCCGGATGCACTGTATATAAAGGCAATTGTTTTTTTTCTCGCAATCCAATTTTGCCTATTGCGTGTCTTTGTGAACTGTAATTTTTCCTTAAAGAATTGCCACTTGTCGTTGTCCTTACCATCTTGGAGAATCACAGGTTAACATTGTCTCTGTGCGGGGGAAGCTTTGGGTTTGTTTCAGCCATGCAAGCAGTGTCCCATCGCAAGGCTTTCCACAAACTGCGACCATTTCTTATTAACTTCAATTGTAATTCATGACTCAGTGTGACCCAACTATAGATAACTTGCAATGCAAAATGGGTCGCAACCCATAGTTTAGAGGAAATCTTTAATTAAAAAACAGTTATGCATTGATGGATAAATATTCTGTAGTCTTAGTGAAAAATTATGAACAGCAAGGTTAGGACACCCTGGAAGGATTAGAGCTATTGTGTTAAACAGAAGTAGCACCATATTGTAGTTTCTGTCTAAACATCTGGGATGTCTGTCAGTATTTTCTCTGATTTTTTTCTGTTTATTTGGCATTTTATTTTCTCACTTTCCTATTTTCTTTACATATTTTGTTACTTGCACCATCTCAAACCACACATTGCTTCCCCTGGGTATATTTTGTATATAAGCAAATGGATAGCAAAACATACTGTCACATTCCTGTTTGGTATAAGAAGTGACTCTGCCAGTTATTGGCAAGATTTTCATGACAATGTGTGAAATATTAAACAAAAGGCAGGATTTTAATTATAATATCCACTTTAGTTTGTCTGTGTATCTGTTTGGTTGATTTGTGTCTGTCAATCCAATAGATGGCACATCCAGAACATTAAAACTGCTTTTATGAATCCCATACCAAATGGCATATAGCAGAGATATATGCATTGCATGGTGCCCTGCAAACGTTAACACTTTGGTTTAGCATCGGTAGCACGACTCATATCAGAATAATATTATTTGCCCTTTAATTAAGATATACTGTTTTTTTAAAGTTTCTGTTTTTTCATAGCAATAATTTTATTTACCCTTTGTTTAAGGTTTAACACTTTGTTTCCAAACAATCAAGTGGCCAGAAAGGAAAAAATATTTCAGGTATTGATAGTATAAATGTAAATAAATGTTTACTGTTTTTTCTATCTGTATCATTTTAGGCAGATGCATACAATATTCTATCAAAAAATATTCTTATAATGGCTCTCTTGTCACTATTCTAATGTACACTCATAGGACCAATTTGTTATGGCACCTATCCAGTAGCAGGTGGAACCCACTTTTGCGTTCAGAACAGACTGGATTCACCTTGATATGGATTCAGAAACATGCTGGCAGCATTGTGTAGTGATTTTGATCCATGCTGACTTGGTGGTGTCACTCAACTCCTATTGATTGTTAGCTATACTTTCTTTATGAGTGTGACCGTAGTGTGGTGTGGGGCTTGGGTGACTAAATAACTTTATAACTGCATTTTGTTGCCTGGGCGTATCTCCTGCTGATTTATTAATGACCCTCATTACAGCCTTAAGTGACAGTAACAGTACCTCACACTTAATAGGGATTTCAGGGCCTACTTCTGGAGCCAGACCTTGAAGAAGTGTTCACTGGCAAGTGCCTGGTGTTCAGATCAGGCCAGTTGACCAACATAGCTCGATCAGGCTCTAAACTGGAAAGTTTTGTAGAGCCTCCATATCTGAACACATGGTGAAAAATGTCTGTGTTTCTGAAAGTGGCCCCCTTTCAGTTTGGTGTTTTTTAGTAAGTAATGAAAACATATTGCAGTATATTCTGTCCTTTGAGAGCCTTAACAAAATAATTGACAGGCATCTATAGAAGCGGAAATTATGTAATGTCTGTTCTTGCATTATTGCACTAGTCATCGGTGAAGTTCAGAATTTTGAAATTGTCATTAACTGTACAGCAGTAGAAGTGCGCTACTATATATTTTAAAAATGAATTACTTGTTCCCATATGCAGTAATCAATTTATAGTATATAGTATTGCCATACAGATTAAACAATTCAGCTTATTTGTTTGGGGACAGGCATTAAGAGATTTACATTTTACTTGCTTCAGCAAAGTAGACAACACATTTTCTCCCCTGTCCATCTGAATCTGTTAAAATTGTGTGTCATTTTTAGATTTGCAAATCAGACTTTTTTTAATACAACTCAGGGTCATATGTGTGGTTGCATTTTTAGCCCACACAATTAGCTTGTTATTGAGACAGGCATAAAATACAATGAAGGAAAAAATATTCAAATGTAAAATTTTGCATTAGGGATGGCTGTGGAAACTTTACCTGCTAAAGTTTATTTGCATAACTTTTGTTTTGTTTTTCTCTCTCTCACTCCACTGTTCTAAAAGTAGCATATTGTGGTAATGGTACTGTATAAAACCTCCCTTTAATCAACGCCCTTAATTCATTACTGTACAATGCTAATTTATTCCTAATGAATAAAGCAGATAATTTAGTACCAACAAATTATGAAATGGCAAAAAAGGTATCAAATGCATATATACCAATAATGATTACTGTCCAGTCATAAAGTAAATTGTAATCAAAAAGACGGCCACCTGTGATATAGGCTCTGGTTTAAGAGAACATAAGGTATTTGTTTGTGTTTAATGGATGTTGGTGGTCCTTTAGTTCTTTCCACACTATTTTGTGTACTTTGACCTTTGAGATTGTTCTTTGATCATTCTTTTGTTTTGAATATTTTTTAGATTGATTTTTTTTTGCCTTATTGGCTGCAGCTACAGTGTACTTATTAATGCTCAAAACAAGCTTTGGGCAATGTTCATAGCTTTTCATTTTAATAAACATCTGTTGACTGAACCTCATTTAAGCACAAAAACTTTGTATTTAACTTTAACTTTTGTAACAGTTTCACAGAAAACAGATGGATCTCGCCATAAAATAAGTCATGTAAATATATTTTTGTATTATACTCATCCCTGATAACTGTGGCATGTCACTCTCGTGCAAGGTGTGTGATTTGAGCACTTCAGACTCGTCTTAACAAATCCAGATCAGGGTGTATTTTTGTTTAACATGCACAATTAAGGTTGAGCCTTTGGGACACCCTCGACTGAGAATGAAAACATGCATTAATAATGAACCAGAAGTTATTTTTAATAAAATGATGTCAGCCCTGGAGATTGTGCAGAGCTTGTAAAAAGTTCCTTCTACTTTTAATCTGTCAAGCATACTGTATGCCTTCTGGGTCTGAATCCATTGCTCAGTTGCCATCTATGCAGAGTTTGTACATTCGCCTCAAGTCAGTGTGACTTTTCCTCTGGGTAGTCCAGTATTTGTTCCACATCACAAAAATGTGCATAGTAAACTAATAGGTGACTGAAAATAGTTATTTCTTAAGCAGGGACTGTGATGGACCTTTGTCTCATACAACTGGGAAAAGCTCAGCACCCCAGCCAAAGTTGAATTGGATTTCAGGTAAGCATGTCTGAGTATTTTATATTACTATTCATTACATTACCAGCATTCAAAGGCATAAAAGGGTGAAAGACATAAAAAAAAAACCATATAACTGGTTTTAAGACTATGTTTGCTGTGTACACAATGGATTCAGAAAGTATTCAGACCCCTTCACATTTTTGCCCTCTTTATTGAGTTGTAGATTTAATTTTCAATGTATAAATTTGCCATTTTTGCCCATCATTCTACATTCAATAACCCATAGTGATGAAGTGAATACCTGTTTTAAGAATGGTTTGCAAAATTGTTAAAAATCAGAAACTGAAATCTCTCTGGCATCAATTACAGCTTTGAGTCTTTTTAGGTAAATCTTTGCAAGCTTTGCACAACTATATTTGGGTGGTTTATCCTATTCTCTCAAGCTCTGTTAGATTGGATGAGAAGTTCTGTAAACTGCCATCTTCAGGTATCTTCACAGATGTTCTATGGTTGGCTTTAGCTGGGTCACTCAAGAACAGTCAGAGACGTGTCCTGATGCCAATCTAGTGTTGTCTTGGCTATATGCTTCAGATCTTTGTTATACTGAAAAGTTAACCATCTCCCCAGTCTGGGAGTGCATGCATTCAGGAGCAGGTTTTCTTCAAGGACCTGTTTGTATTTGTGGTTTCCAGCCCTCTTCCCCTTCTTGGACTATACATCTCTGCTGATCAAGTGAGGAGAGAAAACCATGCATGAACAAGGCTGCTAGGCTGGATGTAATCAGCCCAGGGTGCTGAAAACGTGTGCCAGCCAGCTCTGTGTGGTTCTTCAGCCCCTGTTTCCCTCTTCCCTGAATTTGCAGACTTTCCCCAGCCGTGTGTAGTCCCAGTGCCACAAAAGGGCATTCCAGTGATTCCAAGGACTTCAGACCAGCTGCTATTACTTCATACATCGTGAAGACCTTTAAGAGGCTCATCCTAAAAGAGCTCCATCCCCTGGTTTCAGAACATTTGGATCCTCTGCAGTTTGCCTACCAGACACAGACACATGTGGAGGATGCTCTGATCTACAAGCTTCACAAAGCCTACTCCCATCTGGATAAAACTGGCACTACAGTAAGGATAATTTTCTTTGATTTTTCCAGTGCCTTTAATACCATTCTGCCTCCTTAACTGGAGAAGAGGTTAAGACTTTGCATATTGATGCCTCCACAGTCTCCTGGATCATGGACTACCTAACCAACAGACAACAGTTTGTGAGGTTTTCATGGATTGTGTGTTAGAAATGGTGTTGTGTAATACTGGGGCACCTCAGGAAACTGTCCTGTCTCCCTTCCTGTTTACCCTCTACACAACAGACTTCTAGAACAATACCAGCACTTTTCATCTACAGAAATGTTCAGATGACTCTACCATCATAAGCTGAATTAATAATGGAACCAAATTAGAGTACATGAAGGTTATGGAGGACTTTGTCTTGTAGTGCGGAAGAACTACCTGCAACTCAACATCAGCAAGACAAAAGAGCTGGTGGTGAAGGACGTGGAAGTGGTGCAGAGCTGCTGTCAGTAGCAGCAAGTGTGGTTTTCTTTACTGCAGACACCTGGTAAAGTAACCTGAGATCAAGAGATGCACAATGCCTGAACAAACTTTTCAGAAAAGCTTGCCCCATCACAAGGCAAACCTGAAATCTGTTGTGGAAAAGATAATGGTGGAAAAATTGGATGCCATCATGAAAAATCCCTTCCATTCACTCCAGGAGGTGATGTCTTAGAGCATTTTTAGTCACAGGCTCATTCTACCACAGTGTGCTAAGAAACACTCGCTGCTATCAGTCAATTTAATGCTTCCTCCCGACACCATAAACTAAATGCTGATACTCTCTACATTCATTTTGCAATTTTAGTTCATTTTACAATTGCTGCACAATATAAATTATTTATTGATTGATTGAATTATTTCTCCTGAGTCTATATCCTTGTTTTTTATGTTTCTGCTGCTGGGATTAACAAAGTTTATCGAGTTTAATCTAATCTCATTTAATCTATTTGGGTGCATTCATCCTTCTCTCAATTCTGATTAGTCTCCCTGTTCCTGCTGCTGAGGAACACCCACATAGCATGATGCTGCCATCATTATGCTTCACCTTAGGGTGGTATTATGCAGGTAATGAGCAGTATCTGGTCTTCACCAGAAAGAGTGCTTGTAGTTCTGCCCAACAAGTTAAATGTTTGTCTCATCAAACTAGATAGTCTTTTTCCTCATATCTCAGAATTCAATCAGGCTGCCATATGCATTTTACTTTAGATTGGCCTCAGTCTAATCACTCTATCATTAATACCTGATTGCTAGAGTGCCGTTGAGAGGGTAGTCCTTCGTATAGATTCCCTTATTTCAGAAGAAGTGCCTCTGAAGCACTATTAGAGTGACCATTGGATTCTTGGTCACCTTCACAAACAAGGACATTCACACCCGGTTGCTCAATTTGGCTGGGCTCTAGGAAGAGTCCTGGTGGTTCAAACTTCTTTAGGTTCACAATTATTGAGGCCACTGTGCTTCTGGGAACATTCAAATCTTTAGAAATGGTTTGATACCATTGCTCTGATCTATGCCTCACCACAATGTTATTACAGGGGTCTACAGAGAGTGCCTTGGGCTTCATAGCTTGTTTTTTGTCCTGACATGCTGTGTGAATTATGGGACCTTATATACATATGTGTCTGCCTTTTCTAAAGGATGTCCAATCATTCAGTTGGCCACAAGTGAACTCCAATCAAGTTCTAGACTCATCTCAATGATAATCAAAGCAAATAGGGTCCACCTGACCACAATTTGGAGTGCCACAGGAAAGGTTCTGAATACTTATATGAATAAGAGATTTCAGTTTTTTTTAATTTTTAAGAAATTTGCAAACTTTTCAGAAAACATGTACTCACTTTGTCATTATAGGTTATTGACTGTAGATTGATGGACAAAATGGCAAATTTTTTCATTTAAAATCAAATCTACAGGATAATAAAGGGTTTGAATACTTTTCTGAATCTACTGCACGTACGTTTGAATGTATATACTGCATAGTGTTTAGTGTTCTTTTTTGAAATAATTTAATTTGTTAATATATGTTTTTATACATTCCGTTCTTTAGAAAAAGTTAGGAAAAGAAAATGAAACTGGAAAATTAAGGGGTTTATATTGAATGGTGTGGCATTTTAACCAAAAAGGAAAAATATAGATCAGTGTGTAGAGTTCATTTTTTGTTCAGAAAACCCCTAGTCAGGTAAAGAAATACTTTCGTGCTTAGGATCAAGTGTTTCTTTTTATTATTAATACTCTGGCTTTGACCTCAGCATGTTTCTGATTTTGTGTCTGGTTCTCCTTTGTTTTATTCCTCTTCTGTTTTGACACCTTGGATTGTTTTAAGATAACTGCTTTTTAATGTTAGGTATTACTGACTGTAAATCTGATCAGTGGACATACTAACTACCTTTTGGAGATATTTTATTTAACAATCTTTTGATCTCAAATATTTTTTTTTTTCATTTTTTCTGGTCAGCTATATCATGGAAACACTGACTGATTCTAGGTAGATCTACCCAACATTGTATAAGGAAACCAGTACTTTTTCCCCAATTTTTCTTTTCCATCTTCCTGTTCTTTTGATAGAAGCTGTTTAGCTCCTTGATTAAGGGTGGGGGGGCATTCTGGTGGCCATTTTGCTTATTTTATGTCACTTATCCACAACCAATCAGCAACTGCCTGGTCCTCAAGTGCTTGTGCAGCCAGGTGGTCACCAACCTGGGAGGCTGTGGTGTTTATTCTTGTTGTAATGTACAGCAGCCAGCAATCATTAGCTTCCCAGATTATATTTTCTGCAAAGAAAAACGTCAGCTACTGTACCCTGTGTGTTTACTGACTGCCACTGTCTCTAAATGAAACAGCAGTTTTGTTTACCTTGTTTTTTTCCTTTGGTATATGAATGCCTGATTTTGACCCCTGTTGTAATAAGGGTTTGTTTCAAGTGCATTCACCTTGTTTTGCACTCTACCCTTAAGAAATCTGAGCTGTAAATACTCCTGTATTAACAATTTGAGTCACTGTTACTGAAGGTGCCCTGTCTTCTGACCATGATTCTGTTTACTGCTAATTTAATTATCGCCTGGCACCTAAAACATTAGTGATCTATTGGACATGAAGGATATGAAAAGGTAAGGTTTTGATTTAGTTTTTTTTTGTTTTTTTTCTAGCTGGATCATTAATTTTACCCCTAGTTTTGCATCCAGATGCTTGAGTAGATGTGGTCTCTCTGTGTCTCCTACTCTGGAGTTGCCTGGTAGAGCTCAAGGTTGTGCATGAAAGGTACTCTCAAATGCAACTTAAAAATTTTTGCAGAGTGGAAACTGTGACAGTTGTTCGTATGCATGTGCTTAGTAATTCATCAGAATTGTTGTACTTTAAAGAGAAGGTAAATACAATGAAAGAAAGGCTATCACCTACTGACTATGTATATCTAGGTGTCATTTGATCAGCGAATACAGGAGAGTCCACCAAAGCCTACCCAGAAGACAACTATTCTTCTTGGTTCCTTTACATTTGGACTTATTTGCTTTTTTTCATATTGAACTGTATTTTTATATGAAACCCTAACTCTTATTTGCCTCAGGCTCAGTTATGGGACACATTCTGCTGGTAGTAGTTGTAAAAGGAAGCACACAGAAACAATTTTAAGGGTTGGGGAAACCGTCACCGTATAGTATCACTCTTTCTCTTTTGGTCAGTACAAACAGCCTAGCTGCATAAACATCAGCACAGACAACATATTGGTGGCAAGATGGCATATTTGTAGAGGCAGGGATGGTGAAAAGGATGTCAGAAACAATGCGGAATCCTGGGAGCAAGGTGATGTCATTGGGGAGGGACAGCACGTTACTTTATTCTGCGGAAGGAGTCCGATCGTCTGGTTGTAGTACGGGAAGTAGACTCTTTTGTGGATCGTCCTTCCTGTGAGACAGCAGAGAAATGGGGTAGTGCACTGGCTTTTTCTCTTCTCTTGTGGGTTCACGCCACACATCGGGTCCTTTAGCTGCCCCCTACTCGCACATGTGAAAGAGAGTATGAAGACAAAACAGAGTGCCATTATGAAGAATGCTGCACATCCTCTTTCTGCCACACACACATTAAGTTCTTTCACTCAATGAATTATTCAGCAGAAGTGCATCAAGAAACACCACAATGTCTATATAATGCCTCCCTGTGACTGTGACTGCTGTTTTTATCTTTAACTGAGTCAGAGGTTGTTCTTTCTTTTATTAATTCTGGCATGTATTTTAGGGGATTGTTGTTGTTTGTTATTATACTCATTTATTTATCAAATTTCTTTAAAAAGCTATTCACTTAACAACATCTTCTTCTTTTTCTTTTGGCTGCTCCCGTTAGGGGTTGCCACAGCAGATCATCTTTTTTCATATCTTCCTATCCTCTGCATCTTGCTCTATTACAACCATCAACTGCATGTCCTCTCTCATTACTTAACAACATAGTATGTATAAAAGTAAGCTTCATCAAAAATACCAATTATTTTTATTTGCAATTTTCAAATTTATTTACACATTCACACATTAAACCTTCAGCACTGATCCGGGCTCAGTGTCAATTGGAGTTTTCTAGTGTGACCATAGTGAGGTGCTCAAATAACAATGGAAGAAGCTCAAACCTTAGCCAGTTCATTATAATACAATGAAGTATTTTTTAAACCTTAAAAACAGTCTCTCAGATTCAATATTAGAATTGGCACTCTTTTAAGAGTTCAAAATCCGGGATCCCTATTCTGCTGGACTCGCTGAGACTCTTTCAGAAATTTTTACATAAATCCTCTTCCGTGGAGATTGTGGTCACTTCTGTTAAGAAGACTTGATACCCATACCGTTCTGCCTGCAGCCTATAGGTGCACTAATATGTGGAGTTCTGGCCATCTATTTTAAAGTCACCAGGCAACTGGGAAGCAACTGGGATGCCCACTGATGTTAGTGGAAGGTCCTAGCAACATTCATCTTGTGCATGGCTTTCCATGATTGGTTTCTAGTCTTAATCGGGGGAAACAAGAAGAAGATACTCTGGGGCATCAAGAGTTCCTTTTACACTGTCCTTCTCTTGTGCTCCCAGCCTTTACATCATAAGGAGAAATGAACCATTACCATGACACCATTTATGTTATAATTTTGTAGGATAAACCCTATTTTGAACTATGAGAGTCTTCCCCCAAATCCACGGCATGACACTACATGGTTAAATGTTTTTGCTCAGTTCACAGTGTATTTTGCTTGCAGGTACAGTGTGAAATCTGTCGGTGGGATGATGTGCAGCTGTACTGTATTTCTTATCCCATCTCATAATATCTGCTTTGTGAACCAGACAGTCATTGATATGGTGATTATTTACACTCACGAGAGCAATGAGAGGTTCCTTTTGTCTTTAGCCATAATAAATGTCCTTAATTTGCATACATGCCTAGGATCTGAAGACACGCAAGGAAGGTAAAAAGAGAATGACGCATCTCACATAAAAATAGACAGAACAGTGCTTTGAAGTGAACAAGCAGAATATCTGCCGCAAGCGTGCAGAAATCCTTTTACGTTATTTTGTACTGTTCTGTAAAACAACTAAATTCCATAGTTACAAATAAAGACTACATTGTAACATTAGATCACTGAACAATACATAAAACAAACTGCTACTTTAATCAGCAGGGAACAACACTGAGAAAGACGGTTACAATTTAAGACAATAAGGTTGGCAGGTCAAAATCCTGTAAAAATCATGTAAACAAGTGATGCTTACATAATCTTGACCTAGTAATGACATTTTTGTACTTAGCCATTATGTGATAATCTCACCAAGGCCCATAAAGCATTACTTCATTTTAAGAAAATCATTACTGAGAATTCATAACTGCGAGACAGCAGGAGGTTTATGTTAATAGTCTTATAAGCCTCCATTTAGGATGTTATTCATTCTTAGAAGGCAATGCACTGTATCTTACACCTGAAATGTATATTTAAATATGCACAGCATGCTACCCATTCAATTGAACAGGACGAACTGGATTCTGTGTTGTACATACAACAATTATCAAAGACTAACAGTCATTTTGATAAAAATATGGCCATAGTAAATATAAAACCAGCACCCCTCGGTAAATTAACATTGAAATATCAATTTAGTGAATCCCATCAAATAAACCTTTGAAAGATCTGAAATTTTACGGTGACACGAGATTTTACAAATGATTTGCATATTGTGTTAATCCTTTCTATTACACTGGGCTAATCTGAAGATTCATACCCACTTTATCTTAATTTAGCATTTTTCCCAAGGTTACTCCGTATAATAGTGTAACTTGCCCCCTTTACAGGAATGTGTATTTAAAATCCACTTGTGCTAAATGCTATTTCTAACCTAATTAGCAAAAATATGCAGAGCGTGAGAGTACACACATGCTGCCCGAGAGCTAAGCTCATTGAAACGCAGGGACTAGCACTTACATGAAAATATGTTTCCCCAAGGGCTTGGTTACACAGCAGGATATCTTAAGGAAAAGGATTTGATGTTTCAGTGTGATTTTTATAAGTTTAAAACTTGACATTATGATATTAGTGCATGAATTACTCTTTGTTATTTATTAAGAAAATATAGAATGATTCAAGAGGCTCCAATATATCTGAACATCAGTGAACGTTGTTTTATTAAATAGTACATTTCTTTACATTACTTGCAAAAGAGCACTGATTCTCTATACAGCTTTTAGTGGTTAATCTAACATATAAAAGAGATGATTCTTGTGTTGTAATCCTTCAATGTGGGAATTGTTAAACCTTAATTTAAGAAATCAGATTTTGATTTCAAAAATTCTTAAGAACTATAAGCACATTTCAAATTTAGCTTTTCTCTGTAAAGTTCTGGATAAACTGCAATCATGCACTTAAAATTTTTCTTTTAAAAATACATTTATGAGAAATATCAGTCAACACAGTCTTTGTCTTATAAATTATGTATTATTGTCTATCAGGGCAGCAAATACATGTCCTTGTGTTTTTTGATGAAAGCACAGCTTTAGTTACTATAGATTGTAGGATCCTGCTGTAAAGGTTTTAAGAATTTAAGTGATGTTTTTGTATTTTGTCTTCCTTGATTCATTTCATAGTTACCAAATCTTTCATATGCATAAAATGTATGATGCAAGTGTTTTTATACCTGTCTCCAGTAAATAGGGTGTTGTTCGAGGGTTTGTATGAATACCATTTTTGTATTAATCATTATATTTTACCATTAGGACATGCAATTCAGAAACATGATATTAATTTTCTTCCTGACCTTCTACTGTATTTGTCAAATATGCCAAACCATGTTTTTTTTCCATTATATTTTATAAAATGTGGATGAGTGTTATTATTTGTCTTTCTGGATGACCCATCATTTATGTTGTTTGACGTCCCTTTTCTAGGATATACATGTAACTGTCCTGATGAGAAACAACCCCACGTTAACTACAACAACATCCGCTACACTGTCCATTCATACTCTGTATCCTTGACTTGAAGCCATGACATTCTCAGGATGTTCTGCTTACCTGTTTATGTCTATTGGGCCTGCCCAGCCAAAGCTCTATCCCTTTTAGCTAACTCACTACCAAGATGAAGTCAGCTTACAGCTACACATCTGTCCTTATTTAACTATACAGAGCATATGTCTATAAGTCAGCTGACAGAGCTATAAACTTAATCATTGATAACAGGATGATGGTTCTCTGGTTTCAAGTATTTTTAGATTTTAACAATAGTTACAGAAAGTATTTTTATTATTATTGTGCAGATGCCTTTATGCAAAGCGACTTACAAATCAAGTTATAACATATACAAGAATGATTAAAAGGTGCAGGCTTCAAAAGTAAGAGTATAAGATAAAAGCCAAGAAAAAGGGAGTAGTACTACTATTATATAATTATACCTGCAACTAGACTAAGACAAAAATCAACGTCCAAAGCTCTTTGGCAGCATAATACCAGCGATCCTGTAGAAGAGAAACTAAGCAGTTCCAAAATATTTCATGAATATGTGTGTTTTCAAAATACACCTAAACATGAATAAATTGGATACAGTTCAGATTCATAAAGGGAGATAATTCCACAGATTTTGAGTAAGAATGGAGAAGCATTGTCCAGTCCTGTTACACCTGTCAAAAGGAGGGACGGTCATCAGACAGGCTGAGGTGGAATAGACTTCTTAAAGGGACATATAAGGCCAAAGACTGGAGATATTGAGAATCAGAACTATTTAAAGAGCTGTAGTTAGAGACAAGAGTTTTGAACTGGATTCTTGCTGCAACAGGGTAAGAGACTGAAGCAGAGACATAGTAGGAGTGAAACAAGGAATTGAGAACACCATCGAGCTGCCTCATTCTGAAAGAGCTGGAAAGGTCAGATACCAGTTAAAGGAAACACTGCTAGGAGAGACGTACAGTAGTCCAGCCAAGAGAGAACAAGTGCCTGAACGAGAGGTTGCATAGCATAATTAGTGAGGCAAGGTCAAATCCCCTAAATTTTATGAAGAACAGGATTGGGTCTTTGAAGAATATATATCTGATGAATGAAGGCAAAAAGTCCAGAGTCATGCCAAGATTACTAACCATAACTGATAGTGAAAGGGTGACATCTTCAAGAGTAATCAGATGGCAAGCACTAGATATCTGACTATGAAACGTTAAATGTAATGTCATAATGAGATTGCAGAGAGACAGTTTGAGATCTAGGCTGAAAGCTATAGGTTGTAAGAGGGAAATGAGATCTGTGCAACATCAGTACAGAGTTGACAGGAGATGCCCTGAGAAAGAATAACATTATATAAGGAACAAAAACAGAGAGAAAAGAGAAGTGGACCCAACAGTGATGCTTGGAACATAGCTGTGCAGAATTTCTGGGTGAAGATAAGGATATAGACCATGAACCACTAAAGAATAAGATAAAAGACCAATGCAGAACCACTGACTGCAACCTTATGGAGGAAAGACATAAGCAAGGAGTGGTTAACAGTATCTAAAGCTGATGAAAAGTTAAGCAGGATAAGGACAGAGAACAGAGAAGCAACTTGATCAGATCTTAGAGCATTTGTGACTGAAAGCAGTGCCGTTACCATAGAGTAACCCTTGTAGAATTTAGATTGAAAATGATCTGGTAGATTGTCATTTGAGAGAAGAAGCGGGAGTTGTTCGTGGGCTATGCATTCTACAGCCTTGGGCAGAAATGGCAGAAGGGAGACAGGATGGCAGTTGTCAGTGGCAGACAGGTTAAGAGAGGGCATCTTGAGAACTGTGATTACATGAGACTTCTTGAAATCAGAAAGCAACATACTAGAGGTCAGTGGATCATTAGAAAGAAAAGAATGTAGGGAACCAAGGAAGGAAAGATGAACCGAAGAAGATATGAAGGAACCTGGGTCCAGTGACAGGTGGCGGGGGGTCTGCGGTTACAGAGTAGGTCAGAAATGTCAGAGTCATATACAAGAGAGAATGCGGAATGAGAAAAGCTACGTAGAGGTAAGTCAGGGAATGTTTTTGGAGTCTTGAACTGTTTTTGTATATTGGTGAATTTGGAAGTGAAGAAAAGCAAAACCATCAGTTGATTTGGACGTTGGTTTTGGAGCAACTGAAGGACTTAAGAAAGACTTGAAAGTACAGAATAGGCAGAGAGGACTTCTTTCTGAGGACACAATCAAGTTTTGAAAGAAGGATTTCTTTGCAGATAGCAGGGATGCAGAGAAGGAAGATGGGAAGGGGTGGCTATTTCTTCTTACAGCAAGCACTTTCAGCAGAGAGCAGTTCCATGCAAGCAAAAAATGAATAGAACATAGCTATGGCTGCAGAGGAAAGGTAGGAGCAGTGTGACAGACAAGAGGACAATGGATTTTGAGATAAGAATAGAGGAAGGCAAAAAAAGTGCTTGTTTCAGTGCCCAATGAGAGCTGAGCAATGTGATAAAGAGAAAGGGGTGCAGACAGGACAAAAGCAGAAAGGGTGGTAGGACATAATAAGAAAGATTTTGATGCATCATGATAACTGAAGGTGAAGAAGGAGGAGGAGGAGGTGGAAGAGGCAGAAAATGAAAAAGTGGTCTGTATGCAAGGGAGTGATGGATGGGGAGAGAAGAAGGAGAGGAGAGGTTGCGTGGGAACCCATTGAAATCTACAAAACTTTCACTGTTTTTGGATATTGGTGACTTTGGAGTCGGTGTACTCAAATCAGCTGGAAGTTCTTTCCAAGCAGGACTCTCCCGCTATCTAAACTATCTCCACGAGTCGTGAATTTGTCAGTTGGGAATATTAAGTGAATAGGTTGTTCTAGTTTTAGCAGCAAACACCTGTGTCTCAAAAAGTTGAATCACTTAATTTCAAAAATTTACTGTTATGTTTCAGACAGGGTTTCATTCCTAGGTGAAATGTGCTTTCCTTTTGTTAATTTTTGTTATTTTTTTACTATTGGTTTAATAAATAATAATCATGTTTTCTGTTGTATGTATTGTCTGTTAATTTTGTGTTTATGTTTAGGTTAGATTTGTGTCTATGTTTTATATGTTCATTTTATGCTAAATGGAGCCTGGTGGGGAGCAGGACCACCTGATGCTGCAGTTGGGGGCCCGTCTCCAAGGAATTTAAGAATAAACTGCAAGTAAAATATCAGCTTCAGCTTTGAGGTTTCTCCTGTCTTGCGAATTGTGCTTTTCATTTAGATTTTTGAATTTCCTGTTTTTTGGATTTAATTAGGCAACTCTATTTGTTTTCTTTTTTTGTACCTGCCTATTTTATTATATTACTAGCAAAATACCTGCGCTTCGCAGCGGAGAAGTAGTGTGTTAAAGATGTAATGAAAAAGAAAAGGAAACATTTTAATAATAACGTAAAGTGATTGACAATGTAATTGTGTTGTCATTGTCATGAGTGTTGCTGGCATATATATATATATATATATATATATATATATATATATATATATATACATACACACACACACATATAAACATATATATAAATATATATATACATATATACAGATATATGTATACACATATACTGTATATACACATATATATACAAATTTACATATATATATCTACTTATATAAACTGCTCAAAAAAATTAAAGGAACACTTTGAAAACACATCAGATCTCAATGGGAAAAAGAAATCCTGCTGGATATTTATACTAATATAGACTGGGTAATGTGTTAGGAACGAAAGGATGCCACATCGTTTGATGGAAATGAAAATTATCAACCTACAGAGCCCTGAATTCAAAGACGCCCCAAAAATCAGTGTGAAAAAATTATGTGGCAGGCTAGTCCATTTTGCCAAAATTTAATTGCAGCAACTCAAAATTGTACGCAGCACTTTGTATGGCCCCTGTGTTCTTGTATACATGCCTGACAACATCGGTGCATGCTTCTAATGAGATGACAGATGGTGTTGTGGGGGATCTCCTCCCAGATCTGGACCAGGGCATCACTGAGCTTCTGGACAGTTTGAGGTGCAACCTGGTGGCATTGAATGGACCAAAACATAATGTCCCAGAGGTGTTCTATTGGATTTAGGTCAGGAAAGTGTGGTGGCCAGTCAATGGTATCAATTCCTTCATCCTCCAGGAACTGCCTGCATACTCTCACCACATGAGGCCAGGAATTGTCGTGCACCAGGAGCCACTGTACCAGCATAGGGTCTGACAATGGGTCCAAGGATTTCATCCTGATACCTAATGGCAGCCAAGGTGCCTTTGTCAAGCCTGTAGCGGTCTGTGTGACCCTCCATGGATATGCCTCCCCAGACAATCATTAACCCACCACCAAACTGCTCATGCTGAATGATGTTACAGGCAGCATAATGTTCTCCATGGCTTCTCCATACCCTTTCACTTCTGTCACGTGCTCAGGGTGAACCTGCTCTCATCTGTAAAAAGCACAGTGCACCAGTAGTGCATCTGCCAATTCTGGTATTCTATGGCGAATGCCAATCGAGCTGCATGCTGCTGGGCAGTGAGCTCAGGGCCCATTAAAGGACATGGGGCCCTTGGGCCACCCTCATGAAGTCTTTCTGGTTATTTGGTCAGAGACATTCACACCAGTGGCCTGCCGGAGGTCATTTTGTAGGGCTCTGGCAGTGCTCATCCTGTTCCTCCTTGCCGAAAGGAGCAGATACTGGTCCTGCTGATGGGTTATGGACCTTCTATGGCCCTCTCCAGCTCTCCTAGAGTAACTGCTTGTCTCCTAGAATCTCCTCCATGCCCTTGAGACTGTGCAGGGAGACACAGCAAACCATCTGGCAATGACACGTATTGATGTGCCATCCTGGAGAAGTTGGACTACCTGTGCAACCTCTGTAGGGTCCAGGTATCGCCTCATGCTACCAGTAGTGACACTGACTGTAGCCAAATGCAAAACTAGTGAAGAAACAGTCAGAAAAGATGAGGAGGGAAAAATGTCAGTGGCCTCCACCTGTTAAACCATTCCTGTTTTGGGGGTCATCTCATTGTTGCCCCTCTAGTGCATCTGTTGTTAATTTCATTAACACCACAGCAGCTGAAACTGATTAACAACCCCCTCTGCTACTTAACTGACCAGATTAATATCCCATAAGTTTCATTGACTTTATGCTATACTCTGATTAAAAAGTGTTCCTTTAATTCTTTTGAGCAGTATATATTAGGGGTGGGACTTGATTAAAAAAATGTATCTAATTAATTAGAGGCTGTGTAATAATTAATCTTGATTAATTGTATGTAATCACACATGAAAATTTGCCCCAAATCGCAAATGTTTTTTTTTAATTTAAAAGGGTTTTAGTGGGCGAAAGAATCAAATAATAGACATGGACATGAATATTTTAAACTCAAGCTCTTTTAATTTCTGAAAAAAAAAATGCTTTTAAACTGCATTTCAATTCAAAACAGAAACGAAAATATCATCCCTGGCTAAAATTGGGCAGACTTAAAAATAAAGTGGTATTTTAAGTACTTTAAGTACATTTTCAGAATGGTATTGTCTTTAAATAATAATAACAAAAATTTCAACATAAAGTGCAGTTTTTCTTCTTAAAAAATAAGGCAGAAACATAAAAGGTAATTTGACCAGCTTCACCTTTAAACTCTGAGTAACCTTAGCCAAACTTATTTTGTACATTAGGCTAAAACAGTGTGATCATGAACATTTTGTAATTAGATGTAATTGGAATTACTAACGGTCACGGAAGTCCAATGATCCCCAGTAAGAGCCACAAAGTCCGCTTTCTGTAACGCATTTAATTTTGCTTGCTTTTCAGTGTGCACAAAACCATGCTTTTATCAAGGCTTCCGTCGGATAGTCTTTTGAAATGAAATTTTCCTCCGATCAGTCGTAGGAACGCGCTTTATTCCGACTCTAACATTTTTGTAGCTCTGATGTGTGCATCAATGTAATCGATGTACTGTACCAGGAAATCATGCATTGACAAAAGTTCCCCTTTGCTTGGAATTGAAAGTGTGATTAAATGCGTTATTTTTTTTAATGCATTATGGAGTACATGCATCGAAGCTTCTCAGCTGTGCTTGTGCTAAGAAAAGGAAACATTTTAAAAATAACGTAACATGATTGTGAATGTAATAGTTTTGTGACCGTTATGAGTGTTGCTGTCATCAAGGATTTGATTATAATTTCTTTCAATCAGGTTTGTATTTGGACAGTTTGCACAAAACCACGCTTTTATCAAGGCTTCCGTCGGGTAGTCTTTTGAAATGAAATTTGCCTCCAATCAGTCTTAGGAACACGCTTTGTATCCATTATTCATAAAGCTTCAATTGGTTATCTGTCTTTCTGCGTTAACTGCATATTTTTTCATACGCCTCAAACCAAAGGGATGCAAGGGTAAAATGAATTGGGAAGCGCGCGTACATACTCAGTGTTCCCCCTATTGGGAATCGAACCTCGGATATCAGTGCTAGAGGCAAAGCCTCTACCATTGCGCCGCGGCGTGTGGTTTGTCTATTTGAGAGTATGTAGATCGGGGTATATATTTACATATATATATATATACCTGCGCTTCGCAGCGGAGAAGTAGTGTGTTAAAGAAGTTATGAAAAAGAAAAGGGAACATTTTAAAAATAACGTAACATGATTGTCAATATACAGGTACGGTAATTGTTTTGTGAGTGCTATGAGTGTTGCTGTCATCAAGGATTTGATTATCATTATTTCTTTCAATCAAGTTCGTATTTGTAGGATGTGTTGTGTTCAAGTTACATTCCGTGTTTGTCAATTGTTGTAAAGATAACAGGTTTAATTCATCGATTCGTTTCTTACTGCATCAATAAACAGCTCGTCTTCCTCTTTATCTGAGACGTGACACACTGCATGCATGGGTTTATTTTTACACTGTCTTCCTTTAGCGGGACATTGACTTTTTCCACCGTGTGCTTTGTTTCCGCAGTAGCTGCACTTATGAATATGCTTGTATGTATCACACGCTTCATATTTTTTTGCTGCCTTCTCAATTGTGTAATTCGGTTTTTGTTCAGCCCTCTTTGGAACTGTTGCTTTTTGTCTGTGCACTGCGTCAGTTCACGTGAGCCGCTCGGTGTACATGCATCGAAGTTTCCCAGCTGTGCTGGTGCCATCTCGTGTGATGTCCACGGCTGTATGTAATGTCAGCTAAGACCCGGCACTTAAAAGTTTCTCTCGCAGTTTCGCTGAGTTTGTGCCAAACACCACCCTGACCATCTCATCTTCCTCTGCATAAGCACAGTCCTTCACCCGTGAATATTAAGCGGCAGTGTTTCTATTGGATTGCCGCTGACAGACGGCCTTATATGGGCAGGCACTAAATTACGTGGTAGGCGTAACTCCGCCTCCCACAGGCATCGAGCAGAAGTCTATTATAGTATATGGACGAAAAAATAGGTTCCAGTTATGACCATTACGCGTAGAATTTTGAAATGAAACCTGCCCAACTTTTGTAAGTAAGCTATAAGGAATGAGCTTGCCAAATTTCAGCCTTCTACCTACACGGGAAGTTGGAGAATTAGTGATGAGTCAGTGAGTCAGTCAGTGAGTGAGTGAGTGAGTGAGTGAGTCAGTGAGGGCTTTGCCTTTTATTAGTATAGATAGTAATAATAGCAACTCAATACTCAAAACGAGGAACACCCAGAATTGAACTGGCAACGTTTTGGTTATAACGCAGTAGTTCTTACCTCTGCACCATCCAAGAAGACACTTCAAGTATTTTTTCTTTGGTTATATTCTTGAATAAAAGTGCACGTTTATTTAATATATGGACTAAAGTCTTCATACATTATAAACTTCACGTCATTATTACTATAACATGGAAAAAGTTTCTGTTTTATTTATGTGTTTAGAATTTCTTGCCTCACATTTCCTGTCATCTTACATTAACCCACATCATTGCAGACACGGAACAAACATTAGATGCATGTATTCCAAATAATAATATATTATTTACCCTATACAACTCCATGCACCTCACACCCAGATAAAGAGACTTGAGCTGGGCAAACTTCAGCTGCATCAGTGGTGGGATGGGAGAGCAGGCTGCTTGCTGCTTGTGCTGATCGACACATTTGCAAAACACAGACACTGATGGAGATGTGCGAAGGGATTTAAGGTGACTCGGGATAACAACATTTTTTCGTAGGCTACAGGGACTCTAGTGTTAAAAAGTTTTATTTGGTTGTGTTTGGTTGTGTGATATTTGTGAGTACAAAAGCCTTCACTCCACTTTTGGGTCTTATGTTTTGAGGGTGACCTGCGGTAAAGAGCAGGTCTGGTTTGTGTTTTTTAGGCCTGCATTCCTTATTGAAATGCAGTATCATAACATCTACCAATGCATATACAGTGTCTCTTCAGCACTGAACTACAGAGGAACTGGAATCCATTGTTGGGGACATTCTTGTACACACGTTCTCTCATTTCAAAATAATTAGACGTCTATTTTCTGGAACTGGAAAACTCAAATAAAACAGAATGAAGAATTCATGCTTGAAACTATGAGATGGAAATGCAATGCATTGCACCAATATCCTATTGTTTAATGTTGTTTTAATTAGTTCTAGATTTTATGTCAAGGGTAAAACAGTTATTACTTATTTTTTAGCTGACACCTTTTATCCAAGGCGACTTACAGCTGGTTACATGACTTTTGTTTTTTTCCCCAAAATAGAGCAAAGGCTTTGTTTGTAGTCTTTGATTTTTTTTTTTTTATTAAGGGTTTGTTTTTTGCTCTCTTTTGTTTTGCTTATTACATAGGGCATCACTTAAGTAATTTGCTTTTCAGTTTTATTCTGTTTGTACATTTTGCATTCTTTGTTTATATTTCCTTGGGACACTTTTGCTGTTTTTACTCTATTTTTGGACATGTCTTTGTTCAATAAATCTCTAATTATAAAGGAACACTGATTTTGTTATTTAGGACCAGAGACTTCTGATGAATCCTGTCTTCCTTTCTAAATTAATTAAATTTAAAGCCTTTTACCACTTTTGCTGTGCCTGGGCATGCTGAAAGCCTGCTTGTAGATTTTGGGGAAAGGCTCCCTATGATATTAGGCCTTTGTGGAACTAATAAATAAACTAACAAATAAAATCTGCTTTGGTAATCATACCACTAAGAGGTGTAATACAGGCCAAAGTTAAGACTCACAATGCAGACATGCATTCTGCGAGATGATGTATTTGTAATTGTGAAGTCTGTTGGTGTCATGGTAGCAGCAATTTTGTCCACTGTCTTCTATCAACTCTCGTACTGTTCAGCATCTCTCAGACCAAGTATCTCCTATTTATAACTTTAACACAGGCTAAAAGTCTGTGTGTCCCTTCTAAAACCCTCTCAAGGCTTGTCAAAGGATACAGTTCCTTTCCATATTGGCCGGGTCTCTGTCAAGCTTCTAACCCAGCCCAGACTGTGAAGCACCCTGGCAGACAACTGTCTTCCCACCCTGGCAGATGCTACAATACTTTCACGCAAGCTCACTAATGAACACTGAGTGAGTGATTCATACCATACCCATACAATTTTGTTTGCAAAAGGTCCAAAGGGTCAATTAGGGTCTCCCAAGTATGTCAGATACCTGCTTTTGAAGGTTTAATTTATTTCTCTATCAAATACATTTTACAATGTGTGGAAGAGAGTATGTGCCATGGAAAAATAAAATATTTGAACTTCACAGTTGGGAAACTCCTCCTCTTGAATAATAAAGTTTAAAGACCTAACCCAGCCCACTTTTCTCCAGGCATGTAATGTGGAGTTTTGATGAGCTTAGTTCTTAGGCAGCCTAGCCATTCTCATGCTTTGCTGTTGTGACTAATTAGAGACAAAATAACTCAAAAAATAAACAAAGTGTTCAGCTATTTTTATTAGTCAGCAGAGCTCCATGGAAATAAGGGTGTGGATTCAGAGCTATAATTGGAGTCACCTAGTTCAAGCTAAGTTTACATGCAACTCCTTTACAAACATAGAAGAAACTGGGAATTAGCTTGACTAATTTTATACATTATATTGAATATCTGCTTATAAGAAATAAAAATACAAAATTGCAAATTAGCTGGCATAAAAACATTTACCAATATATGATATGATGGACCTCACCTACGAGGGCGACTTTATTGCAATTAAATATTATTCTTTAGCTCATCTAAAGAATGACAATTATTAAATAACAATCAGATTACACAGTCTTTAATAATTTAAAATCTTTGCCTTATACTTAGATTAAGTATAAAAAAAAAAATTGGTATGATCATATTCATAGTATAATAATTGATTATTTTTTATGTATTTCTGGTTGTTATGCCTCTTAAAAACAAGATTAAAGAATAAAAGGTGACAGAAGTAATGCAGATTAGAATGTTGTATACAGCTTTGTAGTAAGGTAATGCAGATATAGAAGACATACCTGGAAAATACTGTCTATGCCCTCATGTAAATAAGAGTTTTAAATTAATAAATTGACTTTTAAGACTGAGATCTTTAGTGATTATGTATGCTACTAAACGCGTCAAAGTTAAGAAATTTGAAACAAAGAAGCATTTCAAGTAAAGGCATAAAATAATGCAGTGTAAAGGAACAAACAATATATTCTTAGTGGTTATTAATTCAGTTTTTCTTTGACTACCTTCATAAATTGTACTCATACAGGAGTCTATGGAATATAATCCTACTATGTATAGTACATTATATTTATACTGTCTGAAATGTTGAAGTGTTTAACACTAATTTAATAAAATATTCCAATTTGAAAATTAGATCATACCAGATTTGTGCTCCCATGTATTGTTCACTAGACAGCCTGCAACAACATTATGTTGAGTTAGCAAGTGTAGCAGCAAGCTATGTTTTAAAAACTAATAGCAATAAAACAAAACTGACGGCAACAAATGCCACAAATTTGAATATCGCAGTAAAATATTCTGTGCCTGAATAAGTTGCCAAATACAAATACCTGCAATCTCTACTTCAGAAATAAAGCAGATTCTGTAACCACTATAGGAACGAGAGATGGCCTGACCATGCTGTATCTGGTAAGCTTAACAAATTATACAAGAATAAAGCTCTATCAAAAGCCACTAATATAAAGCTGATAAAGTCATCGATATGGAGTGTGGTCATGGATTGGAAAGATGAAGATTGCATAAAAAAGATCTAGCAAAGTTTGAAATGTATTGCCTTTGTAAAAGACATCATAAATCATAGATGGAAAAAAAGACAAATGAAGCTGCATTGTATAATATTATATATATTGTCACACTTGTGCGCTTAGGAGGCAGTCAACAAGCCCAGAGGTGAGCAATTTATCATCTGACAGGGGATTGTATTGTGGTAATGATACCTCTCTCTCTATTCTTATAGAACAAAGGAAGAAAAATAATCCACTCACACCATCAACAAATCCCACCCTGGAAAACGACTCCACAACAATACCCGCTTCCGGTCCAATTCTGATGACGTCACTTCTGTCCAGCCCGAATGACGTCACTTCCGGTCCATTGATGATGACGTCACTTCCTTCCAGCCAGAATGATGTCACTTCCGGTGTTTTGTTGATGATGTCACATGCCACATTGTCTCCAATTGCCATTTTGTCTACTGTATAAAAGCCATCCATTTTGATACCCTATTGTCGAATGTCTAATTGAATTTTGAAGCTATTTTGACCATTTATTGCATCCAAGCAATATAGGGGGCAATACCCCAACACTTAATATTTTGTTTGTGATCTTATTTCATCACAATATATATATACCAGAACATAAGTGGCTGATTTGAATTGCATAATTTAAATATGTCTCAAGTTAGTAACTGAAATACAGGAGATATGACGTACAACAATCAGCAAGTCCAAAATAGAGCTCTGAATGAAATGTATTTAAGATATCATTGAATGTACCAGTTGAAATACACTCACCTGCTACTTTATTAGTTACGCCTTGCAAGGATTAAGTTCGACCCCCTTTTCTTTTCAGAACTGGCATAATTCTTCTTGCCATAGATTCAAAAAGGTACTGTAAGCATTCCTCAGGGATTTTGGTCAATATTGACATGATAGCATCATGCAGTTGCTGCAGATTGTTGGATGCACATCTATGATGTGAATCTCCCATTCCATCACATCCCAAAGGATTCAGATCTGGTGACTTTGGAGGCCATTTGAATACAGTGAACTCATTGTCATGTTCAAGAAACCAGTTTGAGATGATTTGAGCTTTGTGACATGGTGTGTTATCCTGTTGGAAGCAGCCATCAATAGATGTTCTTCTGTATACCTCAGTTGTAATGAGTGGTTAGTTGAGCTAATGTTGGCGATCTATCTGCTCAAACCAGTTTATCCTGTCTCCTCAGACCTCTGGCATTAACAAGGCATTTTAGCACAGAGAACTGCCGTTCACTGGATATTTTTCCTTTTTCAGACCGCTCTCTGTAATCCCTAGAGATGGTTGTATGTGAAAATCTGAGTAGATCAGTAGTTTCTGAAATACTCAGATCATCCCGTCTGGCACCAATAACCATGCCACATTCAAAGTCACTTAAATCGTCATTCTTCCCCATTCTGATTCTCAGTGTGAACATCAGCAGGTTGTCTTGACAATGCCTACAGGCCTAAATGCATTGAGTTTCTGCCATGTGATTGGCTGATCAGATATTTGTGTTAACAAGCAGTTGAACAGGTGTATCTAATAAAGTGACCGGTGAGTTTATAACTTCCATTTCAGTCAACATCTGTCTCATATATGGCATATTCAGGTATTCATTTGTGAGTTAGATACAGGATTTTACATGCAATTCCGGTCAGAAAGGCAATTTAGTAAAGGTTGCTGATGAGAAATATATTCATTGTTTTAAACCAAGTTAGAACTATACTGACGTTTCCATATCAGAATCAGTTTTAATTGAATGCAAAGGATGCTGACATACTGTGGAAGGCCCCTTAAATCAAAGAGAAAGGGTAACATTTCTTGAGCTGTACTGGAAATTCTGTGAGAAGCATTTGTTTTGTAAATATTTATTTGGAAAAAGTTAGCGGCTACCCAAGGGTTCCTGTCAGAGAACTTGTTCATTACTGCCATGTACGGTATCCAAATGTAATCTTCACGCAAAGCTGGCAGTCGTCAGAGTATGAATTTTACATGAGGTCATATTGGCCAATCAAGCAAACCCGTGGGGGGCATTTCAAAGATGTGACACAAGCTGAGAACTCTATGAAAAACGACCAAAAATTCTTAAAACTGCATAAATAAAGTAGTTAGGGTTTGTGTTGGTTCAAGAGATTTTGGCTACACATGTTGTCTTCTGCTCTCATTTGTAAAAATCCCTGTGGATTAAAGATGCCTTAGTTATTTGTAATTCGGTTTTCATTAACGTTAAATACAGGGTAGAATAAGATTAAAATGGAAAAACAAAGTGAGTCAAATAGACTGTTATTCTAAACAAGAATAAAAGAGCACTCCCTGTATTTTATATTACATCTTTGATGGTGAACAATATCCTAGAACCATCCAAAATTATAATTAGAAAATCATAAGATAAACAGGTTGTGGCTTGTTCGTTTTGGGCTGTGCCACCTGTAGCAATTGAACCCATAATTTAGTGGTTTCCAATCCAGCCAATTAGTCACAAGACCTCACTGCTTGCTGGAGAAACATGCAAATTTGCTTCATATAAAAAATGCTGCAAGCTTCCAAATGCATCGTCTAATCCTAACAAGACATAGGAGGTTAATAAGATACAATTCAAACCATCCACTAATGCAAAACATATTGAAAGGAAGGTTATGTTTGTGACAGTACTTCAGGTGTGACTTGCTATTATGTAATAGTTTTTTTTCTTACAAAATACATATTGAATGAGCACCATGGATTTTAAAATGAGTAATTTCAAAGCAGGAACCCTGAAATAAATATAAGTAAATAGCACTCCTGAGATGTTAAAACATTTTTTTTTACTAATGGAGAGTAAAACAGCATCTCACAGTAATGAGAATGTAAAAAACGCTGTTGTCAGATGCGGAAGTTAGCTACATCTGGCCTGAATTCTGTGAAAACTAACAATATGACTTGATAATTGAGTTCTTTCCCCAGTACAGCTGAACTCCATGACTTTGTATAACATCCCTACTTGACAAATTAGCAGTCCTGTATTCTTTGGACTCTATCTTGGTTTTCTTTTTTTTTCTGTGAGCTTCATGAAGCCACTCAAATGTTCTGCCCTTGCGAAACACTTTCTTATTAACAATAATTCTGCTCTTTTTCAGTTGTGCTAGATGGTTTTGCAGTGTATTATTCATATCATATGGTAGCCTGAGGCTTAGTTTTTCAAGCTTTGTAATGAGTTTTCCAATCGTGTCATTAAGTGGTTTTTACATTGTTTGTGCAATGATGTTCTCTGCTGCTCTGCTTTAATCCCTTTGTCTAATCCTCAAGTCTGAGTGTGTAAAGGCCTACTTATAAAGCCAAAAGTACAACAAGAAACAGATATTAGTGCCCATTCTATTTTTTGGTCCGTTTAAAACAGAGACATTTCTTTTTGTGTTATGAGTACCAGTATTATTCACTGTGTGGTCTTGTATAAATAAGCTTGAAGTTCTGAAAAGTATTACTATTGATTTATGGAAAATGAGACATTTTCCTGACTTATTGCTGTCTAGGTTTCTAAAAAAGAATTATTTATTAAGTTGTTCATAAAAAATAGAGGAAAAGCTGGGAGTTTACAATGGTAATTTATAGTGGACAAAGACATTTCATTCTTATAAAATGTTGGAAAAGAATAGCATTGCAATAAGACTAGATCTCCAGTAAAATGCATCTCTAAAACTATTAAAGCCATATATAATAAATATACATTTTTCATATTTTGATTAGGTGTTTTAAATTTGCAATATTTGTAGAATAACTTGCCTTTTGAGATTATGATATGAAATTGCTGATTCTTCTTCTGTTGCAGCTAATCTACACTGCAGCAGTCAATAATCAATCAAGCATCCCATTCCTCCATTTCCAAAACACTTAATGCAGTTCAAGGTCACAGTCAATCTTTATTTTATATTGCACTATTAAAAGCATGCACCATCACAAAACACTTTACAAGAATACAATAAAATATCCAATATGCAGTAAGCATGATGAAGATACTGTTAAAAGAAATCCATCACTGACAGTTATTAGGAGGAACTGTGAAGTGTACTTATAAATTGTAACAGCAAACCAAGCAAAAGCCATGTCAAAAAGCAACTAAAGTTTCAATTCAAACCTGTGAGGAAAAGTAAATGGCAAAGACAAACATATAACTTGAGATAAACAAATATATTGTGAACAGTTTTCATATTTTGGTAGTGCAAGTTAACATACAGTATGACGGCAATTAGAAAGCCAGAGAGGTCAACACAGTACTGCCATGTACTTGTAACGCCAAAAATGGATGGAGGCTCATAAACTGTTCGAGGAAGGCAATTCTAGAGAGTAGGAGTCCCTAAGATGAATGAGTGTTTGCCAAGGACAGTGTAACAAGGTTTTAATACTGTAAGAAGACAAGTATCACAAAATCTTTATCTCTCTGGGTGCAAATACAGTATTTTTGAAAAGTAAATATAAATATACTGGAGTGAAGTAGCTTATTTAAAGAGAATCCTTCAAAATTGATTAACCCTCAATGGGTCCTTGTTAGAAAGTTACGTTCCAGGTCCTTGGGGTTCGAATTGCACCCCTATTTGTTGGTATATATAATTCAATGGTACCAAGCTCAAATTCAATGAACTAAAGTTAAGATGCGTTTATTAGGTAAGTGCATGATGCATACACAGCTTATGCAGTGAAATAGTGCAGTTAATGGGGTTGCGGCAGTGTGGGGCAGCGGAGGGGACTGGTCATATAATGCACATTCCGTCTAGCCGACCCCTTCACTGCCGCGATGTAAGTGCCATTTTAATTCCAATGTTCTAATAAGATTGTAAAATATATATTATCACACCTTTTAGATGCAAACATTTAAGATTTCTGCAAATGACATGTCTAAAGTTATATGCATTTGTCACAAAGTACATTTGATTTATTGACAGAATGTGCTGGACAAGCAGGCCTAGAGCACTTATCACAGAATTTGCGTGTCTTCCTGTCAAACTCACACGGGCACAGGTGACAACGTCCCTGTGTCTTCTTCATTTTAGCTGGTCTCTCAGTTCCTGCTTCTAGTTCTCCAGAGTCCAGCTCTAAAAGTTGGATTGCATCCATGATCGGTCTTCTGAGCTGGGCTGCATTGTCCAAACGTCTTTTAATCAGTGGCTCGACAAGAGACTCCCCGAGACTCACGATGAACTGGCGACGACATATCGCTTTGGATGACTTGTTCCAATCAGGGTTATTGCACATCCAGATCACGAAACTGGCAATGGCAGCTATGTCAAGCATGTTGAAGAACAGGACCGTTGGCCACCTGTTGATTTTTCGTTTGCAAGAGTAGATGCAGGCCAAATGATCCATGTTATCTACGCCGCTCTTAGTAGCATTATAATGAAGGATGATCTCTGGTTTTTGTTTCATACCATCAACAGCCTTGTTGTGATGCATTGTCGACAAAAGGATGACCGACTTTCCTTTTTTGGGGACATATGATACCAAAGTTTTGTTGCCATCAAATGCAAAGATCGAAGAAAATTTGTCTCTGTTTTTTGCTATCATGCTCAGAGGAATGTCTCGTTTATTCTTGCGCATCGTTCCTACATAGGTCATACCCTGTGTAAGCAATTCTTCTGTCAGTGCAACGCTTGTAAACAGGTTATCTCCCACTACATTACGACCACTTTTGTACCAAGGTGATACCATTGCTTTCACAACACGTGCACCCTGATCATGATCTCTGACTTCATTCGGTTGCCGCCCAAGATAGACCTCTGCATTCAGTGGATAAGATGTGGCACTGTCACAGCACCACCACACCTTTATCCCATATTTGGCAGGCTTACTGGGAATGTACTGCCTAAATGGACATCGTCCTCTGAATGGGACTAGTTGTTCAACTCTGTTCAACGACGGTCGTTTATTTGAACCAGTCATCCTCACAGCGTGAACGACTGTGGAATTGGACTGTGTGCATTGTAGGTCAGTGATAGATTATGTATAAGGCCACCGCCTCTGTTCAACGACAGTCGTTCATTTGAATCAGTTGTCCTCCCAATCCACCTACAATACAGTTCTTTTAACTTTGCCAACCAATCAGTTAGAATTGAGAAAGCACTCTGGATGGAAACAAAGTCCAGCATAACTCTTTTTTAGGATAACCATGACCTGGATAGCTGAGAATTTCCACAGACTTCTGTCAAAAATTAAGTTTTTTTGGGGGTGCATATTGCACCCCCGATGAAAATATGCCAGCGATAATTGACGTTAACACTTTTTCTTTCATTTTATGCATGACCGTATGAAAAACTACTACACTTACAATGTCCTAGAGGATAACTGCTGAAATTTTAATAATAACATGGTAGTAGCCATAGAAATGGGCATGGGGTGCAGAACGCACCCCAAGGAACCATTGAGGGTTAAATCAATTAATAGACATTTTTCCCATTGGTACTTGGTTGTTATGTAATTCATACAGTAATAAAAACATTTTATTTCTGTTTCTTCTTTTTCTTAAGCTGCACCTCTTTCTAGTTTCTATATTTTTCTATTTCCTTCTTATTGAATTTAAGCAGTAACACAATTGTTGCCGAACCCACAGGAGGTTTAGTTCCACAATAAATTGTCATATTTATAGAGACTCGAATGTAGTGTAAATCAATGCACTTCTGTTTCCGAATGAATGAACGAACAAACAGCATACACGGTGGAGAAGAGATTTGCCCCAAAGATCAAAAGAAACATTTTAGCACTACCCCAGAACTATACACAGGTCCAGCCTTGCAGTCCTAGAAATCAAAACTTCCAGCTTCTCTGTACAGGACCAGAGCAATAAAGACCCAAAACCTGTGGAAGACTATGCTATGAGCACAAATTAAGGAAAGAATGAATAAAAAACATTCATCTACATTATCTCATTAAGAACTTTAAAGAGTAAAAATAAAGGATAAAAGAAAACGGCTTATGATAGCAGAGATGAAAACATGGTTTATTAAAATAATGTAGTAGCAGCGATACATACCAGTAGAACCTGCTGCAAGCTCTAATTTCCATCTGGGTCAACAATCAATTGTACCGCCGTGTGGGCGGTAAAGCAGCCACACCTGGAAGTACAGCCTAATTTAGGTTAATTGCCACCTGAAGTACTTGTGGGCAGGCTATAAAGGGAGTCTGCGGCCACTACGTAGGGTGCCAGAGTCGGGAGGACGACGACAACGACGACGATGACGACAACGACAACAACAACAACAACAACAACAACGACGACGACGACGACGACAATGACAACGACGACGACAACATGCCTAGGAGGAGTGGAGGAAGATGAGTGATTTTTGTGATGTGGTTTTCTTTTCTTTTGTGAGTCCTTTGGGGACTGTGCTGTAGCTAAGGGACACGGGGAAGATGTGATTCCCAGCAGAAAAATAGAATAAATATTTTTGTTTGTTTTCATCTGTGCCTCCAGTGTCCGTCTGTATTCGGGTCGGCACCAACCAAGCACTTCTGCCACAGTGTTTAGAGACAGGCATGGGGATGATCACATCACAATAATTATTTTCTGTTTTTGCAACTAAGAAATATGTTGTGGTATAACCTTATAAAACATGAGGAGTAGGATGACATTATTTATTTTAAACCGGTGTCAGTGTTTTCCAAACTTAGTCCTGGGGAACCCCTGTGGCTGCAGATTTTTGTTCCAACCAGATTCCTAATCAGTCACAACACCTGATAACACTGTGCTCATTTAATTAGCTAGTATTTTTTTCTTTTATTTGACATTCAGAGAAGCACAAGATCATTATTTTTACATTTTTAAGACTTTTATAAATATTTCTGCTTTTGCTATAGATTTATCAAAGGCTGCAACTACTTTAGAGTCAGACCCACTAATTAGTAAATGATGGATTAATTAAACAATTAGAACACCTTGAAAAGTAGGATGAAAATCAAGATGAAAATACTGTTAAAAAGAAACAAATTGCATTATTCCCATATAACTGCTTGGTACATTTTAATATTTTTTTTAGCAAACTAAACACACAGAACTTGGGAAATATCAGTTCACTTAATTAGCCCAGGAGTTCAATTAAAAGCTGGTCGGAACAAAAACCTGCAGCCACAGGGGGTCCCCAAAGCCAAGTCTGGGAAACACTGCAGTGTCACACTACATGATTTTTCCATCAATTTTCAGTTGTAGCCTTCATTTCTAGAATATTGGTAAGTCATGGAAAGTCACAGGCCATTCCATGAAGTACAGTTGGGTAGTATAATATCCACAGCTGTGGTCTGTGCCAAGACGTGAAAATGTCAGACAGGTTTGATTTTTTTTTCTTTTGTCATGAGGTGGACTCTTGTTCATGCTTGTCTGCCAGATGTATTTTATTTGTGAATGAATGTAAGAAGGAAAAAGATGGACACTAAACACACCGTACATGGAATGCATTTGCATAGCCACTGGTGCTGTCAGGAAGTAATACTTTGGACATTTTTAATACAATAAAGTTTCCATTTTACGTTCCTCTAAAGTGATTAAAGACTAGACTAGACTAAGCAGTCCAGAGCAATGAAGAAGTAAAAACAGAGTACGAGTAAATGAAAAACAATCTGATGAACAATATCTGACCTGAAGTAGTGGCTTTAGACAGAGAAATAATGAACAACTTTAGAATAATTGTGACAAGAACAGGCCATTCAGTTCAACAAGTTCATCCATCCTGTACATCTAGATTGTCTAATATAACTTCAAGATTTAAAGGTCCCTAAACTAATACTCCCTACTGGTTCTTGGCATTAAGAAAAACTTTCTTAGATTCTACAATATCTACCTTTGACAAGTTTCCAACCATGTCACACATTGTTGTTAAAGAATTTGTTTTAAAATAGCAGCCTGAATCCACTGTACTTGTTCTTTTCATAATTTTAAATACTTCAGTCATGTCCTCTTTACATCTACCCTCCTTCAATCTCTCCTAATAGCTTTAATCTCTTAAATCTGGAATCATCCTCATTGCCCTTCTCTGGACTGTCTCTATCCTCAAGGCTTTGAGATCCTGGAGCTGCTCAGAGTTGTGCAGTGTGTTGCCGGCTTTTGCACTATTCTATATGATTAGTTATGTTTAGTTTCTTTGTTTGTTGTGTACAGGATGTTTACAGCTTATCTTTCCCTTATGTTTTACTGAATGCTTGTCTTATTCTTTATATAATATGGTCTAAACACACAACAGAATGACTAAAAAGGAAGAAAATAAAAACAAAATAAAAAACAAAGAAAAACTTCTGACTTGGCAGTCACAGGCCCTTGAGGCAATATATTGGAGCTCCAGTATTGCTTCTTGACACACTTCTGGTGTATAATTATTTGGGTAAAAGTATTCAGTCTTAGTGTGTCAGAGAGAGGTTGTGCAGCATTGTCTATTATGGCACTCTGTTTTTATTTCTTTTCTTCCATATTGCCTCCAGGGGATCTAGATTGAGTTCCATAACTGAGCCTGCTCTTTCTATTAGCTTGTTAATTCTGGTGGTCCTCTCTTCAAGTGATGTCACCAGCTCAGCACACCACAGCATAGAAAATTGCACTTGCCGAAATAATAGAAGATGTGAAGGATGTCACTTCCCACATTAAAGCATTAGTCTGCTAGGGAAAAAGAACCTGCTCTGCCCTTTTTTATATAGTTCCTCTGTGTTACGAAATCTGTCCAACCTGTCATTGATGTGGACCCCCGAGCACTTGTAGGAGTGGACCAAGCCTTGAATAGTGACCGGACATAGAGGCTCTTTGGTTTAGCAAAAGTCAATAAACAATTCCTTGGTTTTGCTAATGTTAAGTTGCAGGCAATTCTACACCTGACTCCTATACTGTGTCTTATACCCTTTATCAATACGTCCATATAATACATAGTGGAGATTCATCTGTTAATTTCTGCAAGTGACATGACCCGGAGTTGTATTTATAGTCGCAGGTGTAGAGAGTGAAGGAAAAAGGAAACATGCCTGTTCCTTGTGGTCCTCCATTGTTGCACAAACACAAGAAACACAGTGCTTGAGTCTCACAAACTGCAGTCTGCCTGACAGATAGTCCAGTATCCAGGACACAGAAGGCTCATCCACTTGAATATCTCTGATGTTACCTCTTAACAGGGATGGCTGGGTGGTATTGAAGACACTGGAGAAATCAAAAACATAATCCTCACAGTGCTGCCAGCTTTGTCCATTTGAGAATAAGCCTTGTGGAGCAGATAGATCATTGTGTCCTCCACTCCAGTTTTTGTCCGATAGGCTAGGTGGTCTACCACAAGAAGACTCATACAGCCCAGGATCATTCTCTTCAAGGTCATCATGATGTGAGTATTGAACAGACAATAAGACTGCTTTTTCATATTTTTTTTTATTTAACTTAAAAGAAATGTGGCAAAAAAGTAAAAAATTATTCGGTCCAATCTTCAGAAGAATCATTTTCTTGTTCTGCTTATTGAGGCTTGGAATAAGATGAAAAGAAATGCATCTATTTGTTCTATTCAAGTACAAGATCAAGTTCAAGTTTTATTTGCCATATGTAACTAGTACACTGGAATTCTCGTTCGTGTTTGTTCTCTCAAAAACAATAAAACTAAAAGAAAATAAATAAAATATATTAAGGAGGAGATCGCACAATGCACTAACTAACAAGTGGACATAATAGAAATATAACACAGACATGTATAACTGATATTTAGAGAAAAAATATGATATTTGAGAGTCCCGTTGCTAAATGAGAGCACTCAGACAATCAGGGTGCGTCAGTTATTTATATCTCAAGGCAGTAAAACTATTTTAAAACCTGCTGTTTTTTCCTTTGATGTTATTATACTATCTGTCCAGCTGTGGTAAAAGTTTTTGCCCAGAGAGGTTAAAAACCTTCTTCGAGAAACAGATATTATTTCAATGCTCGGGATAGAAACTTGTAATTAATAGCAAATCCTATGATAGCACACCATTTTGAACTGCCTGTCTGCCTTAAGTGGTTCTTTATCTATAGGAGACAATAATATCATCATCAGGACACTATCCTCTTGTTCATCCCACATTTTTTTTCAGACACCTCAAAACATGAGGGCATTCCTGCTGCATTTAGCTCTGTGAAGAATATTCTGTATAAAACACTGGTTACAGAATACTGGTAAGTAGCTCAGGATTATGTGATGAATTGAGAAAATGAGCTGAATAGAATATTGTATGAAGAGAAGAGATTAACCTTCTAGTATATGATTAAGATGAAGCAGAAGAAATGAACTAAACAGATTCATTCTCTCAAGAGATATTCTGTGTAGACAAATTGCATAAGCTCTGCAGCAGTGAAAAAGACAAAGGAATACAAGACTGAATAATAGATACAGGAGAACATATGGTTTTGAAGGAAATTGTAAGAAATGTGGATATCTGGAGAAGAAACAGACCTGAAAACGGGCAGAGAACATTAACTTACAGTGCATCCGGAAAGTATTCACAGCCCATCACTTTTTCCACATTTTGTTATGTTACAGCCTTATTCCAAAATGGATTGAATTCATTTTTTTTCCTCAGAATTCTACACACAACACCCCATAATGACAACGTGAAAAAAAGTTTACTTGAGGTTTTTGCAAATTTATTAAAAACTAGCAAAATACCCGCGCTTCGCAGCGGAGAAGTAGTGTGTTAAAGAAGTATGAAAAAGCAAAGGAATCATTTTAAAAATAACATAACCTGATTGTGAATGTAATTGTTTTGTCACTGTTATGAGTGTTGCTGTCATTAAGGATTTGATTATCATTATTTCTTTCAATCAGGTTCATATTTGGAGGACGTGTTGTTTTGAAGTTACATTCCGTGTTCGTAAACCGTTGTAAAGATAAGTTTTATTCATCAAAGTGTTCACTACCCAAATCGCTACTCGTAAATGTAAGATGTTTAATAGGCATTCCCAGTATTAACTTGTGGATTTTCCTGCAAATATTTAGCGGCAGTGTGTCTATGAACTTGTGGAATCTCTTGCGAGTATTTAGCGACAGCGTCTTGTAACGGTTGTCACAAAATTTTTTATTGTGTGCCTTTAACTGTTTCTGCCGCGTGCTTCCTATTAGAGATTATGTCCCAGTAATTAACCGTCTGTGGGATATCTGTTTAAGAAGAATTGGGGGCAAACTACGCCTGTGGGTCCTTGCTAAACGTACCATGGTGTGACGTAGGGGGAACTGACTGTAAAAAGGCAAGGAGACGCGTATTTTGAAGCGAAAAGGTAGAAGACAGCGAAGGAGCGGAAAAGTGAGAAGGAAAACTGTTTAAATAAAGAACTAGGAAGGTGAATGGAAAGAAGCAGCCAGCAGAAAAGCAAATAAGACTCCGTAATAAGGATAGTTAGGTGCACGTAGAAGGTGTAACAATAAGATTGTTAAACCTTATGATAATGTTCCCGCACGGAGGGTTTATAGAAACGCACTTTGAGAAGTATAGAATAGGGAAGCCCGTGTGACTGTTCTGGTGTTCTTCTTGGACAGTTCTGTGACTCTGCATATTTGTATGCACCTCTCTAAAGTCAGCTTGTCTTCTCTCAGTAATCTTTGTTGCAAACTTGCATCACTGGTTCCGCACACAATTCGGTCACATATAAGGGAACGTTTAATCTCCCTGAAATTGCATATGCCTGCTAACACTCTCAGATCTGTGACGTAGTTGTCTATATTTTCTCCCATTGCCTGATTTCTTGAAAAAAATCTGAAGATCTCTACAGTTTTGTTTATTTTCGGGTTGTAATGTTCATCAAATTTACGCATCATCAAGCTCATGGTTAACTCATCAGTTCTTACATCACCGGTCAGCGCCTGACACAATTCTCTGCCGCTCTCTCCAATAAGATAATGGAATAATCTGACCTTAGTGTTTTCCTCTGCCTCTGGCATTGCAAGTTCTGTGGATAATCTGAACTCATCCTTCCATGTTCTCCGTGATTTCGCCAGGTCTTTAGCATCGAGGATTTATACCCTGTGTCTTATTAAACTTGTATCTCGCGAATATCTCATGCAATCTTGTGATGTCCACGGCTTTATTTAATTTTAGCTCAGACCTAAAAGACTTAAAAGTTTCTCTCGCACTTTTGCTGAGTTTGTGCCAAACACTATTCCATCCCTGACCATCTCATTTTCGTTTGCATAAGCACAGTCCTTCACCAGCAATTTTAACTCTGTTACAAAGTGATGAAAAGTCTCGTTTATACCCTGTGTCCTCTCATTAAACTTGTATCTCGCGAATATTGCATTCGTCTCAGACATGACAAACGCCAGCTACAGTGAGTCTATGAACTTAATTTAAACTTAAGATTTATACCTTGCTTTCCTATTCATATGCATAAGCACAGTCCTTCACCAGCAATTTTAACTCCATTACAGCAATTTTAACTCCCTTACATAGTGATCAAAAGTCTCGTTTATACCCTGCATCTTCTCATTAAACTTGTATCTCGCAAATATCGTATTCGTCGTAGGCATGATAAACACCAGCGGCAGCGTGTCTATGAACTTAATTTAAACTTAAGGTTTACATCGTGCTTTGTTTCCGCAGTAGCTGCACTTATGAATATGCTTGTATGTGTCACTCGCTTCATATTCTTTTGCTGCTTTCTCAATTGTGTACAGTGATCCCTCGCTATATCACGCTTCGACTTTCGCGGCTTCACTCTATCGCGATTTTTTTCTCATACACGCTTACGTCACTACGCATGCGCTTTCTGAGAACTTTTATCTAAGCCCTACGATGGCTCCTAAACGTGCTGTTTTTTCTAAGCCTTCTGATAATAAAACTAAGCGCTGTAGGAAGATGCTTACTATCCAGGAGAAGGTAAACTCTTGGATATGATTAAAGATGACAATACCCTACAAAAGCCTCCTCACGCATATGAAAAGACAGTGCCAGCAACTGCCTATCAAGATGTTCTTCAGCCGCGCACCCAGACACCCACTGCCTAGTACTTCTTCACTGCAGACAACAACACACCTGCTGATGATACTGCACCACCTCTGAAGACTCTCCTACTGAGGTCGTACCGTCATAGGTTAGTGGTTGTGTGCAATTAAATGTACAGTACAATAATCTACAGTACTATAAAAAAGCGTTCGGGATTGTCCTTCCGTCCCGTGAGGGCAAAGCGTAGCGTTATTCCACTTATTACAGACTTACTACTTGCGGCTTGAGGTACGAAGCGACGCGATGTGAGCTGAGTTCTGGTGCTGTCATCGTTCTCTTGCTTTTGTGCACGATGCGCTGGAAAAATAGACCAAATTATGTCTCTGGAAATAATTAATGTTGATAGAGTACAAATGCCTCACCGCGTAGTAAATATCAGGAGAGATGGTGCTTGCTTATTCTCATCTATAGCTTATTTTGTGCCTGAAACTCCGTCTTTAGTGGTACAGATTCGGGCTGACATTTTATGACTTTGGACAGGCACTTGAGGGGATAAAAAAAAAAACTTAGGTTTTCGGGAGATGTTATGAATGGGCACTTCGATGTTCTCATTCTCTACACTTACATGCCTGATGTACACATGGAGCGCACAAAAATTGAGGATAAAAGTCGGTCACCTTAAAAGGCGAGTGCGCCTAGTAATATGATATTTGTAACATCTAATATGTCTTATTTTCTCTTATTTTGTCTAATATATTGGATAATACGAGTGTAATGGTGACTAAAGGGTGTTATTTCATGTCTAGAGGGCTCTAATAATGTTAAAAAACGTATTTAGAAGGTCGTGAACAGGTTTTCTATACTCTGCGAAAATATTCGATTTATAAATAAAGAATCCTATTTCGCGAAAATTAATTTACCGCGGTAGAGTCTGGAACGGATTAACCGTTATAAACAAGGGTTTGTGAACAGGTTTCATTCATCAAAGTGATCACTACCCAAATCGGTACTTGTGAATCTAAGGTGTTTAATAGGCATTCCTGGTATTAAGTTGTGGATTTGGCTGCGAATATTTAGCGGCAGCGCGTCTATGAACATAATTTAAACTTAAGCTTTACACTAAAGCTTTTCTATTGATATGTGTACAAAGGCTTGTTCAGTGTCAGAGGGTTTACGCAGTAGCTGCACTTATGAATATGGTAAGCACAGTCCTTCACCCGCGAATATTTACCTTATATGGGGAGGCACTTAATTACGTGGGAGGCGTGATGATGCGAGATGCAGGCAATGGCCGTATATATGGACGAAAGTAAGTTTCAGTTATGACCGTTACACGTAGGATTTCGAAAAATGAAACCTGCCTAACTTTTGTAAGTAAGCTGTAAGGAATGAGCCTGCCAAATTTCAGCCTTCCACCTACACGGGAAGTTGGAGAATTAGTGGTGATTGAGTGAGTGAGTGAGTCAGTCACGTCAGTCAGTCAGTGAGGGCTTTGCCTTTTATTAGTATAGATAAAAAACCTGAGAAATCACATGTACATAAGTATTCACAGCCTTTGCTCAATATTTTGTCGATGCACCTTTGGCAGCAATTACAGCCTCAAGTCTTTTTGAATATGATGCCACAAGCTTGGCACACCTATCCTTGGCCAGTTTCACCCATTCCTCTTTGCAGCCCCTCTCAAGCTCCATCAGGTTGAATGGGAAGAGTTGGTGCACAGCCATTTTAAGTTTTCTCCAGAGATGTTCAATCGGATTCAAGTCTGGGCTCTGGCTGGGCCACTGAAGGACATTCACAGAGTTGTCCTGAAGCCACTCCTTTGATATCTTGTCCTGCTGAAAGATGAACCGTCACCCCAGTCTGAGGTCAAGAGCGCTCTGGAGCAGGTTTTCATCCAGGATGTCTCTGTACATTGCTGCAGTCATCTTTCCCTTTATCCTGATTAGTCTCACAGTTCCTGCCACTGAAAAACATCCACACAGCATGATGCTGCCACCACCATGCTTCACTCTTGGGATGGTATTGACCTGGTGATGAGCAGTGCCTGGTTTCCTCCAATCGTGACGCCTGGCATTCACACCAAAGAGTTCAATCTTTGTCTCATCAGACAAGAGAATTTTGTTTCTTATGGTCTGAGAGTCCTTCAGGTGCCTTTTGGCAAACTCCTGGCGGGCTGCCATGTGCCTTTTACTAAGGAGTGGCTTCCATCTGGCTGCACTACCATACAGGCCTCTTTGGTGGATTACTGCAGAGATGGTTGTCCTTCTGGAAGGTTCTCCTCTCTCCACAGAGGACCTCTGGAGCTCTGACAGAGTGACCATCGGGTTCTTGGTCACCTCCATGACTAAGGCCCTTCTCCCCCATTCGATCAGTTTAGATGGCCGGCCAGCTCTAGGAAGAGACCTGGTGGTTTCGATCTTCTTCCATTTATGGATGATGGAGGCCACTTTGCTCATTGGGACCTTCAAAGCAGCAGAATATTTTCTGTAACCTTCCCCAGATTTGTTCCTCGAGACAATCCTGTCTCGGAGGTCTATAGACAATTCCTTTGACTTCATGCTTGGTTTGTGCTCTGACATGAACTGTCAACTGTGGGACCTTATATAGACAGGTGTGTGCCTTTCCAAATCATGTCCAATCAACTGAATTTACCACAGGTGGACTCCAATTAAGCTGCAGAAATATCTCAAGGATAATCAGGGGAAACAGGATGCACCTGAGCTCAATTTTGAGCTTCATGGCAAAGGCTGTGAATACTTATGTACGTGTGCTTTCTCAATTTTTTTATTTTTAATAAATTTGCAAAAATCTCAAAGTAAACTTTTTTCACGTTGTCATTATGGGGTGTTGTGTGTAGAATTCTGAGGAAAAAAATAAATTTAATCCATTCTGGAATAAGGCTGTAACATAACAAAATGTGGAAAAAATGTGCTGTGTATTCTTTCTGGATACACTGTAAAAAAAGGAATCTTTGTGCATAGTTTTTAGTGTTCTTTATTAGGGTTAGTGAAAGCTTTTCTGGGTTCGACTTTGATTTTTCATTTAGCGCTTTCATTTTGATGAAACATATAAAAGATTCTCGGTATCGACACTGTGAAGATATAAACAACACTGGAACACTCAAAGGTTTGGGACACCGTCCTGTATACTGTAGGTCGTTGAGGAGTCAACAGCACTGAAATCAGTGGCATAACAGACTTCAAACAAAGACAAATGATAGTTGCAAAGAAGCGCGAATGTATAACAGGCAGACAGAAAATGGCATATACAGCAAGTGATGAAACTGAGGTGGTGAAACGGAAGGAAGGAGGTTGTCAGGAGTGGACCGGATGTGAAGTAATCTTGGGGTGTTGGATCACTGGAACCTGGAAGAGGCTTGTTATTTATGTGGACATAGAGCTAAGTTCTAAAAGGTACGAGTCTCAATCTTCTTCTTTTTTCCTGCTGAATAAGAGAGAGGGGCATTAGCGTTCTGTGTCAAATCCCCTCGGTTGTGGTATTCACACTGCATCGACCCTGTTGGGTGCCCCCTATTCGCGCATGTGTGACAACACTTTTTCTGGTTTTCTGACAATGCTCTTCCTGGTTACCTTCATTATTTCTAGTTTGCCCATGTTTCTCTTGGCAAACATAACATATCTGTTGACTGTCCTGGAAGTGTCTGAATATTGCTTAGGATGAGCTACAGGAAGTTACTGGGAATAAGGAGGCCTTAGCACAGCATGAAAATCAGAAAGAAAATGGATGACTAAATGGATCGTAATATACAGAATGGATAGAAGAATGGCATTCATACATTTTTTTTATGCTTCAAACTTTATTATAAGCTTTATAGTACTTAACTTGGGTTATTTAGTAGACTTTGACAAAACAAGCCAGAGAAAGCAAATATAGCTACACAAAACCTTCCTACCTTGCATGCTGAGGTAGAACAATTATAATATATGTTGTGCAGAATTCTGCCCTCCCCAACTAAGCAAAATTTAAAGAGGTGCTTATAGAAAAAAACATCACTGTGGGAAATGACATGACATTGAATTATTCTGTAGGGAAATAAGGTGCCTTTAAAGCAAAAAAGTGAAGACTGGTGTTTAAACGACAATAGATCTTTGTGTTTTTAAAACATGCGGAATCTCCTGGAGGTACAAAAATGCCTCTAAGAAAACAAACCGTATATATGAAGAATAGATAGAAAATAAAAATGTGCAGTAAAATATGATCAGCTAATCAGGGTGGTACAAGCAAATGATATAACCTCAGAAAAACAAACTTCTACTTTAGCCAAGATTCAAAAATATTTTTCTAAAATATCTAATCACTGAGAAGACGACAAAACAGAACAACAAGGCAGGTAAGGGGAACAGGCAATAAACTTTTATTCATTTATTATAGTCTTTAACTTTCATTAAATATTCTTAAAGTGACAAAAGCGGAAGTAAAAGCAAAATGAATGAAAACTAATCACCATAATCACAACCTAAACAACAGATGAAAGGACAGATGTAATAAGGTTAAGTGAATAAAAAAATGCATATAAAGGTAGCTCTATTATTTCTTCCAAATGGCATTACTTTTTCTGTTTTAATTCTTTGTGATTGCCTTTTTGCTCTTAGCTTTATATTACTATGCAGACATGATATGGATAAAGAGTATTCTACAACAACTATCAAAATTTTGGATGTTACAAGCTTTTGCAATAAGATGATATTTCCCTAGTTTGCATTTAGTTAGTGTTTATTGTCATAGTTAGTGTTTGCATTTTAAAAATCTGTTTTGAATCATTAAAAGAGATACTGTTCAGTGGTTCTATTGCATCTAGTATAGTTCCACTGTCTGTTTATAATTTATTTTTCTATTTATCCAACCCCTTTCTAACCTGCTTATCTATTTTACGGTTGTGGGGTGTACCTGGTTAATAATTTGCTCTTGTTTATCTAAATGATTTGTTAATTTATTAAAATGTTATCAATTAACTTTGGAAACTTTGCGTAATTTGGAACTACCATACAAAAGAGGTGATGTCCCTTATGTGCAAAACTCTTCAGCCCCCTATAATTAAGTGTCAATTGTTAAAAGAATATGTTTTAAAACAGGCAGTGTTTGTATTTAATTTCATTTAGTTGCAGTTATTTGTGTGGAAAGATTTTGAAGGTAAGGAAACAGAGATTTCAAGGTAAGGTAGCTATTTAATGTAAGGAAGGCAGGAGAGATATAGTAGTTATACTCACTAGTCATGGTGCCCAAGAGAGGCCTACATATGACAGTAATGGCCCCATAAACACTATAAAACTATCTGAAGTGCACACAATATTTCTAAAACACTGGTTGTTATGTTAAATTACTCCTTGTCATTGCGAGATAAATAAAAGAGATTTCACGTTTATGTGGGATTATTTATAGTAAATCTCTTTTTTACATTTATACTGTACATTTATATGAAATAATGGAAATTGACTTTCTGATTTGTTGTTAAGCCTATTTTGATTCTCAGTGTAAAAGATAGCATTGGAGCAACATGGCTAGGTGCTTCTGACTCATACCTGCATAAGACTGGGTTGGAATCCCATCACAGGGATTTGACTCTTCTATTTTTCCTGTCTACACTTCAGTCTTCCTCTCACATTGAAAAAACATTCAGGCGAAGTTAATTGGAAACTCGAAATGGACCTAACATGAATGAGTATAGGTGTATGCCTGGTGTGCCCTGCGACAGACTGGCATCACTCCTGGGGATGGTTCATGCTTTGTCCTCAGTGTTATCAACATAGAATCTCCTTCCCTATGGCCATGATGTTGTTTTAAGTGGATTCAAGAAATGGAAAGATGGATTCTTCTTGAATGACTGAACACCGTATATTTATAACACCCCTGCTATAGCTATTATTTCTCACTTCAATGTAACAAGTACATAGACTCCAGAGTACTTCCTTGAGGTTAACTGAGCACATTTTGGCTATTAATAATACTTATTTAAAACAACATCATGTTTTGTACTATAAGGGTAAATGATTAATTTAAATGAAACTCAAAAAAAGAATGGTTAAGCTTTTCATGAAAGGTAATTTAGGATCTAAAACCTATAAGGCAGCAACTCAGACTTGCTTTTGATTTTTTATAGAAGTCTTAGATTGTATTTCTTTTCCATTTCTAGACCAATAAAAAACTATAATTAGTAAAGGTAACCACACATTTGTGTATTCTGTATTTCAAGATATGATTAAGGCTCTCTGTAAATTGCGGTAAACAATAGACATTTGAAGATATGAAGCTTGGCTATAGACAAAGCAAGAAAAATAAGAGAAATGCAATTACTACATAGAGCTCTTCAATAATTGCAGTAATTTACAAAATCCTGTGTTATTACTTTTAAAATAATTACCTAAAATTATAAAACCACAAGCAATATTTTAGCATAACTAGGAATAATTTGCTGTTTTTATCTAAGCACCGTACTGTTCTTGCTGTTTAAGGTTTGGTCCATACCTGTTTAATGCATGCTCCATGTCTATAGAATTAGTCAAAACAAATAGATGCAGTACTTGGTTTTCTTCTATTATTTTGTATCATTTTCAGAATTTCATAATTTCACAGTCTCTTATTTTTGTGCATTTCTTTTTATTACATATTCATCAATCCATCCATTTTGTTTACTAGCTTTTTTCATCTTGACAGCTATTCTAGAATAATAGACACAAGATAGAAACCCACCATGGACTGGATCCCATTACAATACGAAACATATTCACACACAGCCAGGTTCAATTTTACTGGTCCACTTAATGGCATGTCTTTGGACTGTGGTGAAGGGGAACCTGGTAAACATGTACAAAACATTCAAATGCCAAACAAAAAAAATCCATCTGTGGTTCGCACGCTTTGATGCAGGCTACCCACTGTGCCATCACGCTGCACAATATGATGTATATAATTAATTTCAGACAAGGCTGAAAAAAGTATTTACATTTTTTGTTTGAGTAAAGTACTGTTGCTTGGAAATATGCACAATTAATGAAAGGCATTATGACAGAAAATGCCTTAGGTAATAGAAGAAAAGCATTTTAATTTGACAGAAATGTCTGAGAAATTAAAATAATCTAGCCATTATCTGACCCTGTTTTTTCCTGAATAAGGTCACAGGCAGTGTACGAAATACCCTGTGGTAATTGTGGGATCCTGATATTGCTCCAGCTATCACCTAAACTCAAGTCTTACTCTGGTAAAATTGAATATTCAATAAATTAACTAGGATTCTATTATTTAGGATTTTAATATCATAAGTAGGTGATTCATATAACACAAGAATATACAAACAAAAGCCACACTTGTGGTACTTCTGACTGGCATCATTACACATACACACTTTAATACTGTGTGTCTAATGCAAAAATGGCTATTTCATCATGCAGATTAAGGTAATTGTGTGCCATTAACCAATTTGCAACCTTGCCAAAAATCAGCACTACATCTCAAATTAGCTAAAAGCACAGAAGACAGAAGAAAGTCATATTGAGTTTAAGACAATATTTTTCTGTTGCATGAACACTGCCAGTATCATGCTACCAGCAATCACAGCCGCACTCTTCATTACTGGGATCATGGCAAGCACTAGCAGCTTCATAACAACATAGAAAATTTGACAAATGAGAGGAGACCTTTCAGCTTATCAGTTTTATTTGTTTAACTAATAGCTGTATATCTTTATATCTCATTCAGATACTTCTTAAAGGTTGTCAAGGTTGCTTCCTGGCTTCATTCTTAATGAATTTCCTCTTAATTTCTACTGGTGTCCCTGCATATGGGATTCGCCATTTAGTTGAATTAGTTTGACTGGAGCTACTTTATTGTATTTTGAAGTCCTGGATTAGGTCCCCACACAGCTTTGTGGGTCTTCCATCTCTAAAAGACTCCGCCCTCTTTCTGGATTTTTCTCAAACCTTGTAAAAGTATGTGCTTCCATTCCCTTGCTGTCACTCAAGCATTTAGCCCCACCCATTCTGTGAAGAAATGTCTCCTCTAGTCTTTTATCAAGGGAAAAGCTTTTGGGAACATCTTTCCTTTTATCAAATATATAGATTCTTTTCCTAAATACTATAATTATATGTCACACTTCTGTTGCTGCTCTCATTTATCTATCCTTACACTTACCGACATTTAGAAATATACAGTATACTGTACAGATGTAATGCACTTGCACCTAGGACTATGGTCCACTAGCTTCAGATTTCACCCAAGTAAAACTATCACTGTCTATTATATCTAATACCCCTGATTAGCCTTCTTGTGTAAAGAAATAGAAGAAAACGTACAAGCAGGAAAGTAGGTTTAATAAGTTTTGATCCTTAAATATTATAGCTAGGTACAATAAACAAAAGCAAATAGAAATGTCACATTTTATACCATGCAACCTGGACCATCCTGTAGGTCTGTAAGCAAACAGAGAACAGCAATACATTCAAATGAGTCTCTGTGTATGCGTGTGTGTGTGTGAATCCCAGGCAGTGCTTATTCTTTGTCAAAAGAAATCTTGATTTGACTTCTCTCTAATCAGGTCATTTCTCTTTCTCTCTCTCACTGGTCAGCTCCCTCTTTTCTTCTTACTATTGTGTCTGCTCCCTATCTAACCAGCCTATTCTCTGACTTCACACAACTTTCTTTGTTTGTATGCCCCCTTTCCGGAGGCTTATAAATTTTACCAATCTTTGTCTCCGATAGTCGGAGCTTGTGCAACTAAATCCACTCTTTTGATGTCATTGTTTTAAAGCGGGAGCTTCACATTCAGCAATATTGCTTGTAATCTACACTATATCAGAAATGGCAGCTTCACATTCAGCAGGGGCAGGGTTAACACTCTTATGTGAACAGAATGCCTTTAATATCTTGCCACAAATTGCACACCCCACAGCGGCACTTAACAGAAGTTCTTACCAGTGATAGCATTTCTAAAAACCCTGGTGGGACTTATAGCAAAATAGCTTGTAAAATCCTGAAAAAACAGTGGATCTTATCAGTGAAGTATGCCCTCTTAAAAACTCTGAAGTTACAATGTCTTTTTATACTTATTGTATATGCTTGCAGCCGGAAAGCTGTTTCCTTCTTTTAAATATCCAGTTCAAAATCATCTTTTAAAGACATCATAACAGACAATTATCAAAATATATGGCAGATATTACAAATATACAGTAACAAAGTGAAACATCAGCAAAAAATATTTTGTGCAGTCCTTTAACACAGCTTTTTTTTTCTTAATTTTGGAGCATTTTATTTTTTCTAGTAAAAGGCACTCAGTTAATGTGTGATATGTTTTGGTTTAAAATTTATTTTCAAGGACTCCTCACAGTTTTGAATTTAAGGCTTTCAGAATGTCCAAATGGTTAACTAGGGAGTCCTAGACCACCCTCAAGAATTATGTATTTTACATCTAAGTTGAAGTAAGCTGGTGCCTGTCATGGCAGCATTGGGTACAAGGTAGGAACCAAACTAATCAAAAGACATATTTTCTCTTATACTAAAGCAATGTCTTTACAAATTATTCATATTTTAAAACAGTCATTGCTCTTTAAATCAGCTTCAGGATACACTGTTAGAATCATTCATCCATTATCGAAATCTCTTAATACGATTCAGGACCACAGGGTTCCAGGAGCACCAGTTGGAAGGCAGGATCCAACCCATCCATTCCACCAGAGTACTTTCACACACATGCCGTACATCTACACTTATTCATGCAGAATCAGTTCAGAGTATCCAATTAATCTACCAAGAACTTTGTAATGCAAAATGAAAACCAGATTACCCAGACAGAACCCTCACAAAAATTGAAATAAACTACACTGTTAAACAATTTCTTTCTCTTTTGTCTGCCAAACTAAATATCTCAACTCTTGTCTGCCTCATGCCCACTGTCATGTCTTAGCACTTTGGTTGTCTACTGCCTACAATTAGGTAAAAGCATGGGAAATGTGCTATATAAATCAATTATTATTATTATTGTTATTATTATTAAAGTAGTCGACAGCAGATGATAACCAATAGGAATAGTCTCAGTCTGGTTGCTTTTGTCTTGATTGACTGAGTGCCCCACATTTTTAGGAAGGAAGAATTAAAAAATAAAATGTATACATTTTTCAAATATTCTTTTGATGAACTCTCTAGATCAGTGATTCTTAACCTTTTTGGAGTGACGGACTCCTTTACGAATCTGATGAAAGCTATGGACCCCTTTCCACCAGAAATATTCACATAAACACAACTTTGTATGCATTGAATATAATGTACTTTATTTAACAAGATTTGATTGCCTCATACATATATGACATACACAAAGTATTATTAAACTTTAAAGTAAACAATCTAAAAAAACACTCCCTTTTTAATGCAAAAAGTAATGGCCACTCATTGTAATTATGAAATACAATCCTCTTGTGCAAAATAAAACAGATCTACTACTAGTACTATGTTTGCTACTACCACATCTACTCTAAATCAACAGTACCGGGCTGTATAGTGAATATGAATGTTAATTTTTATCTGACCCTCATGGAATCCCCGAAACCCATCCATGGGCCCCCTAGGGGTCCACTGACCTCAGGTTAAGAACCCCTGCTCTAGATCAAGGACATTTTCTACATCTGTATATAATATCCACTGTTGACATTAGTACTGATTGTAGAAACATTTAAAAGCTAAAAAAGAAAGAAGTACACTAGTAGGTTTATGAAAGAAATACAGAACTCCTTGCTGTGATAAAGATGTAATGCCTTTGCTGATGTAAAACACAATTCAGACAGGTACATCAAATGATCTGAAATAGCCTTCAGTTTTGGATGTTGACTTTGAATGTGTGCATTTGTAATGTACCGAACTTCATTTTTCCCTATGATTTTCCTCCATTAAGCTGAGAAAACTGACCAGAACAGATCGAATGCAGTGTAGCAGGTTTTCTGGCATCTAGTGGATAAATTGTGCAAGACCTGCCTGCCTTAAACCCTTCAGTTTACAGCTTGTTGGCTGTTATATAATTTCCTAGATATGCTTTTGGACTTAAAAGTGAAAGGTTCATAGTATCCTTTATAATAGCAGCTGTTATAATTCAAAAAGTATTATTATTTGTGCACACATTCAGGTGTATTTGGGATGAAGGACAGATTTCCTTTGGTAATCACAAAAGTAATTTGAATCTGTGAATTTAAAAAAATTAATTAAAATAAAGACATTTCTAAATGGTGCCAAGAGAACCATATGGTATAACTAAACAGTTAAAGGCTCTCAGTTAATATCAGGATCATCTAACAAAATTTTATACACATCTCTGATTTTACCTGCAAACTGTGCAGAACTAAACACAAAATAAGGGAGACACGAAAAAGAATGTGAAGGAGAAAAAAATAATTGCTTTGTAAAACATATACTACATAAATACATCAAAAAAGGCAAAATTCAAAGTCACATATCATTTTTTGGAATAGAAATTGGATGTCAAATTCAGAGCTTGGTGATAACATTGCCCCAGACCATACTATATTATTTTGCTTTGACTGTTAGAGCTAGACTCATTTTATTGTCAAGTAACAATATAGTTTAACAAGAAAGGGAGTGTAACAGCAATAAAATATGTTATGTTTCCTTTAAGTTGCTACTTGGTTGTTTCAAAGTGACGTGCACATACATACAGTATATGAACTTAAAGTATTCATTGTGGCTCATTTTACTTCAGTTATTATAGAACTCGGCAGCAGCTGAAAAACTCTCTAATTAAAAACACAACTTGATATCGTGTGCTATAGTTACCCATATCTTTGCCTTGGCACTGGAGTGAGATGCATTTTTGAAGAAGTGACAGAAATGGCTCCATCACAAAAAATATTAATATCTTCATTTTAGGAACATAAATTAGGTGGCCGATAGTGACTGCCTGTCTTAGTCTATGCTGATGTCAACCTGCATCTGCTAAGTCTTCATTGAACTGGTATATGTTTTAGGTTTACACATTATGCTTGTACATTTTATGTGTGCATTAATACTTGTTATTAGGTGCATATTAATCCTAGGTTTATCTGAATTATCTGATGTGTGCCCCTTTACCCTGAACAGTGAGGTTGTTAATGAATGGATGACTTATAGGTGTACAATAATGCTTGGTCTCTGCACTTAAATGCTAGGGTAAGTACTACAAATAAACTTGCAAACAGTACTATCATGGAGCTGACACATTCTTTCTGTGTCCACATTTGGTTCCTATGGAAAATTACTATTGGATCAATTTTTGAAAAGAAAACAAAAATGTATTTCAAAATTAGGTAAAATACAAGATCATTCAAAACATGATAAATCACAAGCCGTCTCCATACTGTAGCAGTGGACATAGATAATGCCCATTAGAAAATATAAATACAGGTTGTGGGGATTTAAATGAAGTCCAAAAACAGCGAGTTTTCAAGTATGACTTAAATGTGTATAACAACAGAATTTTGTGGCCAGAACTATGGGGAGATTTGCAGAACATTGAGGCTACAAAGCTAAATGAGTAAATGAATTAAGTCTTCAATCTAACTGAAAAATGATTTAAGATATGAAGAGATAGGGGAAGTGACGGCGAAGGTGGTAGTGATGAGAACGGTGCCCTTACACATGTGTTGCATGGCTGCCCTGCTAGCCACTGCCAAGAATTGATTATACAATAAAATAAAATAAAAAATAAAAAGAGGAATAACCTTGAAGGTCAATCATCACCCTTAAAGTAGGATAGTAGGCATCACGTAGTATGTGTGTACTAAATTTCAGGTCAATAGGTCAAATGGTTTGCAAGCTACAGTTGATTTACAATACTGGACAAATGAGCAGCCATAGTAGTGTATTATATAAGAAGATGCTTAGCCTAAAACTTTGGAAGCAATATATTGCATTTGCTATATGTTAACACTGTGAGGAGGGAGACCATTAAGAAGGGCTGTAATCTAATCATGAGGTGATGAAGGAATTGCATTTTTATATCAAACAAGGAGAGGAGGCCTGGAGTTCTAGCAATATTCTTTATGTGTTAGACAGACCTCTTTTGTTAGAAGTGACTCCTTGGAGGCAGTCTTCGGGGGCTTGTAGATTCATAATATGTGTCTCTGTTAGACCTTGTGAGGCTAAAACTGTTCTGATCATACAAATTTCTTAAAGCTGCCTAATCAAATTCAGGGTTGTGGCAGGCTGGAGCCTATCCCAGCAGCACCGACTGCAAGGCATTAACCGACTAGTTCTTTGTAAGATTTGCTTAGGCAAACATGTACAAGGGGCCAGTCTATTGTTGCTAATCAACATGTAACAGACTCTTATCATTGTAATTTTGGGTTGAGGAGATGTTTAAAGAGAACGTGCCCCATACTCAAGGTGTTCAGCCTGTCACTTTAAGACCCCTACCCAGTGGAATGTGTGAAGCCTGAAGGAGTTTCGAATGGTAGAGAGATTTTTGTGTAGGATAGAATGTAGTGAAGAAGAAAAAAATAGTTCTAAACAATTGTATCTGTCTTAGGATGATGTTCCCTACAGAAAGGTGCTATATATATATATATATATATATATATATATATATATATACATCCATCCATCCATTTTCTAACCCGCTGAATCCGAATACAGGGTCACAGGGGTCTGCTGGAGCCAATCCCACCCAACACAGGGCACAAGGCAGGAACCAATCCTGGGCAGGGTGCCAACCCAACCACAGGACACACACAAACACACCAAGCACACACTAGGGACAATTTAGAATCGCCAATCCACCTAACCTGCATGTCTTTGGATTGTGGGAGGAAACCGGAGCACCCAGAGGAAACCCACGCAGACACGGGGAGAACATGCAAACTCCATGCAGGGAGGACCCGGGAAGCGGGTATGTATATGTATGTATGTATATGTATATATGTGTATATATGTGTATATATATATGTATATGTATATATATGTATATGTATATATATGTATGTATATGTGTGTTTGCTTTCTGATTTGACATAAAAATGTCTCAAGTTTATTCTTGTACTCTTTATAATAGTTTGTTCTAGGTAAAGACAATTTCTACAAGAACCTCTTCCACCAAAACAATCTTTCCTTTACCTGTTTAATTTACTTTCACAGTAGGATGTGCTGAAGTATTATACAAGAAATGGTCACAAGGCAGCAAATATCACAAGGGCACATTCGCAGGGAAAGTACAAACTCAAGTACAGATATATACAATAGATTATTTTAGAAATTTTATTTAAATGAATGAAATACTTTGTACTATATAACAGAAGGAAATTGTGTGAAAAACACACAGACAGCAGAACACACTATTATCCAGGTACATGGCAAGACAAAAAGTTGGTCTAGAAAAAGAATTATTGGCTATGTAGTGTAGGTCACAACTAATTGTTTCCCTTATTTTCTCTGCCCCTCAAACCTGTTGATTATGTATCCTCTTTGCCTCTTTTCTTTGCCCACTTTATTCAGCTCCTTACATTCTGCTTTATACTGAGAAATGATGTAATCCTTGAGCACATTCCCTGACACGAAGGTGATACAAGCCCAAACAAAAGAGGATAAGAGCTTTCTTTTGCATTTCAAATAAAGATACAGGATGACATGTCTCAACAGCAAAAGTATGAAACTAGCTTTTTTGTTTTCATTTGGCATAGATGCCACTTCTGTAGACACAAAAAACTTAGTAAATTACTTTTTGGATTTACTAGACTTAATCTAATTTCTGGAAGACATATATTTATTTCTTTTACTGTCAGTTAATTTATAGGCAGCATATATTGCAAGTGAAGTGTCTATTGATAACTTTTTAACTAAGGCACTTTTCCTCATAAAACACTCCCCTGATATATGTATAAACATAGTCTTTTTGTATGATTGTATGCATTTATGCTTTAGTAATTCACATTTCTGCGGCAATTCTTGGTATGTCCTCGTCCCCAAATAAAGCTAATACTACTGGGACAGTCTACCCCTTGTCATGATTCATTGTGATAAGTGGTCCTTCCACTGTGCAAATTTTGAATACATAATCGCACCTTAAAAAGTGCAGACGGTTAATTGAGGTGCTGGCTGACCCCACTGCACAGATGCACAGAGACAGGTAGGTCAGTCAGCTGTCTTGATGGTGCTGTGGAGGGGGCATCTCATAGCACCTGTGCCCAATTAGACAGACAGTATAAGAGAAGCCTGCACACCACAGAGGGGAGAAAGAAAGAGAAAGAAAAAGAACAGAGGGAACAGAAATACAGCTGTGAGAACAGCATTGGGTGGAGAGGCATGACAAGCCAGCCAGTGAGTGTGGTATAGTGTGCGTTTGGGGCCCTTGCCCAGTCAGGATGCTTCCACGGTGGGAGGTCCATGGAAGCAAGCGTAGCCAGAGCGTAACCTCCTCAGGGACGCTAGATGGCAACCACCAGGGTTGCAGCAGTGCCTTGGACTACCGCAGGGCTTCATGGGAGTTGGAGTTTGGTGCAGCCCTGTTGGAATCCACAGGGGGTGCTGCAGCAGTAGCTGCTGAGTCCTTAGGAGCAGTTCTTCTGCCACATCCGGAAGTGCTGCTGGAAATAAGTCATCAAGCACCTGGGGCACTTCCGGTTGCCTTATAAAAGGAGCCAGCAGCCACTACTTGGGGAGCCAGAGTCGGGAGGAGGAAGACAAAGCTTGACAGGAGGAGTAGAGGAGAGGAAAAAGAAAATGAGAAAGAAAGCAGGATATGTTGTGTTTGTGCTGTGCTTTGGACTGTGTTGAGCTTGAAGGAACAGGGAAGGTGTTGCCACAAGGGAAATAAAACGTGTGTGCCTTGAACTTGTGTCCCACGCTTGTCTGTGTCGGGTTCTGTTGGCAATGCCAGCCTGGGTGGTCTACAGTGGGAAAGGCAGTTTGGTCATAAGGCAGGTGAAGGAGCGAAGGATTGCCGCCCTAGGGATGGATGGTCCCCACTGAATATTGTTAGGAGTAGGGCTGTATTAACAGCATTGAATGCCCAAGGGCAAAGTAATGTGCTGGGGCCCCTGTTTTGATATCAAAACAAAGACATACATAGGCATCACAATTATTGTGGGCCCCTATTCTACTGGGGCCCCTGGATTCATACGTTAAGACGGCCCTAGTGCGGAGGAGGAATCAAGGTGGAGTCCTCTCCAGGGATCCAAGACACAACAGGGGGGGAGAAAGATGACAAGAGGACAATGGGTTGGTGAGGGCCATAGCTGTTGGAGTCTCTGTCGACTGAGCAAGCAGTGGGTCAGCTGGGGAGACGAAGAGGGAGTTGTGCTGAACTTGACAGATGGAACACTAACCCACTGACTGTGTTGTTGGTTTTTACTCTCATTTTAATTCTGGATTTTAAACTCATGGACTGTCATTGTTTTAATGGAGTATTTATATATTTATTGAGGTCTGCACTGCACTATTTATTTGGACACTGTTGTTTAGGATCTTAAATAAAAGCACTTGTTCAACTTTTTGCACTGACCCCTTGAAATGTGTATGTGTTGTCATTTGTTCGGCTTATCTTGGTTATGGCATTGATGGTGGTGGGTTTAAGAGGCTTCCAAAGTAGAGTGGGGGCATGGAGCTAACCTGCAACGTGACATTCTTTAAAAGGTACAATTAAAGAACAGGTGAATTGAGTGCTCACCTTGCTGCCGACATATAATTTTGTAAAGTTGTAATGATAAAGCTCTGTCTTTTTATCACCAATAATGTATCTTTTGATTTAGGGTTAAAGTTATCTAGTAATTATATTAATTACTAGTGATCAGAATTAGATGTGACTGAGTAAATGGATGGATGAATGTCTAAATGAAGTTTTAATGGATGCACTATAGTGAAATCCTTAAGTTCAGTAAATCTTTAAAAAAATGAGACAAAGAAAAAAGAACTGTGGTGGGCTGGCACCCTGCCCGGGGTTTGTTTCCTGCCATGTGCCCTGTGTTGGCTGGGATTGGCTCCAGCAGACCCCTGTGACCCTGTAGTTAGTATATAGCGGGTTGGATGATGGATGGATGGAAAAAAGAACATGGACAATAAAACAACCTGTTTATATGCATGGTAAAGGTAACTCTGATTGTAAAAGCAATGACTGCTCAATGAGCACTGCTATGGACAAGATAATAGCAGTAACATATCCTGACAGGACATTGATGTTGCCAGATCAATACATCCTTGATGTGGGAACCCATAGCAAGCCTGACACCAGGCAGCCATACTCCAGAGTCAAAAGGCCATCTGCAACCTACACAGGCCCCAAACCTGTTTATATGCATGTTAAGGGTAACTTAATTGTAAAAGCAATGACAGCTCAATAAGCACTGCTATGGACATGATGAAAGCAGCAACATATCCTGTCAGGGAGGCCAAGCTGTGAAGTAATATAAAGGTTCCCTGAAGTAACTCTTGCAAAGTATTCTGGGGTACTTTTCAAACTCATAATAATCTTTCATATGGCAAAAGAGTGAGATATTGGCTTATGCAAGGTTTCTGCTATATTATACAGTAACCAGGTCATTGCAAGCCTGCCTAGCCCATTTTAATGCAAGCAAAGATCTGGACTGCACACATATCTGAGGGCCCATTGTTCTTAAAAGCTCTTTTTGGTTATCGTTCCAGTGAGCTTAGAGTTGGGAGTGAAGTGAATGGCAAGCGATAGGAAAAAGAGAGGTCAAAGTAGATGATGAGAAGGCAATGAGAAATAATGAGAAATAAGAAGGCTTATTGGTTATGGTTATTTGTGGGAAAGTGGACCATCCATTTCATCTGCAAATATGAGACTCGTCATTCTATTAGGGTTCTAGGGTTTTATAATCACTTTCATGCTAAAATTCCCTAGTGTATTTATTTGATTAATAAATGACTCCTTTTCATTTACTTGAACCTCCATTGGCATACTCTAGGTTTGGTAGATCTTAAAAGTGCCACCTACAGGTCATAGTATATATAAATACGTATATTTTCTTTGTACTGTAAGTATTCAATGATGTTTCTGTATTGAACAATTCAGCAAGTTTTGTATTGCATTTAGTTATTATGCTCTTAAAAGTTGTATAGCATCCACAGTTTTTAACTGGTAGTGCATTCAATAGAATTAATTTTAATATAAGTGGTTTCAGAAAATTATTATTTATTTTAAAAAAATCTAAATCCTTTCAGAACATAAATATGTATCCCTGCTCATTGGGGTGTGTCTTCCAGGAGCTTCACATGCTGAGTCACTAGCTAAGGAGCTCTATAGAAAACCTCAGATCAAGTATTAACAAAAACCTTCTGAATTTCATTGTCTCAAGAAGTGATAAAAATATCAAAAGAATGGTAATTATGTGCAGTAAAAGTAAATGTACATAATTTAAAGATATAATTTATAATTTGTCATTTGAAAGCAGTAAACGTGATTTAAAGCTAAGTTGTAGTGCTACATAGCAGCTGTTAACAATTGTAGTAGGACAATACACATTATGGCAATGGCCAAATGTCACTTTAGTTTCTCTTACTGCTGTAGTCTTACATAAACCACTAACCAGCATTTTACTCCCTGCAAACAGTGTTAGAAAACTAAAAATGGAGAACCCAGTTGACATGCTGCAAAACTGTCAAGGTAATACATATTTCTGCAGTTTATAAATGAAAATTTCTGGTTTATAAATATATGTAGTTAAGTAGCTTATTTTCCCATAGCTTCTGCATGATCTGATTATATCATATGTTTACGAGTGTGTAGCACAAATTTTACTGTATTATTTTATTTTTTCTGCTTTGCTGTTTAGAGATAACATATTAATTGTGGCTTGAGTTTTTAAAATTTGCTTCTATATGCTGCTTCTATGCAGATTATTCTTTCTTAATGTAAACATGATTTAAAAGAATTTTGTCTGTTAATGCAAAACTGTAAGCTTTTCTCTCTGCTGAAGTCTTTCCTGTGTCAGGGATGCCAGGGGCCATGACCCGGCCGGGACGCCAGGAGGGACCGGAAGAGGGTCAGAGCCCTGCCTGGATCACGTGGGGTTTGCCTTCCGGGTTGCTTTGGGGGCCACGGGTCAAGGGCATGGAAGCCTTTCCCTGTAGGGGCCCGTGGTCACCGCCAGGAGGCGCCCCGATGTCTTGGGGAAGATTTATGACGGCGCCCGGAGAGCAGCCAGGAGGACAGCCGGCACTTCTGCCACGCTGGGGTGTGGCCAACGGAGGAATGCCGGGAACACCTGGGGCTCATCCGGGCCGTCTCCATTCATTCGAGGCTAGAGTCGGGTGGAAGAAGGACGAGGCAGAAGAGAGTGGAGGCGGCCCGAAGAAAGGCATTGTGGCCAGGACTGTTTGGGGTTTGTTTGTGCACGTGGTTAGGTCTGAGTGACCATTGAACTGGGTTTTTGTGACCAAATTAATATTGTAAATAGTGTAAATAAACGTGTGGTGGTTTGAAACAAGATGTCCGCCTGTCTGTGTCCGGGCAAGGTTCACACCTGCCTCATAGTATACTCTATAATGAGAACTACAGTTTCTGGCTCCTTCAGCCCCGACCACCTGCCTCAGTCATTTCAGCATGGGTACTCTCTCTATTTCTGTCTCTGCCTCCTTTCTTTTCCTCCTCTTCCTACTTTAACCTCCTTTGCGTCTCTCCTTCCTTCTGTCTTGCTGGCCAGTCTATTTTCTCCTATTGCCCCTCTCTTTTCTCATGCCGGCTTTCCCTTAAATTTCTCCATGGGGGCAGTGCCTCAGTCGCGCACTATAGAAAGCCTCATGTGCAGGTGTGTCTCACCACAATTACTTCACCAACCTCCGGCAGCTGCACAAGCACACTCACCCATGGAGATTGAGGCAGCCAATTAATTATTTAATTAATTAAAATGGGCCACTCATTTCCCAGCTGAGGATCCCCTATTCCATACAGTTGTCAACTGATATTTAGAGGTGATCTTGAATACATGCTTACCTTGAATTCGTTGTCATCATACCATTGTTTTTGCATGTTTTAGTATTTGAAGTATACATCAATATTAGTGTTTTAGGCCAAAATGAGTTAACATCTTTTTAATAGCAATCTAATATAGCAGCCCTATTGTTGATTTCAAATTATAATTAATATGCTTCAAATCTAGTTATAAAAATATGTTGACTTCTGTTAATAATTTTAAATCTTATTTCAGGGAGGGAGGCTATGAGGCACTTTGGAGTTGATGAAGTGCTTAGAGTGAGAGAAGAACACAATAAGAATTACAGTTTGAAACCACAGTGGCTGCTGTGCTGTTTAATTGGATTTTGGTTTGAAAATGAAAATATTTTCATATGTTGAAATCCAGTAGTAAGCTGCAGACAGTGATGACACAAGATTCTTCTATTATATTTTCTTGATTTTTGAAATTTTTGCATTGACTTTTTTATGTTCAATAAAAAAGTGACATTTGAAATTTTGCATGTAAGGTTTTCTGATGAGTTTATACACATTAAAACTTTTTAAAAATAAAATCTTAATAAAAGAAACATATCAGTTTTATTGAATTAATATTTAAAATTTCTTTGTGTACTTCTATGGTATACTTCGATAACTTTAAATCACAATCCTGTGGAGGGAATTATAAGTTGGTTTGCAGTTGATGGTTGGAATTAATATGGCCATTGTGTGCTTTGTTTAGATTTTCTTAGATTTTTTTTTTCTATTTCATAGGCACATACACACTAAAGTAAAGCAGACCATTTCTAAGTGTTCATATAAATTGCACACACACACACCAACAGAGTGGAAGGACCAGGGGAGAGGGTATTCGTGAGGCAATACCTCCCCTGTGACACTAGGGGGCAGCCCTTGTGGGTGGCTATGTCACCACGGATGCCTGCAGGGCATGTCGGGAGCAGGAGTTTGGTGAAGCCCTGTTGAGATCTGTGGGGGCCGCCAGGGGAAGCTGCAGAGCCCTATAGAGGACTACCAGCGCACCTGGGAGAGAAATCCAGGTAATACTGAGCCACCTGGAACACTCCCGGGACCTGAATAAGAGTTCGGAGGAAGAAGACAAAGCCTGAGGCGGTGTGGAGGTGGATGGACTAGTGACAACAAGGGACTGTATATTGATGTGTTGGTGTTTTGCACACTTTAAAACTTTAAATAAACCGGATGTTGTGTTGAACCTGTGTCCTGCCTGTGTGTGTCTGGGTTAAGGCAGCTGTACGCCCCCTGGTGGCTTCAATATATATATATATATATATATATATATATATATATATATATATATATATATACAGTGGTGTGAAAAACTTTTGCCCCTTCCTGATTTCTTATTCTTTTCATGTTTGTCACACAAAATGTTTCTGATCATCAAACACATTTAACCATTAGTCAAATATAACACAAGTAAACACAAAATGCAGTTTTTAAATGATGGTTTTATTATTTAGGGAGAAAAAATCCAAACCTACATGGCCCTGTGTGAAAAAGTAATTGCCCCTTGTTAAAAATAACCTAACTGTGGTGTATCACACCAGAGTTCAATTTCGTAGCCACCCCAGGCCTGATTACTGCCACACCTGTTTCAATCAAGAAATCCCTTAAATAGGAGCTGCCTGACACAGAGAAGTAGACCAAAAGCACCTCAAAAGCTAGACATCATGCCAAGATCCAAAGAAATTCAGGAACAAATGAGAACAGAAGTAGTTGAGATCTATCAGTCTGGTAAAGGTTATAAAGCCATTTCTAAAGCTTTGGGACTCCAGCGAACCACAGTGAGAGCCATTATCCACAAATGGCAAAAACATGGAACAGTGGTGAACCTTCCCAGGAGTGGCCGGCCGACCAAAATTACCCCAAGAGCGCAGAGACGACTCATCCGAGAGGTCACTAAAGACCCCAGGACAACGTCTAAAGAACTGCAGGCCTCACTTGCCTCAATTAAGGTCAGTGTTCACGACTCCACCATAAGAAAGAGACTGGGCAAAAACGGCCTGCATGGCAGATTTCCAAGACGCAAATCACTGTTAAGCAAAAAGAACATTAGGGCTCGTCTCAATTTTGCTAAGAAACATCTCAATGATTGCCAAGACTTTTGGGAAAATACCTTGTGGACTGATGAGACAAAAGTTGAACTTTTGGAAGGCAAATGTCCGTTACATCTGGCGTAAAAGGAACACAGCATTTCAGAAAAAGAACATCATACCAACAGTAAAATATGGTGGTGGTAGTGTGATGGTCTGGGGTTGTTTTGCTGCTTCAGGACCTGGAAGGCTTGCTGTGATAGATGGAACCATGAATTCTACTGTCTACCAAAAAATCCTGAAGGAGAATGTCCGGCCATCTGTTCGTCAACTCAAGCTGAAGCGATCTTGGGTGCTGCAACAGGACAATGACCCAAAACACACCAGCAAATCCACCTCTGAATGGCTGAAGAAAAACAAAATGAAGACTTTGGAGTAGCCTAGTCAAAGTCCTGACCTGAATCCAATTGAGATGCTATGGCATGGCCTTAAAAAGGCGGTTAATGCTAGAAAACCCTCAAATAAATCTGAATTACAACAATTCTGCAAAAATGAGTGGGCCAAAATTCCTCCAGAGCGCTGTAAAAGACTAATTGCAAGTTATCATAAACGCTTGATTGCAGTTATTGCTGCTAAGGGTGGCCCAACCAGTTATTAGGTTCAGGGGCAATTACTTTTTCACACAGGGCCATGTAGGTTTGGATTGTTTTCTCCCTAAATAATAAAACCATCATTTAAAAACTGCATTTTGTGTTTACTTGTGTTATATTTGACTAATGGTTAAATGTGTTTGATGATCAGAAACATTTTGTGTGACAAACATGCAAAAGAATAAGAAATCAGGAAGGGGGCAAATAGTTTTTCACACCACTGTATATATATATATATATATATATATATATATATATACATATACACTGTATATATATGCATGGGAGGAAATTAAAGGGCTCAAAAGAAGGTAATTCCCAGTCAGACCGTGGGTGGCAGAGTGTACTAATCCTTTCTCTCATCTCCCCACCAAATGCAGGAAATTCGGTCTGACTCCCATGAAGTCACTTCAGTTTCCGCCCCAGAAGACGTCACTTCCAGCCCACCTCCTAATGACGTAATTTCCAGATCCGAAGAAGTCGCAGGCTGATGACCTCATTTCCAGTTCCGGTTCCAAGTTCACTCCTCAGCCTGTTTTGCAACTATATATCTGCTATGTTTCCTAATATATATATTATACAGCCTTAAGGCTCTAGGGATGGTAATCTCTTGTCAGGACACAGGATGGCGCTGGCTAGTATTAAAGCAGTCAATAATTTGACTCATGTCTGTCAGAATGGTTTCTTTGTGAAATCAAATTTTCTTTTCAGTTATAAAGGGTTTGCCTGTTGGTGCCTTAACACCTCATGCCTTGTCTGTGTTCTTTCTTACTTTATATACATATATATATACTGTATGTATATATATATATATATATATATATATATATATATATATGTTATATATATATATATATATAGTAGTCTATGGATGGACAGTTATCCTGGTCAATACCCCCAGACCACCAGGTGGAGCCCTCCCTGCAGCGTGGAGGTGCCCCGAATACCACCAGGGAGTTATGGACAATGGAGTTTTCATCCTCAGTCCTGCTGAATACCACAGGGGCCACTAGATGGAGCTGCAGGGAGGAACAAAGACTATTTGCCCTACGCCCCGGAAGTATCTCTGAGTCACATAGGCAAGAGGAATGATGTGCTTCCGGGGTGAAGAAAGGGACTTTTTATCTGACCCGGAAGTGATAGGAAATCACATGGACTGGGGAATTGGAAACACTTACGGGTCAGGGAATATAAAAGGACTATGGGAACTCCCAGATGTCGAGCTGAGTTGGGTGGAAGGGTGGCAACGCGTCTGGGAGTGGAGGATTGGTTTATTGATTAGTATATTGTGTAATTTATGAGTATTAAGGAGAGGAGGGTGCCTTGTGCACTGTGCAGTATTAATAAAGTCAATATTAGGACTTTTATCTGGTGTCTGGAGTCAAGTCTTAGGTTTCTAGAGGACGAGAGCGCCTGCTGTCACAGTGGCATAGTCGGCAGGATTCTCTGGCTGTCGTTTTGGCAGAGGACCTGTTTAATAATTTTCTGTGGGCAGAGAACCCCGAGAAGACGTACAGACATGCAACAACAACGCCAGAACCCACCTTAACCAAGTCCGGAATGGGGAAGAAGAAGGGCAAGCAGAGCAACAACACCAGTGGAAGAGCCACGCTCGTAATGGTCGATGCTCGGGAGGAGCTACGGTGTGGCTACACAAATCAGGAAAAGCCTCCTGGGACAGACGATCGCTCTGAGGTAGGTGTCAGGAATTTAATTGATAATCCATTTAAAAAACACACTTTGTCCTGTGCATGTACCTCGGAGAAGATTACCTGGATGCTCTGCAGGAGGAAGACAACATTCCCGAAGGCAGTGGCACGCTCCTGTTCGAGCCGACGAGCACTCAAGAGGACTTCCGCATGTCGGCGGCTGGCGAGGGACATGTGATCGACCCCGGTGTATTCTGGGAATGAGGAGGTCCGCATCCTGCTGTTTGCACCTTCATCTGCGAAGAGACGGACTTGGACTTTCCGAAGGGGAAGGGGGAGGTGAGTGAAGCACCACTCACCCTGCAAAAAGGTAAGGAGGGCCGGGAAATGGCTGATCGATCCGCCGACAAATTGACACAGGTGGATCGCAGTCAGCCAAAGATGGCGACCTGTTCTTCCCAAGATTACTCCAAACCCCAGAAATATCCGCAAAGCACGTTAGAGCACCTGCCGACAGTGGGTGTTGTCATTGGCTCCCGGCCGGACAGTAAGGTGAATTAGGAAGTAAGCCTACCTCCGGCCAAATTAAATAACTGTTTTGAAACGTGGGAACTCGAGAAATTGATTGAGCCCATAAGAGATATTTTGCAGATGCTGACAGCAATAAGGAAGATCGTCAGAAATTTGGGAGAGACAGCCAAAGTGACCATAAGGAAGGTAAACGAGTACCTGTGACGAATCGGACGGGAGCCTCCTGTATTATATGATGTGGCGGTACAGGTGAGTAATACTGGTACCGTATATAATGAAATAGGAACACAGAGTGACACGGGCCCGCATTTAATTCATAGCGGGTGCCAAGTAGCTGCAAGCCCTACAAGAGAGGCCGTTTGCTTGGTGGAAGGGTCGATTGAGTCAGAGCAGCTGGAAGGTGCTGCTTCCCGGAACGATCTGATCCTAAAGACACTGAAGCAGGTCGTAAATAAATCTAGCGGGGTGCAGACAGTAAAGGGGCTTTCTTCAATAAATAGAGAGACTCAGACTGTGGGAAACCCCCAGATTAAACAGGAGATCCATAAAGTAAGAAGGGGGTCTCCTGATAAACGAGAAAAGGGCATAGAAAAATCAGAGGCAGCTCTGGAATCCTCCTCGGCGGGAAAAGGGGCGGAACCAGACTTTCCCAATTTCTTCCAGTCTCGCCGAGGGATACAATGGGGGGGGCCCGCGGCTGTGTTATGAATGCCGCAGTCCGGGCCACGTATTGCGACGTTGTCCTAGGAGGACAGAGTTACAAAGATCTCACTTTTATAATGTTCCTCCTAGGTTCTCACGAGAGTGTCTCCAACCTTGCCAAGGCTCGACCTATGGACCCTCATGGAGGAAGACGTCCCTCGCGGGGCTGGCCGCTTCAAACCATAATTTTTTCGCTGGGAGAGGAGTACTGTGGTCTATGGCCGGCCAGTTATCCCGGCCAATACCCCCAGACCGCCAGGTGGAGCCCTCCCTGCAGCGTGGAGCTGCCCCGAATACCAACATGGAGTTATGGACAATAGAGTTTTCATCCTCAGCCCTGCTGGATACCACAGGGGCCACTAGATGGAGCTGCAGGGAGGAACAAAGACTGCCCTACACCCTAGAAGTACATCCGAGTCACATGGACAAGAGTAATGATGTGCTTCTGGGGTGAAGAAAAGGACTTTTTATCTGACCCGGAAGTGATAGGAGATCACAAGGACTGGGGGATTGGAAACACTTCCGGGTCAGGGAATATAAAAGGACTATGGGAACTCCCAGATGTCGGGCTGAGCTGGGTGGAAGGGTGGCAATGCATCTGGGAGTGGAGGATTGGTTTATTGATTAGTATATTGTGTAATTTATGAGTATTGTGGAGAGGAGGGTGGTTTGTGCACTGTTCAGTATTAATAAAGTCAATATTTGGACTTTTATCTGGTGTCTGGAGTCAAGTCTGAGCGATAGCGCCCCCTGTCACTATATATATATATATATATTGTCACAAAAATATGCTTGGGAAAAGGCTGATGGGCTCATATAATGTTGTTTCTCAGCCAGACCAAGGATTGTAACCATTTCTCCCTTTGTACCTCTGTTCTACCACCTGTATTCAGTTCTATTTTGAACTCAGCTGTAACCATGTGTTTTCTTTTTGCTAACCTTTTTGTGTCACCTGCTCATCTTAAAAACATATATATTCCTCCCCTTCCAGTCCAGGAGCTATTAAAATAGAGTCCAGATAGGCTTAAAGTGAAGAAGGACAAACAAACTATGATTGCCTTCATTACACCATTGGCACGCAGACTTATTTTTCTGAACTGGAAGAATCCTAACTCTCATTTTTTAAGTCAGTGGGTAACTGATGTTTTATACTATTTTAAATTGGAAAAAATAAAATTTTCTGTTAGAGGATCTGTGCAGAACTTTTTCAAAACCTGGCAGGATCTAAACAATAATATTTTAAAATAAGCTGTTAAAGCACTGAAGAAATAGATTATCTTCCCATTTTCCTTTTCTTTTATCCACCTATTAAACTAATCTATTTATGTATTTGACCAGCTTTAAGTTTTGCTTCGTTGGCCATGCTCTCTTTCTCGGGGGTGGGGGTTGGGTTGATTTGTTTTCAATCGTATTTTTTGTAAACATTGATCTATCTGTATGGAACGATTATAATAAAATCAATAAAATAAAATAAAATAGGGTGCTCCCAGAAGATGGCATCTCATTTGGAAGATGATCAACCTCAGAGATGAAAGTCTGACAACAAATCTGATGCCTTTAAGTGCAAAACGTTATAATAGTTACATTTATGTTATTTTCAATGTCTTTGCATGCTTCTTCCTTTGTTACATATTTCATTGAAGTAAATGATGAGCCTCGAAGTTGACCTTCTGATGTGGCCCAGTTGGCTTCCCAACATTTTGTCTGAAGTCCGGTGTTAACTAGCAGATGAAAAATATATATATATGAAAAATACAAAATGGCAGATGAAACAGTCCAAAAAATTAGATAACTTTTTAAATGATGGGTATTTTCAAAACTAAATGTCATAATCATATTCAGGGGTCTCAAAAACATCTAAAATGAGATTTTAATCTCAGAAATTTTGGAGAAAATTGTAAAAAAATAAAAATAAAGAACAGACACCACAACCCTAATAATGCTGATCCCAGCTTTAATTAATTTTTCTGACATGTGGTGGTGCAATAGTTAGCACTGCTTCTTCAGGGATACAGAATTCTGGGTTCTAAGCCCACTTCTGGTTGTTGTCCTTTCTCCACTTGTAGAATTTGTACATTTTTTCATAATTGTGTGCATCTTACTCCTGTTTCCCCCAAGATACGCAGGTTATGTTAACTGGTGATACCAAACTGACCTCATGTGAGTGCTGCCATCAGTGGGTCCTGTGACTGATTTGTGTGCTGTCCAATGTTTACTTTCAGTGTTGCTTCCAGTTCCAGTTCCTCAGCGACCTTCAATTTATTTAAGCAGGTCTGAGAATTTTACGTCATGCTTGCAAATTACATGTTTCATATTAATCTCCTTTTGACCTTTCCTTTAACATCGTGAACAACCTAAATGAAATTAAATGCTGGACTTTAATATGAGCAGAGCCTTGCATATTGCAGTCTCTACAACAGAGCTAATTTTAGCAGTGTGCCATCTGTGAGAATATAGTAGCAATTTACATTTTGCATTTCTAGATGTAATGGTGGCTGCATGGATGCATCAGCTCTCTCCTCTCTGTTTCAGTGCTTGGTTGTGTTAATGTATTTGTATGTAATATGTGCGAGGTGTGCTATGATGGATCTGTATGGTTAATGGACTTGCTTAATAATGGAATATGGACATTACAAGCAGCTATCAGAGAATTCACAAAATACCACAAGATATAGTACAGTATGTACGATGATTACTTTAGTGGATAATAATTTCCGCCTTTTATTTATTTATGTACGGTATTTTTTTGTTATAGCATTGTGCTTTCTATATTATTTGTTCATTGTTGTTTGTTTTATTTGCACCATTTACAGGGTAGCTTTTCAATTTCATTATACTGGTACAATTAGAATAAAGACTTTCTATTCTATTCTTTTTTGCTAAACAGGTTCTTCCACAATTCCATAAAAGGCATAAAAATGCAATGTATTATCAAAACAATGCCAGCATAATTATTTCCTTCACCAACACCAAATGGGCTGTGAGATAACAGCAAACACATTTAGGGGTCAGTTCACCATGATTAGAAGATGCTGTATAAATGTAAGCAGTGTGTTCTGAATACTATTTCAGTATCTCTATTCTGCTTTTATTTATTCAAGCTGAGTAAATGCTCCTGACCAACACTAAACCATGCCTCTGCTGAAAATGCAAGAAGTAATGCAAATATAGTACACCTTTAGCCAATAAGCTTTTACAAGTCAGATACCTTCTGGTGCTTAGCAGCTAATCGGCAGGGTTAAGATGGGGCAGCCATCCTTAGGAAAGGATGAGTAGAGAGACAGAGAAGAGTCTAAATACATTTGATTTTTCCTTCTGTTTTGTGCCCAGGCACAGTCATTACTGGGTTACATTTAACAAGAAATGCCATTCTAAAACAAAAAGTCTTAATACTTTGAAAAAAAAAAATACAATTATTTTATATTTTGATTATCTTCATTGCTTACATTGCAGATTTTGTACTGATTGCAATAACAGTTTGATTACATATTAGATGGATGCAATAACTATTTATATATGCAGACTGACGGCATTAAAACTGTATAAACATTTTAATTGCAAAATATAAAAATGTATTGCTAGACGACTTTCAGTAGTTTCAGAAGAAAGTTTCATGTCACAATTAAAAACAGGAATGTGTGGTGTACATTTATAGGCCAGTGCCACTTTCAAAATCAAAAATGACTTTGCATTCAGTCTATAAATGTGTTGTTCACTACTTTCCCAGCTTAGCACTCTATGCATATGAAATTTATTAAAATATAAAAAACAACTGATCCCATATAATTAACAAATATTGACAATTTTCATTTCTTATATTAAAATGTATTTAAAAAATTAACGCAATTCTCTAGAGCTTCAAGCAACAGTTAACCAATGCACCACCATTCACACATAATTAATACCAAATTTGATAACTTACAAGTACTTTCAATTAAATTGCTCAAAATCGTTCATCCCGACAGAGACTAAAGTGCTGAAACAGCAAAGTATCTATACCTTGTACTGTATATGAAATGTGCCAGTTTTGAATATATGTATTTCATTCAGCTGTTCTTGACCAAGAAGAAAACAGACCAAGCATCTACAGTATATCTGCACTGTAACACTTTTCCTGACTTTGCTGTTCGTCACATTTAAACCCAACTGCCATATGAATACAGTGATCTATTTAGGTTGTACAGAGTATTGTCAGGACTGTCTACGTTTACATCTACATTGAAAATCTATAAGCAAACAAGGTTTCACACTTCCAATGAGCCTTGAAGTCTTGAATCGTCTTTTCTCCTCCAAACTTGCCAAATGGAATCCAAATTCTTATTTAAAAAAAAATCCTAATTTTTTTAAACACTAAGCTATTTGTAGCAATACAGAATATAAGACCTTATTATTTCATCATTGGTTTATTGGATTTTAGTGTCTACCTCAACTGCAATGGGTATAAAGCTAGAATACCCCTTACACGGGATGTCAGTACAGTGCAGAACACACTCATGCATTCAGGCACTCCTTTACTCAAATGCATCAATTTAGAGATGCCAATCAAATGGATGTGCATGTTTTCAGAATGTGGAAGGAAATTAGAGTGCTAGGAGAAAACTAAGTCTGAAATGGAGGTCCACAGTGTTTAGGTCAGGGGGTGAACCTGGTCTCATGGAGCTTTTCAGGTAATATTACCAGCATGATGTTTCATGTTAAAATTTTCACTTCTTTATCATTGGTATGTTTTTATTTATACATATTACTGTATATAAGAAATGTCTACTTGCTGTTACACAAGCTCATACTATTAATAACTAAACTCTTAATCTAATATACTGTGCATATCTGCTTAGAGCAGTGAAGTACAGTACTAGGACTAAGTTCTGTAACACCTGCTCATGTTTAGAACGTTAAATTTAAAGCATGTACAGCTGCTCCATTAAATGTATATGTACTTCCATTTCATGATGATATTTACAGTATGATTTATTATTTATAAATAGGCAACACTTTTGAAGTAACTATCAAATGAAACAGCCTTCATTCATATTCCAAATTTCATAACTGTCATTGAGGAAATGGTTTTCTTATAAATATGTTAATTGAAAAACATTTTTGTAATTCATTGTCATTGCACAATAAGTTAGGTGAACATTCAGGTACTGGAAGTACTGGTTGCTGAAATGCATAAAGTGGAACCATCCTGGCCAAATTCAACAAACAGGTGTTAAACGCACTTTCTTACCTTTTCCACAGAGTGACTGGATTGCTAAGTGACATTTTCCTCAATGTCAAATTTGTAATAATCCCATTTGTTTAAACCTACAATAGAATTAAACAAGAGGTGCGCTGTACATTTTCATGAAACCTAATTTTAAATGTTTCACAGAGTAAGAAGACAGTCTGCAGTCTGTGATTAAGATTCCTCATGGGTAGTGTTGATTGGCAAAAAAGCACATTTTTGCAACAAATATGTTGTGTTCGCTAAATATTTTACCTGGAAATTCACCATGTGACTGGCTTCGAAAAACGTTTGTTCATAGCACCCCATGATGCTTTTGTGGCTAGTGTGAGAGCTGTAGCCAAGCCCACAACTTCCATGCATACATACTTTAAAATTGTTTCTGATCTGCTTCACACATGCATGATGTTACTGACCCAATCTGTACTCTAGCCGGATATCCACGCAGCATGTGTTAAAAAAAAGAAAAAACCTTGTAGTATCATCATTTGAGTAGTACATTAGCTGATTATATCAAGAATATTATGAATACTGCCACTGGACATATAACACTGATCCCAGTGCACTAGTAGCACAATGTCACATGGCTAATTTGCATGCATAATTAGCCATGTACAAACAGTTAAAGCAAAAAAAATCTCAAAACAAGCTTTAAAGGAGCCCTCCCCCTCATCCTTCTCATTTCAGAATGTGACCCTATGAAATAACAGTAATAACAGAAGATTTATTAATATTTGTAAGGTGTTTCTTTCATCTTGATGGAAGAAAAAAGAGGGAAGCATCCGCAGAGATGCATGGAAAACAAAAGAGACATTCCAACTCCGCCTGGACCCGTGATTTCAAACGATGGAAGGAGCCAGTCCCTTGCTGCCCCTTTGTGGCACGGCCAATTTCTGCCCCAAGATTGGAACTCTGTGAGTGCAATGATCTATATTTTATTTACCTATTGCTAGTCTGTTGCCAGTTGTTGTATTTTGTTTGCGGCATTTCATCTGTGTACATTTTTCGTTGTTTGAGGCACAGTGACATAGTGATTAGCACTGCAGCGTCAGAGCTCAGATCACACTTTTTGCCAGAATGATCGGTCCATCATAGTTGCAGACACTTCCCTAGCCTCCTCTGAGACACTTAAGACTATTTCACCATTATAATCCTCTCAACACTAGTTAATTTCTTCTGTACCCACTGACTTCAATACATTTCACAGAATTCAGCAAGGTGCTCAAATATTTCCATGAATATGCTGAACTCACACTGTAGCAAATTCAACTACTCATGGGGTTTTCTTTGCTATATATATATATATATATATATATATATATATATATATATATATATATATATATATATATATATAATTTTTATTTTCAAATATTATAATTAAAGCTAAAAAGGAATAAAATAAATGTTAATTAGGGTATTTAGAATTTTGGTGTTTACTGCATAATATGTAAATTACGTATACATTCATATATTATAAAAGAGGATATGGGTGGATGAGCATCTTCGGCAGCCCTGCAGAGGATGGCTCAGCCATTCTCCATGTCCCTGGCGGTGGCCATGAGCCCCAGCAGGGTTGAGCTTCCATGCTCCAAACCCATGGCACTGTAGCAAGCCAGGGGGGGCTACACTCTGTCATCCCGTGGGAGGTATTACCCAGTGCAAGATTCTTCACCCAGTCCTTCCATTACTAAAGTACCCTAGCCGGGTAGGAATCCCAGCTGTCCGTTACACCAGCTAAATATAAATCTTATCAATCTTACCATAGCAAATGTTACAAAACTAACTGAGTTAGGTTTCTTTGACAAGCCAGATTTGATAAGCATGATGTTACTAAAACAACTGTAAGAAGTTTGTTTAAATTAAAATATACTAAATGATCTCGGAACTCGCTTATTCAACAGTACAGATGCAATAATGTTTAAATTTATATTTATATTATTGATTTTAAGCAGTGTTTTTCAGTTACTGAAGAGAACATTTAAAAGAATAATTTGGAAGGTACACATGCTAAGCCATGCATTGTATTCTGATGTTTATGAATGCCAGTACTAGTTTACTTAAATGAGAGCTGGGTAACTATTTGATTGATATACCACTATTTTAAAGCTGCTCTTACGAGTTTTTTTTACGATATTTTATATTTTTATTACAGAAAAGGGCGCAGTATTGTTCACTTTAATAATGGAGGTATATCTAATAAAAGGTGGTGAAAGGGATTTCTGTTTTTGCAATGGTATTGAATAGGTATCGAGTTTCATGAAATATGTTAATAGTGGTATTGGTGTCAGATTTGGATTGCAGGAATACCTGGAGAAAAATGTAAGCAGAAAAATTTAATGTTTCAGCTCTACAAAGATGTTTAAGACACAGGCTTCTGAAATTGTGAGAATACTGTACTTTCAGGCCACACTATAGTTTACCTTTTAAGTAATTTAAAAAAGAAAAGGAGGACATGAATGATGATGAAATCAATGACTTAATTCCAAAGGAGATCATCAATTCCCTTTCACCTAATCTAACCAAAATAACATCAAGTCAAGATCTGAAGATGCCCAAGATACTACTTTGCAATATCTGATAGAGTAACGGGTTCTATTTATCCACAATTCTTTCTGTGAATTGACATTGGGCAACATTTACAATTAATTTATTTCTGTCTGTATCCATGTGTTATATGGAAGTTCCAGTTTTGTTAAAATTAAAAGATGAATTTCTTCTGATATGTCCTAATCAAGTACGCCTTAAAGTCCTGGAATGGGTGTAGTCACAAGGGACCTGTTGATGGTAGATGTTTCAGTAAGTCCTTAAACCTCAGCAAAAGCAGGGGTTCCTAAAGTTTTTCAAACCAAAGACCTCTCAAGTATTGTACCATCAGGACAGGGCACCCCCACTAATATAAATAAAATTCTGTGAAGTGGAGCATGATATTGGATCTTGGGTACTGTCCACAGTAGTCACATAGAATAAATGCTTAACTACAGCAGACTATTGATGTGTATCTGTGATATCTTTAGTCTAGTGGTTCTTAACTTTCTTCTTGGTGGACAACATATTTTGGTCTATACTCTGACTAGGGCACAACTAAAGGCAATATTTACTTAACCACCTTTCATTACCATCTGGCAGCGACTTAAGTACCACATGTTTAGAACTGCTCTCCTAGGCTATAACTACATTAGATAGGCCTTTTAATGCAACAATGGAAGCACATTTTGAGTTATGTTTATTTAAAAACTGCTGTATGTGAGACAATTTCCAATCTTTAAAGTTAGTATTGTTTTTTTTTTTTTAGAACATAAACCTCCCCAGGGCTACTGTTGCCCCCAGTTTGGAAACTATTATGCTAAAGCACAAAACATAAGGCTGTAGTAATCTTATTTTTGACTAACTGTACAAGTACTGGAAATGCACTATGCTGGATTAACAAAATTAGCCATTTAGAGAATAAGTTAATGGGAGATGTTGATGCATATTGGGATTAGATGATATCCAAAAAGCAAATGAGAAAGACAACTATAACACAGAGCAACAACGGACAAAGACTGCAGCTGCTCTGCAGGATAAATATGGCATACAGGAAGAAGAAAGAGAAAGAGAAGGGTACTGTTTGTTGGTTGCTTATAATCTTCACAGAGTACCACACCAGATATCTATTTCTTATTTTCGGTACAAAATTGTATATTAGTGCACAAATTATCATTTTAAAATTTCCCAATTTTTCATTAACTATCCCTAGATTTAAAAGTTTATCCCAGTGTTTGTCATTTTGAAATTTAATAGCTTTACTATTTTGCCAGTAATTTTTTTTTTTATGATTAGTGGCTGCTTAACTGTTATATTCCTGCTTTTGAGCTAATGACAGTACTGTCGAAGGTTAAGCCAACTCAGTCGGTCCTCCTGGTACTTTAATATACAAAGTCAAACCGAATATAAAATCAAAGTCATACACATTTAAATATTTATCAAAAGAACACTAAGGCCAAGATCCACAAGCTACTAAAATTTCTAGCAGCAGGAAAGCAGCGCTACACATCAGTCCAAATCCTTTGTATTGAAAAAGTTGCATGTATTGGTACAGAAACTGCACAAAAATTGAAGCTACTTCAAAATCGCACTTTGATCACCAGTAACCTGTAAAGAGAAAACGCTTTCAGATTAAACATCAAAAGTGTGTGTATGTCTGTATGTTTGTATGTATATGCATGTGTGAGTGTAGTCTGTAATAGTCTGGAAAATATCTAAGATTGATGCTATGATCAAGTGATAGATAGACTTTGTATCATGTACTTCTTAATTGTACTTAAGGTGTTTTTCTCTCTGGTTTTTAACTTCACACCTATATGACCTTTTAAATGTTCTTATTATGTTTTTTTTCATATTTCACACATATTTTATTTAAAAAATGACATTATCTAGGTTTTACATGTGAAAAGAGCACTACGAATACTTTTGTTTAGCTAACATATCACTTTGATGATTGCACTTTCACTTTTGTTGTCAATCTCAGCCTCACATTTTGCATTTCACATATTGAAATGTCTCACATGTTTCTTTGCCACTATGATAGCTAGCACAAGTTTCAATGCTTTGTAAAAAGCAATTTCTGTTTCTCCTTTGCGTTCAGAAATTGCTTCATATTGTCTTCTATTATGCCCAGATGAAATAAGGGCAAGTCCTTAAAATGACAGTTAGGAAAAAAAAAAGATTAGGAGTGAAAAATCAAGACAAAGAATGATCAAAAACAAGCTGAAGGTCACAAGCCAAAAGAAATAAACAAAATGAATATCAGAAAACATTTTATAAACAGCCATGTATCAAAAGGTGAAAAAACTGATAATGACACACAAGCAGAGTTCTCATTGTTAAATTATGCCTAAACAGGATGAAGACTTTACTGCTCCATCATCTTTTATAGGCAGAAGGGTGTGATGCAATATGACATGTGAGCCAGTAGGTCACATGACCTGCAACAGTCATCTCAATTGTAAACAATATGGTGTCTACAAACAGAAAAAAAACGACATGGCTCTCCCAGTTAAAATTCACATTAAAAACAAAACAATAAATAAAATGAAGAAACTATAATGAGCAATACTTTAAAAATGCTAGAAGAATGAGGACTTTCTCCATACCTTAAATTTACAATACATGTTGTCATGCATGTGTGGCAGAGGGTCACCATATGGATCCTTACTAGTTATGTAACGCCACTGTGGGCTGAGAGGGGGCACTGGCATTCACTGTGTCATCTTCCTTTGCCACTACATTACTAAAAAACTGCCCAGTTAGAGCAACTAACTCCACCCTTTCCGATCCCAGGACCTCAAAAACCCAGCTGCCCGGAAGGATATATCACTTGTTGATTGGAGTGCAGAGAAGACAGAGATCCTGCAATCCTAGTGAAAGAATCTGATAGAAACCTTAGCAGGCAGTGTCTTTATTTCTTTGTAATGTTAGAGGACATTTTTTTGTTTCTACTTGCACCATTGAGTGCTGTTTCATTTTGTTTTTTCAAATAAAAGAGGAAAGCCAGATTAGCACTGCAACATTTATCTTGCCCATTTGACACATCATTCCCTCAGATGCTCACAATGTATAATTTCAGACCTTTTGTTTGTTAATCCTACAAAGCTGATCTGACCTCCACAGGTTTCTACTGTTACTAGAGTCACTTTAAAGTTGCTATCCCAGGATGGTCAATCTTTGCACCCACCCACTTTGCAGTCACAAAACCGTGATAAGGTAAGTAATCTGGTTAAATCAGAAACCTGGTTTCTTAAAAAGCTCCATTTACATGTGCAATTTTGCCTTACAAGATCATAGTTGGCAAAATGTTACAATATCATTAAACTGCGCAAAGAGTTCAAACTCATCATATGCTGTGAACCCGAAAACAAGCACAAGGCCTTTGATAATTTCCTTGTGTTTCATAAATATGTTTTGTTATGTATTGTGAAGTAAATAACATCCATCTCCATTTTACATCTTCAACCTGAGCCACTGATGATTTGCAGCAATGACTACTTGCCACTGCATCGCTAGATCACACTGTTTCAACATATCTATAGCAAATAACTGGATTAAAACTAAACTGACTCTTTATTTTTAGGTTTCTGTTACTGGATTGTATGCAGCACACTCTTTTCTGCTTAATCTTATGATTAGGCCCTGAAAATGACTGGCATACCAGTATATGTCCTTCTTGCCTTACACCCAGTGCTGCTGGGATAATAATAACACAAGTATTTTAACTTCAAGAAAATAAGCCTTGCTTTATTTTACTCCATAATTTAAAACAGGAGTGTCCAACTCCGGTCCTGGTGGGCTGCAGTGGCTGTAGGTTTTCATTCTAACTCTTTTCTTAATCAGTGAGCAGTTTTCAGTGCTAATTAACTCCTTTATTTTAATAGCCCAGTTGTTAAGGATTCTGCCCTCTGAATTGATTTGTTTCTTCATTAAATGGCAGCCAAACACAAATGAGATGTGAAATGAGCCAACAGATGACCAGATAAATTGGAAGGTCAAACTCCAGCCAGTTTCACTCCAACCAGTTTCTTAATGAGAAGCCAATTCTCGCTGTTAATTATAGCCGTTATTGAATATCATGACTTGTTCCTGCTCTCATTCTGCCACAGCAGACTGTTGATTTTCTGTTTTTTCTAAGACCACCATCAAGATGTTTTGGTGTCCTGAGGAGCCCAACATGACAGAGACGTTCAAGTTTCTTTATTTTCAGGTTAGCTGGTCATGTGGAGGTTTGCTTTTGTGTCTCATTATTGTTTGGCTGTTCATTAAGTAAAAAGAAACAACTAAGGGGTTTGAGTCACGTCAATTAAAACTAAGGCAAAACAAGTTATTCAGCAGTAAAAATGTCTAACTACTTAAGAAGATTGTTAGAACAAAAACCTGCAGCCACTGTGGCCCACCAGGACCAGAGCTGGACACCACTGCTTTAAAAAGTATTTAGACTGCATGACGCATGTTATTTTTAATATGTTATCCTTAACACTGCTCCCATAGCTATTGTGCTACTTTAGTTTATCAATACACATTTGGCGATTTCTGAAATATTGCAATTGTTTCAACCAGGAGAAGGAATAAGATGAATTCTTGAACATTTACCTCTGGAAAGCTGTCTTGTGAATGCTCATACCTGTGGTTGCTGAAAGCATGTGAGAAGCTAATACATGTTCAGTGCAATGGACATACACAGACTACAAAATCCTTAACTATAACCTAGTTAAAAGTTAACATGGTTAAATAAACAGGTTAATCACAGAAAAATCTACTTGTGTTAACCTGATTTGTCGTAGACCAATAACCTGGTTTCTCTAACTGGAATATGGGTTTACATGGCACTTTAGAAACCAGTTTTCTGTGAATAAGCATATGTAAATCACTCATTGACATTCAATCAGTCAGTTTGAAAGTTATCTTGTGATACTAAAGAAGCAACTGAATTGACAAAGGAGCACCATTTCACATCATTTACTGACAATCTAAAAAAATGCTTATATTACAATATACCACAGATTTTTTGTGAAATCTGAGAAATTTGTATGGTATTTGTGAATGAAGAATGTTTTGGTTTTTTTTCTGACATTTTGTAAAGTGTTACTTTTATGTCAGAGGGTTTCTTTAGAGCACCTGGTTGAATTAAAATGACTATCCTGAAACTACAACTCTGTATTATTTCAGGGAACATCAGAAAATTCAGGAAATCACAGCCACCATACCAGAAATCCATTCTGCAGTTTTATAAAATCAATTTTAGCAATACTTTTTACATAAGTACAGAAAATATTTTTAACCTAAAAAATCTCATTTCTGCAAGACTGTACATTTGACATACCCATTCATTTAAAGTAAATGTTCTAAACTCTTTTTTTTTCATACATCTGTACCTGTAGTCATGCTCTCACTTGTGCAAAGTGAGGTTCAGCTACCAGGTAGTCTTTGCCATTTATTTTAAGTAAATCAAAGGCACCAACTTTCATGCACATTCGTTATGAAACTCTTTTAATTTAAATCTTAAATCAAGCAAAATCTTTGTGATTTCTGTTACCAAAATTAATACAGATGGCCTATGATCTGTTTCCATATTGTGCATTATAAAGTGGTATACAGTATCAACCACTTTGCTTATGCTTAAATTGAAACAACCTCAGTATTCCAGATGTTACATTGCCCCTAAAAGAAAAATGTTTCCCATTTCTTATTTGTTTTTGCTCCAACAATATGTCAACTCTGTACTAGACAGAAAATATTTTTTCAGATAATTCCATAAAAACAGCTAACTGCAGATAAAATTTGCTGTAATGTAATAAGACACATCCTTGATCACATTAGGATGCGACTGTAGCTGCAAAGAGTAGCAACAGTCATAATGAATATTTGCCACAGAAATTAATGCTGCCATTAAGAGCAACATTTTATAGAGCAAAAAATACAGAACTTATGTCTTATGAAAGATACGTATGCAGCCATATTTGGATTGGATAATGAACCTGAGCCAAGCTGTACCCAATTTTAAAATGTCTTATTAACTTTTAAAACTAATATTTAGCCCAAGAACAAAGAGCAGGTATTATATACAGTATGATCAATTGATCATATAAACAAAAATACTACTAAAAGAGTATTTACAAAAGAAGAACCGAGTTCCACTACATCCATCTATTATCCAACCCGCTATATCCTAACTACAGGGTCACGGAACCAATCCCAGCCAACACAGGGTGCAAGGCAGGAAACAAACCCCAGGCAGGGCACTAGCCCACCGCAGGGCACACACACACAATCCAGGGCCAATTTAGAATCGCCAATGCACCTAACCTGCATTTCTTTGCACTGTGGGAGGAAACCCACGCAGACACAAGGAGAACATGCAAACTCCACACAGGGTGGACCTGGAGAGCAAACCCAGGTATCCTAACTGCAAGGCAGCAGCGCTACCCACTGCGCCACCGTGCTGCCCTCCACTACATTTATTAGTTAAATACAAATGAAATTTAAATAAATAATAAATTCATCCTGAACATTAGCACTTGAGAAGCCTCATTAGAAGCTTTAATAAAGAGCCCAGCCCAAAACATGTCAGCTAACTTGAAAAAAAAAAAACACTTTTTTATATTCAAACTAGTTTGCCAGAGATTTCTATAGCACTTACAGGAACATTTTGTGCACCACCTTGAGCTACCATAAATGTGATTTCCTGCAGCATACAGTCAAACAGTTATCTAAGGATTAATACAGATGTTCAATAAATAGCAAGAGACTGATATTTGTTTTTATTGAATTTTTATAACATTTTGGGACTGTTTACTGAAAACTGATAGCTTTCTTTATTATCATGCATGTATGGTTATAGGTGTACTTTTTATAATTTATGTTTTGCAGTACTGATAAATGCAGTAGACGTCAGTTCCCTTTTTTCTATATACTCACTTTGTGTAGCATTTTTGTTAATGTGATTGGTTTTAATATATAATACCTATATTTTCTTCCTTGTCCTCAGGCTCTAGCCATCAAGAATTGTATAGGATAGTCTTGAAAACTGACTTATATGTGAATCTACAAAGTAGAAACCTCATACTTTTAGCAGCTGTTGTTAAACACAAGTCCTATGCAGTTTTGGTATTTTGAGAAACATATAATTACAGTACAGAAGGTGCAGAAAACAACAGAAAAAACGCACTCTAGGGTGTCTCAAAGAAATCACGAGTCATCAAGAGGGAATGAAAAGCCCTAATTCTTTCAGTCTGAGCAAACAAACACTAAGCAAAGGCTTGATTGACATTTTCAAATTTAAATAAACTGGCTCATCCAGTTTTTTTCCAAGTATTACTTGTTTGGCATGTCCAGCCTTAAAGCTTTAAGCAAGTCTTCGCATGTCATTGGAGTAAAAGATGCTAACTATAGCTCTGAGGTACTGCCAAAGGCAATGGAGGCACCTTCTGCACAATTTTATTTGGCATTTGTATCTAAAATATTAGAATTTTAACTTCTGCCTGTAAGTACATGCAAAATAATAAAATAATGATACAGAGCCGTGTAGACCTAAGGAATAGTGAAATAAAACAAAATACAGCAGTTATATGGTAATAAAAAGACATATTTGACCACCCTGGTGTGAAAAGGTAGTAGCCAGTCAACAGAATATACCAGGTATTCATGATAATGTGCTAATTGGAAATGCAAAGTATATTTAAATCTGCCTGTTCATCCTTTCAGTTTCCCTGTTGCTTCATCAATGTTTATCTGGCTTTTAATAAGAACAAGTCATTCACCCAAAGAAATTTTTATAATATGTTGATCAAAATTTCTTATAGTATTCCAGGTGAGGCCTCACAAGTAGCTATACAGCTTAAGAATGACATCTCTTTACTTTTACTCTACACAGCAATCTTGTGCAACTAAGTGAATGCAGCAGGACCACAGATTAAAAAAAATAAATAAACAGGCAATGGATTCAATAAAGGAGTGAACTAAACTGAGGTCAAAATCAAGCAGAAAGTCAAGAAGCCAAGATTCTTGGCTACTTTTGGTGTTCATAACACTAACAAAGCTTTGGAAAAGTAGTCATTCATCTGTGAGCAATGTGGCTTACCTAAATAAGCACTTTGAAATGGTCAGAAGTGGCTTAAGTGTGTCATTTTTCTCTTGCTATCGCATAGGTCAGTGAATCCTTCATATTTACAAGTACTTTTACCAGTGTATCACAAGCTCCTTATAATCCATACTGCATAGATATGAATAACCTATTTACTGATCTTTTATAAATATAATTAAGACCTAAGGATGCCTTTGTTAAGGTTTTGTTATACGGAAGTAAATGAGTAATAGATGCATTTTTACAGTACATTAACTCTTACCATATGTGAATTATGTAATTAGTACAAATGAATTTCATCTTCTTGGCTCATTATAGTTGGAGAACATGTAAACATAATGGCTGCAGTTGCTGCATCTCATTGTTTCGAGGATGTTGGCTTACATGACTAATGTCTGCAGGGAATGACAGATCACACAGATGCCTCACAACTTCACATTTCCAAAGTATTGCAAGCTCACCACACTTTGAGTCTGTTGACACCCTGTCTGATACACCAGTGGCTGCAGAAATGTTATACTGGTATGGTGAGTTCAGGCACAGTCTTTGCCTGTCTATTCGTTTTTTCCATTCTGTCATCATATGACAAACACGAGATATCAAACACCAAATAAAACTCAACAAACACACAAAAAATAAAAAGCTTTTTCTCTTTACTTGCCCCTGCACTATATCTGTATGCATTGCACTTACACGTATGGGTACATTGATTGTCCACTTTCACAAACATCTATCACCAATGACACCGACCCCTACGACTTAAGACAAAAACCAAATGATGTTATTGGAGCAAGTTGCAGACCAATCTGATTAAATCACTAAGGATATCAAACTATTCTACTGGTAGCAATGGTAGTTTTAACTGCAAATGTCATGGACTTGCAAAAATTGTGCAAAGGAAGGATACAACTGAAATGGCTGGAAAAGTTGTGTAGCTTTAGTAATTAAATTGGCCCTAAGGATCTGGATATTGGTTTCACTTTATGTATCAAACAATTTAAAATACATACTGTACATGGCGTAGTCATAAAAAATATGCCCACATAAAGTAGCTCAAGCAAGGTTATTATAGTTAACGAAAACTAAAATTAAAACTGAAACTATTATTAAAAAAACATTTTTGTAAACTGAAATAAAATAATTAACAAAACTGAAATGAAAAACTAAAACTAAATGAAACTATTAAAATAGCTGGAAAGACTAACTGAAATAAATTAATAATTTACTAAACATAATTTAAGTTTTCATTTTTGAATTCATTTTCTTTCTGTTAGTTTTTAACCCTTATAACTTGTAACTCTAAAACTGAAAGTCATCCCTCACGAAACGCCCACACGTATTCATCCAGTGAATGGCGGCTGATGAAGGAGGCCGGTTGTTCACACAGCATCTGCGTTTTGCATGCCACCTTTCTTTGCACTTGCTGTATATCAAGATGCAATTCAAACACCTGAAATCGGAATGTGCTGCTCAACAAAAACTTTACCTTATTCACAGAAAAATCACAAGTGAGTAACGTTTCAGTTTATTTCTCAGGTGCCTGCTTTTTGTTGAGAGTAATTCACCTGCCACTTTGCACTCGAACTATACAAAGTATAGAGAAAGTATACTAATCATGAAAAAAATTCATCCTCGACATTTTGATGAATCTTGACGTTTTAGAACTCCCCGAGTCTGAAAATACCATTGTTTGGAATTATGTCTGTGCGTCTGTGTGTATAAACACAATATCTCAAAAATGCAACTAGATAGATGGATGAAATTTGGCATGTAGTTGTTACACCAGAATTGTAGATCTGTATTAACTTTTGGGCCAAATTCATTAACTGGAAGTGGTGCTTTACCTTAATACATACATCAATACTGTATATTATTAATTTCATTTGATTTGTTGTTGATGGTTCTTTAATGTACATAATATAATCCTTGTCTTGTGGTTTACTCCTCAAATATCCATCCCCTTATCTGAGTACATGAGAAAGTCTAGGGGAGACCACTCCTGAATTTTGAAAATAATATGGCACTGATCGAGAGACTGACAATGTCAGCATACAAGATCAGTATATTGTTGCTGACCAATCACTTTTACTTTAAAAACGTTGTTTAACAACGAAGCGATACAAGCCTTGTAAAATTCCTAAGTTGTCAACGTCTCTGCTGAACTACAGATAGGTAGGCGAAGAGAGTCTGCCAAGTGATGAAAAGCTAAACATACTAATGTGTTTTTGTATTTATTCTATATATATTAATCTATCTTTTGTAGTTCATATTAACAGCTCAAAATACCTGATATTGTGAAAATAATCCAGTGGCAGAATTATGTTTTAAAATATCTGTCCCCATTTTTTCAACGTTTCTCTCTCTCTCGAATCAGATAGTTGAAATATCCTATTCTTTTTGTTCTTAACATAAGCCATTTCATATATTTTTCCTGCCTTGCATCCAAACCTGCTTGGGTAGGCTCCAGATTCCTTTGATCCTTCCCTGGATAAACAAGTTTAGATAATGTATATATTGTTCTTAATCTCAGATCTATCTCTGTTATTTTGTGCCCCTCCGTACGCCTATCACCTACTCTTGCTCTGCTAATTAAGGGTTTACTGTTCTTATGGTGGGCTATTCAAGTTTCACTACCCCTAACCTTCACACTACATGCTTGTTTTTCTTTGTTTCTCTCAATACAGCTAGATGGGTCTGCACACTCATTCAAGCCTAAGAGCCTTGTTCTTCATTAACCCCCGTGATTTTCATGGTCATGCCTGTCAGAACACAGTAGAATCTATTTTCTTATTTTATTTATATCTTTCCAGGCCTGCAGGTGCAAAATTCTGTCTAGAAATTGTGTGTGCCTGAGATGGAATTGTTGGTAGAAAATAACAGAGCCCAGTGTTTGAGAGTTTCGAATGAAATATTGAAGGCATTCATCATAAGCACATTGTCATTGGAGCAGGATGTGTGGTGTAGACATTTAGAGTAAAAAACCTTCGCACCTTAAATTCACCAAAAGTTCATTACAAATTGGCCCATACTGGAGGAGGGATTACTGTAATGTAAAAAGGCAAAACTATAATAACCTTGAGCTGAAACCTAACTACCTTTAGGTGAATCAAGTGCTATTCAGCGCATTTAGATATAGCGGAGAACAGAGTGTAATGTTACAAGGACCGTAACAGTTGTTCCTGACTGCAGCTACTGAAGCCATAAAAAATACACTTCGTGCCAAAGATATGACAAATATGACTCTGATATATTTTCACATGCAATGGATTATCCTGTGTGCATGTGTTATAAGCAGGCGGAAGATTATTTTCATTAGTAAAGAGAGAAAAGCAAATGGACCAGGAAATTAAGAAAGAAATTAGGGAGCAACAGGAAGTATGCAAGAGTCATAAGTAGCATGACAGCAGAATGTCAGAGCCAAGTTTTAAAAACAAATCAGTCATCATAAAGGAACAAAGGAAGAAATCCTGGCTACCTAAAAGTCCCCTCTCTTAATAACTAATGCATCTAATAAACAGTCTAGATACCAAAAAAATTTCACATGTCCAAAGCTCAATGGTAGTATGATGTTGGCTCCACCCAAGTAGACTGAACTCATTTTCCAGAGCCAAATTACTATAGAATCGTTAGTTTTCTGAACATGCTTTTAACAAACAATCGTCTGTAGTTTGTCTCTTGTTTATTCTTTACCTGTTTTCATTTCAGAGGTGTCAAATATTTCAAGACTTATCCTCTCCCACCCCTAGCCTAACAGACAAGTCAAGCAGTTCCTTTAATGTGGCTTTGTCTCCAGCATGATTAGACTATTGAGCTGTCCAGCACAAATTCTCTAGCCAAACAACTGCCCACTTGTAAAATGTCCAACTCATATATTATATTACTTACATTGACTGTATATAAGAAACAAGGAAGGAAGAGGAGAATATACAGTAGCTTTCAAATATCCACTTGATAGAATAAATCGTGGTAATACAGCCACTTTACACTGACAAAATGTGCTACTTTTTATCAACACCTTTGTCAGGTTAAGAACCAAATGAATCCAGTTACATTTTAACTGTCTGATAGCTCTCAGGAACATAATAACAAGTTTCAGGAGATGTCAACCTCCTAATGTTCTTGCATTGTCATTGATTCCTACACTGGCCTAAATATTTCATTTTCAGAATCTCTTCTTCTCCTATGGTTTCATATTCACACCTACTGCTTTTACAGATTGAGCCAGCAGGAATGCATTATCAGCCAACTGACTTCCAGGATTTTCTGACTCTCTTCCATGATTAAAACATTTCACTTGGGGAGTGGGAGAAGCAAGGCTGTGTTGTGATATTTGTGGCAATGCCAGTTGGCACAATTCATTCTGAGTTCTGAAACTGATTATAATTGTCAGCTCTAAATGTAAGACTGAGAGTGATGTAATGTATAACTAGTTGAATCATTGTTTGGTTGTGATATATGTGTTTGCTGTCTGACTATTAAATAGATTAGAAGTAAAAAAATTCTATTAAGAGCCTGCCATCTACAGTATTATATTTCTCTTTTTGTAACAATTATAAAAATTAATAATATGCAAGTAGCTAGCAGGAACTAAAGTTGTACAGGGTTGAAAGTATGGACTTAACAAACTAATATGAAAGTATCTATTGTACTAAATAAGTACCTAATCGAAAGACTAGTTTAACATTGGTTTTAGTAAATGCTTCTTTTTCTGAAAGCCTTAATTTATTTATGACTGATTAAGGAAATAATGGCACTCATTTTCTTTCCAACTTGTCCATATGGCTGAATCACTTTGATGATCTTGATGGCCAACTTCACTATTTAGAAATATTTCCACACAGGAATCCTACGTTAAAGACTCATACCATCTCAAACATAATTCTCTGCCCAGCTAGTTGTCAATGCATAATTTCCTGGCCCAAATCCAGGTCACCTCTTTCAGTTATTTTGAGGTACAGTAGATGTTCTTAAATCATGCAAAAACTTGCTGTTGCTTGTAAAATCTCTGAATAAATAAATAAATCATTTTTGCCATGGTGTATCCCTGGTCACACCCATCATCATTTATTTTGTCACACAAACTGTAAATTCTGTAGCAAGCAGACCTCCAACACTCACCAGTCAGACAAGGGGTTCACTGAGTCTAACCTCAAGTATGACCCTAGGCAGCCAGGTCCCAAAACTCTCAAACAGGCATCTAGTCCAATGTGAGTAAGATTCTTAATTAATAAATGTGTCAAAATGTTCGAAAAAAGTGGAGAAGAGAAAAACAGTAAAGCTTCTGATCAAACACAAAGTAACATAAAGCTCTTTATCAACAAAATTTTGCCGTCTGCTGTCACTATTAGCACGCAGACTTATTTTGTTAAACTGGAAGAATCCTAACTCTCCTCTTTTAAGTCAGTGGGTAACTAATGTTTTATACTATTTGAAATTGGAAAAAATCAAATTCTCAGTTAGAGGATCTGTGCAGAACCTTTTCAAAACTTGGCAGGATCTAATCAATAATATTTTAGAATAAGCTCTTAAAGCACTGAGGAAGTAACTCTTTTCCCATTTCTTTTTCTTCTCCCTTTATCTTTATCCGCCTAATAAACTCATCAATTTATGTATTTTTACAAGCTTTAAGTTTTACTCCATTGGCCATGCTCTCTTTCTCAGGGGTGGGATTTGATTTGAATCCAAACCTTTTTTTTGTAAAAATTGATCTATTTGTATGGAATGATTACAATAAAATCAATAAAATAAAAAAAACACAAAGAAAGATTTATTAAGAATATTCCACAGCATAGCAAGAAAGAGAAGGAAAGGCAAAAGGGAGCAGAAATTTGATTTTGCACATTTCAAATACAAAATCTAGAGAACTGTGCCTTATCCACAAGAAATGAGGGAAAACTAAAAAAGTCAAACAAGTACAAAAAAGTAAACTAGGAATCATAGTACAAACCATAGACACTAATTTATGCTGAAGCTATAAAAAAACTTTAAAGCTTTGACTCAAGTACTTCTGGGGTCAGTACGCTGCTGCAAGATTCGGTGGCCCTGCCTCCTTAGGTTCTACATACAGGAAATAGGCCAGTTCACAAACAAACCTGCAAAGAAACAAAATAGCAAAGATAAACATAAAAATCATCAAAACACAAAGACAAAAAACAATAACTTTATATACAAAAATTATATATAAACAACAACACAAAAACAACACTAATGAACTAGCTTGAGTAAAACCCTTAAGCCTTAAATTGCTTTAGGGGTGCTGTACAACGGCTAACTCCGCTCTGACACCCAAACTTCATGCGAAAGACAAATTCCCCTCAGATATTAACTAAGTAAAATCAAATGAAAAAAATCTAAAAAACAATAAACCTGTTAGCATCTACCCATGGCATACACATTCAACTGCTTGAGAGTTTGAATTTTGTTGCTGTTAAAGATAGCCTCTCCCTTGCTTGCAGGCATATATACTGTACACAGGCATCTGACTTTCATTCTTTACTTAGTTACTGAGTCTTTCATTCCATTTCTCAAAGCCTTTTTCTAGTTTGACTATAATCTTTTTTTTTCTAAATTGTACTTGTGGTCGTGCAAGATATGACAACTAATCCTAAGACAAACTGGGGTGCCAGCTCGATTACCACATTTAATAGAAAATGAAATCTTTAAACAGAAGTGCATTAACATAACTAAAGATAGCTGGGTGCTGATGCAATCAAGTCTAATTCAGAACTTCATCGCTCTTGATTATCAGTCCAGAATGAGACCCCACCTTCTGTAAGCGCCTCAGATTTATATCTCTGCAACTGGAAAGGGTGAAGTCAGTTGCCCTAAATGCCCTACTCCTGCTTGTAGGAATAAAAAGAGTCGATAACATTAGCGACAGCATCCCTTCTCATCCCAGGGTGGGCTTACTTACCTAAGGTAAGTCAGAAGGATGATCCACAGACACACACACATGACATGGTGCATTTTTAAACTATGCATTTTCTAACTCAAAAATAGCAGAAATGACCTGGGGCCTCATGTATAAACGGTGGGTATGCACAAAAATGTTGTGTAAGAATGTTTCCACATTCAAATCACAATGTATAAAACCTAAACTTGGCGTAAAGCCACACACATTTCCATGGTAGCTCATACCCTGGTATACACATATTTTGCCCTCGGTTTTGCATTCTGGCGGCACCCAGCGTCAAAACAGTGCTACTGTTCCTGTGTGGTTACCCTTTCTTTTTTAGATCCACATCCCTGATGCGGCTTTTTCAAATACACTGAAATTAACCGCATATTGTTCATTAGTTTAATGCATATGATTGTAATTAACCTGTAACAATATAATGGTTCACAGAATGGTCAAACAATTCTAAATACCATAGTTGCTTTAGCGTTGTTACTCTCACTGCACCTTCTTCGTCTTTTTTCAGCTGCTCCCATTAGGGGTTGCCACAGCGGATCATCTTTTCACATATTACTCTTACTGCACCACTAGGAGCATTTATATCACTGTATCTGAGTGGGGAATCACAGCTGTACAGCACCTGACTGGAAAGAGAATTATCGGTATACAGCATCAAGCATACGCTGCCTCAGCCATGCTGTCTATTGAACCGCTCTCACACGGCAAACACTTCAGAGCCTTTCCTGTACGGACCTCGCAGTTCATAAACAGTTTCATCCCAAGAATTATAAACACACTCAATCAGTCCATCAAGTGCTCCTTGTAGAACTGGTTGTACTTATTAGTACAATCATCTGACTGTAAACTTACGATATAGTTATAATATTGCACAATCTGAGCCACTTTATAAAGCGTATATTTACATATGATGACGATATCATTTTTAAGATGAAATGCAGCAAAATATGTTTATTATATTATACAGAAACAACTTTAATTACGTTTAAATAATCTATATTGTTAATAATTAAAAATATGAGACCACGGTGCTGTAGCGCTAGTGAGGCACTGGTGCTCCATTCACGGATTGTTCCTGCCTAGCGCTGTATTTTTGCTGGTGCTGGCGCGACACTGGAGGGATAGATGGATGGAATAATTAAACACATACTACGAAGATATTTCAATGTTCCTTAAAAGTTTTGAAGACTCTTCGTTCTAAGCTTACAGATGGCTTAACGTCTATTACAGAGCTGATTGTGTGGTGATTGGGTATTTGGAGAAATAAAAGTACGGACAGGAATTGGGGGTTAGTAAGTTTGAAAGAGACAGTACTGCTACAATAAAGTATTTCACCGAAGGTAGTGCATGGCGCAGCAAGCATTTTGTGTGAGACATGAACAATCACTGCACCACCGTGTTCCCATGTTTAATAACATGCTTTAACTCCTATCATCATGAAAATTATATCACATATATATCTCAGTATTTTAATTATTCAGAGAGCTGTAATATTACAAATGTAATAGATTTTGTGTTCTGTCGGAGGGAGAGAAACTCCAGAAGAACATAGTGATTCACACACATAGAGCACATAGAAGATCAAATACAAAACAAATCATTTAACGTGCTACTTTAGTTATGATAGGATTTGAGAAACTTGTAAATTAAACGATTTTAAGATGAAGTTTATGATGTTCTACTTTAATGACAAAATAAACTACATGATTAAAGTGGAAATTTCGAGATTAAAATTGACATTTCGTGCCTTTTTCCCCACTGTGTGCCTATTTTTTTTTCTTCTGTACCCTAATAAGCTTTCATATGACACTGAGACGGTGGGATACAGCTCGCCTTTTCACGGTGACTTTGATATCTGACAACTTCTTTTTTATTTCGGGCACTGTGCGACTTTGTGAACTTGAACTTTCGAGTTTATCCAACACACTATGTCACTCAATCAACTTCCTTTTGTTCTTTATACCACTGTTTAAACCAACAAAGAGTATGTTTTTCCTTGCCTCCACTTGGTATTCGCTGAAATTCTTCTATTTCCTCCCCATGCTTTTGCCATTGCCTTTTCACAGAATGCTGAACTTAAGGGCTATTTATATTGATTTGCATATTCAAAGAGGCGTAATTCTGGGAGGAGACGGGGCGGGACAGCAGGCGCGTGCACGTGCATTACTTTTCATGCTGACCGGGATTTATGGAGCAGAACAACGTGGAACTCGGCAAACGCAAAGGTTTATGCATCTGGGGCCTCATGTATAAACCGTGCGTACGCACAGAAATGTTGCATAAGAACTTTTCCACGTTCAAATCGCGATGTATAAAACCTACACTTGGCGTAAAGCCACGCACTTTTCCACGGTACCTCATGCCTTGTCGTACGCAAGTTCTCCGCTCGGTTTTGCAGACTGGCAGCACCCAGCGTCAAAGCAGTGCTACTGTTCCTGTGTGATTACTCATTATTTTCATGACGCGGCTTTATAAATACACCGAAACTAACCGCATATTGTTTATTAGTGTAACGCATCTGATTGTAATTAACTTATAACAATATAATGGTCCAGGGAACAGCCATAGTATTCCAAATACCATAACTGCTTTAGCGTTGTTACTCTCACTGCACCTTCCTCTTCTTCTTATTTTTCTTCTTCTTCTTTCAGCTCCTCCCGTTAGGAGTTGCCACAGTGGATCATCTTTTTCCATTTTACTCTCACTGCACCGCTCGGAGTATTTATATCACTGTATCTGAGTGTGAATCACAGCAGCAACTGATCGGAAAGAGAATTATCGGTATACAGCTTCAAGGACACGCTGTCTCAGCCACTGCAAAACGTTTTAAAGCCTTTCCTGTACAGACCTCACGGTTCAGAAACAGTTTAATCCCAAGAACTTTAAATGCACTCAATCAATTGCTCCTTGTAGAACTGTTGTACTTATAAGTACAATCACCCCACTGTAAACTTGCACTACAGTTATAATATCGCACAACCTGAGCCACTTTATAAGCGTGTATTTACATATGATGACGATATTTTTAAGGTGAAATGCAGCAAAATATGTTTGTTAAATTATACAGATAAAACTTTAACTTCATTTAAATAATTTATATTCTTCACTGGGAGTGTCGTTAAGGATAGAATAATTAAACATGTACTACGAAGATATTTCAGTGTTCTTTAAACGTTTTGAAGAATCGGCGCTAAGCTTACAGGTGGCTTAACGTCTATTACAGAGCTGATTGTGTGGCGATCGGTTACTTGGGAAAGAAAAGCACTGACTGCAGGACGGCTACGCCAATATATATTGAATATAAAACAGAAAGAGAAAATAACAACTCAGCTAAAAACGTAGCGACAAATTTCGGTAAAAGTTAAATGCTTGTGTCTTGAGCACGAGGTGGCTATGTAGTGTCTGCAACGGACGTGGCCATCCACCATGCATAAGCTACCTTACTGACATTGACGGACGAAGGAGCCACCGATTCTTCCTCTGCCCAGTGTCACAAGACTAGAGCCGCCCCTGAGTACTGCTGCAATAAATTATTTCATCGAAGTGAAACACGTTTAATAACGTGCTTTAACTCCTATCATCATGAAAATGATATCACGTATACATCTCAGTATTTTAGTTATTCAGAGAGCTGTAATATCACGAATGTAATGGATTCTGTGTCCAGTTGGAGGAAGAGAGCCGGTTTAAGAAGCAAGTAGTGATTCACACACATAGAGCACATAGAAGATCAAATACAAAACAGAGCATTTAACATGCTACTTTAATTACGATGTGATTTGAGAAACTGGTTAATTAAACGATTTTAAGATTAAGTTTATGATGTTCTACTTTAATGACAAAATAAACTACGTGATTAAAGTGGAAATGTCGAGATTGAAGTTGACATTTCGTGCTTTTTCCCCACCGTGTGCCTTTTTTCTCTGTACCCTAATAAGCTTTCATATGACACTCAGACAGTGGGCTTACAACTCAGCTTTTCACGGCGACTTTGATATGTGACTTCTTTTTTATTTCCGGCACTGTGCGATTTTGTGAATGTGAGCTTTCAAGTTTCTCCAACACGCTATGTCACTCGATCAACTTCCTTTTGTTGATTATACCACAGTTTAATTAAACAAACAGTATGTTTTTCCTTTGCCTCCACTTGGTATTCGCTGAAATTCTTATATTTCCCCCGTGCTTTTCCCATTGTCTTTTCACAGAAGGCTGCGCTTAAGGGCGATTTATATTGATTTGCATATTCAAAGAGGAGTAATTCTGGGAGTAGTTGGGGCGTTACATAAAGGGCATGCCTGAGCGTTAGTTTTCACGCTGATCGGGATTTATGTAGCGGAAGAACGTGGAAGTTGGAGTACGCACAGATTCCTGCATCTGGATTTTTCTGTGCGTAAGCACATTTCGCTTTTGTGCTTACGCCATGTTATAGTGCGAGTTCTACGCACGGCGTTATACATGAGGCCCCTGGATTTTTTTGTGTGTAGGCACATTTCCGCTTTTGTCCACACGCCATGTTATAGTGTGAATCGTACGCACAGCGTCATGCATGAGTCCCTAGAAATGTTAATCATTTATTTAATTTCTTACATAATATTTTTTTAAAAATCTAACAAATTGCAGAAATTCAAAAGTTAAGGATTGAAAAAATTACAAAACTTCAGTAAGGTACATTGCAAAATATCAGGATTCCTACAAAGAAACATAAGAAAACAACTAATTACCTAAAGAAGGGCCAATGTCCAAAGTCCAGCATCCTTAATACTGAAGCCAGAACTGAAACTTCAGAATTTAAACCCAAGAAAGAATTAAAAAGAAAAAACCTAACCAAAAAAGAAAGCCAAATAACAAGACCACAATGCAAGTACCAAAGTACTTGTGTGAGGCATCTTAGGCCTTTAAATAAGCTCACAATACAGCCAGCATCTCCAGTGTCACGATGGCTTGCCTTATTCGGCTCAACACAGAGAAAACAAGAAACATGCAGGACAGGGTTAACCTACAAAGAAACCAAAATGAAAAAATGAAATCATTAATAAACACGAAAATACTGTAAAAGATAACAATAAAGAAAAAAATAAGTTACATGAATCATAAAATATAATTGTTGACAGCTTAGAATATTACTTATACTATTTTAATGGCTTTAAAAATGAAGAAACAAAGAATGTTTTTAATTCATATTGTTTGAACTAATGTTAGGGACCTGCAGGGCTGGTTTGATGTCTTCAATGAAATACTAGTGCAAGAATACTTGTTTGTTTTGTTCAGCATGTTCTGTGGAAACCTCTCTATTAATTTTGCTCCTGTTATCTCTATTGCTATCGTTCAGCCTGACGCTTTGCTGAGTGATGACTGTTTCAATACTTGGAGTTTTTTTTTTTTTCTCTGTATATATTTATAGTGGTGGTCTAGTTCTCATTTAAGTTTTAGTCTCCTTACAGCTTATCTTTGTTATCATTCAGCCAAGACCCATTTATTAGGATCCTGAAAAAAATCAAACATCTCAAAAAAGTGTAGTTCTCAAAATCGAGTAAGCTTTGCCACTTCTAATAGTTTAGCTCCAAACTTAAGATTCAATTGTTTGGATTGCACACGCTCAAAGGGAAGAAAGACTTTAAAATCTAAACATATCAATCAAAGGAGTGAGGACAAAACTTTTCAACCTCTTTCCCAAAAAACAAAAAAGCAATGTTATTTCTTTAATATCTATTACTGTATTTATTACAAGGATGCCTGCTATGCATATTCTTGTTGCTTTTTGCCATTGGCTGACTCACACTGTTAAGCAACAGTATTATCCTGTTTGGATAAATTACATAGGTGTCTTCTGAAGCCTTCTATATTTGCTTTTTCTCTAGTGCTTCTTATGGGAACTAACTCCTGATCTATGCCACTAGTTGCACCATTCCATTACATATATAGAATTTTTTGAGTGAGTCTGACAAGAACACATTTAATAATTAGGATTTGTCCAATCTTGGTTTTGACTCATTCTTTGACACTAAGTTCTGATTTTCTCTTTATTAGGAATTGAAGGAATTCCTTCTTATGACAACCAAATGAGTAAACAGAGTTTATTTTATATAGTGTGTGAACGCTGGCCCCGGCACAGACAGACGGACAACATTTTCTCACCCATCACACTGTTTATTTACACTATGTACAATAATCATGAAAGTCACGTGCACTCACAACCCCAGTGCCTCCAGCACTGATTCCCCCAAGTCCAGGGCCCACAGTTCTGTGCCTTGCTTCCTGGCCGCCTCCTGTCCTCGCTCTCCAGCTCAGTCCGCTTCCTCCCGACTTCCACCCATGACTGGAGGGAGGCGGCCCCTTAAATAAGGCTCCCGGATGAGCCCCAGGTGTTCCGTCCTTAGCCACGCCCAGCGTGGCGGAAGTGTCGGCTGTCTTCCTGGCAGCTCTCCGGGTGCCACACAAAGTCTTCCCCCCGGCACTTCCTGGTGTGGCGGAAGTGCCGGCTCCCGGATAATTAGGCACCGGGCGCCGCCTGGCGGTGGCCACGGGTCCCTACAGGGCTGGGCTTCAAGCCCTGTACCCAGGCCCCTCCCTAACCAGGACGGACGCCCCCACTCTGTCTGGAGGAGGCACTCGCCCTCCTCCGGTCCTCAAGCGCCCGGCCGGGCTCCAGCCCCGACCGGCAACCGCACGGGATAAACCGGCATCGGGGCGCCGCCTGGCGGTGACCACGGGCCCCTACAGGGAAGGGCTTCCATGCCCTCAACCCGTGGCCCCAACAGAACCAGGACGGACGCCCTCGCGGTCTGGAGGAGGCACAAGCCCCCTCACGTCCTCCTCCTGTCCCGCCGGGCCGCCGCCGGGCCACAAGTGTCACACACGTACGATTAGGAGGAAGCTGAGTGGACCAAATGGAGGTAATTAACCGCCAGGCCATGGGGGTGATAGGGTGCGCTAAACCTTATTCTATTGTCTCTGAAGGCCAAATACAGGAAAACCTTCCTGATTTAACAATAACGTCAAGAATGGCATCACCTCCGAGTTCTGGCCTAGGATTACATCACTTTCAGTATCACCCTTTAAATCCGCCATCTTTTCCACCACAAAATCAGTTCAATCTGGAAGTCAACCAATGCACATCAGTGCTTATTTCAAAACCTTATTTTTGCAGCTAGGGATAATATACGGGTGGCTGCCACAAACCTTTCCAGTGTGTTGAGGCTCATTCTTTTACAATAAGAATCAGAAGATGAAACGTTAGTCAGATTCCTATTTAAAGATCAGAAGATCAAGATGACAAAACCCAAAATGCAACACTAAAACCTTAGAAGTTCCCTTGAAAAAGTTTTACCTGGAAAAAAGCAAAAAAAAAAAACAAAAAACAAAAAAACAAACTACATAGAACCTTTTGATTCAAATCAAAAATCTCTGACAATCAGAATATGCATGGTGCTGACCTTTATACCATTGTAGCAATGACATAATATACTTCCAAATGTCCTATTGGAGCAATGCCATGGATACTAACAAGTAATATTAAAATGGCGGCACCCACAAAAAACAAGATGGCATTGAAAAAAATCAGAAAAATAAGTCATCAACCTTAAAACAATGTTGAAAGAAAGGAAGAAACTAATTCTGTAAACTTAAAAATCCCAAAATAATTTACAAATGTGTTCCGAACAACAAAGGGGAAACAAAGAAACATTTTTAAATGAAACATTTCACAACAATGGTTTCAAACCATGCCTCATTTCTGAGAATTCTAATAACTACAGTAGGTACTTGGCCTACTTGAAAAAGTAACATTAACAATCTTGCATGACAACGTGCTTCTTTGCAAATAGTTCCTCCTGAATCTTGACTCGCTGACCCTGTGTACCACTTGCTATGCTATCCAATTTACTTGTTGGGGAGGCTTACCCATTTATCTGCTTACCTCCTAAAAATGCCACGGGCGCCTGTGTGACCACCATATCTTTCTTCTTTCTCTATCCTCTTCGCTTTACTGCCCATTGAGTCCTTCTCCAAACTAAGTTTCCCAGCACCAGACCCACACTGAAGTTGCATCTTTTTTTTCTGTGAATCACTACAGAGCAAGAACGTCATTTAAAATTTAAATTATTCTATTTCATATTTTACTTCCCCAATTCCCTATTTATTCTTAAGTTGTCTTTTCTTTATGTGCCTATAAAAGCTTTTGTGCAATTTGTACAAAGTTTCTGGACTTTTGATGGGCTCACCTGCGGGCCTTTACCTTGCTGCCAATTCTTGTTTCTGGATACCTATTTTCTAATGGGCAGCCCTTTATTACATATGCTATACTTTGTGCATATACAGCATGTTTGTATACACATTTAAACACTCCACCTCGTTACATTAAAGATTAATGTGAAATGTATAAATGTGGGCCTAGTTAAAAGGTTTATCACTTGAATTTATGATTTCAGTTTATGATGGATCTAATGCCAAGGAAAAGACCTACAATAAATGATTTATTCCCTGCATATGCGGTTTTTGAAATAAGTTTAATTCTTTGTCATAAGTTGGGACAGGATGAAATGATGGACTGATGATATATCCCAAGAACTGAGAGCTTTAAATCAGAAAAATAATGCTACTATGCCTGAAAATGGATTACATCAACACATTGTTACTAGATACATGGGCCAATTTGGCAGTTTCCACCATATCCATTGGTGATCATCTGATAATCGTTATTTTTGATATTACAGCCCAACTTCAGTTATTTGACATGGTATTTTACATGAACACATCCATAGTTACAGTATGGTAAAGCACAGGGTGTTGTGGTAACATGGCTCTGATTTTAATAGTGGGTTTTTATTGTTATTTTTTCAATATTCTATTTTGTAAGAATGCTTTAAAAGATGCTTGAGAATTTAGAAAGAGATATAATGTTAAACATTCTAGATGGCTACATGAAAGCTTTCCTAATGTAGCTTCTAAACATGATAAAAATGCCATGAGCAGTTGCGACATATTACATTTTCATATAATCTGTCTTATTCAATTAGGTAGTGATACTAACAGATGATACTGATCAATGTGATCAAGGCCCCTGGGAAATATTTTTTCTACAAAACTCTAATAAGACTAGATAGTATCATATTTGTTACATATTATGTAATCAATAATAATTTAAAGATGATCATTTATTTAATGTAGATATTCCAAGAACTGAAGTCTATCCTGGGAACACTGGGCACAAGGCAGGAACCAACTCAGTCCATCCCTGGTATCCTTCATGCACACACTCTCATACTTACATTCAGTTTTCTCATGGAGTCTCTAGTCAACTTAACCTGCATGCCTTTGCTCATGTCTGAGGAAATATGCCTGGAGAAAACACATGTGGACACGGAGCAAATGTGCAAAAACTTCACAGTCTGGGCCTAAAATTTTAAGGTCTCTAGAGCTGTGAGACGATAGCAGTATTCTTTTCTGCTATGTTCATTAGGCCAATTTAAATGCCTAATTCTGGTGCTAGTTTCTCTCATTGTTTTAGATTTTTAATGTGGGTAGTGAGTGTGTCAAGCATATTAGCTTTACACTGTAACTTTCCCCTCCATTCACTTGTTCTATAGGTTGCTGAGAACTGAACTAATCAGCATTGTACTGAGCAATAAAAGCAGCATGGTGGCACAGTGGTTAATGTCACTTCAGTTACAACAAAGAGCACACTATTACAGGGCACAATTACAGATACCCACATTCACACTTACCCTTATATGGCCAATTTAGAGGTGACCTAGTTGTGAAATTGTACTGTCCTTTTTCTTAGGAGAATGCATTTCTTTATTGGGGGTAGTGACATTCTTCACATGTTCTACAACTCTGTGATTTTTAATACTGTAGTGTACTGGGCTGGTACCATTACATCAAGATAGCCCCACTGAATCAAGAAACTAATTAAAATGGCAGGCTGAGTTATAGAATGCTCTGGACCCCCAGGAGGTAGTAGCAAAGGAGAGAATTAAAGCAAAACTATGTGGCATTATGAACAACACTGCACATCCTCTCTCTGACACAATGAGATAACACTGAGATAAACTCAGCCAGTGGATTATTCAGTAAAAATGTGTCAGGAAATGCTACTGGGGCTCCACACCTGCATAATGCCTCAGTGTAAGTGAGACTGCCCAAGTCATAAGTTTTCTTTCTGTTTATTTTCTTCATTTTTAGTAATTCTTACCTGTGTTCAGTAAATAGTGTGTGTATAAAGTATATCTATTTATCTATTTAAAGAGCTTCTGTACTGAGACGTCAAGCAAAATGACACCTTTTATTGGCTAACTAAAAAGATTACAATATGCAAGCTTTCGAAGCAACTCAGGCCCCTTCTTCTGCAAAAAGCCAAATTTACCACTGGGGACAAATAAATTGAATATGCAGCAGTAGCAAAAGAAAAATAACAATAAAACAAGCTACTTATGTATAACTTTTTTTACAGTGTTATGGTGTCTATCACTGCTGTCTTAACAGTTCTAACATCCTGGGCTTATTTCCAGGCTCTGGCAATGTCTATGTAGAGTAAAGCTATTCTTCCTGTGGTTGTGTAAAATGTCTCTGGGTTCTCCTGATTTACTCCTGGTTAGGCTGATTGGCAACTATAAATTATCCAAGTACTAGATACATGAGAGTTATTGTGTGTATGAGTGTGTACTGGAAAAAAGTCAAAGATGATTTTTCTCTCTGGGGCTTAAAGTTGCTGAAATCCTCAGATGAAATAAAAATCCGAGTCAAGCTGGATATCTTTTTCATGATTGCTTTTAAAGCTTACGTTATTTTTTCCTTGCTGATCTATATCAGTCTATCTACAGCATATGGATAAATGGATGGTGAAGTCAAGTGCCTGAAATGCTTAGTAATGGTCGTGAGTCATAAAAAGCACATGAATTGGATATGGGGAAGCAGTTTTCTTTTTTTAATTTTTTTTGACTCTCTTAGTATTGACGTGTATTTCTGCCAGGCATGTTACCTTATGTTATCTTTTATGAGTGATTTTAGGTAGAGGTGTCTTTTCTATGACTGTTCTCTTGCCTTGCACATGTTGCTGAGATGTGGTGCATGACCCTTAAAACTCTATAATGAAAACAAAATCAGGAGATGGCTGGATGGATGGACTTGCTGATTTTGATATATCATAGATCTATAATAAGCTAGTCTTTGACTATCTGTTAAGAGTATAAAAGCAATAAAACAATTATTTTTCTCATACTAGCTTTACAAGAATTAAATTTGTATCATGTACTACATCAACTGTTTTGTTCAGTTTTCATTGGTGGAATATAAAAAAAGCGGTCTGATCTTTAAGAAAATAAGACAGCATCATTATAGCTTATATAAAGGCAGGGAGGATATGCACAAATATATTGTTACAAACAAAGAACAAAAGACATAATTGCTTTCAAAGCTTTAACCCCAAGGCAGCAGAGAAGGTTTTCATTGTACAGTACATAATTATGATGAGACATAAATATCATTTTTCAGGATAAATTATGTTGAGTCTTAAGACCATTTACTGCTATAAAACTTTAAAAGTTCAGATCTGAAAATGATATTTTAAAACACATTTCATGATTTTATTTTGCTCTAATTACTTAAATAGGAGGTCAAGCATACATTAATAGTCTAGATAGAATATACAAATAAAAACACGCCAAAAATTTATGATATAGACTAATTTATATGGTAATGCTTTATATAAGCATCATGTATCATATGCATTCAATCTTCATGTTCTGGTGACGGTTGCAATGGCAGCATCAGAGTTGATCACCCTATTTCTGATGACAGTTTTCCGGTGCTTCTCTGGATTCTCAGGTGCCCTCAGGGTACTAAGGTATGTTTTCATTTTTTGGTCTTCCCTAATCTAACTCATCTAAGACTTTCAGTGTTTGCCACTGGGTCCTCTTAGGGCTAGCACCTAGGAATGTACCCAGAAAGTATCGTTATACTTAACCAGTTACCAAGTGGGGTACACAGTAATTATTAACCAAGACAGTTTGGTATTTTTGAGTTGCTTAGCCCATGATGGAGACTGAGCTCAGAAACTCTGCACAGAAACCTTGTCTCGGCCACAATCTCATTCTATTAGTTACTACTCAGAGATCATCTCCATAAGATGAGAATGTAAACTGTAAACTTCATCTGAGGACTTATTTCCTAATTTAACCCCACAGCCCTGCAGAATGCTTGCAAAAATGTGGCTGCTGTGTTAGTTCATTAGCTAGATGTTGGCTAGGATTGCTCAGAGCTACATAGTTAACACTACTGCATCACAGACCTAGGAACTTGAGTTACATTTCTAGCCAGTAACAGTAAGTGTTGCATCCCCTTCTTACCATGTTCATGGTGGACTTACTTATCAGGTACTCCAGTTTCCTCCTGTTTTACATTCTTCACATGCCCCCCAGGGGTAGTTTATGCCCTTAGCTTGTTAGAACAGTAGCTAATATTAGCTGCCAGTCCTCAGTGTAGACTTTAACAAACAGTTTATACAGGTGGGAAACTTTTTGAATTGTTATCTCCTTTAATACAGGTATCTGCACTGTCAGTTAAGTTTCAAGAAAACTTAAAGCAGTGCCTCTGAATTCAAACATATGACCACAGGAAGCTTTAGTTTCCCTTCTAAAAACAAACAAAGAGAGCCAGTAATAAAGCCATTAAATTGGAAATGTAAACTGCTTAACATGACTGTAATGTTTTCATGGGGAAAGGGTGTCTTAAGATCAAGTTTTCTTGTACAATTGTTTTTTCAATCCCAGTCGACAACTTAAGAATGTTACCGTTTTGAAAATAAACACAGTAAGTTCAAAGTAATTCTCCTGTGACTACATCTTACAGGCATTCCATGCTAAAAACACAAAGCCAAAGAGAGATAATTTATTCCTCCTCTTTGTTTCTGGGACTTGGGTTCATGGGAAATGGAGGGTGCCAAAGTCCAAGCATAAGATCTCCCCCTGGACCCTTGCTTGGCTGGAGAATTGAACTGACTTCACTGAACGCACCTGAGTACACAGACCACTTGCTGGTGCCGGAATATTCTACTCACTGCCGTGTGACATCATTACAGCTGTTGAGAATTTATAGAATCAAATGAGTACGAAACCCAGAGGACTGTGTTCTCACTTTGTAAAGTTTGCAGCTGATGCACATTTGTGCAAAGTTCGTTGTATCCCACTAACAGACCACCAAGAATTGTAATGGGCCATTTCTCTGTTAACTGAAAATTGAAAATCAAATTGTGGGGAGTGTCCAGTAGGATGACCCAGAATTAACATATCATGCAAATATATTCTTTTACTACCTTATGTTATGAGTTAAGACATATTAGAAAGACAGAAGGCATTGCTTAACAAAAGGCATGTCTGTTTGCTCAAATGATCAGTAGGAGGGCAGTTGTCCCCTAACTAACTTTGTTTTGTTATCCTCTGTGGTTTTCATATCCATGAATGAGCCTCTTGTGTGCAGCTGAAGTGATTTTACTTTTTCAAACCAGGGTTATTTCCAATCAGCTGGAACAAATGGACAACATAAGTTTTTAACATTCTAAATTTTGAAAGAATCTCACAAAAATACATTCTTTATGGGGAATTTCAGTCACAGTGCTGCAGTGAATTAAAATAGGTGGCCCACAGGCCAATTACGGTTCACAGAGCAGTTAAATTTGGCTTTCATTCAAATGTAGAGTAAGGACTGAGTTCCCCAGTAGACAGCCTGCAGGCCATATCAAACCATTGGTACACTGCCAACACCACAATGGATAGTGTGTGTTGGCTAAGCCAGTTTACATCCAAAACTGAATCACAGTGGCATAGATAACCAGCTGTTAATTGACAATAGAAACCGGGATGTTGAAAATGAATGAACAAGGTGAGTTTTTTATAATGTTGCATGGCATATCTCTATTGGTAAAGTATTCCAGATTTTTGGTGAATGACAGCAAAAGGCTACCCCACTACTGCTTTGTATACCATTACTTACACAAACAATACACAAGGATAACAAATTCAAACAATCAAATATCATTATAAGAGCTAAACAATGCAGTGTAAACTACATTCATGCACTTAATGACATAATTTCCAGTATGAACATTACAACGAAACAATACAGTAAGTAAAAACTAACTACACCTCCCACAGCTGGCATGATATCAACATGTACATCTAGTAAATAGCTGCCACAATGCACAAAAGGTAAAATGTACAACTCTAAATGCTTCATCACACTAATGCTGATGACAAAGTGCAACTCCAAACACAAGCAAATGCATTATGTGATTAAGCCAAACATGGGTAAGTAAAAAAAAAAAGTCTCATTTTAAACATTGCCTTTTCTATGCACCCTTTAAGACCCCTTTTCTATGCACACTGATTAATCACTCACTCTTTGTTCACTTGTAATGCTGTCCAATTTGACTGATCATTTGGTGGGTCAGGGTCAGAATCATCATATTGCGTCTCTTCGGGTATGGGCAAGTCACGATTTTGTGCCACATTACATATGCAGCACACTACATGCTTGCACAATGCGACACATGTTCTGGACACCATAGAGTGGCAGATTAATAGAGTGGAAATGTTTTCAATTTACATAAGCAAATTAATTCTCTGAAGGCACCTTTAGCATCGGCACAGTGTGCCACAACGGATAGATTCTCTGCTCTTTATCCTTAAAAGGACTGCTTACCTTTTGCTGCACTAGTTGGAAAAAGCACCTGCGACTGTGAGGAGCTGCCATTTTTATAGGCACTACTGCATTCATCCCTGGCAGATGTAACTTGGCAGGCGCCGTTGCAATTGCAATGTGCATGTAGTTGACCGGTCTGATTTCATTTGGAAAAACAGAAGTTGCTGCGAATTGCTCTTTGAAGTTTCCCAATTCAACTACATTGTAAGGAAATTTTATATATATCTGAATGGCAAGAAGATAATACGATCCTATACAACTGGAATGGCGCAGCTCAGTGAAGACTGAGAAATACCTGATCAGTTGGCAAGTTCACATTGAAAAGCAAAAGAGCAGGTTGTGGAGAATTCCTTAAAGTCTGCCTTTGTAAAGCTGGTGCCAGTTCAGCACACAGCTCCATGAGGAAAGATCTTGGAAATCAAAATCAACTTAGAAGCCCATCGTCATCACCTGTAAATACGCATTCTCTTCTAATTCTTCCTTTTGTGATGTTTTCTAACAACACTACAGCAGCAATGGTAGTTAGAATAGTTTGACCATTCAATGCACCATTATACTGTTACATAATGATTACAATCATGTGAATTAAATTTGTAAACAATATGCAATTAATTTTTGTGTATTTGATAAAACCTGCATCATAGATGTGAATCTAAAAAAGAAAAGCAGACCACAGAAACCGTAGCACTGCTTTGACACTGGGTGCTGCCAGTTTGCAAAACCGAGTAGAATCTTACGTAGGCAAAGGGGACCCTGCTGTGAAAATGTGCGTGGCTTTATGCAAAGTTTATTTTTGATGCATCTCAAAGTGAACATTGAAACAGGTGTACGCATCATTTGTGTGCATCCACACCATTTACACACAAGGCCCCAAGTCTCTGTCACATACAACTGCAACTAACACCTCATTTCACAATAACTTTAGTAATACAAACAAGGTGCTACAGTACTATGACTTAACTCCTCCACATTCACACAGACTCCCTGGACTGTACTTTTCTCAAGATCATCTAACATTGACTCTTCTTGCTTACTTCTGTTGACACAAATAGGAAATGCTATGTACATAGAGCAAAGAGGACAGGCATTTCTTAATAGTAAGATGATAATAATCTTCTGTTCTTCCCATTTCTTTATGAAATAATCTATGTATATCTGCATTTGGAGATGTTTAGTGTGAATGGTAAAAGAGGCTAACCCATGTGGATAAGGTCATAAAATGTAAGAAAATACTCTCTTTCGTTACTTTGCTCTGAACTATTTTCACAATCTTCATAGTTTGCACTTCGCACTTGCATCTGCCATCACACATTCTGGCTGCTACAGATGAAGATATTGGGTTGAATAGGTTGGTTATTTGTGCACATTTTGATGAATCTGACTACAGGGTTTCTTTATCTGTTTTTTCCTGCACCACCCTTGCTAATGTGTTTATCCATCAGTACTGTGAAGCTGCATGTTTGTTACTTTTTAAAGTAAATATATTAATGCATAATAATACTAATGCATCCATCCATCCATTATCCAACCCACTATATCCTAACTACAGGGTCACGAGGGTCTGCTGGAGCCAATCCCAGCCAACACAGGGCGCAAGGCAGGAAACAAACCCTGGGCAGGGTGCCAGCCCACCGAAGGGCACACACACACACACACACACACACCCACACACCAAGCACACACTAGGGATAATTTAGAATCGCCAATGCACCTAACCTGCATGTCTTTGGACTGTGGGAGGAAACCGGAGGAAACCCACGCAGACACGGGGAGAAAATACTTAATACATAATAGCTATTTTTAATTGATTTTTATATGATACACTACAACAGCCTATGGCAACATGTGGCCCACTGGGGAAAATCCCACCTGTCCGCATAAGCTCTGCATATGACCAAGACCCAGATATATGCACGTAATATAATAATAATAATACATTTTATTTATATAAGGCGCCTTTCTGAGAACTCAAGGACACCGAACAAACAAACGATAAATAAATAAATAAAAAGACACATTATAAACAACTTAAAACATCAGAAAAAACAGAAAATATAAAATTAAAACCAAACAAAGCCACTGTAATCATACAGAAAAAGCCATTTTAAACAGATGCGTTTTAAGTTTACATTTAAATGTTGAAAATGATTTGATATTTCTGAGCTCAGTAGGAAATGAATTCCAGAGCTTGTGAGCAGAACAGCTGAATGCTCTGCTCCCCATGGAGGTTAGACGGGCGAGGGGACTGTCAGGTAGATTGGGGAAGAGGATCTAAGGTTACTGGTGGGAATGGCAAAATGAAGAAGGTCAGACAGATATGGAGGGGCGAGGTTACAATGAACCTGCTGCAAGACCAGAGTAATATGGTAAATAGATGAGGTTTGAGTAATGATGTGAGCTGCAGAATTCTGGACTAGCTGAAGCTTATGAAGAGATTTATTAGAGAAACCAAAGAGGAGTGAATTGCACTAGTCCAAATGAGAAGTAACAAGACTGTGAACAAGAATGGCAGTGGTTTGGGGAGTGAGGGAGGGGCGGATGCGATTAATATTACGTAGGTGGAAATAAGCAGACCAGGTGATGTTATTAATGTGAGATTGGAAAGATAAAGTACTGTCAAGGATGACACCCAGACTCTTAAGCTGAGGTGATGGGGAAACAACAGAGTTATCAATCACAAGAGAAAGACTGTCGGCTTTCAATAATGATGATTTTGAGTCAATGAAGAGAACCTCAGTTTTGTCACTGTTTAATTTAAGAAAATTGTAAGAAAACCAGGATTTAATTTCAGCAATACAGTCAATAAGTGAAGATGGTGGAAAGGAAGAGGTGGGGTTACTAGCAAGGCAGAACTGGGTGTCATCAGCATAACAGTGAAAATTAATGTTATGTTTACAAATGATATTGCCAAGGGGAATAAGGTATATAATAAAAAGAAAAGGCCCCAGGACAGAGCCCTGGGGCACACCTAAAGTAACAGCGGTAGGTTGGGATGTGAAAGTTTTAAGCTGAATGAACTGAGTGCGGCCTGAGAGGTAGGATCTAAACCAATCATGTGGAGTGTGGGTAATTCCAATCAAAGATAATCTATTAAGGAGAGTGGTGTGACAAATAGTGACAAAGGCCGCACTCAGATCAAGAAGGATGAGAATAGTAATTAAACTGGAGTCAGCAACCATAAGAAGGTCATTGGTAATTTTACCAAGTGCTGTTTCTGTACTGTGAAAGGGGCAAAAACCAGACTGGAACTATTTTTTCAAGAATTTTGGAGATAAAGGGCAAATTAGAAATAGGGCAAAAATTATTAAAGTTAGTGGGATCAGCACCAGGTTTTTTCAATATTGGGGTTATTGCATCAGTTTTAAAAGATGAAGGAACAGTACCAGTAGTGAGACAGTTATTTATAAACAATTATGACTGGATATAGGGGGGTTTAACTTACATCTACTGCAACTGGCTAACACATAATTTTCTATCTTACTATTAATGTGATTCATCTGTGCTGGCTTCTCCCAATTATCTACACATACTGGATATGGGATTGGTGATCACCTATATCTCTATTTTCCAATCAGACACACCATTCTGTCCAATTCTAACATACAGTAATAGTTCACATTTTCATCTCATTCAGATGGTTGACAAATAAAGTTGAATGTCATCAGTACTGTATATAAATTTAGTTTACATATTTCAAATTATATCTCCTAATAGCAACATAAAAAACGGTTTCAATACGAAACTTTGAGAAACTCCATATTCCATATTAGTCAAAAGCTTTGATAAATCAAAAGTTTGAGGATAATAACATTCCATTGGAGCAGAATACTAAATACTAGCTGCCAAGGAAAGAAAAAGGCAAGTGTGCCAGTCTGGAATTGTTTCATTGTTGATGTACAGCAGGTTTGTATGACAGATGCCTTCTTCTTCTTCTTATTATTATTATTATTATTATTAAAAGTTAATTAGGCCTGACTAGAAATTTTGTGAAACAAGAGACCTGAAATTGGGGTGGTGTTCATTTGTGGTTTTTTAAGAAATACTCTATCCAGGGATCATGGGCCTCTGCAATCCACTGACCATCTACAGAAATGCAGAGCAGCTATCGTAGAAACATTAGGACTTTACTTCAGAGAATGAAGTTCTCAAACCATTCTTTGAAGTTTTCTATCAGACTTGCAAAGAACGTGTTCATCAAGGAATCCTCTTACATGCTGTTTTTCTTGTAATGTTGATTCAGCTGAAGATTGTGTTCAAACAGAGCCAATTGTAAGCAGAAAGCATCGACGACCTCATGTGTGCCTGCAATGGAATGATTCTTGCCTTGCAATTACAAATTAAGCTGATTTACTTGAAATGTGATTTCACACAAAAAACACACATATGACATATTTCTTTGCTGTAACTAAGAAAACATGGCAAGGGGTGGACCTTTTGGCTCTACCAGCCGCCTAAAAAAAGAACAAAAATCGGCTGGTTTAAACACTAGGCCTTGCCAAGCTTTTACAAATCTTTACACAGCAACAGTTCATGATGTTCAGCTGACCTCTCCTCTAGAAGGGTTCTGAAACGGAACTGAACTCTTACAAATTAAATTTACTGTGTCCATGGTGTTTTTCATTTCCCCACACAATTTGCAACACAACACTGACTTATGAATGATGCAGTAAAATGCCACTAACACAAAGTTAACAGCTGCAAGCCAGGTGCCTGTGTTTTCCACTGTGCAGCTCCATCAGTGACAACAGACAAAAATGTGTCCATGTACCAGCTCAGTTTGATAAAAATGTTTTTTATCAGTCATGCACAAAAGAATGGAGAGCAAACAAAGAAGCATTTTTTTGTCTGTCCTCCCTGGCCATCTGACCATAGCATCCTATATATCATTCAAAGACTTAAAAAAAATCATAATTAAAGACTTAACTTTATCTATTACGTATATATTTGTAATATTTAGGTCAGCATCAGATTTATCATTCAAAGACCAATAAACAAAATCATAATTAAGGACTCAACTTTATCTTTTACTTATATATTTGTAATATTTAGGTGATTATCGATTTATTCTTATTTAACAATTTTTGTATTTAATTCAGTCATTCATATACTTACTTATTTTTAATTTATTGATTTTCTTTTTTTTTTTCTTTTTTTGTAATTGTTTCTTTAGCTTCTTGTAAAACACTTTGAACTACATGCTCTATATGAAAATGTACAATATAATCAAATTTCAAAGTTGTTGTGCATCATGGCATACAGACCAATCAGAGGTTGCTTAGCATATGTAGCCTGTGTCCAGTGGGTCACCAGAATTCAAATATTACCTGTGAAATGCAATACCTCGATCCAACACTTTTTTTTTAGATTTTAAGGTTTTCTTTGCTGCTGGAGCAAGTGTTTTGTCCTTTGTGAATGAGTGAAGTGAAGTTTATATGTACCAAACTAACTTGTTAACAATTAGAAAAGTGAGGTCACATCTTTATATTAATGCTTAGAAGACCCACTTATTTCAGAATAAATAATCACCTGAGCAGTTTGATATTTAGGCCTGTGGGAGCTAGACAAAATATGAAAAAAGTTGAGAATTTTTCAGTGTTGACTGTACTGCTACACATTTACATCACATCCCATGCCAAATATGGTAATTTGTTTATAAAATAAATTAACAACATGAAGTAAGTCTCACACTGACACACTTAAAAACTCTGAAAATAATGAAAAATTACACAAATACCGGTAACGATATTTAAGTGACAGAAAATGTTGCTTTTTCTAAGTTTGTCTGCTTATCTTAATTGTGACAGTTTCTTATTTTAAGAAGTTAGGAAATGCATGCAGAGCATAGCATACAGGGACGACTTAAATGATTTGAAAGTTTGAGCATTTTTTGTTATTTATTTGCTTCATCAAAGAGACACACATATTTCTTTTAAGTCAGGCATAAGTACTGGGTATGCACACACTGCTGTTTCACATGTTCGTGCCTAATTACTCTGTAATTACTCTTACTCCTGGATGTGTAAAAGAGGAACATACTGTACCCAAAATGTACACAAGTGATCTCTCCCATGCTAAATATGATGCAGAATTTTCCCTGGGGGACAAATAAAGTTCTGTCTATAAGCTAATCTGTAATTGAAATTGTACAGAATACTTCTCTACCTGCTTTAAGGGGCATGCAAGAGAGCGTTGCTTTGTTCCATTTCTTCCATTTTTTTTTCCTTCTTTGTGAGTTTCTTCATGTCTTTTTAGAGAGTCAAGGCTGGGTGGCTGTCCAAAAACAAGGCCTGTTAAAGCCCATTGAGACATTAATTGTGTGATTTTGGGCCATACCAGAAATGAATTGTTGTTGTTTTTTGGGCAGAACCTGTTATAACATTTTTTGATCCATTCACCATCTAAATCCACTTAAACTGGAAATAGTGCACAAGGAACAAACACCAGCAAGCAATGACCGCAGGCAGGAACAATCCCTGAAGAGGGTGCCAGCCCATTGCAGGATGAACATACATACACACACACACACACACATTGCCAGTTCACTTAACTTTCTTTTAACTGTGGAAGGAAACCAGAGTAAACCCATGCAGACTCATGTGCAAACTCCACACTGGGAGAACCAGGGGAACAACCCCCCTGACTCCTTACTATGAGACAACAACATTAACACTGTCTTTCCGTGCAGCATATTTATTGATTATAAACATATTTACATTAACTGTGGGGTTTAAAAAAATAAGTGGAAAAAAAATCTTTTGCTTGCGTCTTATTTTAGTAATGCACTGCCCCCCTGGCCAGCCCTTAAACTTTACCAATGAATAAGAGGCACAATGTTTCAACATTACTGATTGTCACATGCTACTCAGAAGTAGAATGTGTTTATGACTCAATATATTTGTGTTGCTTTATTCAATTTAGGTTAACCCAAAATTGGCAAAATTCAGGACAAATACAATACAATACAATTAGTTTTTGTATATCCCAAAATCACACAAGAAGTGCCGCAATGGGCTTTAACAGGCCCTGCCTTGACTCTCTAAGAAGATAAGGAAAAACTCCCCAAAAAAACCCTTGTAGGGAAAAAATGGAAGAAACCTTGAAAAAGGCAGACTAAAGAGAGACCCCTTTCCAGGTAGGTTGAGCGTGCAGTGAGTGTCAATACAATACAATGCACAAAACAGAATAAATCCTCAATACAGTATAAAAATAAAAATTTTACAAATACGGACCAGAATTTAACAGTAGATGATATCACATAATATGGTTTGGATTTGTTTAGAGTCCTGGAGACCTCATCCATCAAGCTGCCTCCCCCTTTTGGCCATTCCATAGCTGAAATAGTGCTAATCCGATGAAAGGACCCCTCTTTCCCATGATTCCTGCGATCCTCCATTAGGAATGATTTTACCTTAGGCAGACAAAACAACTTGGCAGGTGGGCCGTGGCATCAAGCGCCACATTTGAGTACCAAGAAGAGAAAGGTGCACTTTATCCCTTAGTGGACAAACATTAGGAGCATTTAGCCTTTTCATTAGATGTGTGGAGTTCACTAAAAGAGAGGTATAAGGATAATATTAAAACTAATCACTTTAAAATCAATAAAGCTTAATAAAGTTAAGTATATGAAAATATGCAATTCTTACATACTATTAATAGGTTTTAAGTTAAGATTAAAATAGATAATTCTGTTATTTCTTGACAATAAAAAATTTAATTATATAGCACATATTTAAGCTCAGGGAGGAGATGTGAATATGGATAATGTGTTATTGGCCAGAATGGAAAAAAGAAATACTGTGTGTTTTGAAATTAGAGTAGGTGATTGTATTTGTCATGCCTTGTGACTGTTGTGTATATTTTCACAGGAGGAATATGTGTAATGAGTACACTTTGCAATGTCATTTGACCGGTTACTGAGATGGATGAAACATATTTTTAATGGTTTTCAGAATTGAAATGAACCCTGTGCTTATAAAAGGGGTTGTTTTTATAATGAGAACATATGTTAACTGTGTAGACTTCTTAAAATTTAAAATTTGAACGTTAATCTTATTAGCTTCTTTAGCATAACTGCTTTTACATTTATATTAAGTACTGCTTCCAAAATGCCAAGTGTATGGCTGTGATGTCCTATACCTGTGGCAGAATGAGTTTCATAAATTCTGTAAAGCATGGAAGAGCACACTGGAGTGACCTGACAACATATTTATGATTTACTGAAATATGGTGACTGTGTTGGTTCAATGAACATCTGACAGGAAAGAACTATAAAAGGAACATATGACTTTATCTGCGGTGTCTAAGTTAAAATTACTGGGAAGAACAAAGCCAAGCAAAATGACACCTTTTATTGGCTAACTAAAAAGATTACAATATGCAAGCTTTCGAGGCAACTCAGGCCCCTTCTTCAGGCAAGATGTAAGAAGAAGGGGCCCAAGTTGCCTTGAAAGCTTGCATATTGTAATCGTTTTAGTTAGCCAATAAAAGTGTCATTTTGCTTGGCTTTTCTCTACATTCATAATGCTAACACGGTACAACACCCTAGTACTACGGGAAGAACAATAATCAGTTAAAAAATACGGAAAAAGCGGTGGTCAAGTAATTTCAGAAGGCATAAGTTTAGTGTTAGAATAACCAAAAACCCAGGGTGTAAACTCATAATAGTGTTATTTTTCAAGATTAAGACATTATTGGTGGGTTTATTTAAATGGTACAGATTTTTAAAATATTTTTGTATCATCAACAAGTGCAGTGGTAACCTACTTTTAAAAGCCTTTCCCTTAGCTACTAGATAATGTTGATCTTTGTCCCATTTTGCAATGATCCCAAAATCCTTGCCCATATTCTTAAGTAGAACCAAAAATCTCTTGGTTTAATCCCATGGATGCTGTTCTGACACATTATTCACACTGGCTGATCAGATCAAAAGAGCCTAGTAAGTAATTGGTTTCAGATGAAAAGAAGAAAAACCTTGGTTGCGCGCATACGCTCTTAACCACTACATAAATTGTGTCTTCACATTTTTTGGTCTTGGACAGGCATTTCTTTTCAAAGTCAATGGCATCATTACACATTTTTCCTATTTTAAACAAAGATATAATTTCAAATGAAAATCTGCTCAAGTGAAAGGTGTGGCTCAGAGTAACTAATACAAAGAAAATATATGTTTCTAATTTGATTCTTTTAACTTACTAAGGTTAGCCTGTCTACAAAAATATCTTTGTCAGATAACTCTCAAAACATTTGTGGGAATTACTTTATGATAACTTAATCTGACACAGCTTGCATATATTCACATACTGTACATGGAGAGGTATTAGAGAGGTCAAAATATTATATTAAGTACAACCATTCAATTTTTTGTTATATTAATTTGTAGAGAGTTTTGCATACTTGCATGGATGCTACCTGTTTCTTTCAAATCACACCACACTCACTGGATTACTAAATGCAAACTGTCCTACTTTCTGGAAATTGCTGCTAGAACAGGTTATGTAATCAATACTCAGGAAAAAAGAGGGTAATTTAACAACTGGAATTGCAACACATAGCACAACATGTATGTCATTGTTATTGACGATTTTAATAAACTACCCACCCCAGGCAAAGCAGCCAAATACCAGAACAACAGCTCAATGTCTCAGACTACTCCGATGACATAGCTCTACTAGAAGATGAAAGACAAGGAGCACAACAGCAACTAGACAAAGTAAGTCAAGCAGCAGAATGAGACGGCCTAGAAATAAATGTAAGCAAGACCAAGGAAATGATCATCAGCCCTGAGTACAGCCTGTATCTTCCTCTACAGCCAAACCGAGAAATAGTAAACAACTTCAAGTGTTTGAGATCAAGGGTTGCAAATACTCTTAACGATGTAAAAGTTTGAAAAGCACAAGCTTGTATAGCCTTTTGGAAGCTAAAGAGTATTTGGCAAAGCAAACATGTTTCAACCGAACTCAAGATGCTTGAGCATTCTCCAATAAGGCAGTGACACATGAACCCTCAACAAACAAACCAAAAACAAAAAGCTAACTTCGCAACAAACTGCTACAGAATCATGCTCAGAATAAAACATAGTGACTGTATCTTGAACAAAACAATAAACAAGCAGGTGAAGCAGTAACCAGACACAACAATCATCATCAAAACACAATGGACTTTGGTAGGAAATATGTTATGAAAAGACCCCAAAGACTCCATTAGAAAATATACGACCTGTCAGAAAGCCTCAAACTGCCTAAAGAAAGTCATCCAATAAAAATATACTGGTAGTACATCACCAACACCATCAACACTACAATTCAACTGTTCCCAAGCGAAAATGAAAAAGGCTTGTTTATGACCACACATAGTTTGTCACTTAATGGACAGCCAATTGCGCAGCCGACTATATGATATTGAAAATAATGTAACTTACAATACAAATACTGAGAATATTAATTATACAAAATACAGTATACATCAGGGTGCTGACCTGAAACTACACTATCAAAACAGTTACCATATTGAAATCAAAACTACAAAAATAGGATTTGTGTGAATTCAAGGATGGATTTCTTAACATATATGATATATTCTCACTTTAATCCTATGTACTAACAAGTCATTTTTTACTTTTGTAGGCTTTTCATTCTTTATTTCTCTATGCTTTGTTAAGCATTTAAATTTCTATTTGGTCATTCAAGAAAGTGCTGATCCCCATTTATGCTTCTGTGTTGCTATATATAGTTAATTTTATATCTATCTATCTCTGTTCATCTTTCTCCATGATCTGTAAATCAGAAAAGTGGTTGGGTAATTGTAAGGACTGCTTTTGTGACTCATCCTTGACTTTATCATTTCAATCTTTTTTGCTTTGTCTCTTTTCCTCCTTACTTGTCAACTATTTTTAATTAAGGCCTAAACCAGTAGGAGGGAGGTCTAGTACACAGTCAGGTCTCTCAGGTGCTGCTGTTATTAAGACCGAAGTCATTAAAAAGGACTTTAAAAAACTCCAATTTATCATTGGTTTTTGCACTGGCATTAGTTAACATTTCCTACTGTGTTTTCAGCCCATAAGTTTATTGACTCTCTTTGTGTGCAAATTTAGTTTGTATTATAGTGTTCGACACCTTGGAGAATTTAGTTGTTTATTAATAGTGCCTGGTGTACTGACTACAAAAAAGGCAGTCAGTCTGGAAAACAGGTCAAGGAAAACCGGGAGCCAAAACTGAAAGTCGAAAAGATGTACTGTCAGAGCCAAATCTTAAATCAAAAATCGAAAAGGAATCACTAAGTTTGGTCCAATTTCAGATACAAGTGACTCTTTTTTTCGGTATCGTTATACCAGTACACTGTTGACACTGCAAGATCTGAAGCCCCTGTGCATCATGGTAAAATCTCTATGGAAACGGCAATCTCAAAAGGCACAAATTGGCAGTTCCCATTCCAAACTGGTGTGGGAAAAGGTGATAATAAATAATCAATGTGAAAGTGGAAAGTCTAAATAAAATCTTGGTTACAGAACAGGATTCCTTTGGTAATGAAATCTATCAAACAATGCAAAGATTAATTTTCTAGCCACAGGAAAACCTGAGAAAATTTAAAAAAGAAACTCAACACATGCTGTACAATTTGTGCCTTATGAGACTTTTGTATTACTGTATAACCTTTTTGGATTTTCTTTGAGATTTCTTTTATTTACTATTTCATTTTGGTATTTTGTTTTGGCCCTGTTAATTGGGAATTCTTTTTCTGTTTGATTCTTTTCTCAGTTGGTTTAATTCTTAAATTGTTTTTATCTATTAGGTTTATGACTTTATTGTTTCTTTATAGTGTAGCAGCCAGCATATTGCCATGAAGATAACAGGGGCTGGACAGGTTATTGACAAAGTAATGTTTTTAAGTGCACTGAACTCTGCATTTCAGGAACCCCTAGAAGATTATTGTTTCACCTCACTACCTAAAAAGGATCAAGAAGGCAGGTGGAAATTCCCAGGGCATTGTATAAATACAGCCTCTCAGGAAATAACAGGGATAATGGAATAACAGTGTGAAGATGATTCTGCTAGAAGTACAACTGTGAATAATTTAAAAAAAAATAAACATGTGCAGTTATCGTTCTTAATTTTCATTCAGTGTGTATGTCAGTCTTTCCATCTCCGTGCTCATTACAAAATGTTATTTTCCTCTGTGGGCCCTAGAATGTAAAATAATACCGGTAAAGCATTTAATTTTTGATTATTTGTTCATTTGTTCTTTTCAGGTACATGATGGAAAATTCTTTGTTTAATTATAGTTGATTTGAGTCATTTTCTACTTAATTATTCAATAGCTGTTGAAACTTCTATTGTTAAATAAATTGAGATAATTATTTCAAGTTTTTGCTGAGGAGACATACTGATGTGCTGGCGTCATCTTTGCAATCAAGAAAGAATCAGCTGGGAGTTGCTGAGAGTTTTTCTGTTTTCTGTGGTGTGAGAGTTAACTAAAACATGCATTTTGCTCCAACAAACTTGGGTATTAGTTGCTGCTAAGGAAGCTTTTTTCCTTTTAGAAGGGTTTTTTGCTTTTTTTTCACCTGCACAGGAGCAAAATCAGCTGGGTGTTTGGGGGTGCACTTGGAGAAGTTACTTGTTACTCGTTACATATACTCGTTCTTGTTATTTGCATTTGAACTAGCATTGATGAGTCGGTGCAGAAAGCAGCGGTAGTTGTTACTGGCATCTGTAAGTAAATAAGTAAGTAAATAAATGGCTTTCCAGCAATAAATAGTTAATAATAGTAAAAACAGCAATTCCTTAGTTTACAAAAAGGGCTGCTGCTGACTTCAGTGTAATAAAGGGGAAGGCTCAGCAGTGTGTAGGTAGGAGGCAAGCATTAAGGAGCCTGATCAGGCACAAAGGGCTGTAGGAGCAGATAACACAGTGGGAATTAACTAGCAGCAGTTATTCAGTTATTTTTTTAGATCGAATAGTTCTCAGCAGTCAGGAAGTACAACAATTAAGGAAGACGACGCCTGAAGAAGTACAAACGGTGTGAGTGGAGAGCTTTTAAGTAAGTGAGAAGTTAGAAGAACAGACAGACAAAAGTAAAGTTAACCTCACAAAAAAAAACAAACAGCAGGCAGTCAAGAGGGGGCCAGAAGGTGTAAAATGGCTTCTATTTCAACCTCCCCACCACTGCAGAATGGGCACAAAGTTCTCCCAGCTCAAGCCTTGATTATCTGGCAGTCAAGTACATAGAGTTGTATTTGGAAATCATAGATTGTTATTTGGAACACATGCATTTCATGTTTGTTCCGTTTCTACAAAAATTTATGTAAATACATTGTTAAAACAGAAATGTTTTTCATATTTTAGTAATAAATGACAAAATGTAGCCATAAACTGTAGAATTTGTGAAGCCTGAAGCCCAAAGATCAAATAAACACTTTCACAAAGGTACGAGGATGATACAATAGCTTCCGTAGCGCCCTGGTAACAAATGTCAACTTGTAATCAAGAGTCCCCCAGTTCAATCCTGACTGCCTTGTGAATTTACTGTTTTGTGTAGTGAGCTGCTCTTTTTGTTAATATTATACAATAAAAGCATACATTTGATTTGCGTCTGTAACAGCCAGTGTAAATTTATAGTACTTTGAAAAGTTAGCGTTTTTTTTTTTCACTTTTATTCTCTCAGTCACGATTACAATACAACACAAAAGGCCCCTACCCCTCCCGATCTGATCCTAACTAACATAACTAACCGCATAAGCGTAAATTTACACCCGATCTGACGCTGTTTGTTTTCAAATAATATTGTATTATTGCGATGATGTTTTCTAATTGGTACTATTCAGGTCATAAAATGATTTCTTCAAAATGTCACATATATTTGTCTTTCTTTTTATGCCCAGTGCAGTATTAACATCATGCACCAGAAGGTGTGAGATTGTTTAGTGTGAGCAGGAGAACGTGGGTGGCCTGTTGCTGTGTGCTACAACATGCTTGACTTGGCAGCAATCAATGCACATGTACTGTACAAGGCATGCATGGGTCCACTGAGAAAAGAAGAGTGTTCTTTGCTCACCTTGCAGAGGAACTTCGTCGTTGCTTCTTACAAGAAAAGGCAATGGAAATGAAAAAGAGAATGCAACATCGACAAGCTTCTGTTCCAAGAGAGCCGCTTCCCCCAGGAAAGGAAACTCAGTCAGTGTCAGAAGCCCCTTCAATGTAATAGGAACCACAGCATAAAGAGAAGTGTGTACATTGCAACAGGTACACATGTCATAAATGTAGGAAGGACGATCCTTGGTGTGTGAGAACTGTTAACATTTGAATTTGATGATTATATATAGCGCAGCACTGACCTCTCTGTACTATTCTTTTCTCTGCATGTCCTGAAACACCACCATGCACCAAAATGTAGAGACTGGGCAAGATCAGAAAAAGAAAAAGCAGTCACTGATTACAACCGCAGAAAGATAATATGAATATGAATAATATGAATAATGTTGCTTCCATGCCACAATGTTTTCCGAAATGTACTATACAGGTCATAAAATGAAAAATTCCAAATATCATATCTCGGGCCTGGGATGAGTGCCAGACCGAAGCCAGGATCGGGAGGACTCCAGACCTGTGTGTGTGTGGGAGAAAGGACAGCTGCAGAGAGAGTGTCCCACCTGTTGCAGGGCCCAAATGGGAGAAGCAGGTGAAACACTAGTGTAGAAGAAGCATCAGGCTTATTGATGTTTAAGGACTACTTTCAGCAAAGTTTTAACTTTGGGTTTTAAAGGATTGTTTTTGTTCTATTTATTGATTTTTAAAGCACCATGTTTGTTTTGTTGGATTATTTATTTGATGAAGACTATTGAATCACTGCACTATTTTGAACACTTTGTTTTTTGTTGTCTATTTTAATAAAAGCACTTTTGCACATTCATACATCATCCCCTTGCTATGTTGTTGTCTCACTGTCTAGCTCATCTCGATTATAACTATCGATGGTGTAGGGTTCAAGGGCTCCCGAACAGCAGATGGGAGCATGGAGCTGAACCCGCATCGTCACACTTTTATCCCTCCAGATCAGAGAATTTCCAGTTCCAAGTTCCATTGTCTCAAAACACCACTCACATCTACAGTTATTCCTAGTTTCAAATATAAACTAACAGCGTCAGATCCCGGGGGGATTGGATGGGGTAGTATGTATCGTAATCGTGACTGAGAGAATAAAAATGGGAAAAAAACGCTAAGTACTATAAATTTACAACGGCTGTTACAGACACAAATCAAATGTATGTTTTTATTGTATAATATTAACAATACGAGCAGCTCACTACTCAAAACGATAAATATAAGAAGAAGTCGGGATCGAACCGAGGGACTCTTGATTACAAGACAGCAATTCTTACTGCTGCACCACGGTAGCTGTTGTATCATCCATGTACCTTTTATTAAAGTGTTTATTTGATCTTTGAACTTCTGGCTTCACACATTGTACAGTTTATGTGTACATTTTGTCATTTATTACTAAAATATGAAAAACATTTCTGTTTTAATGATGTGTTTACATAGATTATTGTAGAAATGAAACACACATGAAATGCATGTGTTCCAAATAACGATCTATTATTTCCCTATACAACTCTAGGTACCTGACTCCCAGATAATCGAGGCTTGTGCTGGGAGAACTCTGTGCCTGTTCTGCGGCGGTGGGGGGTTGGAATAGTAGCCTGCTTGCTGCTAGTCTTGATCGGCACATTTAGAAGACAAAAGATGCGGATGGAGAGGTGTAAAGGGATTTAAGGTGGGCTGGGTTTACAATTTTTTTTGTAGGCTTTGGTAATTCTAGTGTTAAGAAGAATATTAGGGAGGCTAAAAGATAGTTGGACAGGAATATTGTAGATAAGGCAAAAGGCGACCCATATAGATTCTTTCAGTATTTTAGTATTAAAAAATCAGTCAAGGAGAAGGTGAAGTGAATCAGGAGTAGATAGATAGATAAATAGACTGATAGATACTTTATTAATCCCAAGAGGAAGTTCACATACTTCAGCAGCAGCATACTGATAAAAAACAATATTAAATTAAAGAGTGATAATAATGCAGGTAAAACAGACAATAACTTTGTTTAATGTTAATGTTTACCCCCCTGGGTGGAATTGAAGAGTCGCATAGTGTGGGGGAGGAATGATCTCCTCAGTCTGTCAGTGGAGCAGGGCAGTGACAGCAGTCTGTTGCTGAAGCTGCTCCTCTGTCTTGAGATGATACTGTTTAGTGGATGCTGTAGATTCTTCATGATTGACAGGAGCCTGCTCAGTGCCCATCGCTCTGCCACGGATGTCGGTTAGTGAGTACATATATAAACCCTTGACACATACTTTTAGGAAGTCACTACACACTGGGGAAATTCCAAAGGACTGGAAAATGGCAAATATTGTCCCATCGTAAAAAAGGGTGACCAGCCAGACGCCTAAGAAACTATAGGCCGGTGAGCGTAACGTGCATCACAGGAAAATTAATGGAAGGAATTATTGATAGGATTGAGCAGCATATGGCAACTACAGGAGGTTTTTTAAACAATGAGCATGGGTTAAGAAGACAGAGGTCATGTTTTACTAACCTACTGGAATTCTATTAAGAAGCAACAAAAGGGTATGATCAAAGTAGAGCTTATGATATTATTGATCTGGACTTTCACAAAGTATTTAATAAAGTACCACATGAGAGTTTGGTTATCAAACTAAAAGAATTGGGAATTCAGGGTGAAAACAATGGGTGCAAAATTTGCTCAGACACAGGAAGCAGAGGGTGATGATGTGAGGAACCTTATCAGAATTTGCTGATGTTTATTGAGGTGTTCCACAGGGGTCAGTGTTAGGGCCACTGGTATTTTTAATATATATAAATGACTTGGATAAGAATATAAGTAACAAGCTGGTTATGTTTGCAGATGATACCAAGATTGGTGAATTGGCAGATAATCTGGAATCCGTTAAATCATTACAGAGGGACATGGACAGCATACAGGCTTGGGCAGATTTGTGGCAGATAAAATTTAAATAATGTCAGCAAATGTAATGTATTACACATAGGAAGTAAAAATGTTAGGTGTGAATACACAATGTGTCTAAAAATCGACCGTACACCTTATGAGAAGGATTTAGAAGTCATAGTGGACTCTACACTATCTACTTCCAGACAGTGTTCAGAAACCATTAAGAAGGCAAACAGAATGTTAGGTAATATAGCACGATGTGTGGAGTACAAGTCGAAGGAGCTTATGCACATCCTTTATAATGCACTGGTGAGGCATCATCTGGAGTACTGTTTACAGTTTTGGTCTCCAGGCTACAAAAAGGACATAACAGCATTAGAAATTGTCCAGAGATGGGTGACTTGGCTCATTCCAGGGCTACAGGGGATGAATTACGAAGAAAAGATTAAAAGAGCCGAGCCTTTACAGTTTAAGCAAAAAAAGATTAAGAGGTGACATGACTGAAGTGTTTAAAATTATTAAGGGAATTAGTACAGTGGGTCGAGAGTGTTATTTTTAAAGTGAGCTCATCAAGAACACGGGGACATAGTTGGAAACTTGTTAAGGGTAAATTTCGTACAAACAGGAAGTTTTTCTTTACACAGAGAACCACAGACACTCACAATAAACTACCAAGTAGTGTGGTAAACAGTATGACTTTAGGGACTTTCAAAGCTAGACTTGATGTTATTTTAGAAGAATTAAGCAGATAGGATAGGCTAGCTTTGTTGGGCTGAATGGCCTAATGGCCTGTTCTCATTTAGATTATTCAATGTTCAAATGTATCTTGTCTGAACTGTGCCTTATTTTGTCCTTGTGATTTTTTTTCTCTTAATAACAATTAAAGTTGACCACACCTAATGTTTTATCTAAAGTTCGTTAAAAAGTTATTCCTACTTTGATATTTTTTTGCCTTTATTCATGCCTTATTCTTTATTGGTTTATCAATGGACATTCTGGGTTGGTTATTTCCTTTATAGTTTTATTTTTGAGGACGATCCGTTTTATTTAATGTCTTGTTTTGCAGTGTCATTTTGTTTTGTTATGTAAGCCACCATTCTAAACAATCATGGCCAAGATTAAGGACAGACATTCCCATAGAAAAGACTTGTGCTTGTTCTAATTTGTTCATTAATTTTACAGAATCTTGTCCATATTTTGACTATCACTTTGATTCAAATTTAGGAACTGATGTTCCAGGCAAAATTTGGTTTCATTCCCCACAAATGTATTTCCTTTTTTGTATCTCTGTTTGCCTGAAACAACACTGAATGCCTCCATTGTTGCTTAGTAGATGCAATCGTATTGTCTTTTCCAGAATGACTGGGTACTCTTGTCTTTTTTTTTTAACAAAGCATAATAATTGATGGAAAGAAATTCCATCCAGGAAAACCCCATTTAATGAAAAGGATTGTTCTCATAGTTGTGTGAGCTGCTTTATGCATCCCATAAATGGTGAAAGCATTGCTGCCAATCAAATATTAGTGACTTCCTGTACTCCGTTCTTTTCATTCTGTCTTCATTTGGATGTGACAACAGTTTTAAGAAGGGACTTTCTCTGCTCTAAGAAGAATGGAAATTATTGTTATAAAGGGTGCAGTCCCCCATGTGTCCTGTTAAATAGTATGTATGGACATTTTTTTAAGAGAGATTTGAAATCAGGAATATAAATGATAGACAAAATAAAACAAAAGTAGTTAAATTCACAGCAGAGTGACTTCTTGCTTTATTTTTAAAACATATTTAGTGCAACTGACTGCTTGACTTTATTTTCACCAAAAATGTAGCTTAATATGAAATGTAGGATAATATATTAAGGACAAAAAACACGCTGCCTTGTGCAGGCGGTATTGTTACTCAGTTACTTTCTCAGCCACCTCTCCATTTTAGTATTCTGCATGTTCATAATGTTTGGGAGTGAATGTGAACAATGTAACCACTAGGTGCATTCCTGTAACATCCCTGTGTTCTGAGTAATTCCAAGGGGGTGAAAAATACCAAAATAGTGACTTTATTAAATACATAAATGCACTTAGAAATTAATTAAAGAATTGGAGACTGAAAAGAACTATGGAGCCTGCCAACCTCTCACACTTGCGCCAAATTGGGCCTATCTTCACAATGGTGAGACTCCTGCCTATCTGTTGGAGTAGTATGATCACTTGCTTTTTACAAAGCACTCTGTCACAAGGATCTCTTTCTTATCTATCTCTCTTTCTCTTCTTCTCAATTATATCCCTGCCCTTAATTTCTCACCTTAGCTGCATCCTCAGTGAAAAATGATGATGTCCTAAAATGGACACTAAAAAGTCGAGTGATTGTGAACAACTCATTACAACCCTGGCTTTACCCTCAATAGACCAGTGACATGGAATAGCCTTTACATTTCATACCAGCATTACCTCTCGGAAAATACTTTGAACTATTTTTCTGTTGTGTAGCTGGAGTTCATATATATTTCATATAGGGCCTCTTTGTTTCCACCCCTTGACTTGGAGGCCATCTTTTATTTTACTGCTTTTTTCCTCTTTGCCATTCTATTAGGAGAACCTAGACTAGCAACTACAGGGTCACTCTTTTCTTTACTGGCGTAAAGATTTTTATAAATGTCAAAGCATAAGTGCTTTTCTCCTAATGACCCTAACTGGGTGTTGTCCCTGTCTTTTCGTGCTTGCACTTCAACTTTTCACCATGCCACCCTCTACATCTCCTTTAGATCTTAGTAACTATGATCACATTGTTATAATTACAGAGAAAGCAAAAGTATTTTGTGTTTTCTTATAGTCTTTGAATGCTTAAATTTCCATTACTGTTTACTCAGTGAATGCAGAACTTTTACCAAAATGCTGAATGAAGCTTTACATAATGATTCCATAATAAATCAAAGAGTATGGCACAAATAATACATATGGGAGGGTGAAAATAATATCCATTCTTCCAACCCATTTAAATTCCAAAATGCTTAATCCAAATATAATTTTATCTTTTTATGCTTCTTGCAAGCTGAGCTGAAATGATAACCAGTTATTGCTATTTTTCCTAAACTTTCTGATTTCCTGTGAAAGTTACCTGAAACTTTCTAGTCCTGCTTTGAACTGTTATCTTATTTTATTTTGTGTAGTTTTTAAGGCACAGTGCGATGGTGTGGTCTGTTAATACTCCCTTAAAAATAAACCTGGATAGTTAATGTTTTACTCTGTCATAACAATGTCATGTGTTTAACTTCCACTGAGCAAACAAATGCTTAAAGTAAACCGGAAGACAAGAATGTTAATAGTTTATGCTACTTTGCTGTTTTGTTGAGGTACTTATTTTTGTCTTTAAACAATATACAGCTAGACAAATCACCTTCAGTTTTGACAAGATATCATTCCAAAACTCCAATCATTCCGGCATTAAAATCCATGTTGAAGACCCAAATGTTTCCAATTGCTTTCTAAAATCAATAGCATTTGATTTAAAACACATTCCCTTTTCTATTTTCCAGCTGCTTGGATATTCTTTCTTTTTTGGATCTTAGCTTCAATAATTAGTCTAAACTCTGATTTGAATGACAGCACTAGCTGGTGGTTTTCATCAATGGTCTGTTTTTAGTCTTACCATTGCTTTTTTAAATATTGAAATGACAAGAAGTATAGGCCATAATTTATTGATGGCTAATTTATTCTGCTTTCTACTCATCAAAAAGAGTGAACAGAGCAATTTATATATTTATGCTTTCTCTCCAACTAAAAATCTCAATTAATATTAGGGAATAAGATAAACCTCACCCCGCTGCATCATTTTAAATACTTTGATAATTGTATTAAGCACTTTTAGTCAAAATGTTTCATCTCAGAAGTGAAATCATCCCTGAAAGGCTGTGATAACAGAAATGCCTGCAGTACATCTACTTTGTACTCAGGACTAACTGTAAGGATATTTACTTAAATTTTTATTGGGTAGACACCTTCCATTGTCTCTCTTTACACAGGAAAGTCCATAGATTTACACAAAAAAGCAGTAAATCTGAAAAAATGAGTTAATCTGTCAATCAAGAACTGCATTTGTGGTAGGATGGCCAGTTCAGACAGTACAAAAAATATAAAAAAAAATTAAAAAATTCTAAGTGATGTAGTGAGTAGTGACCATAAAAGAGCTTTTCTAATTGCTTATGTTGCACTGATGAAAACGGAACAGTCTTGACACACAAAGAAAGGTTTGGGGCAGTCACCCGTATACTTGAAGCCTGGCTGCAGAAAGGCAAAATAAGTTGCACAGATGTGTACAAAGTTGAGTCCAAAACAGAGGTTACAGAGGAAGTTGACTTGTATTTAAGGCAGGCAGGTGGAAGTGATGTCATTGATGCCTGGAACCAGAAATGCGGTTCTTGGGGGAGGAACCGGAAGTGACTCCTCCTGGCCAGAACCAGAAGTGGTGTTCTTGGGGGCCCTGGAACCAAAAGTGACGTCATCGGGCCTGAATCAGGCAGAATTTCCCATGTCTGGTCTGCAGAGATAAAAGAGAAAGGTTTAGTGAACCCCACCACCCCCTGGCCTGGCATGGAATTACCTTCTTTTGGTCCATTTAGCTGCCGCCCATGCGCATGTGTATGACAACTGACATGGGCATTTAGTATACTACCTTATAGCCGGTATTGTGGTAATATGTTTGTGATCTTTTTGTTCACTGTGGAGATTCACGTACAACCAAGACAGTAGAAAATAAGACTATATAAAAACAAAATCATACCCTTTCCCAGAACACAATTCATCGACTTACTATCATGCAAAAAATGAAGCAAGCACTATACTAATATTTTGGTGAAGTAGAGGGGAAGAAAAAGTATTTGTTGATACTTAATTGCGATTTTAAAGGTTTACATATATTGCTTGGTATAGTTTAGTGATTCATTAATCTGATTACAAAAATTTTGTCTTTGAATTCTGACAAAGTGACATCTGTGAAATGAGATTTTATTGTCCTTTAAAACTGTTTAAAACTGCTCATCATGCTTCTGCACAATCAGTGGCTTTAACACCCAATCTAATGTGATCAATACAATTCAATCGAATAAATGCTGTCTTTGTGCAACACCTAAGTACAGCAATAAATGAACTTTAGATCACTTCTCCGTTAAACAAAAACAACTTATCCGAGACTGTTGTAACAGCAGGTGTCCCAGCATGAATATACTTTCAAGAAAATGGACATGCCTATATGTGTTACTTGTTTATTCTCTTCAACAAATAGATCTATCAAGTGAGGAAAACTAAATCAGCACAGCTAACACAGCCTTTTAAAAGCAAATCACTGTAGTACTGTATTTTCAGTAATGTCTGATGAAATTCAGTGAGAAAAGTCATCAAGGAGAAAATTAATAATTTGAGCCAGGAAAAAGCCCTCAAAACTTCTCCTTTTATGCTAATGAAAACCACTTTTTTCTTATTGTAAAGTGGCATATTCCACCACTGAGAGCCTAATATTGCTAATGACCAATGACAAAAATTCTACAATATGTAAGATAATCCTATGGGGTAAGTGTGGGAATATATGGAAGTCTGTACCTTTGAAGATAGTATTATTCAGAGAACACATAGAACAAGGAAAATGGTTCTGAGGTGTGACAATTCAGTTCTGTTCTGTTCAGCACACATGATTTTAGCACAGAAAAAGTCAAATGAACGTGATAAAAATGCCTATTTTTTCAGTTTTGACAATTAAAAGGTAACTAAAATGTTGGTTTTGTCATAACCTCAGAAAACATTACAATATTATAACAATTGTGATGAGAACAGGTCATTCAGCTTAATAAGCCTGTATGTCGTCTCCACCTAGATTGTCTAAAACAATATCAAGTTAAGATTTGAAGGTTTCTATAGTCTACTCTCCATTACACAACTTGGTAATTTAATTCCTGTGTGTATAGTTCATTAAAGGGAAACTTTCTAACATGTTAGTGAAAATTCTTTAAAAAGCCCACAGTCAAAGACACAAAGATGTTAAGTACGTGAAGTCACCTCAAGTGTTGCTCTTCGTTTGAATTTCTCTACTGCTGCTACTTTTTTTTTCAATATGGGAGCAAAACTGTACACAGTACTCCAGGTGAGGCCTCACTAGTACAATATATAACTTAAGTGCAATATATAGCATAACCTCCCTTCAGTTGAACTCCACACATCATAATATTAGTCTTCTTGGTCGCTTCTGTTTTTATGTAGCTAGTGATGAGTTCACAGTGTCTCCTAGATCCTTCTCTTAAGGTATGCATTTATGTTTCAGATCTCTCACTGTGTATTAAAATGTAACATTTCTACTTTCCATGTGTCCTTCTACATCAATATGAATGATTCTGCATTATTTGCTCTTCCATCTAGTTTAGTATCATCTACAAACTTAACCAACATATTGATTACATTTTTGTCAGGATAGTTAATGTATATTATGGTCCCTGGTGGACATCATTTTTAACATCATCATTTGCTTCCTGTGTTTGAGTCAATGCTATACTCACCTTCTCATTGCACTTAGAATTCCTCTTTGACATTTTGTAATATGCATTTGTGGCTAAAAAGTTATGAGTGATCCTTAAAATGGATTTATTTGTGCTCATCAAAGAAATTGTGCAAGCCATATTGTGAACGTCATATGTTACAATGGAAGTCCCGGGGGGGAACGGGGTATTGGCCTTGATGATGTTATGAACTTAAAGAAGTAGAACACACCATACTACTTTTCAGGTGTGAGGCCAGATAGCTCTCTTGTGGACTACTGCTAATGAGAGTTCCCTTTTTATACACAGAATATGGTCATTTATGATCCAGAAGAGCTGTTGAATCAACTTGTCATTCGCATCAGCATTGCTTACCAGTTGTTTTCACAAACCTTCAGTAACGGAACAGTTACAGGGTACTATACACATGTCATTTAGCTATATGGCAAAATGAACAATGAGACATTTTTTTTCATCAGATAGTGTAGCACTTGTAACTGATATGACAAACACAAGGCCCTCTTGTGCCCTGACTAACAAATTAATCTCCCTGTCCTCTACTGTTAAAATATCGTCTGCCTGATTTGCTCAGAAGTACTACAGTTTTCACAGATTATTAATTTCATTATTGTTTTGAATAACTTCCTAAATATTAATATTGTTATTATTCTTAGAACAATGAAACACAAAAGGGGAAGTAAGACTCCAAAACGTCAAGACAGACTTGTCCTCTATGCAGGTCTGAGTCCAGTGGTTTGGCTTCTCCCCAGGCAGCCTAACCCTAACTCAGAAGGCACTGGCCAAGAAATGGGGTTAAGACATTTAACATTAGAATTACCAAAGCCTATGAAAAAACTCATAAATCTGGCCCACCTTAAATACGTTTAAGCTTCTTTTGTCCTATGAATGTGCCAATAAAGACAAGCAGCCTGCTATTTCATCCCCCCACCAAGACAAGCAGCAAGCAGCCTGCTATTCCATACCCCCACCACCGCAGAACATGTACAAAGTTCTCCCAGCTCATGCCTTGATTATCTGGGGGTGAAGTGCTGGAGTTTTAGAGTGGAAATAATAGATTGTTGTTTCTACAATAATCTGTGTAAACACATTGTTAAAAAAGAAACATTTTTTCATATTTTATTAATAAATAACAAAATGTAGGCATAAACTATATAATGTGTGAAGCCTGAAGTCCAAAGATCAAATAAACACTTTCACAAAAGGTTCAAAGACAATACAACAGCTTCTGTGGCATAGTAGTAAGATTGCTGACTTGTAATGAAGAGTCCCCGGTTTGATCCTGACTGCCTCCTGCATTTACTGTTTTCAGTAGTGAGCTGCTCTTATTGTTAATATTATACAGTAAACACATACATTTGGTTTGCATCTGTAACAACCTGTATACATTTATACTTGTAAAAGTTACCTTTTTTTTCACTTTTATTCTCTCAGTCACGATCATGATACAAACTACCACCTCATCACCCAGGGGTCTGACGCTGTTACTTTTTATCTGAAACAGGGAATAACTGTAGATGTGAGTGGTATTTTGAGGCAATGGAACTGGACATTCTCTGATCTGGATGGATAAAAGCTGACACACACACTGGTGAATCTGCCTTCTTCATATCTCACCATCACTTGATTTTTTTAATTCACTTTTATTGAGTGTTCCTGCTCATGCTGAATTAGTATGCACCTTATGGTCCATAATGTCAAAGCTGCACTGACAAAGAAAACACAGACACATGTATATATGGTATTTGGAATAACTCATTTTATGACCTGTATAGTACATTTCGGAAAACATTGTGCCACTGATGCAATATTATTCATATTCATTCGCATAACATCTTACGGTTGTAGTCAGTGGCCGCGTGTTTTTTCCCCCGATCTTGCCAGTCTCCATATGTTGCTGTATATTTTGCGGTTTCTTTTGTACTCCAGGACATGCAGAGGAAAGAATAGTACAGAGAGGTCAATCCAGCATTATATGCAATCATCAGATTCAAATGTTAAAAGTTCACACACACGCAAGGACCATCCTTCCTACATTTATGACATGTATACCTGTTGCAATGCGCACACTTCTCTCTAAGAGAAGTCAGCAAATCTTACCACTACACCACGGAAGGTGTTGTATCGTCCTTGAACCTTTTGTGAAAGTGTTTATTTGATCTTTGGACTTAAGGCTTCACACATTTTATAGCTTATACCTACATTTTGTCATTTATAACTAAAATATGAAAAACATTTCTTTTTAACAATGTGTTTATAGAGATTATTGTTTAAACGAAACACACATGAAATGCATGTGTTCCAAATAGCGATCTATTATTTCCACTCTAAAACTCCAGCATTTCACTCTCAGATAATCAAGGCATGAGCTGGGAGAACTTTCTGCACGTTCTGCAGTGGTGGGGGAATGGAATAGCAGGCTGCTTGCTGCTTGTCTTGATCAGCACATTTACATGACAAAAGATGCTGATGGAGAGGTGCGAACGGATGTAAGGTGGGCTGCATTTATGAGTTTTTTCGTAGGCTTTGGTAATTCTAGTGTTAAAGTTCAAAAGGATCAAAAATACTATTTAAGGAGGAAAGGAAAATGCATTAAAAACCTGGGTTCAAAGGATAAATGAAAACACAGTTTCTTAAAAGGTTAAGAATTTACTTTAAACAAAAAGTAAGAAAAAGGAAAGTCACTAAAAAGGTGCAAAAATCGAGTTTGAACTGAAAAACCAAAAAATCAGAATACAGAACAAAATAAACCAAAGCCAGTAAATCCAAATATAAAAAAAACAAGGCCACAAACAGGTATCGAAACTGAAACACAGCGCCAAATCTCTTTAAATACAAGCTTGGGAAGGACCCTTGTTGCATGATCAGGTGCCCCTTAGGTGTTATTTTAAGGAGACAGGGTTAACAACTAATTAAACTAAAAAAGCATTAACATAATACAAAAATATGAACTAATTAACAAACATCACAATGTTATATAAATACAACATACACTAAACTAAACCAAAAACAGAACTAACAACAAAATATACAACATAATAGTAGACCCTTGTTGAAACATAACAAATTTAGTTTACATCAATGAAAAAATAAATTTAGTATTCATAGAAGATCCACAAAACAGGCTAAATGAGACCTGAATCTTTTATTTCACCCAAGTAGGAGCACCTAGGCTAAAAAAAAATTATTAAATTTTTAAAATAAATTCCCTATTAAGACATGATAAACTAATAATGAAAATGAGTTAAACTACTAGTATCATTTTTGTGTTTTCAGAATAATGAATATAAGGAATGAAGGAGAAAACCATTAAATATAATTTAAAACTGCTGTAGAATTGCATGGTGTAATCAGCAACAATTACTGTAACTATGTAATAAAAAAGAAAAGAATACACTATTGTGAAAAAGTTCAGTTATAACACTAAAAGGTTAACATAAAACTATAGGTTCTATGTTTTAAAGGATTTGGTGTTTTAAGACTTACTACAGCAGACATGATACACATTAATTACCAAATGGTAAAAAACCTGAAGAGAACTACCAGTTCACATTTTGAAATATCTCTGTAAATGTATTCATGTTCACCATTTGTACTTCTTCATTTTCTCAACATTTTTAAAATATCAATTCAACTCAAGTTGCCTCAAGAAAAACATGCAAAACCAAACAGAGGACAAAACATTGATATGATTTGTAATTGCTAAATCCGGCATACTTAAACAAAATTCAAAAATGCCAGGATCTGACAAATTTCAACATCTGTGACTGACTCTTCTCCGGGTGTAGATACTTTCCCGAGCTTGTTACACGCTCATTGTGAATGGATTTGCTGATAATAAGGCTTCTTGCAAAAGCAAGCCCTTTCACATCATGCTGTGTTTGACCCATATCATGCAATGGAAAATATAAAATCTGAACTGTAATTGTTCAATCTTCCATTAGCTATGCATAACATCACATATTTGTTTCTGGCAATAGCTACAGATTTCCACTGCAAACATCTGAAGTTAGTCATACGTTTCAATCCTCTGCATCTCACACAAAATTCACAGAATTCTCTCACGAAACAAAATAAATTATAGACATTCCTGAGGTGAACATTTTAAAACAGACAATTTCGAAATGCCTTTTATATAAAGCAATGTACATGTATAACAATGCTTAGCTTTTCAGCCATTAGATACAAATTTTTTGACCTTCTGTCTGACCACCAGAGGAAAACTCTGATATAGAGCACAGTTTTGGGTACATTATATTTAATATTCTGTCACACTTAAATCCATTATTCCATTTAAATGCAAGGTCACAAAGTATATTAAAATGGCTACTGCTTTAGTTTCCTTGGGTCACCCACAAATTAAGGAATGTTTCTGTGTACTGCTATTGGCCTTTGTATATTACTAAACTCACCCAAGCAAGATATAAATTCTATGACCAGTGAAACTGCAAGAAAGCATCTCAAGGTGAGGTGTAAAAATAACTAACCACATTATGACATAATGATAAAAGTGCATAACGTAAAATGCTCTTCATGGGACACAGTACACTTTATGACCTATTGCTTGCTGACAATCTCTTGCATTCATTTATGTAGGGTGACTTATAGTGGTTTAGTGGCAGTTATTTATCTTAAGCCAGTTAGTGCAATAATATGTGTGCTTTGCAAAGTTCAGATTTTATTTCAGTGCTTGTTTTTTAAGCAAGAGAAAATGTTATCTTTTTAAGTTTATTTTCATGCTGCCATTTTGTAACCTGTGAGAGGTGCCATTTTAGTTTATTTTTCATTAATGTAAAGTTTTCTGAACCTTTTAATCTCAGTTATGTTCAAAATGTCTGCTTAACAGATAAAATGTACAATAAAAGTACAGATGATATGGCTACTGCTAAACTGCTCCTAAGTCTTGGATTCAAGGCCTGACCAAAGCACTATTTGTGTGGTATTGTCAATTATTCTCCATCTACGTATAGGCATTTTCCAGGTACTCCAGTTTTTCTCCCATATCTAGTAGACATGCAGGTTAAATTCATTGATGATTCCAAATTGGCTCTGTGTAAGCATTGGTGTGTGTCATCTGCAAGGGACCCTCCTCCCATTCATGACTGAGCTTGAGATTCCAGGGGAAGGCTTCAAATCCAATGACCGTAAACTGCATTTAGTAGGTTCAATAACCTGTAGGGTAGATGATGTAAATGTAATTTATTTATATGTTATGCTTTTAGCAACTTCATTGATCAAATCAAATTTTATTTTATGTAGCATTTGTTCTACTGAGCTCTCAGCATAAACCAAGATCTGCTTTAAATTTATTATGTTTAATGTTTATTACTCCCACTCCCTTCAGCATTTTACTAACCACACAGAATGGTCTCACTAAAGTCAGGTGCCATAAAGACAACCTAGTCTTATGCACCAGATCAACACATCTGTTAAATTTTAAATAATGTAAAATATTTCTCAAACTATGATTAAGATTTATCAGATATCAGTAATCAAAAACATATTCAGTGCAAATGTCATCCTAAAAAAATGTTACTTTTAGCAAAAAATTAAAAAGACCAGATATTTTGTCAAACTATTTAAGACATGTTTACCTTTTTATCTCTCAATGTTTTAATACCCTTTGTTTATAAAATGATTTTACCATGCCATTCTTGTCTTGCAGCATACAGAATGAGGTTCTTAACTTTAAATTTCAAAGTAAACACTGTTAACTGGTTTCTCTGATGAGAGATTATTTTTCATTGCAAAGGGATGGAAACATTGTACTAAATGTCCTATTTGTTTTGTTTTGATTAAAATAATGACTCTTCTCTCTGAAACAGGACTGAGGTTTACTTGCATGCTGCCATAGCAACAGCGGATATAGCCTGTTCCAGCCAGCAGGATTTCCTGGCAGTAGGGAAAATCCCTCTACGGATCCGGGTTATTTTGCTGTTTGGACAGTTAATATGACATACACTTTATCTGTTAATGCAATAAGGTTTTTCCTTTTGTATTTCTGTAGCAGGGAGGGCTAGTTTTAAATCTTATTCTGGAGAATTACTTTAGCAGGAGGGGGAGAATATCCTGGCAACCTTTAAGATCCTTCCTTTTGAGAAATATTTTTGAGTTCAGATTTTAATAATGCTACTCATAACTATAAAATGAAAACTGGTATACATATTGTTTAAATCACTGGGTTCAGTTATTAATTAAAAACAAAGAACAAAGAAGAAATGGCTAGACATGCATACAATTAAACAATAATACACTGGTGTACCAACCAAAGTCCAGTACCAGTGCCATGGCAAGGTGGATGTCCTGGCATTGCAGCTATGCCAGTTCAGTGGTGTTGGGCTTATATACTGATTTACCGCCATTCAAAAGGAAAATGACCAAGAGTCCCATGAAATGTTAACAAAGAGGTGAAGTTTAATTAGAAATTAGTTTATAAAATTCTTAATTAAACCACGACCCTCACCAGGAAAAGCAGTTTGAAAGATAAAGGTAATAAAGAAGTTGTAAAAGGTGCCAAAGAAATTAAACAACCTATTACTTCAAACAAAATAAAAAAGAAAATAAAAACAAAATACTTTTTCAACAGTAAACTATAAAATACAAAAACAAAGAAAAGGAAATAAAAAAGCAAATTTTAGTTAGAAAAATGGGAAGAACTCCTAAAGCAAAAAATACCTCAACTGTTCCAAAATCCTAATGTACTGATTTACACTACCTAGAAGTATCTGTCTAACAAAGGGAAAACACTTCAAATTTCAAAGGTATTAAAATAAACTGTTAGTCAGAGATAAGAAAATGTTACTAATAAAATAAACTTATGAAAACTTCTCAGTTGGTGTTTACTAAGAAAAGGCCAACTCAGAGACAGGTAACCAAAGACAAAGAGAAAACATAATTCATCACCATTTAGACTAGGGTCTAGTCCATATTAACATGGATACATTTGAAAATGCATTTTGTTTAATTCATTTTGGCCTTTCAGCAGCATCAAAACTGTGTCGTCAAGTCAAGATGGGGAGCATGGACTGGTACAGCGTGTTGCCACACCCACCACACAACAAAACAGCTCAGGATCCTGGTTGGAAACTCTCCAGGCAGACATGCTTTCCAGTCCCACCCTCTGGAAATTACCTTCTAACTCCTGCAGCCAGGTGTTACATGGGTGACCCCTTGCCTGGTCCAACCACTCGGGTCCCAAACAATGAGAATCTTACGAGTTGGATCACTCTCAGGGAATCGCACCACATGGCCGTAGTGCCATAACTGACGCTTCCTCACAATGCAGGTAATATGCCTCATTTGGGACTCCATGAGCAACCACTCATTTGACACAAAGTCAAACAAATGGTGCCCAAGGATTTTCCAGAGAGACACAGTACCAAAGGAGTCCAGTCTTCATCTCAGGTCACTGGATAGCATCCATGTCTCGCAACCATATAGCTAGACAGGAAGCAACAGGACTCTCGTCCTTTTGCATTGATATCGGGAACGCGACACACCCCTTTCCAGCGACCTCATGACCCCCCATGCTCTCCCAATCCATAATCCATCTATTGACTTCATAGGAAGAGTCACCAGAGACATGAATGTCACGCCGAGGTAAGTAAAGTTCGACAAGGTCGACACTCTCTCCACAGACAGACACACAGCTGATGGCTGTACCTAAGAGGGTCATTAAAGGCCTGAATCGTGGTTTTTATCCAGGACAAGACACAGACACCTCGCTCAGTCTCTTGAGAGCCCTGATCAGAGCCTCCATTGACCATGCAAAGATCACAGCATTGTCAGCAGTCAAGATCAGTGAATCTTTCTTCACCAAGAGATGCCCCACAGCCACTAGGCCCCTTGACCTTGCCCAACACCCAGTCCATATAAGCATTGAACAGAGTAGGATCAAGAAAACACCCCTGACAAGCCCCAAAATCAACTGGGAAAAACACAGAGGTTCTGCATCCACTCTGCCCAGCACTCACAGTACCAGTGTACAGGCCATTCATGATATTCAGCAACCTTGAGGGGATCCTGCGAATCTTCAGGATGTCCCACAGGACAGATTGATCAACTGAGTTGAACACCTTAAGAAAATTGATAAAGTCTGCAAAGAAACTCAGTCAACCATTGAAAATTAATCTTTTTGAAAATGAACTTCAAATTGTATACATTTGAAAATGCCAGGGCTCAAGTAGTAGAGTGGATAGTTAAATTTAGATATGCTGTATGATTGCCATGTGATCAGGCACTGACTCTTCTGAGGCAATAGTTCATTTTCTAATTTCTCTGCCTCAGTCAGCCTGTACTGTGTCTTGAAACACTTCAATATTTTGCTGTCCTTGTTATTGCCAGACTCCACATCTAGATTTTCTATGGCTTTGGCAACTTTAAATTCACTTGTAACCTGTAAAAGTAGTTGAACATTTTTTGAACAGTTTGTCCAGACAATGAAATCCAGCAATGTGTTACCTTCAGGTGTACTTTGTTTTCCTCATGCCTTTGACATTCCTATTTAATTTGTTTGCTCTGTAAACAGACATCATGCCTGGCTGAAAAAACTCTACCTGCCCAATAGGAAAGAAGTTCTAAAATAATTAAGTAAAAGACATCTTCTGAAAAATATATATAAAAAAATCAATACACTCAACTTAAGGGTAATAAAAATGAGAAACAAAGAAACAGTAAAAGGATTCTTAAAATAAAGCAAAAAAGTAAGGGACTGAACCACAGTGTAATCTTGACAACAACAGACTTATAGATTCTTGGTCCGCTGTTCATTATTTCACAGTATTGTTAGCTCTGACCCTGAGGTGGGAGCATGGTTGCCACTAAGGCAATTTTCAGCCCTTATCAGTATTGAACCAGATGTTTATTGTGCCAGACACCCACCAGAAGGGAAATGTAATAATTTCTGGCCACATGACATCAAGTACTTACAAAGGATGATCAGATATAAAGTACTGTCTACTTCTATGCATATAAATACAAGATTGGTCTACAATTAGTGTACTTTGCTCAGAGTAATCGAACAACTTAGTCAGCAGTTTACTAGCCTTAGAACTCAAAACACTCTGTAAACTGGGAATTTTACATTGGCAAGATTCATATGTCTGTGCAGCAGTGAACTCTTCAACCATCACTGACCACAGAAGCAAACAGTGTGAGAGACCACGCAAATGTGCCACTTGAGTGGGTATCAGCACTAGACTAAAGGCCAGTCCCTATAATCCTGTATTTCCATCTATTCTGTTGTCTGCTCTCTGGAAAATACAATGGACTATTTGAGACTGGATTTACCTGCAGAATGCAAAGTGGAAAACTGTTGTGCCATGATCTTCACTGAGACATGGCTAAATTCTACTCTCCTCAATAGTGCCCTTACTGTGGATGGACTAACAACATTCCATGTAGATAGGAGCCATGATCTTAGCGGTAAGTCTTAGGGAGGAGGTGTATGTATTTACATTAACAACAGTTGGTGCACTAATAGTGAAATTGTCTCAAGCCACTGTTCAGAAATTAGAGAGTTCCTGATGCTGAAATGTCAACCATTCTACAAACCAAGGTGTATTCATTTCCCCCAGTGCAAACACAATAGACTGTCCCACTGTATCAGTCTGTCAGCACAATTCAAAATACTAATCTGGACTGTGTTCATATTTATAGCTGGAGATTTTAGCCAAGCCAACTTATGAACAGTTTTACATTATTACCAACATGTGGACTTTGCAACATCAGACGAGGCTTACACAAACATCAAACAGGCATTTAGGGCAGCCCACCCCCCCACTCCTCAACCCTGTAAATTCAGTCCACCTCTCTGTTATGTTTATTCCAGCATACAGGCCAATGCTAACTAGAACAAAGCCATCTGTGAAGCAGATAAGTTTTTGGCCAGAGGGAGCAGTTTCAGCACATCAGGACTGTTTTGAATACACCGACTTGGAATGTGTTCAGTGAGGCTGCTACTGTCAACCAACATATCAATCTGGGGGAGTATGCTGAGTCTGTGACAGGATTCATATCCAAGTATGTGGAAAATGTGATAGTTATCAATAATATCACCACATGTACCAAACAGAAACCTTGGCTCACCAGATAGGTGCACGCACTCCTGAGAGCCCAAAATGTTGCCTTCAAGTATGTGGGCAAAAGTGCTCTTAGATCTGCACAAGCCAATCTTAATCGGGGCATGAGAGCAGCAAAGCATGCTTATAGACAGAAAATGCAGGGTCACTTCACTGATTCAAAACACCCCAGGCACCTGTGGCAAGGTATACAGTCGATGACAGACTACAGGTCTCCTCCACCACTCTGTGATAACAGCATTGATTTCCTCAGTACATTTAACACTTCCTTCAGCCAGTTTGAAGAAAAGAACAACACAACGATAAAGCACTCTGACTTGATCCAGCTGAAGTCTGGAGGACACCACACAGTGTCAACCCATGGAAAGTTGCAGGACCTGACAACATACCTTTGTATGTACTCAGGGAATATGCTGACCAACTGATGCACGTCCTTACAGCTATTTATAATACCTCCCTGTGGCAAGCCATCATACTTCCATGCTTCAAGCCTACTGATATCCTACCAGTGCCAAACAAGTCACCAGTATCAATACTTAATAACTATTGCCCTTTAGTTCTCACCTCCATCATTATGAAGTGATTTGAAAAGCAGTTCAAGGATCATATAACATCCAAACTCTCTGCAACTTTTAATCCACTTCAGTTTATGTACTGCCCTAAACGCTCCACCAATAATTCTATATCAGCAACACTCAATCTGACCATGACCCATCTGGAAAATAAGAATAGATTTTTATGGCTGCTCTTTATTGACATAAGCTCTGCTTTTAATATAGTTAATGCCCAGCACTTGATAAGAAAACTTGACCAAATAGGCATTAACACCCTTTTATGCAACTGGATATTGGACTTCCACATAGACAGACCAACCCCAGACAGTATATTTTGGAAAAAAAACATCTTTGAGACCATCACCATGAGCACTGGGGTCCCCCAGGGCTGTGTTCTTAGCCCTCTGTTGCTCACATTGAATGGATGAGTAGTAATTTTCTCAAACTAAATAAAGAGAAAAATCAGTGATTGGCAATAATAGATATAATGAGGTTATTAGAAATAAACTTGATGAATTAGAATTAAAAGTCAAGACGGAGGTAAAGAAATTAGGGGGTAACTATTGACTCTGACCTGAATTTTAAATCACATATTAATCAGATTACTAGGACAGCATTTTTTCACTTAAGAAATATAGCAAAAGTTAGACCTCTTATAACACTGCAAGATGCTGAGAAATTAGTTTGTGCTTTTGTTTTCAGTCGACTAGATTACTGTAATGCACTCCTCTCAGGACTGCCCAAAAAAGACATCAATCGATTGCAACTAGTGCAGAATGCAGCTGCTAGAATCTTAACTAAGAAAAGAAAATCCAAGCACATCTCTCCAGTTTTGATGTCACTACACTGGTTACCTTGCCATTTAGAATTGACTTTAAGATACTGCTTGTGGTTTACAAACACATAAATAATCTCACTCCATTTTATATTTCGGAATGTCTTACACCTTACACTCCAAATTGTAACTTTAGATCTTCAAATGAGTGTCTACTTCGAATTCCAAGAGCTAAACTTAAAAGAAGTCGTGAGGTGGCCTTCTGCTGTTTTGCACCTAAAAACTAGAATAGCTTACCAATAGGAATTCACCAGGCTAATACAGTGGAGCACTTTAAAACACTGCTGAAAACACATTACATTCTTATAGCTTCATTTTAGTTTAATCCTGATGCTCTGTATATTCAATTAATTATCATTATTAGTCATGGTGGCTCCATACTAACACCTACTTTCTCTTCTGTTCTTTTTCCGGTTTTCTGTGGTGGCAATCTGTGACACCACCACCTAATCAAAGCACCGTGATGTCCCTACATTGATGGATTAAAGGCCAGAAGTCCACATCACTGTCATCATCAAATTCTTCCATGAGAACCCTGAATACAATGAGGACTGATTGAGGTAATTTATGTTAGGTAGAATGCCTAGAGGGGGCTGGGCGGTCTCGTGGCCTGGAACCCCTGCAGATTTTATTTTTTCTCCGGCCGTCTGGAGTTTTTTTTTTTTTTGTTTTTCTGTCCTCCCTGGCCATCGGACCTTACTTTTATTCTATGTTAATAAGTGTTCCCTAATTTTAATTCTATTCTTATTTTGTTTTTTTTTTCTCTTTCTTCATCAAGTAAAGCACTTTGAGCTACATTGTTTGTATGAATGTGTGCTATATAAATAAATGTTGTTGTTGTTGATGATGACTCACAACTTTTGTGCCATTCATGACTTGAATCATATCATTAAATTCACAAATGACACAATGGTCGTGGGCTTCATCAGTAACGATGATGACTCTGCCTGCAGAGAGGAATTGAACCAACTCATTGTCTAATGTGACAACAACCTGTCACTGAATTTCAACAAGATGAAGGTGATCATTGTTGACTTCAGGAGGAAACACATGGCACATATTACACTTATAATCCATGGCATCACTGTGGAGTCAGAAAGAAGCATCAAGTTCCTGGAGGTACACATCATGGATAACCTGACATAGAATACAAACACCGCCTCCCTCGTCAAGAAAGCAGGGCAGCAAATTCACTTTCTGTGATGGATGAGGACAGTAAACCTCCCCACTCCTGTTCTCACAACACTCTACAGAGGCACTATAGAGAGCAACTTGAGCAGCAGCCTCACAGTCTGGTATGGCAGCTGCACTGTTTCAGATGAGAAGACCCTCCGGAAAGTGGTGAAGACGGCAGAAGAAATTATCTGAACCACCTACCCGTTTATACAACATCTGTACTTGTCATGCTGCCTTTTGAGAGCTAGTAAGATAGTCGGAGACCCCACCCTCCCAGCTCATGGACTGTTCAACGCTACTGCAGTATGCTGTGTAAGACTGCCAGACTCTATTTCTTCCCACAGGCTATCAGACTACTCAGCTCCCACTAACAACAAAAAAATGCTGACCTATTGGGACTGTTTAATTCCTGAACACACACAGACTGTTTGAACACATATATTCAGAATCTCATATCTCCTAAAATGATGTTGTGTCTGTGCCTTATGTTAATGTTTTTCGTGACTTGAACACTTTACAACTATTCACCGATTTATTATTTATTGCATTATACATATATTCTGTTGCTTTATGCTGTGTATTATTTCTGTCTGTTGTTGTATAACATGCACTTGTCTCTATGTTTGTGTTTGTACATTGAGCCTGGAGAAACACAGTTTCATTCAGCTGTACACTCCTTGTTGTATTATTTGAATGACAATAAAGTAAATCCAAAATTCAATCCAATCTGAAATATCAAGAATTCAGTCAGGATTAACTCTAAAATTCAACATACTCCAACCACAGAAAATCCACTTACACATGGGGAGAACATGCACATTACATTCAGGAACGACAAAGGACAAGGACGTTGGCTTACTACAGAAATAAAAAATATATGTCCACTATTTAAGAAAGCAAGAAAGGCTGTGTGCAATCTATACCAGACCAATGCCTTACAGTTCTGAATTTGTGCATTACAAAACTTATTATTAAAGGCAATATTAAAATTAAAACAAGTTTCCTTTGACTTGCTCAGCTTTAATATGAATAAATTGATTTGTGAATGTCAAACACTTAAAATGAGTAAGTATTCAATAGCAATATGAAGTGCATTTGGTCGGAAATTATAGAATTATAATAATGAGAATTATATCCAAGAGCATGCTTTAGAATTACTAGAATATATTGTATGTTTATATGCAAATATATATTTTGTATTTATCAACAAAAAAGAAATCTACATGATGGTCCAGTGTTGCCCATGCTAAAGGAGTTGGTCCTCATTAGAATGGCTGATTGCACATTATGACTGGCAACACAAGTCAGAGTCATTTAAAAGGACTGACCTGTGCATTGATGCTATGAATGATTTGTATTTTACATAGTAAGCCTCTAATGAGCTGGGAAGTACCGCTATTTTTATTTGAGTGCACTCTATTGTGCTTATGATGTTTGGGAAACCTAAATAACATTACCTAGTGTCAGTGTTATAACTTTAGATAAATGCATTGTACAGAGACTCACCAAAAAAAAAGGTAAAACTGATGCAAATGGTTTGCACAGTGGTCAGGTGTTTGCTGCAGTAAGTTGACTTTCCAATGTTCTACTTCATATAAAGTTGTTTATAGCAATTAGCTATCAGGACACGACAAAGGGTTTGGGCTGTGCTATCCTTTAACAATATTTGTTTTAGACAATCCAAACTCCCACATTCATCAGAAAGGAATGAACACGCCATGGATGAACACACAGGGCGACTGACAGCAAAATGACTTTTTATGCATTGACTGTAAACTCAAACATCTGTATAAAAATCATATTTAACAGTAAAAGAACACACTTGCCAGTTTTTTATGAGTGTTTCTATTTTACTGACAGATCCTCAACTACAAAACATTTTGTATTTTTAATATCTTACTAATGGAAAAAAATGGAATAGTATAAAAATAATAAAGAGGTTGATTGCAGTTAACCATGATTGTGTTGCAGTTGAATCTATTTAATATGTTACTCTTTACCATACAAAATATACAAACATATACTGTCACAACCTATTTCATAAATGAGAAATTGGCTTTTTCATAATCCTTATTTATGCTGGTGGTTTAAAAACTATACTTAGATGGTCTTAAAGTACAGCATTTGCTTCTTACACATTACATTTCTATGAACATCTTTGAGCTACTTTAGTGTTAGAGTTTTACCTACTTAGAATTCATACTTTTTATAACTGACAATTTTAGCATTATAGAAAACCCCTTTTTACCCTATTTTTATTATATCTTTTCCTTTTCTCTCTGTGACAAAAAGGAGTAATGGTGGTTGAAATCCATAATAATTTAAATGTGACATTTTGTTTATTCTTGTCATTTTCAACTGACCTTATAGCTTTCAAAAATCCTGCCACTGACATTAGAAATGAAAACAATTAAATGATATAATTTAAATGTCATTTACTTTCAATCGAAAGTTTAGGTTATAGTATTTTTGCATTTTGAACTGAAAATATAAGATTCATTTAAATGAGAATTTGGTTCTTGTGGAGTGGGTATTTCATGAACTCTCAGTACACTAAGCTTCACCTTTAGCCTGGTATAGAGTAGGATAAGAAATGACACTCTACTTACCTCAGTTACCAAACATATCTTGACCTAATGATCTTTGGTGGCTGTGAAACCATCTGAAATATGCCCTGCAGCTCAGTTAGAGTGAGGCTTACTCGCTAACACGCTTTGTGGAAAACCCTCCAGTTAGAAAAGTGCCTGAAAGACCATCAGCATTCTCAAAACATTATAATAAAGTTAATGTGCTCAACAAAGGGTATCCATTAATCTGAAAGTGTAATTATCCTATTATTCTCTATATCTGAACATTCTAGAATTTCATTAAAAGGAGTTTTGACCAAAGTAAAAACCAGCTGAAAGTTTAGAAATAGTCTATGGTGTTAAATCTGAGACTGAAATTACGAGGTTACTTCTTTTTTGACTGATTTTACAAAGAATTATAATGTTTATCCATCCATCCATCCATCCATTTTCCAACCTGCTGAATCTGAACACAGGGTCATGGGGGTCTGCTGGAGCCAATTCCAGCCAACACAGGATGCAAGGCAGGAAACAAACCCCGGGCAGGGTGCCAGCCCACCGCAGGAGAATGTTTATAATTAAGATAATTCAAGTCTCTGTTCTATTTCCACATATAATATGTGATAATGACCTCTTAAAAGTGAGCAGAAACAGTAAGGTATTGAAGACATCAGGAGTTTTCAAATAATTTGGTTGGAAACTGGTCCAGGGAACAAAGAGTGGATTTCATTTTAGAAAAAAACAAACAATGGTCTGATCTCTTGTTCTATTTTTAAGTTAAATCTGCTAATACTGAGTGTACAAGAGCTAATTTAGATGGACTGCACAATAGTAGACTTAGAAGCATGCTTTTATATTAATACTCGAATGCTGTCTAGTGTACTTTTTTAAAAAAACATCTTTTTTCTTTCGGCTGCTCCCGTTAGGGGTTACCACAGCAGATCATCTTCTTCCATATCTTTCTGTCCTCGTCCTCTTGCTCTGTCACACCCATCACCTGCATGTCCTCTCTCACCACATCCATAAACCTTGCTTTCTGGTCAGTACCACTGCCTCCAACCCATATAAGATAGCTGGTCTCACTACCGTCCTGTAGACCTTCCCTTTCACTCTTGCTGATATCCGTCTGTTACAAATCACTTCTGACACTCTTCTCCACCCTGCCTACACTCTCTTTTTCACCTCTCTTCCACAATCCCCATTACTCTGTACTGTTGATCCAAAGTATTTAAACTCATTCACCTTCGCCAACTCTACTCCTTGCATCCTAACATAATACAATCAATATTATTCTGCCTGTCCATTCAAGATCATGGAATTTGTTCATTCTGTCTATTTTGGCATAGGATTTTGCTAGTTACTGTGGTTTTGTTGCACGTCTTACAAATGTGCTGCTTTGATTGACTGATATATCTAAATTAGCCCTGTAGAAGAAAGTGAGGGTGTGTGAACATGTGTGTGATCTGCACTGGAATGGCATTCCATCTAAGGCTGGTTCTTGCTTTATGTTCAAGGCTGCCTGCATATTTATAATCTCCCCACATCTTTCAATGGGATTAGCAGGTGCAAAAAACAAATGAATGAGTTACAATTTTTATTTGTAAGGTGAACTACCATTCAAATTAAAATCCATCCATTCATTATACCTTAACTACAGGGTCATGTGGGTCTGCTGGAGCCAATCCCAGCCAACACAGGGTGCAAGGAAGGAAACAAACCCCAGGCAGGGTGCCAGCCCACCTCAGGAACAATTTAGAATCACCAATGCACCTAACCCACATGTCTTTGGACTGTGGGAGGAAACTCACACAGACACAGAGAGAACATGCAAACTCCATGCAGGGAGGACCCAGGAAGCGAACCCGGGTCTCCTAACTGCGAGGCAGCAGCGCTACCCACTGTGCCACCCTCAAATTAAAATCAAAAAGGTTATTTCTGTTTGACTTTTGAATTGCAGAGTGGACCAAAACGGTACAAATAAGAGAAACAGATCTTTGGTCAATGAGATACAGTTTTGTTAAACGAATTTCTGAGTTGGAAGGCAAATCTTGAAAAATGTACTTTTTAAAATCATTGGGAAGAAAATAAATGCAATTAATGCATAGGGGAAACAACATTTTCACATGTATTGCCTAATTATAATCAATTAATGAGACCTTTTATATTTTGCCTCAAGGAAGCAAAATCTTTGCAAACTGCTTGATTTCCTAAGAGTACTACCTTGAAGTGTACATTCTAGGTCTCAGTGATGCACATTTTAATTGTAAATTACAAGTTTTTCCACACAAAATTAAATCCATGTAAACTCCAAGAAGTACACATTGACAGCCCAGCCACTTCATTTGGGAATTAGTCTGGCATTAACAATATTGTCTCATGTTGTCTGTCTCTGCCAAGTAAGTATTCTGCCAAATTACATTCAAGAGATATCAAGTCATTCAAATTAATTCAATTTGGCAAATCTAAAGTTTTACATGTAAGAGGAAAAAATATTACATGTAATTAAACAACTGAGGTTTGGAATTAGAAATGATATGGTATGAAAAAGAATTGAGAATCACATTGGACTTGTCACAAAGTTCAAGCAGCAGATACAAGATAATTAAATTTAAAAAATCATATGGAAAGCTTTGTGTACATTTTGTGTGTTGAAAGATTAAACTAAGCAATATAACAAGACTTTACTGAAAGGCATTACATAGTACTATCCATAATACTGTGTAAAATCAGGTTTTCCATATCAAAAAGGCTCAAAACATAGTCTAGAGAAGAACTCCTAAGGCCTATTACAGAACTGCAGGGTATAAATCATAAGGAAAGAGGCAAAAGCAAAGAGTTCTGCTAGAAATGTTTACAATTATCAAAGGAATAGTGGTACCATACTCTAGATATTACCTTAAAATGTACAACTCAGATCTACAGTAGCTCAGGGTCCCCGCTGCAAGTTAAAAAGAAAATCCTTTGATAATCAATGGGTCTCCCTTTACAGGCTCCCTCCTGTTTAAACAATGAGGTGTCTCTTTTTTTCCCAGCCTGACAGGTACCAGAAAGTCCTCCTTTTCACCAAATAACTTCTCACTTTTATTTTCTTCTTTTCTCTTGGGGTCAGGGAGTCAGGCGCATTAAAATATTGGACAGCCAGGTCCCAGATATTATTTCTCTTCTAAATGTTGATGTGTATTTTTGGCACAAAACAGCACTGTTTGTCCTCACCTGTTAATAACAGATCCACTTCCACCAAACCTACGCAAACTTTTCACCATGATGATTCCAAAGAATTTCCTCTCACATCATCTTCTACAGATGCAGGCCTTACTTTTCTCAGGTCTCTGATTAATCAAATTGAGAGAATTCTATTAATCCCAGCATGCATATCTAAATATTCATATGACCCCTAGTTGCTCCTCCCCACGTTCTTGCCCAATTTTATTTTTAGCTATGTCCCTTTCTTCCTACAAAACCATTTCTAACACATACATTTTTAAATACATTAATCAAGATTCTGTTGAAAGTCAAAATTGGACAACTCTAAATCTTTTTGACTCATTTTCAAAATAACTATACCAATAGGAATGGTATAGGAAAGTAATTGTGTGTTGGCAACCTTCCATAATCTTCAAGAAGGTTCAGTATCCTGGACAAGAATAAAGAGATGTGGTCATATTTGGTGTGCACAGCAAGGTGTGAAAATGAAGGAAGAGGCAAAGTTGAATAGTTAGTAAGCACTATAAACTTGGAGTGTCTGTGCCAGCCACTGTGACTGTGAGTATAGGAGTTCTTTAGCCAAAAGCAAAAAGGAAGCAAGAGAGAGAAGCAGAAATGGAAGGGGCATCTTCTGATCCAATACAAGCCAAGACCGGTGGCATAATTTTAAACTTAAACTCACAAACTACTCAAATATACATTTGCATCTATGGACTTTGAAAAGGGACCCCCATCCCAGCCTTAGAAATTATTTATATTGTTAAGCTTGGGTCACAAAATTACACAGGAGAGGTCAGCAGGTTTTTCCAAGGAGTAGAAACTTTATTGCTGTTCTGTCAGTTGCAGACATAAATCTCTTACAGAGGCAACCGGCCTCTCAAGGAACAGCTGTCAAACTTGACACATCAGCCCCAACTTCTGCTCAAAAGAACAAAAGGTCTTCCTCATCAAGGGGATCCAGTAGGCCAGTAGCAGCAGCTGAAGCGGAGGGAGTCTGGGTGAAGAGAGACAGGAGAGTGAAAGACCTCAGGATGACCGTGGCTCTATCTTTTAAATGTTTGTAGCCCCGCAAGAGGAGCAGGTGCTCTCGCAAAGAAGTGCTGAAAGAGTGTGTTTCATTTCCATTGAAAGACTGTTTAAGATAGGGTTTCTGAAGGGTCGACACCTCCCTCTGCGGCAGCGGTCACAATATATGCAAGCAACATCTGTTTACTTTGAACAATGAAAGCTCACACTCTGTTCTCCAAAATTCTTAGATTATTATTTACATCTGTGAAGTTTAAAGGGAGGTCCCCCAATCATTTTCCGAAGCCTCCAAAACATGGCACAGGCAGTTATCTTCTTCACCTTCAACCACTAGAGAAAAAAATCCCAAAACTAGAAACATTCAGTTCATTACACGAATCGCCTAAATACACAGTTATTACTGTTTGTAATAAGTGAAAGTAAAACATGATTCAGTATTAGCCTTTTATTGTCTGCCCATGACTATGGCCAAGAGCCAATCTTAGAAAGTTAATGCTTTAAGTTAAACTTTTATTAGTGTTTGCTTAATTTGAACAGAATATAATTTTCTTTCATAGTAATAGACAATGGTGTTGCCTTTTACCCTCTTAGTTAATAAGAAATAGAACCTTCTTGCAATAACTAAGGTAGAGTGTGTTAATGTATTCAGTTGTTGTTTAGAAAAGGTCCCAATGCTAGCAAGAAAATAGGATAGCATACAGTTTTCTTACTGTTTTAAAATGGTTCAGAAACGTTTAGAAGAGAAATAGTTCCGTTTATAATTCAGTTTTAATTTCAGTTAGAAATGAAACAAGATTTATAAGCTTTGAACAGAATGTCTCTTAAACAAGAACTTTTCTAATTTTTGCTATTTCAATTTTCTCTTTTTTTTGTGTGAACTGTTTCACTTTGAATTTTTACTATAGTTTTTAAAACAAATATATTTTGTCTGTGGAAACATTTTGATGTTTCAGGCTTTTGCTGAATCCCATTTACAAGCTGGAGCTGTTGAACTTTGGTAATTTTGAATAAACGTAGCTACAATGGCAAAACAATACAAAATTGAACGTACAATTGACGAAAAATGTGAAAAATACTTGAGTGAACAACATAAACAAGTGAATATCACATCTGATTAATGACGGCACTATAACTGAGGGCCATTGACTTAGGAAATTTCCCAGGTGAAGCCCAGGTAATACACCTAGTAATGTATATATATTATTTTATTATATTTTAAATTTTTTTCATGTTGTGTTTAAAAATTCCTGTTTTAGTTATATAAGTTACATAAGTTATTAAACTGAGCTAATTATCTAAACCAGTATGCCTTAAACTATAATTTGTTCGCAGTAGGTCATGAATTACAATTACATGAAATGAGAAATGTTTCTTACAGTGGGGAATCCTTGGCAACGACATTCAAAGGCCATTCTCCCAAAGGGTTTTAAAGACATGCAATAGGCAAAACTGGGTTTGTTAGAAACAATAGAACCACTAATCATAACTTCCCAAAAGCGACTTACCCCTGCCACATTTTAAGAATGTGAGGAAGTGTTACAAAAGTTACCATTATTAAATATTTCAGTATTGGGTGTCTCTTACTGAGACTCATTTAAAATGTTGCTCTTTTATCTGTTGAACAGAGGATTGTGGGCTGGAAGAGGAACAGTGGTCATCCAGTAAGTATTGCCACTTCCTGTCTTCAATCATACAAGAACCAGAAAATAGGAAGTCCTTATTAGTTGTAAGGGATGGCCGGCAGTTTATCCCGGCATTCTTATCAGGGACACTGCCTCCCCCAGTACGATAGATGGCAGCTTCCCTGGACTGCAGTGGTGCCCCAGATGCCTACAGGGCACAATGAGACTTGGTGTTCGGAAACACAGCCCTGCTGGGTACTGTGGATGCTGCCAGGAGACGCTGCAGGGAGACTGGGGAGTCCCTACTGTGTACATAGCCCGGAATTACTCCAAAGTCACGGGGACAGAAGCACAGATGTATTTCCGGGTTGAAGAAAAACACAATTCTCCACTGACCTGGACTAAAAGGACTATATAATGTACTGGTGGACACCCAGCAAGGGAGCTGGAGTTGGGAGGGAGTGTGATGGAGCTTGCTGGGAGGTGGAGGAGAGTATTGTGTTTAAATCTTGAGAGTTTGTTTGTGTTTAATGTGGCTGTGGTGCTTTGGAGGCACTATATCCAAAAAAGAAGAAATTAAATTAATTCTTAGTGTTTTTAACTTGTGTCCAGTGTGTTTGTCTGTTGGTGAAATGGTGAGCAATAGTGCCACCAAGTGTCCACTCAGTTACGCAGTCTAAACACCCAAGAGAAGAAGGCATCACTATGATTTTCCACATGGAATGATCTGTGGAGCACAGCGTCAAATAGACTGAGTTTTATCATTAAGACTACACCTGGCGACACAATCGAATGTTAAAATGTTTGGCATCTGAACTTGAGTGCAAGAGAATAATCATCAATGCCATACCTCTCAAAAACCAGCCAGCGCCCCGACAACCTCCATCCTTCATCTGGGAAGGGGAAAAACTGAAGATGAACCCCTTACCTCATGAGTCAGGACCACTGAATGCAGCCAGGGACATGAGATTCATTTTCTCATTTGGAGACTGCGGCAACCACCCTGCGACCAGACAGGTAACACAACAGTAAACAAATAAAATAATGAATTCTAACTCATGCATACATTTTAATATAACTCAGGTGAGTACTGCAATATTTAATACAGTGTAAACATGCTTAAACCAGGGTTGTCCAACTCTGATCCTGGAGGGCCACAGTGGCTAAAGATTTTCATTTTAACCCTTTTCATAAGTGACCAGTTTTCGCTGCTAATTAAATTGTCCTTGTTTTTAAGTTTTCAATCCTCTGAACTGATTCTTTTCTTCATTAAATGGCAGCCAAACAGGAATGAGAGGTAAAGTGAGGCAAGAACTAAATTGGGGCTTCAAACTCCAGCTAGTTTTACTCCAACCAATGACAAGCTGATTCTTACTGTTTAGTTAAACCCACTATTTAATTCCATGGCTTGTTTCTACTCTTATTCTACCACAGCAGACATTTCCAAAATTGAGGATTTTCTGTTTTTTTTTTTAAAAAAAAGCACTGTCAAAATATTTGCAGAAGGACATTATTGAGACTTTCACCTTTCTTTATTTTCAGATATTGTGTGATGAACACAATGGTGATGGTTAGCTGGTCGCGTGTCGGCTGATTTTGTATCTCATTATTGTTTGCTAATTAAGGAAAAAAGAAACAATTCAGGGGTCTGAGTTAAGACAATTAAAATCTAAAAAAAGAAAAAGAAAAAATAAGTTAATTAGCAGCAAAAACTAGTCACTAATTAAGAAAATGGTTAGAGTGAAAATCTGCAGCCACTGCAGCCCTCCTGGACCAGAGTTGGACAACCCTTGCTTAGGTTATTTGTGAACATAGTTAGAACAAGTAAAGTTTAAAAGATCATGATTTTAATGCAGGTGTTAACTTCACACTGTATCCTTTTTTTTAATTCTGGCCATACATTGAACATATTTCTATAAAGTGACAAAATAGAAGGCAATTAAATTATTGAAGGCTTTTGATATTATTTAGTTAATGGTAGATTTATTAAATAACATATATTCAGTAATAAGGTATTTGAGTTACCCACTTTATACCAATCAAAAACCTAACATAACAAAGGAAATCCCTGGCTCACCATAAACACTTTCGTGCAATTACATATTTTTAAGACATCTCTCCAGGGCTAAGCTGATTACAAGTACAAAAATACACATGATATAACCAGCCATAGGCAAACATTCCTTCAAGGAACCATTCCTTCTATGAAACAAGGGCCAGACCAGGTTCTGCATGAAACATTCAGAAAGATATTAAATAGTAATGCTTCAAACTTATGTGTCAAGAAAATGACAAGGAGGCATTTCCAGGAACTTTATGTAATGATTATTAAACTCATAATGACTTACCTATTTGTAATAGTGGTAAATAACACTTGCCCCTACTGACATTTTAATTGTATTAAAAAGTTTTCTAACTTTGTTCTGAAAATAAACATTTCTGTATTCTTAAACTCTGTCACTGGTACTTAGCAAAAGTGTACAGTATGACATGCATTGAGTTAAAAATACAATAACATTTAAGTGACCATTGGGTACTTAGAAAATTCCTTGTGGGATCAAAGCCTCAGGGCATGGATAATGTTGAAAGTTGTGTACTGAAAAAAATGTAATAGTATTTTAAAAGATAACATGTGTGCTGTATAGTTAAGAGTCGCACTGCATTGCACTCAATTGCCTGGTGTCATGAATCTGCCTTTAAAGCTTTCTTGTAGTCATTTGGTTGCATTTTTGGAATTGTAATTCATGTATTCTTTATTATTTGTTAATGATAATTATAATGCTCTGGCAATGACATCACCACAACATGATTTTGTATGCTGTGGTTGGATGTTACCCACCATTTTGTGATCATTATTCATGCCTGCTATGAGTCACATAAAGGTCATTTGACAACATGAGTTCACTTGTCTTGCCTATAAAAGACTGGTACCCAGGTTCTGTATTTTACCATTATATCTGACTAAAACAAACAAACAAACTTCACTGTAGAACATTTCATTCATTATATTTAATTCATTAAATTCATTGAGTTTAGTTTTTAGGTTTCAGTGATCTTGACTTACAACCTTCATTTCTAGTTAGCTTTCTGAACTTCTCTGGTATTTCATCTTCAATCTTGTCCGCTGAACGCATCTTTCTCTTCTCTCCAAAGATGCTTTCAAATCTTTAGAAAACATTTAAAGATTGAAATCTCTTTCAGTCTCATTCATGCTGTGCAAAACAACAAATCTTATCACCTGGATTTTAACAGCATGTGCTGCTACAGACATTTATAATGTTGCTGTGCTGGCCTAAAAAAAAATTATATTTTCAAGCCTAACAGGACTTACTTCATTCACCTGATCGTAGAGAAATTAGGACCTGAGCACAGACATGCAATGGATGACACCTCAGCACCATAATAGTTTGAATAGAACAAAATAGTGTGAAGTTTTTTACAGTGGCTAGAGTACCAATCCTACCACCAACCCCTGAATTTTCCCTGCAAGTTGGAGGACCTGCTTGCAGGGCTGGATGCAGGTTAACCATACCTAAGACGGAGCAATTGCAGGTTAAGGGCCTTGCTCAAGGGCCTAACAGAACTTTATTGTTCCCTAGGTGTAAATTGGGCTTTTTATAGAAGCCCTTTAAATAGATAGAGTGTATGTATATCTATCTATCTATTTATCTATCTTCTTGATTAAAAATTAAGAAAATTAAAAAGAAAATCGTGAAAGTGCCACATTATATAGGCATATTTCTGTTGTTATAAAGGAGCCCTAGTCACATTTCTTGACTCACTGTCCTCAGTGTTAATGTGTCAGAGAAAGGATGTGCAGCATTGTTCATAATGGCACTCAGTTTTGTTTTATTTCTCTTTCTTGCTACTACCTCCAGGGGGTCCAGCATGTGTATCATAATTGAGCCTGCCCTTTTAATTTGCCTGTTGATTCAAAAGGCCTCTCATGAAGCCCAGCACACCAAAAGTCAGACTGGCCATCACAAAGTTGTTGAAGATGTGAAGGACGTCACTTCCCACATTAAAAGCAAACAGTCCCCTAGGGAAGAAAGAGCCTGCTTTGCCTTTTCTTTATATATTCCTCTGTTTTAAGGGACCAGTCCAACCTGTCATTGATGTGGACCCCCAAATACTTGAGTAGTGAGGAGAAAAAACAAAAAAATCATAGGGCTGAAGAAAACTGTCCAGGGTAAAACAAAAGTAGAGACAGAGAATAACAAATTACTAGCATTAATATGCCAGTTACTGGCCATATATTACATTAACCTGACTTTACCTTAAAAACATTCACTTTAGTTTGTGACTGAGGTTTCCATAGAGGTGGTGGTAATAATAATAGCAGTCCCTTTTTGGCATTTACAGGATTCGAACCGGCAACTTGCAAGTGCAGATCCCTAGCCTCAGAGCCACCACTCCGCCTAAATGGATGAGTGAGGCATAGTATGTAAGCAAAACCACCTAAAAAGCTTACCTCGTCTAGGAATTAGCAGAACACAAATGCCTGTAGATTCATGTTTACAAACAGAAGGCTTCTTTGTATTTATCCACTATATCATGGTGTATATAGGGATATGCACCCTGTTTTGAAATATTAAGGTCTGAAGTGATCCTTTCAGCTTTTTTAGAGGTCATACCTATGTATAATTTCCTACTAGTAATTATATGGAAGTCCTGCAATATGTGGACACCTAGGGCACCCGCCATCATTCCATCATTACAGGTGGCTGCGTGGTGATTTATTCGTGTGGTGGTGGTATAGACTGCAGGGAAAAGTTAAGTCAAGATTAGTACAGATTGCAGATCACTGAAGAATGTGATAATTCTATGCCCATATAGTCTTAGGAATAAAATTAAAATGTAGCTACAAGAAAACCAAATTAAAATAATGGGATTTTAGCAGTTTTTTTTTAAATGCTCCACAGTATTGCCTTATGAAATTGTATTAGTAAAGTATTCCAGATTTTAGGTGCATAACAGGGAAAGGCTGCCTCACCACTTTTTTTCAGGTTGGCTCTTGTAATTATAAGCGGACCACCATTAGAAGATATAAGGTTACAACTCCAAAATATAGGACGGAGCCAGATTATTGAAGGTTTTATACACCATTAGTATACTGCTCAAAAGAACTAAAGGAACACTTTTTAATCAGAGTATAGCATAAAGTCAATGAAACTTATGGGATATTAATCTGGTCAGTTAAGTAGCAGAGGGGGTTGTTAATCAGTTTCAGCTGCTGTGGTGTTAATGAAATTAACAACAGATGCACTAGAGGGGCAACAATGAGATGACCCCAAAACAGGAATGGTTTAACAGGTGGAGGCCACTGACATTTTTCCCTCCTCATCTTTTCTGACTGTTTCTTCACTAGTTTTGCATTTGGCTACAGTCAGTGTCACTACTGGTAGCACGAGGTGATACCTGGACCCTACAGAGGTTGCACAGGTAGTCCAACTTCTCCAGGATGGCACATCAATACGTGTCATTGCCAGAAGGTTTGCTGTGTCTCCCTGCACAGTCTCAAGGGCATGGAGGAGATTCTAGGAGACAAGCAGTTACTCTAGGAGAGCTGGAGAGGGCCATAGAAGGTCCATAACCCATCAGCAGGACCAGTATCTGCTCCTTTGGGCAAGGAGGAACAGGATGAGCACTGCCAGAGCCCTACAAAATGACCTCCAGCAGGCCACTGGTGTGAATGTCTCTGACCAAACAATCAGAAACAGACTTCATGAGGGTTGCCTGAGGGCCCAAATGTCTACTGCGCCCTGTGCTCACTGCACAGCACCGGGGAGCTCAATTGGCATTTGCCATAGAATACCAGAATTGGCAGGCCCACCACTGGCGTCCTGTGCTTTTCACAGATGAGAGCAGGTTCACCCTGAGTATATGTGAAGGACGTGAAAGGGTCAGGAGAAGCCGTGGAGAATATTATGCTGCCTGTAACATCATTTAGCATGACTGGTTTGGTGGTGGGTCAGTGATGATCTTGGAGGCATATCCATGGAGCGACTCACAGACCTCTACAGGCTAGACAACGGCATCTTGACTGCCATTAGGTATCAGGATGAAATCCTTGGACCCATTGTCAGACCCTACGCTGGTTCAGTAGGTCCTGGTTTCTTCTTAATGCACGACAATGCCCGGCCTCATGTGGCAAGAGTATGCAGGCAGTACCTGGAGGATGAAGGAATTGAAACAATTGAATGGCCTTCACGATCCCCTGACTTAAACCCAATAGAACATCTGTGGGACATTATGTTTCGGTCCATTAGGCACCGCCAGGTTGCTCCTCAGACTGTACAACAGCTCAGGGATGCCCTCATACAGATCTGGGAGAAAATGCCACAAGACACCATCCGTCGTCTCATTAGGAGCATGTCCCGACGTTGTCAAGCATGCATACAAGCTCATGGGGGCCACACAAGATACTGAAAAGCATTTTGAGTAGCAGAAATTAAGTTTTTGAAAAAATGGACTAGCCTGCCACATCTTCATTTCACTCTGATTTTAGGGTGTCTACACAATTGAGCCCTCTGTAGGCAGAAAACTTTTATTTCCATTAAAAGACCTGGCAACCTTTTGTTCCTAAGACATTACCCTGTTGTTATTTGTATAGATATCCAACTTCATATTGAGATCTGATGTATCTAATGTGTTTCTTTAAAGTGTTCCTTTAATTTTTGTGAGCAGTGTATTATTTTAAAGATAATTCTGAATGACACGGGTAGCCAGTGTAACGATGCTAAAACTGGTGAGATGCGCTCGGATTTTCTTTTTCTACTTAAGATTCTGGATGCTGCATTCTGCACTAATTGCAACCAATTGATGTCTTTCTTAGGTAGTCCTATTAGGAGTGAATTACAGTAATCTACTGGACTAAAAAGAAAATGTGCAGTAATTTTTCAGCATCTTGTAATGTTATAAGAGGTCTAACTTTTGCTATATTCCTTAAGTGAAAAAAATGCAGTCCTAGTAATATGGTTAATATGCGATTGAAAGTTTATGTCAGAGTCAGTAATTACCCCAAAATTCTTTACCCCTGCATTTGACTTTTAAATCTAAAGGATCAAGTTCATTTCTAATACCCTCACTATTTCCATGTTTGCAAATCACTAAGATTTCTGCTTTTTCCCATAAACGCCAGAAGAGACGATACTCTGTTGGGACCTTGAGCAAGGCCCTTAACCTGCAATTGCTCCATCCTGGGTATGACGTTAATTTGCATCCAGCCCTGCATGTAGGCCCTCCAACTTGCAGGGAAAACTCAGGGGTTGGTTGCAGGACTGGCAGTCTAGCCACTATAAATAACCTCACACCATCCTGTGTGGTGCTGAGGTGTCACCCGTTGTATGGGTGTACTCAGATCCCAATCTGGGTGGTTCGTCATGTGGTGAGAGAGGCAACATGCTTTAGTCAGCACATGCTCCCAACCTCCTCTTGCAATATATATGAGAAGGTACTGCCTGGCCCTATAAATACAGCTGTTGTTCAAAGGTATAGATGTATGCCAAGGCTTAAGTGCATCTGTTAAAAAAGTTTTCAGATGAAAAAGTGACATCCTTCCTTGCAGATAAAAGCCCAAAAAAATCATATGTAGAAGGAAAGGTTACTGCTGAACATTTATTTATAACTACTAAATGGAAAGGGCAAAGCAAACACTAGGACCTAGATTTGTATACCGTAAGTGTTGATAAAGCCCTGGTCTATAATAGTCCAACACACATATTTTCTAGCTTGTAGGAAGTCCCTTGCCGTTGATGGTGAGCTTGAAGGAGGAGTTGTATAACAGTACACAAGTGAAACCGTTAAGAGGTGTGCAACTAAAGGTTTGGATGGTGTCATCTGAAAAGTGAGTTTGGAATAGGGCAGATTCAACTTCAGTGTATGGGGGAAGAGGCTCATTTTTCACAGTTCTCTGGGGAGCAAAAGGAATTGCTTGGCTCCAGTTGTGAATCTTGAGAATGAATATGCTGAGCGGTGTACTGCCTCACATTATATCCAAAGAATGCCAGATGGCTGTGTTACCTGGCGGATGTGGAACTTTGAAATGATCCATAAAGTACTACACTGTTAATATAGTATTGCACTGAAAGTAAAATTCTTGATAAATATAAAATTCACCAGTTTACATATCCGACAAAAACTGATCAGTCCAGAGGTAAAGTTTTTACTCTTACTACATACAGTGTTTTATTCATTTCATTCTTCAATCACTGCGGTGGGCTGGTGCCCTGCCCGGGGTTTGTTTCCTGCCTTGCACCCTGTGTTGGCCTGGATTGGCTCCAGCAGACCCCCGTGACCCTGTAGTTAGGATATAGCGGGTTTGATAATGGATGGATTCTTCAATCACTAGCAACTACTTAAACAATTTTATAAAATCAAAAAAATGTATTAGCTATTCCATAATTTTAATTATAAGAAATTTCTATTCAAGCATGCATAGTAAATATTACAATATTTTATATAGGGTTTTTAAAAAAAAAACAAGAAATTTTAGTTTTTTGCATTTTATTGAATTTATTAAAAGAAAATAACATTCCATACAAGCAAGTCAAATTTTACAAAAATTCATAAGTTTAAAAAAACAGGCTAAAATATAGTTATTCCATACTGGGTTTTCATGATTAAGTAAGTAATGAACAGTAGCACTAGTTATATAAAGAGGTGTGCTGTGCGTGTCTAGTGCAGATGTAGACTCTGGATCATCTCTGGCACAGCAATTGCTGACCGTTCTCCTATTCTCAAGGGCAGTTTCAAAATCTTTACTGCTTAGGGTTAGACAGTGTGTTGCTAGGTTACATATTTAAAAACAAATAGACAGTCATGGAAGTAATCCTCAAACCTGTTATCACAAGACCATTTAGAACAATTAGGCTTCATTCAGTTCGGTCCTGTCACTCTGCATCTTCTTTTGAGTGCTGACTGCACTTCAATTATGGTTTTAAAATAACCTTGTCAACTGACTGTTTTGCAAGACTAGAACTTAAAATTATTAGACATACTGAATCTTATCCATTTATTCAGTAATTAGTTTAAAATTCCTTTTTGTCAAGGCATAAACAGATGACTCATTTATAGTATGCATTACAGAAAATGGTTTGTATTTGAAGTGGTCTTTCATAATAAGATTTTGCATTGCAACTGGACTACAATTCAACATTTATTTTTGTTTTGCAAAGTTATATTAATCACCTTTTTTATTCTGGCTTTTGAAGATGTCAATCATATTACATTAAATATTGTTTGAAAAGTTGAGATGACCATTTCTATGTGCTTGAAGAAGAGGACTGTTTGGCGAGATCAGTGTCTCATTTAAATGATACGCCAGATTATTGTCATTATATCAAGAGTGGTTCTGGTTTAACAGGAATAAAAAGCAAGTTATTAATAATTACAAGTACACATACAAAAATACCTATTTTTTGTTGGGCTGCATAATACAACAGTGTCCCTTCTGTCTCGGTGCTCTGGGACACTGGCCAGTCTATAAGGAGGATACTTGGTATTCTTTTCCCTGAGCAAGCATTGCTGTGTGTGCTGTTTTTTTTCCAGATCTGAAAGATATACATGCTAGGTTACTTTTTAATGCTCTACATTACTGTGTACTGTGATGTACTGATACTCTTTTCATGTCTACCTTAAACCAAGTGCTGCCTGTGATGGCTCCAGCTCTCAACATCCCTTTATATATATGTATTAATGAATATAGAGATGCAGTCCCTGCTGTAAGCACTCTAACAGTTATATTCTGCCTGTTACTAAAAACAGTATGACATTAGTTTAGATTCCGTCTTTTTGATTTTAAATGTAGAGAAGAGCCATTTTAAATGGTTATTGTTACTTTGCCACTTCCCCTTAGGCCTAGATTCTCAATACAGCAATGCATTACTTTTGCCTTCAGGTATATTGTGGTTTTACAAATGGGTTGATGGTTGGTAATCTGTTTTTTGGGTCACAGAAGGGATGAAAATGGTATCTGTACACTCCCACTGTCTGACATTTAGCTGATTACAGATTCCAAGAGACCAAACACTTCAATAGTCCCTTGATTATTCATTTCTATATTTTGGGAAATTTCAAAAGTTTATTAAATCTTAAATCTTTTCAAAAATATATCATCCCTCCATTTCAGCAATCCTTATTTTTTCCATTTGACTATTGTTGTGGAAAAAATTTACTCTATTTTCAAAGACATCATTCATGGAGACCAGATGAAAATGCAGTACTATTCTTTATTTGCACATAGATATGCATAAATGTCACAAAAGTCCGTGGAGTGAGTAATCAAAAATACAATTCATTTGCTTGTATGCTTTTCTACTACCATTACCTCATCTAATATATCATTTGACTCTTAATATGCTTAAAATGCAGAACTATATTATTACATTCATTTAACAAGTGCTACCAGTATTTTCAAACTCCTTTCAACTCTCCCATTTACCTAAATGCTGTCTCATTAAAAGGGGAGTCCTGCGGACTTTTCTATTGACTTAGTGCAGCTTCATGGCAGGGTCTTTGGGCTTTCCCATTAGTTTCTCCTTTCTTTCTACAGGTGTGTTTGTTACTTATTTACCTCATTCCTTGGAAAATCAAGCTGGTGGTTTCTCTAAGATGAGGCAGATCTTGCATGCTCAAGGTTTGAGCCACATTTAGTTAACCCTTTAGTTAGCTTCAGTTCTTTCCTTTATTTTCTGATTATTTGACTGTTATAACTTCATTTAAGTATATACTTGTAATAATTTGTAAAGATTATATATTAACTAAAAATTCCATACTATAAACTTGTTTTGTTGAAAACTTAAAAACAGATGGTTCAGAGTTGTTGCTTCAATATTACCTTGGATTGGATGACTTCCATTGTTTTTTATGAAACATTCCACTGTCCTGACAAGAAGCTTGCATTTTTGACTGTGCAGTGTTTTTCTGCATTATCTTTATAACTGCTTTGAATGTGCATACTTCTGTCTTATGAAGTTGGTGTGAATCGGTTTTTGAACTTTTGTTAAGGAAATTTTCCGACTCAAAATACTATCTTCATTCAAAGTTATACTTATGACTGGCCATCTTTATTGGCAAAAACAGATGTGCTTCCAGTGATATGTCTATGGTAAAGTAGTGCATGCGATATGCTGCTGCTAATTTGGCCACCAAAGTACATAAGCAGAAAGATTTTTTTCATGGAGCAGGAAATTAGAACAACTTACTACTAAACAGTGTTGAAGCTACTTGAGAGCATGTGCTTATTATAGTTGACTCCTAAAGCACGACAACATGAAAAACAATGAAGAACTAAACAAGCATGCTAAATTGATGCCACAGTGTACAAAAACACAAAGCAACTGTTACAATTTGGAAATCAAATCTGTTTTTTCACAGGAGAAAATAGACACCAAGTCATGTGACTTTTCTGATTATGTTCATGCTGACTCTTAAGAAACTTAAGCGAAATTAGATCCCATAATGGAGACCATTCCTTATTGTATTCCCCTAGGCTTCTTTTCATAGTCGGGCTACCTTCTAATGGTTTTTAAAGCACTGCTAATGGATGCTGATCTATCCTGGATTCTGTGCTGTCTCTTGCAGATTTGTTTCTTTTTGTTCCCTTTTGTATCTGGCAACACCATTCTAGGCATAACTTGTGGGGATACCCGTTCTAGCAATGGGACCTCAAAATAGTGGCGTCCACTAAAATAAAATGGTTACACAGTAAAAGTAAATACATAAGTCAGCGCCAAATTTCAGGTACCAGAAAATGAATTTAACTCAATAAAATGATGTTATCTGTGATATCCCTGAGGTTTAAAATATAAATCCACTCCAATGAAAATAGTTGGGAAAATGAATTAAGCTATAATCACATTCAGACAGATTAAAAACTTTCAAACCATGAATTGGCCACAAATTTCCATTTGTTGCAGAGAAGGCACACTTGATATTGATAATCTTGTTTACACATATGATTTACTCTAATTATGACCTACAAAACTTTGTGTCATTTAGGACACCAAATTTAACTTCATACTAAGGTTTATTTCAACTTACCCTCATGAATTTGTAAAACTGATCTCATTCTCAGCTTCTGCTTTAAAAATCTGCATCCAACTTGCTTTATCCAGTTCAGGGTCATAAGAACCCAGAATCACAACTTAATTTGTATGCTCCTGTTATTTTTGTTTTGCCCATGTTTGTTTTTCAAATTTTTACTTTTCTTCTCAGTGATTTGTATTAGCCAGTAGTTGTAGGTGGACATTCACATCTGAAAATGTAGGGTCAAATATAAAACATTGTTGTTATACCCCGTGTGCCTGCAGCCATGGACTTTTTCTGTCTCCCTGGATGTTGATAGTCATGACCAAGGATGGACTAGAGAAAATGAGGACACAACAGCAAGTTCCGGAGTAAAAAGTATAAAACTGAAAAATAACCCTGTCACTTTTTTAAAATTCATCAAAAAATAAATGTTCATAGTACATAGTGCATATTCCTGTACTCAGTCTATAAACAAAGCCCCTTTGCATCCTTCACTGATAACACAAGCAAGGAAGCCTAGCGACAACATGCTTGTTCTGTAAACTCTGTCTTTGCACCAAAGCTTGAATTCAAACTGTCCATAGTTTCCCTTCAGATGTGCATTGCTTTTATTCTGCTTCCTGTCATTAGTTACACACTTCGTCCTGGAACTAGGAACCTTGAGCTCTCCCTCTTCCACCTCCAGTAGGTAACCTTTAGAAAGATTCCAATACCACAATGTCTCCCCTGTCCCATACTGCAGTTGACCCTGCCCCTTTTGAAGGGACACTTGTGTAACAAGGACAGGACCTCATTCACAGAGCAGCCCATTCTCCATGTCACCTTCAACAACATTTATTTATATAGTATGTTTTCATACAAACAATATAGCTCAAGATGTTTTAAAAAATGAAATAAGAAGTTAATATAAAATATAAACAAACAAGATTATGTAATAATATTCTACAGTATGTAACAAAGAACAAGGTAAGGTTGAATGGCCAGGAGGACAGAAAAAAAAAAAAAAAAACTCTAGTTAGGCTGGAGAAAAAAAAATCTACAGGGTTTCCAAAACCAAAATACCTCCCAGGTCCCACTGGGCATTTTACTTAACATAGATGTTCTAAATCAGTCCTTTTTGTTTTCAATCCATAAACACAGGAAGCAATATGGTACCTTGGTCAGATGATGTTGGCGTAGATCACCACAGAATAACCGGAAAAGACAGCAGAGAATAGTACAGATTAGAAGCGAATTGCAGAACCAAGAGGAAAATGATAATTCAATGCGCATTTTAGTGTGTGGCCGTTGCACTTGCCTAGCCTGGGATGCCTCCACGCTGAGAGGACCAAGGGAGCAAGCATGGCCAGAGCATTACTTCCCCCAGGATGCTAGATGGCAGCCTCCCCTGAGTTGTAGCTATGCCTTGGACTTCATGGGAGTTGGAGTTTGGTTCAGCCCTGTTGGGATCTGCGTGCACTGCCAAGTGGTGCTGCAGCAGGATCTGCTGAGCCCTTTTGAGCCCTCCACACCCGGAAGTGCTGCTAGAAACTAGGTCATCAAGCACCTGGAGCACTTCCGGGTGCTTTATAAAAGGAGCCAGCAGCCACTACTTGAGGAGCCAGAGTTGGGAGGGGGAAGAGGAGTGGAGGCGAAGGAAGAGAATTGTTTTGTGTTTGAGCTTGTGAGAATGTGCTGTACTTCTAGGAAACAGGGAAAGGTGTTTCCCACAAAGTAAAAAAGAAAATAAAAAACACATGTGTGCCTTGAACTTGTGGCCCACGCTTGTCTATGTTGGGTTCAGGTGGTGGTGCCAGCCTGTTGGTCCAAAGCATATAGACTAACACGGATACAACTAAAATGTAGCTACGAAAATTTTTTACAATAATGGTTTTTTTTAGCAGTTTTTAAATTGTTCGACAGTATTAGCTTGGCGAATTTCTATGGTAAAATATTCCAAATTTTAGGTGCATAACAGCAAAAAGCCGCATGACTACTTCTTTTCAGGTTGGCTCTTGGAATTATAAACAGAAGTTCATTTGAGGCTACGACTCAGTCTCATTTCTCCATCAAGACTAGCCTTTTCTTTTCTTTCATTCCCTCCTTCTCTGCCTTTACTAAGTCTTTTATATGTTTTAGTGTAGGCACTGCACTCACTGATCCACAGAACTGCCAAAAAGGGATGGCTGCTCAAATCACCAACTCACACATGTATAATTAATTTATCAATTCCCTCATTAGCATTCTGTGGCTGTGTGGCTTTCCTATACACCTACACTCTCTATGCTAAGTATCAGTATTTCCAAAATTAAATGAATAAATAAATAACTGCACTTTGTTGGTCTGCCACAGATCTTAGACACACAGTTCCACAGCTGCAGGCTCCACAATACAGATGTCACTTTACCTCCATCCTCAGTGATTAGCTATAGCACCTCTTACATTTTTAATGAATCACATGGTGTTCAATTGGCTGGTCTGTTTATAAAGCAATAGGACTAAGTTGCATATTTTGTGTTTTTTGTTGCTTGCTGAGTCATAAACATAAAGACGAAAATATAAAGGAAAAACACCTGGTGCAAAACCTTAATAGGGAATACAATGCATCTTAAAAAATGTCTAGTTAACAACAGAATTATTTTAAGCCTGTGTTGTGGTGTGAAAGTTTGCATGCAAGTTGATAAATATTTTGTAGGTCTTTATTTGTAACTTAGGCAAAGCAATGTAATATTAGTATTTCATTAGTGAGAAGCATTCATGTTTACCCCCTAGGACTAAGTCAGGATAGTGAATTTTATGACAGGATTTGGGAAAGTGCCTCAAACAGGTTTGGCAAGTGATTCTCTGCTGGACTCTCTCAGTCAACCCCCACAGGAAAGCCAGACTGCCTAGATGGCAAGCTTCATCTTAATAAATGGTTTTGGGGGCTAGTGTGAAAGGTATTCTCTGCCCCATTGGTTTGAAGTATGGCCGTTTGGAATTGGCTTGATCACAAGCCTTTAAGTACAAATACACCCAATTGGCTGTAGGGGTTGGGCAGAAATTCTATAAATGTGCTTGCTTTACCTCTTTCTCTTACCAAATGATGAAGGAACATCTCTCACACCATAAACTGAAAAGGACAATACAATGAAGAGCACAGCTCAGCAGCCATACTGAGACAGGCATGCAGCCTGTTCTGAAGAAAACTGACCAAAAATGAGGACTTAAACAGAGACATTTTAAGTAACTAACAAGTCTGTGTGCGGTCTGAAACTACACATCACCATTTATTGGGTTGTATGGTTGCCAATATTCAAATGTACTTTGCATATTGTTATTATTTATGAATATTGTCAATAATACATTATTTTAATTGTAACTTAACTCCTGCATGTCTTTTACTACACCTAACTGCCTGAGATTATAAATGTAGAAGGGGAGTTATATGGTACAATACCTTATAAACAGTGGTAAGTCTGTGAGATTTGAGGCAATCTGACAAAGTCTACATATTAATAATGCAAAAGGGAAAAGTAGTGTAAGACAAACAGCCTGTATTAGCCTGCACTACCCCTTATACTTACATAGTCAACTTATATACTCCTCTTTATCTTCATCTTACAAAGTAACCATCAAAAGCATGTGATCACATACCAGTGACTTCACATGCCATCACAAACAGTGGTCAAGTCTGTCATTCTCACATAATCATCCTTCCAGTGGGTCCCTGGGAATGACAGGAGATCCCCAGTAAACAAGAACTGAATATCAAAAAAAAAGGAAAGAAAAAGAATGCACACAAGCTGCAGATGAGCCTAACACAGGATAGATTCACTGCACAGCACTTTGCTCTTATCAAACAGAATTAATAAATGACTCCTCCTCTTCCTCTTTCAGCATTTCTGGCATAACAAAGCTAGTGGATTAAATGGATAGAGTGGATACAATTTGATATACATATAGTTTATATATACCATATATAAACTATAGGTATATAGTTTAGCATGCCTAAAAATAGCACACTATCCGTTTGATTATTGTCACCTTTCCCTGCCCTAAAATGAACATCTTTGTTATCAACCCAGCACGCAAAATAAGTCATTTAAGTACCAAGCTTGTCTGAAGTATATTGGGGTTTGAAAAAACATCATAGGTAAGTAAAATTTAATTAGTTTTTGTCCCTGGTTTTTACAGGCAGCATGGAATAGAACCCTAGAATTGTAAAGGGGGAAAATTAAAAAGAGATGAAAGCGCCAAAGGAGAATAGTGAAAAAGTAGTGAGGAACAGGTATTGGTTAAAACCAGAAAACAATAAAAAATTTTAAAGGTCAAAAGTCTGAAGGCAAAGCAGGAATCAGATTTAAGCAAATCTAATGCTTTTTTATTTTACTGACTTTGAGAGATTATTTGTATTATTATTATTGTATTTGTATTATTATTTCTATTATTTATCTTAGATCCATGGTGGAATGCTTGTTAATATCTTGTGGCACCAATTTATAGCGGTAGCACAGATGATCTCACACACTATAGTGAATCAATCAAGAGACAGCACACTCAAAACAACATGTCAACCTGTATAATCTGTAAAATGGTGTCTAAACATGACATTAAACATTTTTAAAATACCCAACATTAAAATCCATCCATCCATTATCCAACCCACTATATCCTAACTACAGGGCCATGGGGGTCTGCTGCAGCCAATCCCAGGGTGCAAGGCAGGAAACAAACACTGGGCAGGGCACCAGCCCACCACAGGGCACACACACTAAGGACAATTTTGAATCACCAATGCACTTAACCTGCATGTCTTTGGACTGTGGGAGGAAACCAACGCAGACACGGGGAGAACATGCAAACTCCACGCAGGGAGGACCCGGGAAGCGAACCCTGGTCTCCTAACGGCGAGGCGGCGGCACTACCCACTGTGCCACCGTGCCACCCACCAACATGAAAATGAATTTTGAAACGTTTCGCTTAAAACAGAATGAGAATGTTGCAAAACATTACAGTGGTTAATACTGCTGACAAAGACACAACTCCATCATCTAAAATTAAGATAGTGGGTGCAGAGTTTGAATGTTCTGTCTGTGCCTGTGTGGTTTTTATCTAGACATTTTCAGTTTCCTCCTACAACCCAAAAACAAGCATATTATATTTGTCAACTATTATTTTGCCCTGTGTTGACGAGTTATTGACTTTGCCTTTAAGTAGAATGGCACAGTGTATAGAACTAGTTCCTGCCTTGCTGCTGATAAAGATGAAGTAGCGTCCCAATTCCTGTACTGAAATTAGCATCTTAAGAAAATATAAATAAAATAGTTAATTTTTGACATTTCTGAGGAATAGCTACCAAAAATTGGGTTCAGACAATTAGATAACTGTCTTGTTTAAAAAAACTGATTATCTGTTGAGTGTATGACTCTACAGTAAACTCATTCAGAATTATTAAAGCGTGTGGAACTATGACTTTACTTGTCTCTGAGCTACTTACCGTAGCTCCAAGTATCTGGGCTGTGGGTTCACATAAATCATAGCTTATGATCTTGGCCTCAAACACTGGTTATGATGTTGTAATAAACATTTCAGTTAGGCCTGCATAAACTACTTTACCATGGCAGATTTAGTTTTGATTCAGTTTTATTTCTTCCAGCTGATCTCATTTCAAAATATTTGCATAACTTTCTTGTGTAACAAATTTTGGCGAATGTCCTTCTAGTGCTTTATATTTAGCTCTGACCAGTATCTTGACCTGTACTGTTGCTTTTTTGCATATGTAAGTACATGCCTTTACGGTTACATTTTATTAAAGAATGTCTTTTCCTAACTTGTTGAAAGCGCATTTGCAGAAGACTTCCAACTGAATTGTATAGGTCTTATACATGGCTTCATTTAGCTTTGAATAATCAAAAACAATATGAATGCCCCTGCCTTTTCTTTTTCTAAGAAACTTTCCTATATTGGTCCCTTTTGTAACTAAAATGTTTTTTATGTTTATATTTAGATATAACTTTGTTTGGCTTTTTATATATGCTCACTAAATAGATAGATAGATAGATAGATAGATAGATAGATAGATAGATAGATAGATAGATAGATAGATAGATAGATAGAACATCTCACTTGACAGGTACAGTCACAGTCACCTTATGTAGGTGTGTTGCTGTTTGTATAAAGGAGCCACAGTAGCATTTCTTGACACACTTCTGCTGAATAATTCATTGGCTGAAGCTACTCAATGATAACATATAAAGAGAGAGGATGTGCAGCATTGTTCATTATGGAACTCAGTTTTACTTTAATGTTCTACTTCGCTATTACCTCTAGGGAGTCCAGAGTGTCCGGCCTACTTCCAGTCAGTATTAACTCTCCTGTAACTGAGCCTGCCCATTTAATTAGCTTGTTGATTCAGTGGGCCTTTCTTGAAGTGATGTTACCAGCCTAGCACACCACCGCGTAGAAAATCGAACTGGACAACACAGAGTAGTAGAAGATGTAAAGGATGTCATTACCTAAAATAAAGGACTGCAGTCCCCTAAGAAATAAAGAGCCTGCTCTGTGTTTTCTTATATTGTTTCTTAGTGTTACGAGAACAGTCCAACTCGCCTTTGATGTGAACCCCCATATTCTTGTAGTAGCACACCACGTTAACATCCACACCTTGAATAGTAACCAGACATACAGACTCTTCGTTGTTGTGAAAGTCAATAACCAGTTCCTTGGTTTTGCAGATATCATGTTGCAGACCATTCTTTCTGCACCAAGAAATTTCTACACCTGACTTCTATACTGTGTTTCCATCCCCTTATCAATACACCTCATAAATGCAGAATCATTTGAAAATTTCTGCAGATGACAAGACTTGGTGTTATATTTATAATCTGATGTTTGCTTTAGTGAAGAGAAAGGGAGACAGGGCTGTTCCTCGTGATGCTCCACATTCATGTCAGAAACACAGTGCTCGAGCTACACAAAGAGCAGTCTGTCTGCCTCAAATTAAATTATTTAGAACTCATTCTTCCACAAATCTCTGAGTTTACCCCTTAATATGGATGACTGGATGGTATTGAAGGCACTGAAGACATCAAAAAACATAATCCTCACAGTGTTGCCAGCTTTGCCCAGATGAGAATAAGCCTTGTGGAGCAGGTAGATAACTGCATCCTCCACTTCAATCTTTGTCTGAGAAGCTGCAATGAGTGCAGGTGGTTTACCACAAGATATATATATATCGTGAAATGAACAGCCTTGACTCACAGCCACCCCATATATTGTTCCTGGCTCCAATGGGTTATTTTTTCTGAAGCACTCATGTGCATTGGTTTAAGTCCTGAACTGAACTGTCTGGATGGTCAAATTATGGCAGCTTTAAAGGACAAAACCTGAAGTGTTGTCGTTTGTGGCCGGAACCAGAAGTGACGTTGTCCAAGGTGCTGGAAGTGATGTCACCCATGGTGCCGAGAAACCAGAAGTGACAACGTCTGTGGCTCCAGAACTGGAAGTGACGTCATTGATGGTGTATCTGGTAGATTTTCCCGTATCTAACCTGCAGAGATAACAAAAGTAGGATTAGTGCACCTTGCCACCCCCTGGCCTGGTGGGTAATTACCTCCACTTGGTCCCCTCAGCTTCCTCCTACTCACACATGTATGACTATATTTTATATATATATATATATATATATATATATATATATATATATATATATATATATATATATATTTATTGATTTATGTCTAAGATAATTTACCACATATTATAGCTAACATGACACACTCCTTCTGTAAAAAAACAACCATTTGTTAAATGCTTCCCTCCAAAAGTGTGTTTTCCTCTGGATTTCTGTGAGATATTCACTTACATGTTGCTTAAATGCATTATTAGTTACATTACCGATTACCTACAGTACTGTCTGCCCCTGAATCTCCACTGTCTCCGATCATTAATTCAGCTGGTATATCCAAGGGTACCATTTTGAAGGCAACAAGTAATCAGTGTGCTTTTAAGGCCACACAACAATCTATCACCGATGTTCTTCCTCAAGGTAAACCAAAAAGTTCCAGATTTAAATGCTGTTTGAAAATCAACTGTGGGCAGCAGAACCATTTGTCTTGAGTATCAATCATGCTAGACTTTGACAAAACATTTGCTGTTTTAGTGTTTTTTCTGCCTAAAAATTCATAGGTTGGGTTAAGTGTGTCAATAGTACCTAAACTTTTCTGCCACATGGACAAAAAAGTAATAATTTCTTTTTGTCAGCCAATATTTTGTTGGCTAAAACTTTAGATGTTCCTTGAACTCTTTCCAGTACTTGTCTCTGGAATAAATTAATTTACTTTTGGGTCGCCAGAGTCATTGTGTTCCAGTGTAGTTTTCCTTGTCACCAACATAATAACTGCATAGAACTATAATTAACAGGCAATGCAAAATGTATTAATTGTTACAAACATTTTGCCAGCAGGCATGTACTAAGGCACATTGAGTACCTCATCTGCCTAAGTAGTCATCTAATCCCCAATATTCAGCATCTGGTTTCTTTTCTGACAATTTCTACAACAGCTGCTTTTTCAATTTGCTTGATTCTAGGTGTCAGCCTGCTATTCTTTGTGTGTTATCCAAAGATAAATTAAACTTGCCAGGATATATTGTACCATTGGTAAATACTTAGTCTGGGCAAACTGACATATATTTTGACCACATTTATCTCCCAGTATGTTTTTGTAAAGACCAACAGAAAACTGTTTTTCCACAGCACTTGATGATTAGACTGTAATTGTATGATTAGTCATGTGTCTGCACCAATAATCAAATTAATGCTGAATGTGGGTTTTATAAAGTACACTTTGAGGAAAACTACTTAAAAACATGTTAATACCCTGATATGGATTAAAAGCAACAGGATTTTTTTATCTTTCATACTTAATACAGAATTATCTTTTTATAACAGATGCAGTGTTAATCATGAAATAAGCAACAAAGGTAGAGAATGTGGGAGTGAACAGCATGTAGGCCAGTGTTCAAGTCACCACCATTCATCATCACAAGGTCTACTCCCTTATCTGTGTTCAGCTTTTGCTGGTTTGGCATTACCTCTTTATCTATGCTGAATTGTTCATTTTTATACCTCTTAGTCACAGAACACTGCTGTCTCACACTGAAACTATAGTTGTCAATCTGATAAGAAGTTTAGCTAACAGACAGGAAAACACACAATTCTAAGTGTGTGTGCTATGACTAGTGTTTTCCTGAATTGTTCTGAGCAAAATATACATCTATTTTTACCTGGAGAATTCAATTCTGGCCTTTTTTTTATCTAGAAGAGTTCCTAAATATGTTCAATAATTTTACTCTTATTCCACAACGGCATTTAGTTTAGTTACAGGTGCCACCATTTTCAGTCATTTTCTAAGCAACTTACTGAACAGGGTTGTGGTGGGTGCTTGAGCCTATTCTAGCTAGCATAGGGCACAAGGCAGATCAAACCCTGGATAGGGCACCAGTCCATCAGAGGGTGAACACACACACACCCCAACCATGCACTCTGGTCAATTTAGTATTACCAATCCAACTAACCTGTATGTTTTTGAGAGAGAACCAGAGTACCTGTAGGAAATCCACACAGGGTGGACTCAGGACACCAAACCTAGCCTCCTACTGCCCCACCATGAAAACAAACATTTTCAGATAATAGCAATATGACAATCTACCCAGAATGCTCCAAGAATGTGTGACTTCATGATAGTATAATGGTTGGTCATTGTATTCATGGGGTATCTGATTTGATTAAAGTTCTAAACTTGAAAGTAGACTGGTTACACTTTGATAAAGACATTGGCTTGATTTTTTGAAGATGTCTCATCTCCTGATCCTTTCCATTAAAACCTCTCAATATCTTCTTCTGAATCAGTACAGTAAAAGTACGTATCTCTGCAGCTTGGAGCCGAATGTCGACTGGGAGGGGACATACTTGACTGATGGGATGAAGTTTTCAGACTAAACGTTTGTCTAACATGAACTTGTCAAAAAAAGTTACAAGTATACAATTTACAACATACAATTTAAATAGAATATACTGCAGGAAGAGTTAAGCCATTGTGGCGGACGGCCAGGACCCATGCCCAGCTGGGACTCCTAAAAGGACCAGGAGAGAGATTATACTCCCCTGGACCTGAAAGTGCTGCCGGAAGGAATTCCAGGGACACCCAGAGTGGTTTCGGGTACTCATGCGGCACTTCCGCCACACCAGGAAGTGCCACAGGAAGAACCTCTCAGAGCACCTGGAGCATATCCAGGTGGCTATAAAAGAGGCCGCCTTCCTCAAGTAGATGAACCGGAGTCAGGAGGAAGAAGGCAACATTTGGAAGGAGAGGGGGAAAGGCGGCAGAAGGAAGTCCAACCAAGAGAGAGAGAGGAACTTTTGAAGGGTGTTTGGTGCAGGGGGACTGTGTTGTGTGCGGGACTTGGTAAATAAACATTGTGTGTTTTGGAACATTCTGTGTCCACCTGTCTGTGTCCTGGCAAACTTCCACACCATGTTCCCAAAACACAAATTAATTTAATTCCAGCAACTGACTGAATTTTACAAAACCCAGTTTGGATATTTCTAACTAAATTGGACAAAAAAGTTAAGCCTAGGAGATAGGACCGAGAGGTGCAAGTTATTGCAAACTTTCTCTTGTGAAAGCAGATTTACATAAATCCCTTCTCTTTGGTTTGGGATCTGCAATGTCTCTACCCTCCATTGAAGACATTTTTTTCAGGCATTATAGTCACGAGGCCTACAGCATTGTGAAGGATGGCTCCCATCCTTCCCACTGTGTCTTTGTCCTTCTTCCGTCTGGCTGATAGTATCGTAGCATTCAAGCCATTTCTTCTAAACCTTAGTTGTCTGGAATCTGAATTCTGTGCTTTCCACCTCCCCTCAGATCTGCTTCTAGTAGTTGATCCAAATGGTATACCATACTTGCACATCTATTACTATTGTGTTTCATTGACAGATGCTATCATTAATCTATAATTTATTATCTCAAATTATTCGATCTATTCATTATTTAATTAATCAATAAGTATATGATGGTAAAGCTTTAGTATAGTGCAGTTTCTTACTTGTCCTGTTTTATATATTATACTCTGTGTGTTCTATTTGATTATGTATATGTTGCACTGAGATACTGGGAAATGTCATTTTGTGCCACTGTATGCTATAATACCGTGTATGAATGGTATGATAATAAAGTTACACCTACTCAACATTGTAGTCCATTACACTCAATATTGCCTCTCCTACTCGACATCTTGCTCCTTGCTGAAGCTATACCATTCTCATACAGTATGGTAGTCTCTTCCATTCTTGGAAAAGGCACATTGTCATCTATACCAGTGCAAGAATCTGTGTTGTGGAAGAAAAATTAGACTTAAGGGTCACATAGTCACTTAGGGGTAATATAGTTACGGTGCTTAAAGTGTTCTGATATGCTTTCCATATTAAAATGTAGATAAAAGGGTTAATAAAATGTCAGAAACATGTTCAGGCATTATCAGGAAACCACATAAAGGCCAAGTGAACAACAAAGAGATAAATGTACCAGGAGAAGGTTGATGTAATACACCAAATGTATGAGTATGAGATCAGCAGATGTCCTGTAAACAACAAGACTGTAGAGTTGTCACATACACAAGGGTCACGGCTCAACAAAATAGATATGAGATGAACAAGAATGTGGTACAACAAACTTTTACTTCAATATGTCATTTGGGTGTGTAAGCCAACAAACAAATCAAAGTAAATGTCAGGTGGTGTGTATGAATTATGTTGTTATTATGTAAATTCAGTTGTTTGTAAAATGGACATCTGCCCTTATTATTTTGATCAGTTTGTAACAGACTGCTGTGATGAATGCTCCTTCTTCAAGCATCTGCTGAAATCATAATTAAAGATGTATTGGGCAAGTTTTCTCCTGCCCGGTTTCTGACTCAAACAGGTTTTATTACACTTGTTCTAGTAGAAGAGATGGTGATATAACACCCTCTGCATGTATTCAAATAATTACTTATGAAAGCATCTATGACGTTTATAAATTTATAAAATTATAAACAATTAGGCTCTGTTTGGAGATAACTGAGTTTACACCCCAGAAAAAGGAAAACATGACAACAAAATCCATACAAAATGTTAACGTTTATTATGTTTAAAAAATACTGCTAAGTAAAACACATTTATAATTTAGGTATTTACAATCTAACCACGATTAGCTATGATTACATTCTTCTGATTATGCAGACATCTGTTTATAAATATAGTGAGAAAATGTGTGGACAATTCTCTAAGTGACATTACAAATATAACATACTTGCAAAATACCCGCGCTTCGCAGAGGAGAAGTAGTGTGTTAAAGAAGTAATGAAAAAGAAAAGGAAGCATTTTGAAAATAACGTAACATGATTGTCAATGTAATTGTTTTGTCACTGTTGTGAGTATTGAGTGTTGCTGTCATATATATATATATATATATATATATATTGTGAACGATAGGGGGTGCCCTCGCTCCCTTGAACCCCTGTCCACGACTCCAGACACCAGGTAAAAGTCCTCAAATCGACTTTTATTTGTGTACAAAGCACACTCTCCTCCACAATACTCATATAAATCACTAATAAACCACAATAATACACAAATAACCAATCCTCCAGCTCCCAGACGCGTTGCCACCCTTCCACCCAGCTCAGCTCGTTGTCTGGGAGTTCCCATAGTCCTTTTATAATCCCTGACCCAGAAGTGTTCTCAATCCCCAGTCCACAAGTCCTTATTCCTTCCGGGTCAGGGTAAATAGTCCCTTTCTTCAACCCAGAAGTCCGTCGCTCTTCCTGTGACGAACCTCCGGGTCACAGGGCACGAAGAAGCCCTCGGTCCTCCCTGCAGCTCCCTCCTGTGGCCCCCACGGCATCCAGCAGGGCTTTGCATAAAAACTCCAATGTCCATGATGCCCTGCTGGTCTTCTGGGGACCTCCACGCTGCAAGGAGGGCTCCACCTGGCGGCTTGGGGGTATTGGCCGGGATAAATGGCCGGCCATCCTCCACAATAATATATATATATATATATATATATACACACACATACACATATAAACATATATATATACATACATATCTACATATATACATATACACACACGCACACACATACATATATATATATATATATATATATATATACAGTCTTTGGGTGCGAGCAACTGTTGCTGGGGGTGCCAGAATCCATGAAGGAAGAAAAATGAAAAACTTAATTTATTTATCCATTCCTAAATAATTAAATGGGCAGGCTATTTCGTATCAGTGCAATATGCTGTTTGTTAAAACGGATGACTCCCGCTCTTACATGCAAGTCTGCCTGGATATTATGAACTGTATCTGTTCAAGTTCTATTTAAATTTTAAATAGAAGGAATTTTTATTTAGTCGACAGAATATTATTCCGGAATAAATCAACTCAAACCTTAAATAACTTATAATATTTTGCTCTCCATAAAAATATATCCTGTCTAAATTATGCAAGTTAGAAATAAAGTAAACGTTAAAAGAACAAACATTCAAATTTCTTTACTCTTATGTAATTTTATATAAAAAATAAACTTAAATTTTAAATATCCCAAAAGATTTTGCTCTCCATAAAAATATATCCTGTCAAAATTATACAAATTCAAATATGAACATGGTGCATAACAAAACCTGGAAATATAAATAAAATTTGTTCTTTTCAGCAATAACAAATCAAATCATTCAGTTGTCTTCTCTCTTATGTCATTTTATCAGATTTGGACACCTGGCATCTTTTTTTGGCCACAGGTTCGTTTCTGTTTGCTGTGAGGTTCTGTGTTGTGGAGATTCTCAGGATGGACTGCAGGTGCTCATCAATGAGGCGACTCCTGTGTGCTGTTTTGTTAGTCTTCATGACTGAGAAGAGCTTCTCACACAGATATGTGCTACCAAACATGCACAAGGTTCGAGCCGCATGTAGATGGAGCTGGAGCATTTCTGCGGGAATGGAGTGAATAAACTGTGTGGGCCGTGCAGTATCGTACTTTGCCTTCAGTGTGCCATTACACTGCAGCTCAATCACCTCCATCTGAATCTGCACAGGTGCAGTTTCCACATCGACGGCAAATGGGTTGCAAAACAACTCAAAATTCTTTTTTTGTTCTTCAAAGCCACCAAAGCGCCATGTGAACTCAGTGCGCTCAGTTTATCAGCAAAGTGCGTATTTGGGAACTCCGTAGTGCCGACTTGGTGCAACATTACTTGGCAACAGGGAAAGTGGGGCAAGTTGCACTGGTGGATTGTGTCTCCCATAAAAGTAGCTTCACTCGAAATCACTTTGTGATTTTACACGGGTAAAAACGTCTCCTGAAGTGTCAGATTCTTCTTTAACTCTTCTGCTTTCTGTATCTTGTGCATTGCATTCAGGTCTTTCAGGTTATCTTGATGTTTTGTCTCATAGTGCCGTCTTAGATTAAATTCTGTAATTACAGCCACATTAGCTCCACAAATGAGACACACGGGTTTAATGTCAGTAAACATATACTCAGCCTCCCATCGGTTTTTAAAGGCTTTATTTTCAGAATCAGCTTTTCTCTTTGGCATCGTGTGGGCTAGCTTCGCAATAACTTGCAGCATCATAAGCTAGACTTGATTAACGCGGTAAGTGTTCGGCAAGGCAGCTGAAGCGCTGCATTATGGGATCTGTAGTTTATTGTGTTACCAGCGCTTCATATATCCGGGCCATTAATAACAGTAATATATAAAATGATCTCGGGCGGATATAATTACGCCGGGCTGGATGTGGCCTGCGGGCCTTGAGTTTGACACATATGGACTAAATAGAACTTGAAAAGATATATTTTTTCAAATGTGATCGCGCAATTCAGATCGAGTTGACGCGCACTACAGTACATCGAGCCCGCGTGCTATTGTGGTTTTGCCTGCGTGCCTCAATAAGTTACTCTCCCCTCGCTCTTACTTTTTTACCGTTCATCTAATGAATACACTGAGTATGGCTTTACCAAAACAATCATTGATCGCGAATAAAGTATCCATTATTCATAAAGCTTCAATTGGTAATCTGTCTTTCTGCGTCAACCGCATATTTTTTCATACGTCTCAAACCAAGGGGATGCGAGGCTGAAATGAATCGGGAAGCACGCGTACATACTCCGTGCATCCCCTCTCGGGAATCGAACCTCGGACGCCAGCAGTAGAGGCGAAGCCTCTACTATTGCACCACGGTGTGTGGTTTGTCTATTTGAGCGTAGCAGTGTAATTCGGTTTTTGTTCAGCACTCTTTGGAACTGTTGCTTTTGTCTGCACTCGCGTCAGTTCACGTGAGCCGCTGAATATCGTTTTATATGTCACTCGCTTGCTTCTAATTGTTTCGCTGTCTTCTTAATTATATAATGTATGTTTTCTTCATCGGTTTTTGGAGCTCTTCCTGGTGTTCTACGTACTGCGTGATTACGTGGGAGGCGTGATGATGTCACACGAAACTTCGCCCCCCATGGCTTTCGAGCTCAACTCCATTACAGTATATGCAGAAAAATAGCTTCCAGTTATGACCATTACGCGTAGAATTTCGAAATTAAACCTGTCCAACTTTTGTAAGGAAGCTGTAAGGAATGACCCTGCCAAATTTCAAAGCCTTCTACCTACACGGGAAGTTGGAGAATTAGTGATGAGTCAGTGAGTCAGTCAGTCAGTCAGTCAGTGAGGGCTTTGCCTTTTATTAGTATAGATTAATGAATATTATATTGAACAATTACAATATATACTCGGGGTCTTGAAACCCAAAAAATCGATCATAAAATAAGACACCGACTTATACGGCCATTCAAAAATACAACACTTAATTATTTTTTTACATCTTCTTGCTTCCTCCAAACTCACACCAGCTTCTCAGACACATCGAACTTTGCTGCTGCAGCAGCGCAGTTACTAATTTCTTTTGCCGCTTCAACGACTTTTAATTTAAAATCAGCGTCATATTTTCTTCTAGTCAAACACTCCATCTGGTTCTGAGGCTAGGGATCTGCACTGGCAATTGGAAGGTTGCCGGTTCGAATCACATAAATGCCAATGGGGACTCTGCTCTGTTGGGTTCTTGAGCAAGACCCTTAACCTGCAATTGCTGAGCGTAGTAGTGAGAAAAGCGCTATATAAATGCAACAAATTATTATTATTAGATATGGGATGTTCTTACGATAAAGGAGTATGAGGGTGTGAGATACAAAATACACAAAATAGTGCAAACGTTACTTTGGAATAGTTCAGGTATTACCCTGTGGTGGGCGTTAGCATATCGTAATCTCTTGGGCCAATAGAATTTGTTTTCCACATTCAACTTATACGACCGACATTATAAAATACCAGAAATTATTCAGTAAAATCAAGCCCTGACTTATCCGCGGGAGAACTTAAACGCGAGTATATATGGTAATTTAACAGACTGAAAAATAATAAAGCATTGATTCTGGCATCTGGACAAATTTGGGCAACCTTGTACTTAATTCATTATTTCATTGATTGTGTATATGTTGCGCCACAACACATTGTTAGATAAATGTATAAAAATAAATTATATTTTAGTGTCATGGTTTCCAAACAGTTGAATGTAATTAATTTTTCCTATAAAGAATGAACTGCATTAAACAAAATGACAGCTGAATAGAATATGCAATTGCAAAATGTATTTATTGTGTAAAACATGTTAATGTTTTTATTTAATACATTGAAAATGTTGTTGTCTAGTCCAGATAGTAATGTTTTACATCTCGTTCCATGTATGTGTTTACTAATTCTTTATAGCAAAAAATTAAAAAAGCAAATTGACCCTAAGTACATAAAAATGAATAATCAAGAGCCACTATGATCCAACTGGGCAACCAATAATTCTCTTTTCTCTTCCCTGAATTACACATTAATTTTTTAAGTGGAAAGGTTTAGGCACTTAAGTGCTAGACATAATTGTAGTCAAAAATGAAAGCAGGGTTTCTGTGAGTCTTTCGACAGCCAACATTTATTTATTATGGGGTAATTAGATCTGAGGGTTAGGAAAGGTCAATAACAAGGACTGTAAAACAGAAACCAGGGGTCTGCGTGGCCAACTTGAATCTTCAATAAGAAACAAGCCAGAATCATTGCCTGAATGCAAAACTGCTGCCTATGCTCATGCCATTTACACAGAATCACATAAATATGGCTTTCTGGGAGCTTGGCTGGTTGGACAGAAACACAACACAGCTGTTGCCTTGCTGGATGATTGAATGAATATAAACAAAAATGGTCTCTCCTGCTCTGGATGATCATCTTGACAGAAGCAAAAAACAGTGAAGCACAGATGGCGTCACAGGATCTGCATGGTGTCAGAGGGCAAAGGATATACTGTACATAAAAGCTTCAGTGAGGGGGATGAGCAGATCCTCATGCTGGGCAATCAGCCCAGTTCATTAGTCTGGGATCCAAAATTTGTATTGGTAATCCAGAGAAATGGAAGGGGAAAAGTTAAGGATTTTTCTTTCAATTTTATTCATGTGACTGAACTGTGAAACAAAACAATATTATTGTTTTATAAAGAAAAACAAAGAATTTTGTGTGCTTTAAAACATGGGTGTATCACAATGGATTGAGGTTGACTTTGCTCCAAGATTATGTTAAAAACCAAGACAAAAAATAGTGTCTACTGCAAAAAAAAAAAAACAAAAAAACACAGAAGAGTTTAGAATCTAATTAAACAAATAAAAAGTATAACAGAACAGTGACATATTGGTAAGACGCACATAGAAGCTTTGGTATGCAATATATAAGGAAACTTGAGTCCCAAAGAAGTCTAGCATAGGAGAAACATTTTTGTTTTTTGTAAAATAACAATAGAGTTTATTTTTTATCCAAGGGTTTGATAAGCATGCTTGAAAAAGAAGTGTGTTGGTTGAGTTTTGTCAGTCCATGTACACGAATTAGTAAAATACGATTCTTGGGCTGCCCCTTATTTAAAATATGGGTTACTCTCCTAATAAAACACCTTTTGTTCTTAAGAATCTACTGGTTGCTGTACTGATTGTAAAAGATAGTGTGACAGATAGGAGGCGCTATCGCTCCCTTGAACCCATGTCAAATACGCAAGATACAAGTCCAAATGTTGATTTTATTTATACAGCACAGTGCACAAAGCACCCTCTTCTCCACTATACTCATCCAAATACACAATCAATACTCAATAATAAACAATCCTCCACTCCCAGATGCGTTGCCACCCTTCCACCCAGCTCAGTTTGCCGTCCGGGATCTCCCACAATCCTTTTATATTTCCTGACCCGGAAGTGTTCCAATTCCCAGTCCATGTGATCTTCTATCACTTCCAGGTCAGACCAAAAGTCCTTTTCTTCACCCCGGAAGTACGTCATTCCCCTTGTCCATGTGACTCGGGCGTACTTCCGGGGCGTAGGGTAAATAAACACTGTTCCTCCCTGCAGCATCTCCTGGTGGTCCCCATGGTATCCAGCAGGGCTGTGTATAAAAACTCCAATGTCCATGATGCCCTGCTGGTCTTTGGGGAACCTCCATACTGCAGGGAGGGCTGCACCTGGCGGCTTGGGGGTATTGGCCGGGATGAACAGCCAGCCATACACCACAGTAGTCAGACATTTTAAGAGCAAAGATTAGGAATAAAGGGCTTGGTCAATAAACAAGCAAGGGTCAATACCAAAAAACTCAAAATGACAGTCTACAGTGCAAATCGCTAACCAAAAATCAAAGTAAAAAAATTCAGAGCTAATTCCCAGTTGCCACAAGTCACAAAAACAAGAGTTGCTAGAATTGCTAGTTTTATGCAACCTCAGGAATGTACGCAGTGACTTTTAAGTAATCATGGCAATGACATCACCTATCATGCACTCCCGGGGCATCATGGAATATATTGTAAGCAAATCATTCCAAAATAAAACTACAAAACTGAATTTCTTGGGTCTGAAAGATATCTAAAGGAATTTTATTTCCAGTAGGAGATTCACTAAAAATTAATGAGGATACAAATCATAACAGTTACAACCTTTGTTTTGACATTATAACTACAGTTTTATTTTTAAGTAAGGTGATTAAATTCTGCCAGTCAGAATAATAGTTTAACATACTCTTGAGCACGCTTCATCTCAAATCTATTAAGAATGCATATTATAAAGAATACATAAATCTATAAAGAATACATAAATTGTGAAAGGAATGTTGCTCAAGATAACATAGATCCATTGAATAATGCATTTTTTAAAATTAATTTTGGCTTTCCATTCACAATGAAATGGTGTTTTTGTCCATTGAAAACAAATCTCCAACATGTATAAATTTAAATCAGCAGCGGTCGCATTTAAAAAAAAAAAAACTTGTGTAAGCACATTTCAGACCCCTTTTTGTGTGCATTTAATTTTTTCCATGCAAAGGTGGAGACTTATAAAAGATAACTTGACATGAGAATACGTGTATATTTACAGTAATTCTGATCCATCCGTATGCAGCATTTTTAGAGAAACTGGGAAATGATGATAACCTCTTTGAAGTAGGGAAATGCAGCCATACCAGCTTAGTGACACCTTTGTTTGACACCTTTATGACAAACATATTAAACCTCATAAACGATAAATATCCTGTATATCAGTTGCTCTTTAACAAGAACAATGTTGTGTATTTGAAGAGAAGAACTTGGGGTTTCCTAAGTTTAGATAGTCTACCTGTTGGTACTCCTCAGGATTAGAAACCAATGCAATCCTTTGTTATTAATAATTGCATTAAGTAAAGACACAGACATGATTTACGTAGTTCTTGCATATATAAAGCTATAAATATCAAGTGTTACAGTATATTCATAGCCAAATGGTTTGATACAACATGGTTTGTTTGGATCTACTTAAGGACTATATAAATGGTCACATATGAAAGGAACAAGACTTCAGGGAATAGCAGGATTTTTTTGCTCCTGAAAATCAATGTATTATGAGCCAATTTAGGATCCCAGGAGTCATTCTCTTAGAACGATGTGCTGAATTGGGCCCAGCATTAGAACGTCATGCTATATCTGTTCAAGTCCAGACTTAACAATGGTTGGCTTTCTGGCAACAGGCACCTATCAGAGGGAACTGGCTGACAGGCCAGGAATTTCTCAGCCAAGTTTTAGCCTCACCATCATGCCTGCTGTGCTGGAATCCATAAACTAACTATAACACAATGCACAACATTCAATTTTTGTATAGTGGGATTGTACAGGCCAACATAAAAAAGCAAAATGCAGCAGTGTCCAGTTTTCCTAATGGAATCGGAGCACTCAAGTTGTAAATGGAGCACTTAACAAAAGCAGCTTCATTCTCTTTAACTGTAAGCAGTTACACTTCATTAATGTGCAAGTCAGACAAATCTCTTGGCTCGGTACTTTGGGCCAATGCATAATCCTTTTTTTTGTGACGAAGCAGGGTTGGTAGACACCTTGCTGATGGTACTGTTTGTTATGTCAAGTAAATTTTTGCTTAAAAATTGGCTGTTTTGCTTTTATTTAGAAAAAAAAAAATTGGCAATGGGGCAAATAAAAATTCATTTGACAAGATTTCTTAAAATAAGCCACAATAAATCTTAAATACAAATTTTTGAAAAGTCAATGAATCTTACAATAAAGAAAACAAAATGGCTGGACAGAAAATCTTTTCACTTGCTTAGATTTCATTTTTGCAGTACACCATTTCGTTTTTTCCATAGAGAGCTGGGAATTATTTAAGTTGTGTTATTATTTTACCAAGATTGGGACAGACAAGATCATGAAGAACCATTGTCAGACTCAAAATGTTATTTAATAATTTTATGAAATTATTTAACTATGGAACTAAAAATTGATGATGACACAAACATTAATTTTCTAAACAAGAAATAGCAAAAAGAAAAAAGGAAATTAAAATGATTAATTCAGAAAATACAAGGAATAAACGCTCAAAACTAATATAAACATGAACTAACTCACAAAGAAGACTAGAATGGGAAAAAATCTAAATAAAAAGCAAAAAAACAAAAAAAAACAAACAAACAATAAACAACTGGAAAAATTTCCAAAACCAACACAAAAATCAAATTCAAAAACCAGACTATTATTCAGAAAGCCAAAGATTACATGGCTAAAAAAAGACTAATATTTCACTAAGAGCCAGGAATCCGAAAATGCTAGCTAATGTCACTTGAACTGTATTTCTTCTTATCAACTTTTTTCCTATCCATTTGGAGTTTTTAAAGCAGCAGAACCATAACTGACTATAACAGTCAGATTTTTACCTAAAGATACATTTGAAGGGATATGTAATATTTCTAAGTCTTCTCATGATGACATATTGTTTTATTATGGGTGCTGCCATTTTGTCATTGACATTTCAACACTGCTATGCATTGATGACTGTAAGTGCTTGGCACATGACATCACCATTGCAGTGGTGCACATTTCCTGGTTATTTGAGATAGAAACTGAAAACCTGAAAATGTCACCAAGAGCATTTCTGTTTAGAGCTTCACTGACAAAAGAGCACAAAAGTGCTTCATTTTGTTTTATTTGATTTTTTAGATTTTGTTTTTGGTATTGCTAACAGATGGGCCTGACTTTAGTTAAAACACTCAAGTTTTCTTCTGGTCCATTTTCAATAAATAATGCCTTCTTTCCACCTGCAGTTGTATATCTATCAAATGACAATCAAATGACAACTAAGACTTTTCAAGCATTCATTCTAATAACAGTACAACATCAAGTACTGGCCTTTGCTCTCCCTCATCAGGAAGGATAACTAGCCATCAGAATCCATACACTTATGAATACCACAATCATAATCGGACTATAAATTGTAGAAACAGGGAAAAAAAGTAAACCAGCTTCACCAGTAAAACACATATTGCAGACAGTGTGACTTAATAATGCATGCAATTGTTTGCTTTGAATGGCTTAGTCTTTATGCATTTCAAACATTTTTTTGATGTGGTTTTCATAACTATGTGGTTATTTCAGATCATCTCCTGACTGACAGCTTTCTTTTGCTGACACTTTGGTGACAGTTTAGTCACAAAAAAATTCCAACAGGGACAACCTCCTCCCTTTCGGAAATCAATGTGCCAAATGAGAAATTTAATTACCATATGCTGTATAGCTTTTGTTGTTTTTTTTTACCCTGTGAGGGATCACTATCCAGCTGCCTTTTGTTCGTCCTGCTCGCTCATGCATCGGCTTTGTCCTCCCTGCTTTCTGCCTTCTCTCCTCCTCAACCTATGGCTGTTTTTTCTCTTTTTTTTCCTTTTTCCTAGCCGCCTCGTGCTTCTATTTATCATGGGGACGTGGATCAGGTGTGGCAATTAGCACCTCCCGGCAACAATCACAAATGCAGACGACTCCTCACCTGTGCATTTAAGCGAAGACTGCTCGCATCGCAAATTCCCCCAGGAACCGCTCCTGCCACACTGCCACGCCCCCTCTCTAAGCCGCAGGGGCGGCGACTATTTATTTAAAAAGTGGCCTTTTTGACTTGAGCTGTGGACCCGCTACACCACAGTTTTATGATCCTGAGCAGACCATAACAGTTAATGAACAATTATTCCCAACAAAATGACAATGCCCTTCCATCCAGTACATGGCAAACAAAACTGACAAATTTGGCATCGAATTCTGGATAGCCGTTGACGTGAATATCATGTACATTCTAAATGCTTTTCCAAATTTGGGGAAAGATTCCATGTAACCAACTGGAGAACAACTGTCAGAGACTGTTCTGATGCGACTTGTTGAACCTTTCACCAACAAAGAGAGAAAGGTCACTGTTGCCAGTTTTTTAGTAATGCTTTCCCTTGTGAGTAAGGTAACTGAGGAAAAATGCCTCTTTACTATGGTAAATAAAAATGAGATGAGACGCCACAAAAGATTGCATGTAAAGAGAACGTTTCATAATAGCAATGACGAAGACTGGGAAAGACACATTCACCATCAATACCAACAAGCCAAGAAAGAGTGTTTGCCTTTTCAGCACGATGTATCTCTTCAGCACACATAGGAAAAAATAATCAGACACAGTAACAGACAGAGTAAGGTATAAAGTTCACTACTCTCTTTATTTCTTATATGAATCTAAACAGCTGACTTTGAGTAAAACAAAAAAAATCTTTTCTAAACTTTGCCACTTTTTTAGGTGGCTGTGGATGTGGTTGACCAGATGACAAAGCTGAACTCGGTGGAAGGACGGAGGCTCATGTGACTTGTTGCTGTGTTTTACAACTTGCTAGACTTGGCTGTGATCAGCAACCATATTTTGTATTCAGGATGTATGGGCAAGAAAGAAGGCAGAAGACACATAAGTATGAAGTTTTCATTGGAGCTTCACAATAACCACATTATTTGTAATTGTATAAGTAAAACATTTATGTAGATGTGAAGACCTCTTCTTTATTTTTTTATGAGGCTGTTAATCTTTTTTTTGTACACTTTTTTGTGCCAAGCCCTCCTGTAATTTCTCTCCTGTAAATCCTACATAGACCTTGAGATTTAGTAGATTTAGTGGGCAGACTTAGGAATACTTCAAAATATTATGTATAAAAATGACTTGTACCATAGCCATAGTTTTTTGGGTTGTACTTTATTGTTGACATGTTTAATATTGCTTTACTATTCCAAGCTCATTTTTAGTGTTTTTTGTTCTGCTAGGGTATGAACTTTGTTAGTTTTGATTGATTGCACAATAATTTATAAGAATGTTTACTCTGGACGCAATTAATTTTTTGAACCAACTAACCAACAAATGTTTAATCTTCAGCACTTTTATCACATATGTATTGATTTGCTTTCCTTAGCTTTCCTTGAGCTTTAGTTTACAGTATTACATTTTGGTGACACATCAAGGCTTCCATTAATCTTGTATAGTCTCTGCTTTTAATTATGGCTTAAAGTTGAAATTAAAATGTGGAAGGTTACTTATTGTAATTTAAAAAGCTCATTGTTCTTAGGACATGTAAATACATGGTCAAGAAATGGGTCTGGAAACCTGAGAAGCAACCAAAAACTCATTGTCAAGGCTTTTTTGGTGGTACCCTTTTAACTACTTCCTACTCCCTAAGAAAATATAAAGTAAGTCATATCATTGTGTCACATGACCAGCAATAGCCCCAAACAAGAAGGCTGCACCCATAAAAACACCAAATAAAATGTTAGAATCTATGAACAAAATAGAAATCACTATTTGTGACAGTTGTACCCACCAAATCGATAAACACAATGCTAAGAAAAACAAAAGCAACATTTGTAATAACTGCATGTGACTGAGAGAAGTAACCAAAGTGACAGAGATACTCCGAGTATGCATATATAAAGCTCAGAAATGACTAAATGAACATCCTCTGAGCCCAGATAATTATGATAAATGCAAATCAATATTTTACTCAAAGCTTAAATAAGACTTTTAAAAATACAGGATAAATAAATTAAAAATATTATATTGCTGATAAAAGATGAAATTACACTAACTTTATTGTGCAGACTAAATAAAACAAATGGCATTTTTACAATACTTTTGTATTAAAGATTTTTAAGGTTCTTAACCACAATTATATATAATACTTATACATATTTTTACAGTGTTTGGGTTTATAGAGTATTATCTTAGAGGTTAGCACTTACTCAGTAACATTTCCTAATAAAAAGGGAATTAAAGTAACATATCTCTAATGATAATACAAAATAACAATGAACACGTATTTTCCAGATTCTCTTTCCATTCCAAAATAGTTAAGTGCCTATTTTTGTTCTTTCTCCTCAGTGCTCTTACAGTGCCAAGTGGATGATAAGTCCCATTTTATATGTACATATCATTTGTTACACTGTCCTGTTTGAACAGCTTTACCAACAATAACAAACAATACGTACCTTGACATAAAAAGAGAATATTGTTTTTATCTCCCCATTTTCATAATGAACGCTGCATTGGATAAACTATAGCAGTCTTTTTATCACCAACTTGTCCGCTGCATGCTGCTGCTTATCAGGACCATGCTGTGAGAGAACAGTGTAGCATTGCGTGGTATACTTATACTGGAACCTTCATGCAGCCAAATTCACCAGGGATGCTGTATCATGGTGGCTTGTTTGTACAATGCTATACGCATCAGTTTTACTATATGTATCAATGTCTGATGACCAATTCACATTGTCATCACTTTCGCTTGATACAACTAATTGGTTCAATTTGTTCTAATGGTTCAGAATAGTGTCCAGAGTATTATTTGGGCCTGATGCTGTACATTGGATCATAACAGCTTATCCCAAGAGACACTTGGGCTTAACCATTTTTACTTAGAATTCTGAATTTTTTTAAATAGAATTTTTAAATAGAACTCTTGCTTGTCCTTGAACTCGATTACAATTATTTTGCTGATTTGTCACAAAGCTATTGTCACACGACACTGAAGCATCATGCGACTGAATGCTGTGGGTATATCACTGAGGTTCAGTTATACAGTGCTGTATCATGCATCAGTTTCACTTTTTGTATCAAAGTCTGATGACCAATTCACATTGTCATCACTATTGCTCGATTCAAGCAATATTTCAGTTCGTTTTAAAACTGCATTTATGGCTTTTACTTTGCCATTCTATTTTTAGTAGGAGGCTCCACCCCACTCATGAATATTGATGAGCTAACTTTGAGTGGGAAAACCATACAAAATATAGATTTTTTTGCAGCATAATATTTTTTCATCCACTAGATGGCAGTGGAATACTGCTCCTGGTATTATACTGGATTAAAAATGTAAAGCGGATCATTATATAAAATTGCATAGAATTCCAAACCTCAGTCAAGCTCAGTGATAACACCAAAGAGGTTAAAGCTCCTGCATTCCCCTTTCCGCTTTCCAGATAATATTAAATCAGGTAACGTCAACACCAAATAAATTTGCAATATCAGAACAAAGTTCCAGAGGAGAATTTGTTCATTCATCTCCATACTTTATGTTTTGTATTGTGAAACATAACAGCATAAGTACAACAGTTCAAAATACAGAAAACAATGAAAAATACATGAATATATATAAGGAATTTAATGTGCAGTTTCACTTCAATGATATTATGGAAAACTTGCAACCAAAATTTTAAAATGCCAAAATCTACTGTACCATGTGTTCTTTTTATCAAAAAGAGAAGAAGGTAGAATGTTTAGGTATGTACTTTAAACTGTATACATTTCACGAGAATATAAGTAAGGCAGGCAAACTGTATTAGGGCATAACTGATTACATTTAAGAGACAATTTATATAATACAGCAATAACAAAATTATTTGAAGGTACTGTCCTTTGGGCATGACAGGAAACAGAACCAGTGAATTGAGTTCATTGTTGCACTTGATGAAGAAAAACAAACAAAAAAAGAAACATGTCTATGAGTAAAATAAACTACTTTTCAGTCTGGCTAAATAGGTTTTCCGTAATTTGTTACTGACAGGTTGAGAATGGTTCCTCATTGTAAGCGAGTGAGATCTGAATACACAGCGATCTGAGATATTGTTTTTACTAATGTAAATTAATACAAAGTTATGTATCTTAATACTACCCATGCAAGAAGTGTTCATTTTGTAAGTACAACAGCTTTTAAACAATGTAAAGGAACTTTCCTGTTGGACATTTATAAACTTTAGGATTTACTCTACTAGCCCGTAATGGAATCTCCAGCTGCTTAAATTTTGGGTAGCAAATCATTTTGCATAGTTACCAAATAGTGTGAATATATCTATTGTGAGAAGGAACATTGTCCTTTTTTTACTAGGAAGAGACCATATTCAGTTCAATATGTAATACATAGCTAGACTCTAGATACACAGACTAAACATTAATTAAAATTGTAATACTCAAAACTCAATAAATATGTCTCTGCAAACCAAGACTTACCTCTGAAGATTAGTTTCCCCATGAACACCAGTGAACAGCAAATGAGCACCACTAGTTGACTTGGAAAAATGGCTATAAGCTTACCACTATTGAAGGAATGACACATGCTTCATAGTAAGATCCACAGCCAGGGAGAAGTTCTGGAATATATGGTTATGACACCTTTAAAATACATTAATAAATCTAGTCTTTCTGTGCATTAAAACATATTTGAATGGTCCATTGATTACAGCACATGTGCATTATAGTTCAGCAGTCATATTAGAATCCTGGGCATGCTTGTGTATATAAGATTGGTTGCGTAAAAAGAGTTGGCAATCAAACAAGAAAGGTTAATGTGTCACTGCCGTCTGTGTCTTTCAGCAGATTTATAATATGGATACTGCTGTGTTGACACTGTTCTCTGTCTCAAGCAGCTCTGACTGCACTACAGAATTCTTCTAATGTATCCTCAGTAACATCCAAAATTAACGTGAGTAAATTAGCTAGGTAAAGAAAAGGATGTAGTCAAACTGACAAAAACCTTTGAGAAAATGATGACATCTGTATAATCAGTTCTGATATGAACTCCTGGAACAGCATATTGGGGTATGGAGAACACATCAAAGTACTTAAGTGTCTGAGATGAACTTGTAAAAGACTTTATTGATGGTAACAATTTGGTTTGTAATTGACAGGAAAAAATAAAGTACAGTAAGAGACTTTGTAGCCATAGATGATGAATGACAGAATTATTGAGCAAGATCTAAGATTCATGCAGGAAGAGACTTTTAAAATGTTTATTTTAGTTTCCTAATAAATTGGTAAGACTTTGTTTTGATATCAACAAATCTTGCTAATTGCTTGCCAATAGCTGGTACGTATTTTGGACAGATCAAGGGCTTTGCTTATAGAATCACATGTACAAAGTTTTCTTCTTGCACATGCACCAGTAAGCTAAAGTTTGCTCAATTTTTTTATTTCCAGTCGCAAGACTTACTCATAATGGTATGAGATTTATACAAAAGTAAAAAAAAACCTGGGAACAAAAAAAAAAAAAAAATAGCATTAATGTCCAGTTTAAGCTCTTAAAATCAAAAGAAAGAACAGGTAAACAAAAGGTATTACCATATTGGTATGGGTCAGTAGAAGGTCTGGGCAGGAAGACAATTGAAAGCATGCAGTGAGCTGTGCAATGTGCTATGTGGACTTTGCTGCACAAAATCAGAACACCCCTTTTTTGTTTCATTATTTCAAATATCACTTAGTTAAAATGTGGCGTTCACTCAACAGATCTAGCATAATTAATCTGTAGTTATAGGATATTGTGTTGACTACATATGTGGTCATAAATATTTGAAGAACAAGGAGCCATGGCTACACAGGCTTGTGTTCTGTTCTGTTTGGTAATTTTTATTTTATTTTTGCTTTAGATTATTTGTTTTAGATGATGATATTGATATTGTAAACTTACACAGTATTTAATGTTTGGAAACCGTCCGGAATGAAAACACTTACAGATCTGTATATAGATAATGTATTTGTATCTTATGAACAATTATGCTTCAAATTTAACTTCTCATCAACACAATTTTTCCACTACTTGGAAATTAGAAACTTTGCTAAAAGGAATTTACCCATTTCTATTCCAGAAAAAATACTGATCAGTCTTGAAGATTCAGACAGCATCTCAATAATATCAAATAATTTTAAATTCTCTTCCTTTCAAAGTTTCTAGGGTACAATGGGGAAAGGATCTTTCATTTAACATCTCTGAAAAGGAGTGGAAGGCAGCCATGCATAGAATACACTCTAGTTGTAAATGTGTAAAGCATTCAATCATTCAACTTTAAATCTTGAATTGAGCACATTTATCTCATTTACAATTGTTCAAAATGTATCCAGGGCAAGATTCAACCTATGAACATTGCAATGTAGCTCCAACCTCACATGTTTGGGCGTACACCAAATTTTGGACAAAAATCTTTGAAGGCATTTCAAGCAGCCTATGTGTCATAATCACTCCTAACCTAACAGCCATGTTTGGTGTACTCCCAGATGGGCTTGAATTGGAGAAGGACAAATTAATTGTAATTGCCTATACCACTCTACAAGCACGTAGACTATAAGTCTGGGGGGCTGAGATTTAGGAGTTTACAGTAGAAGTGAAAGTTCTGTTTCTACATGTGTTTCTTTCAATTGGGATATGTTGCAAAAGTCATTTTTAGCAGCTCATTTAATTCTCGCAGATAAATCAAGAGAATCTCAACCATTTCTTAATTGAAACTTACCCACTGCTTTGATGGCTATCATTTGGGTACATGTATCCACAGTTCATTAATTCCCTTATGATGGAAGAACTTAATGTCTTATTGCAACGGGATTTGAGCAGAAGATTGGTTTCCATGGCAATAATGGTGCAATAGTTTGAACCCATGCGGTCATATAAGGGCCTTCAGTGAGATAACACACTTAAGAGAATTGGAAGCACCGACATTATATTAACATTTAGATCGTTTGGCATGTTTTTTTTCATTTTAACAAAGCTAATTATGGATAAATTGTTGTACCTTACAAGAAAGGACACCAGCACATCTATACTTGTTATAAATGGCACAGCTTTTGGAACGACACAGTTACTTACATTTCTGGGTGCTATACTATCACAAAGCCTTAAGTGGGACAGTAACATCACATATATTATTAAGAAGGCCCTTCGGTTCTTTTAGCAGCAATCTTTTTAAGCAATATTGGTGCAGTTCTACACTGCCATTAGAGGGGTCCATTCTGACCTCATCTATAATTGTGTGGTTTGGCACTGCTCTGCTCAGGAAAGGACCAATCTGCATCACATCATCAGAACCTGTGAAAAGAACATAGTCTAACTTACTGCACATTCAAGTCCTATATAAGTCCATGGTAAGGAAATGTGCTGCAAATATCATTGCTGATCCAGCACACCCAGGGCATCACATTTTCCAACGACTTCCATCTGGAAAATGCCTTCATACAGTGAAAGATAAAACAACCCTGTCTAATCTCGACTGTCAACCTGTCCATCACCATTGCAAATAAGAAAGGGCTCAGAGCCGATCCCTGATGTAATCCCACCTCCACCTTGAATACATCCGTCACTCCTATGGTCACACTTCCCTCGTACATATCCTGTACAACTCTTACATACTTCTCTGCCCCACTCCCGACATCCTCATACAACATCACAACTCCTCTCGAGGCACCCTGTCATATGCTTTCTCCAGGTCCACAAAGACGCAATGCAACTCCTTTTGGTGTTCTCTATACTTCTCCATCAACACCCTCAGAGTAAACAATGCATCTGTGGTGCTCTTTCTTGCCATGAAACCATACTGCTGCTCACTAATCATCACCTCACTTCTTAACCTAGCTTCCATGACTCTTTCCCATAACTTCATGCTTGTGACTCATCAATTCTATCCCCCTATAGTTACTACAATCCTGCACATCCCTGTTATTCTTAAATATCGGCACCAGTACACTTCTTCACCACTCCTCAGGCATCCTCTTACTTTCCAATATTCCATTAAACAATCTGGTTAACACGCGTCCCTTTGGAAAATGCCTTCATACAGTGAAAGATAAAACAACAAGTCACCTAAACAGTTTGTTTTTTCTTTAGTTATTCTGACTAATCAGGTCTGGACTTTTATTTAGTATCTCCTGCACAATAGACTACCTGGACTTTTTTTAACCCTACTTTATTTTGTATGCTATTTTATCATTTAATATATATTTTTTTATATTTATCTTTTGTATTCTGTGTTGTACTTGTATGTCACCCCAATATTATCAAGACACATTCCCAATACATATTACTGTACTTAAAGTGAATAAAGTGAATTCTGATTCAGATACTGATCCTTTCAAATAAAAATATTTCATGGTGTTTGGTTTATGGAGAATATGTGTTTGTTCATACAGTATGTGAATCATTAAGGTAGACAATAATAATAGAACACTCATATAAACAAAAGTGACTATTTGACGCAGAAGTTAAATGTAAAATTGTTTCCAGCATTTAGGTGCCAAGGGAATAATACTTCTTAAGGCATAAGGAAACCAGAATATAGGAGAACGTATGGAAGGAGCAATGGATACGTGCAGCGTGAGAGAATTCATTGCAATGTCGTAGTAGGAAATGTCGTAAAACAGTACTCAAAAGGGTAGACAGTGTAATTTAAAGAAAAAAAGCTGAGATCAAGTTGCCTGTTTATACCACATGGATTACATGTGTTCAGTCTGTAAATCCGGAAAGCTCTTTGCACAGCTGTCTCACATTATAGTTACCATCATGTGGGTGATATTTAACAATTTCTAATGTAAATTTGAGATCAGCAAGACCATGCTTATATTGTACAAAGTGTCTTGACACATCTTTACAATTGTTTAGTTAGGAGGGAACGTTAGGAGATAATCCTATATAGACATAGTGAATTTCCCCTTGGGGATTAATAAAGTATCTATCTATCTATCCTATCTATCTATCTATATGCATTAAACTCTTTATATTGCGACTTGATCCATGTGAAAGTTTCGACTTCTTCATCCATCTTCTACTTACACTATATAGGTAATGTTCTAGATATGGCATATATTACAATTTCTCTACAGAACAGGGTAGGCAGGGTGTCCCCCATTTGAGGTCCGTAAGATGTATGTAGAAAATGATTTTACCGAGCAGGTTGGAAGCTAGTATTCCTAGTCCAACAGAATGGAGATGTTCCAGTATGGAGTAGACAGTACTGGTGAGTTCTAGCACACTTCAGGCATTGCTTGTGCGGATAATTGTATTATTCCTTAGCAAACTACCTCAAACGAAACAATATAAACATGAGAAATGTCTCAATTTTAAAGAAGAAGCCATAGTGGTATCGGTGATATTGAAAGAAATTTATAAACAGTTAGAGATCAAATATTTTATATTATAATGTTAAGAACAATAAAATAAAGGAGGGTCCTTCATTACAGAGATTAAATTTAATTTGTGTCAATCCTTATGTGTACAAGTTTAATTTGATTTGTGATTTATAAACAGCCCTTGACTGGGAAGGATTTAGGAACATGTATTTGAGAATTTTATTAATTATTCAGAGAAACATTTACAGAAATTATTATACTCATTCTACTCATAATAATCTAAATGAGCCTGTAGCATTTTAAATAAAGTTCCTTCATAGACTGGAACTTGAGACAATAGACATGTTTTGTCAGAGATAAGTTATAAGAACGTCTCTTTGAATGAGATAAGTAATATTAGTTGCCACCTTGCTGAACATTTCATTAATTTATTTATAGTCAAGCCCACCTCAGTCCATTTGAGGATCACTGGAGACGGAGGTGGATTCTGGGAGCAATGAACACAAGCCAGGAGTCAGTTTAGTTTCATTATTTTATCTAGCACGCATGTCTTTAAAATGTGGGATGGTTAATAACAGATCAATCCCCACCCTGATCTGTTATTAACTTAATTTTTCTTTTTGTACAAACTTGATTGCTTTGTATGGATTGTAATAAAATTAATAAAAAAATAAATAAATAAAAAATAAAATGTGGGATGAACCTTTGGTTACCACCTTATGGAACAAGTGTTGTAGTTTTGTAAGTTTAGACTGAAGATAATATTACTCATATGTTTATTTTTTATCTGAAATAGCATAAAAAAGTTCCAAGAATGCTAGTCAGGAAAGAGCATAATGAAAAAGGTGTAAATAAACTTAAAACTTCAGTCTTTACTGGTAATACAGTCATTAATGCTGCTGCGTAGGCAAGAATCCCAGCCCCGCCCTGTCCGTGTGGAATTGTTTTCCTGTGTCTGTGTGTGCATCTTCTTTGGGTATTCTGTGTTTTGTCCATATCCTAAAGATGTGTCTAATAGTTTATTAGGTAAGTCTAAACTGGCCTGTTATAAGTGAGTGTGTATGCTCTGAACTGGACTGACGGCCCATACTGGGTACTCTAGATCCAAACAACCATAAACTGGATAAACAAGTTAGAAAATGGGTAGATGAATGTAAAATGAACCAAAACAAAGTACTGGGAAAATAGGAAAGCAAATATTATCCTAGACTTGATATGATAGATGAAGAAAACCTGTTTCAATAGGCAAGAGCATAGAATACATTAACACAAGATGTGTTTGCTTAGTCTGCGGTAACTACTGTATATTGAAAAGCACAACAGCCATTCTTTGTTTTTCAGACTAAACGTGCTGAATGGAAGATCATTGTGCATGATATAAAACAGGCACATTAATTTGGAAAAAACAATTTACTGTAGACGAGAACTAACAAAAAATTAAAAGAGGATTCTTTTTTATAGATCATTATGCTGCTCTGACACATTATATTGGCTGAATTCCCAATTGCTTATCTTCACAGTCTGTCTGGCTAAACAAGAGCTATTCTTTGAGGTCAGTAAGCAATTCATTGCTCAGTTTCTCAACAACCATGCAGAATGCAGAGACACGTCTTTTCCTGCACAGGTCCTATTATCGTAAATCAAAAAGCATAGTTATTTTATTTCATTATTTTTTTTCACTGCCAGTTATATCCCACATTCTCTGATGACAATTTCTTCCATTCTTTCTTTTTGCTTTTTATTCCTATGCCCTCAAGGTTGTGGTTCATTGGTCCCTCAAGAGATCTCTTTATTAGGTACAAGGGACTATTCTTTGCATATCTCACTGTCTATATTCTATACTTCCTGAAAATGGGCTAATAAAATTCTGTTTTTAAGCAAAAAAAAAAATACAATTGTTACCAATTAGCAGAGTGCAATGCTCAATTTTCTTGTAAACATTTACTAGAAGGCCTTATTTTTGTGAAATGTTCTACATGACACTCTAATCCAGTTCATCTGGGTATAAAAGAATGGTAAACTTTTGTAGGGATGAGCATATGAAGGAACTTTGCTAAGATCAAGCAGTGGTATTTTAAATCAAGTTGGTGTCTGAAAACCAGGACATTATTGACAATGTCATGCCACCAGCATTTAGAATATTCAAATGAATAGTAGGCAAATTAAATGTTGCTGCTAAAAGTGGAATTGTTTTTTTTTTTACCACAGATACTTCTATTTAAATCCAACACAAAATAGGAAATTTCTGTAGCCTTATAGAATGTCAAGAATATTAGTCATTGTCCCTAATTTATCCATTTATCCTTCCATGTTTACAGCTATTCTTCCTCAGTTTCTGAAGTTGTGGTTACTCTTCCAGTATTCCTGATTCTCTTCTAGAGTTGCATGACATGTCTGTCTATCTATGTGACCACACCACCCTCCTTAGATTCTATAACGCTTAAATTATCCTATACCCCTATAGTTTATGTTTGCCTTTTTGAACCTTCCCTGGCTTGAAAAGTGTAACACGAATATTCCATGGGTTTGTGAAATGTTAAGCTCAGTGTATCTGTGTGAAGTTTTGTTGTCAGTCACCAATCTTCCCTACAGTACAGTCTGCAACCAGACCGTGTGTGTTAATACTGTGGTATGGCTTGCCTTTCACATATGCATGCTCATTCACACTTGGGGCAATGATATACAGTATATGAGAATGCAGTCGGTCACACCAACAACTCCAAGAAAAGCAGCAGCTTGCTTTAACATTACCTCACGTAGAGTGGTGGAGAAATGTATAAATCTGCATATTACCTCACATGTTGTAAGGACGTTCAAAGTTGCAGAATTCAAGAAATGGTTGGGTGTGACATACCCAAATCATCACTATTGCTGCATTTTCACCAGAACATGTCTTCTTCACATAGATGGAGTAATCACGTGGCATACAAAATTTGTTACAAATATTTTTCCAGCTTTTCTGCCAATTTGATATCTTTTTAATAAATTCATTGTTGTCTAGTATTTGCAAAACATCACACCTTTCCCAGAATGTGTGTTGCGTATGCAGACCCTTTGCCTAACTGGCAGCTTCTAGTGAGTTAAGACAGCTCATGAGCTCTCAGAAATCCTGATAGCTTCCTAAATTAAGAAAAATGACAAAATGCTACTACTCCTTTTCCTTAAAGTAGGACTAATTTGTGTCTCTCTCAGATTTTTGAGTTTTCCTACTCTAAGATGCCTGATAAATATGGCACTTGTCTCTAAAATACAAAAAATAGTCCAGATAACAGTAACTTGGCCGACTTCAGAACTGTGCAGTAAGTATGATCTATGAGGAAAGATTTACAGAGTCCAAGTTACTTGCAAAAAGAAAATTAGGAAAATGCTTATTTTCATTTATAGGTATCTACTATTAAGTATAACTTTGTTACTGAAATTTGCACATACTATATGTCTGTCCCAAAATGGCTTCAGTCAGGTACCGATATAAGCATAAATAAATGACAAAACAAATTCATATTCCAGCTGGAGAGTGAATACGATCAGAAGAGTTATTGTTTATGTATTTATTCAAGCCCTACAAATTAACACTTTGTCGAGAACCCTTTTGCTGCAATAACAAACTTAATTCTTTTGGGGTAAGTATGTACCAGTTTTATACCTTGTTCAGGAGTGATTCTTCCCCATTCTTATTGGCAGAATTTATAGAGATCCTCCAGGTTAGTGGGATGGTGCCTCTGGACGGCAGTTTTCAAATAGTGCCACAGATTTTTCAATAGGGTTAAGATCAGAGTTTTGACTTGGCCATTCCAAAACATTCACCTTTTTGTTTTTGAGCCATTCCAGTTGTGCTTTGGCTTTGGCTTAGGCTCATTGTCATATTGAAAAATGAATCTTCTCCTGGGCTGTAGGTGCACAGCAGACTTGAACAAGTTCTCCTGCAATATTGTGCGGTATTTGTGTCCATCTATTGTCCTTTCAACTCTGACAAGATTCCCAGTCCCACACCATGAAAAGCATTCCCATAGCATGATGCTCCCCCACCATATTTCACTCTAGGCATTGCATTTCTTTGAGGCATAGACAGTGTTAGTGTTATGCCAGAAAGTTCTGTTTTGGTCTCATCTGACCATAAAACCTTGTCCCACAACTTAACTGGGTCTTTCTCATGCTTTATAGCAAATGCCATACATACTTTTATGTGGACGTTCTTATGGATTTGCTTCTTTCTTGCTATCCTCCCATACAGGCCTTTTTTATGGAGCACTCTTGAAATTGTGGACCCATGCACCATCAGTCCAGTTTCACTCAAAGAGCATAGCAGCGTCCTGAGAGTGATGGTTGGGTTTTTGGTAGCTTCTCTCACCAGTCAACATCTTGCTGTGATGTTTAGTTTTGCGGGAGTCTGGGAGCTGTGATGAACCTTCCACTTTCTGATGATGGATCCAACAGTGCTCAACAGAACATTCAAACTCTTCAATATTTTTTGTAGCCATTACCTGCTTTGTGCATTTCAATGACTTTGTTTCTCCCATCAGCAGAATTCTCTTTTGTCTTTATTTTTGCAGTGATTATCCAATAAAGACTATGACCCTTACAAAGAGTGCTTTTTATATACAGAAAAGTATAAAGAACTCACAAGTAATACTTAATTATGTTTAATTATTGTCAAATGACTGTCACATTTGTGTCATTTGTGATTAATTTGTCATTTGTGCAAACTTCAATCTTCCAAAGCACAGATGTTTAAATGCTTATGCAAACACCAACATTTGGGTTTTTCTTCTTCAGTTAAATATCTACAGAAAATTGTTTATTTTGACTTTGGAAATGTTACAGCATAAATGTTCACATTAAAAATACTGAATGGATAATTAGGCGTATAAATATTTTATCATGCAGAAAATTATGATGACGTTCAAAGGGATTGAATACTTTTGCATACTACTGTAAATATGTGTCACGCGTGCAGAGAACATGGTGCACGTTTAAAAATAAACATAACCTGTTTAAAAATAAACATAGCCTACATATATAATACTGTACATACTGTATATACAGACTCTCTGTAGCATTGGATTATACATTGGCACGCAACATCAATGGACAAATGGTAACCATGAACGGTATGTTGTAGCAGGTGCTGTCTGTACTCATTGTTGTTCAGTGTTATGAGGATAATGTTGGAGTCGATGCAAGCTTGAAAGAATTGGCACCTATATTTAATGAAAAAATGAACTGCAAAATATGCATTTGAGATAAATGGTGTGTCACCCTTCATCAAAAAGACTGCTGTTAAGACAGCTGATTACAAAGAGTCAGGGGAAATGGAGATTTCAGTACTCAAAACACCTGAATCAACTAACCTGCTTACTTGCTATTGTTACAGTATGTTATAGAGTGATGCACTAGTTAAAGTGACAGAAAGATATTGTAGCAGACAGAGGCAATTCTCAAACGTGTAGATCCCAGTAGATGCAGTGGTCTATGTGTGTGTGTGTCTGTCTTTCTATTTGTCTGTCTCCTTTGTTGCTGTACTCATTATAACATGCAAATTAATTATTAAGCTTCAGTAATCTTGTGCTACTAAGCTCCTGATTGGATAACAGCAATTTTAGGTTTTTGTTTTCGCTCAGCGGCCACATCTTTTCTTCAGTATCTTTCTCTCTCTCCCTGAAACCCCAACAGTGGTTTAAAATGCTCGGACTGCAGAAATTGAGGTCGAGTATTTTAGGAAGAAGCCCTGTGGTTGTAGCATTTCCAGTGCAGGACTGTGCCACGATTCACAACACACTTTTTAATGGGTTGTTCCAAGATGTGTATTCTTATTTGAGAATCATGTCTGCCACTGTAAGACTAGGCAAACTGTAATAGAACTGAGGGGAAATGAGCATATTCCAAAATGAACACTCAATTAAAGTGAACTATTCCATTAGCCATTTGAGCACAAGGACCGCTTCACGAGGTCAGCTGAATAGTATAGTTCCTTTTCACTTGCTACACAGAGGGCAAAAACCAAATTTGAACTTCAAATGTGCAGTTTTGAAGAAGTGTACAAAGAAACAGCATTTTTTAATATGTCATATCTTTTAAAACTGAAAGTTAATTGCTTCTACAAGGAGGCAAATTCTTTAAACGTTCATGTAAAGTGAAGGAGATGTATTCAATAAGACCCCTGCTAATGGATTAACCATTTGGATAACTTACTGTAGAATGTACCTAGTGTAGTACGAGGGTGAAAAATCATTTTGCTGTTGCTGTTACGCCAATTATTTTAAATATTATGCCAATTAGAGTCCAGGGTCACTTAATATCAGCTTAAATAAAGAGTACATATGTTTGCTTATTTGTACCCAGATGATATTAATAATTTGTTCAAATGAATGCTCCAGAAATCTAATCATTGTGCGTATTGAAGAACAGTTCCAGTATCCAGTGAGCTTACTCGCCATGCAAATCAATAGTAAAAGTGCTGCGGCTGATGCCAATTGGCATGGTGTTATAAATCTTTAATTATTTCATCAGGGTGTGTGTCACACTTCCATCCGTCTTTGATATTTTCTAAATTGCTGTACTAAAATGCCTGTGTTGTTGTAGCTTTGAAATTCTATTAGGAAAACATGATTGATTATGTTTTTCTTTGTTTTTATTATTGAAAGAAACAAATCCACTGGAGTGAATTACTGCTTATCTCAACAAGTTGCACTTGACCACAATTGCATTTTTACGCTGGCAAAATCTTTTTTTTTTTGCTGTTGTTTTCCAGATGTGAATTGCTGTTTCTCTTCGAAAGACAACTAGAAAATATTTGATAATAAAGTCACACTTATACTCATTCACATTGTCTCAACTATGCCTGGTAAAGAGACAAATCCAAAAACTGTTGGTACTTTCATTGTCATTCAGGTAAAAATAGATCTATAAACTCAATTACAATGGCATCCCAATGTTAATCACAGAACTTGGAAAACAAAGTACACAGCCAGGATCAATTTGGCGTCAAATGCAGCTCATCCATTGCACATGACATGGCTGAATCAACAGTGTATGCAAATGCATGAATCTAACTGGTTGCTAAAAAGTAACTCACTACATTCTTCCACTTTAGGATATTAACACTAGCGCGTCTTTATGTGAAAACAGCTGTGTCAGATGGGCTTGTATACATTGATTCTGAACGCGACTGAGAGAATGAAAAGTGAATAAAAAAAAAAAAAAGCTAACCTTTACAAGGATCATAAATTGCACTGGCTGTTACAGACCGAAATCAAATGTATGCTTTTATTCTAAAATAGTAAGACTAAGAGCAGTTTACTTCTCAAAACAGAGTGTTGCAGGATCGAACTCGCGACCTTTTGATTTCCAAACGGGAACTGATTCTATTGAACCACGGAGGCAATTACAATAAACAGCAGTCAATGTCGCATGTTAAGGCGGCTTTTTGTTTCTACAATTATATTTTTGAATAAAAGCGCAATTGTTGTGTTATATTTGTACCTTTTTCTTTGATATTTGGACTTCAGGCTTCATACATTATATAGTTTATGCCTACATTTTGTCATCTACTACTAGAATATAAAAAACGTTTCTGTTTTAACAATGTGTTTACACAGATTACTGTAGAAATGGAACAGACATGAAATGCAAATCCAAATAACGATCTATTATTTCGACTCTAAAACTCCACTTCACTCCCAGATACTCAATCAAGGCATGAGCTGAGAGAAGTTCGTGCACGTTCTAAATTGTTGGGGGAATGGAATAGCCGGCTGCTCCTAGCTTCTCTTTATCAGCACATTTAGAGGACAAAGGGCGCTGGCGGAGAGGTGTGAAGGGATTTAAGAAGCGATTTAAGGTGGGACGGAATTACGAGTTTTTTCGTAGGCTCTGGTAATTCTAGTGTTAACCAGCCTGTCAGTTGATTCAAAACAAAACTTTACTAACAAGCATTATATACACAGGTAGATTTGAAATAAAACCCTTGTTAGCTTGAACAGCGCAGTACAATAAAAACTCAAACTAAATATATGCTTTGCTCTTTAATTCCAATTTTTTAGTGACCTATCTAGCAGTTAATTTTTGGAGAAGACCTGAATTTACAAAATTCTCTACAGATCCAGGATCAGTCAATTTTTGATGCCTCAAATATGTAGAACACTGAAAAAAATGTATTACCAGACAAAATATTTGAGTATCCTGTTCCACACATCCTATCAAGCATTGCATTATCCTATTTTTGCAATACCATTTGGCTTTTATTTTAAAATATATGTTACTTTCCCAGGGAAAATGTATCTATAATTTGGCATTGTTTAATTGACTAGTAAATGAAGAGTTGGAGTTTGTTTTGTACAAATAATTCTAAAGGCCTCTGAGATTCCTCTCATAAAAATCCTTCATTTTCCTGTAAATGCAAACCTAATTCATTCCCAGATCAGTCATGTTCTAAGGTCGACATCTTCCTTAAAATGAAAATGTTAGGGGAAAATTATGTGCTGAATTGTATTCTGCAAGTTCAAATAACTCTAAATCATAACACTGTATCTGATCTTCAGCATAACAGAATGTTAATTGCATCTCCATGAGCACACCTGTTTTATGGAAGGCACCTGCTTTCAATATAATTTTTAACATTTAATTTATTCAATTGCTTCATTAAATTTTTCTGTTACAGTACCTACATCATGGGGTGTACTGCTTTTAGGTACTGCAAAGTGATTTATACATTTTACACAGCTGTTAATTAATGCCTTTACATTCATCAAAATACAGTGTTCCATATGCCAATACTTTAAAATATGAAAAATTCTTGATTCTTAGTGTATACAGAAACTATTAAGAAAACTAATAGGATGTGAGGTTATATTGCAATAATTTTGAAATTCCGAGTCACTGTGGTAGTGGTTGACAAGATTAATGTTAAAAAAAATTTCTGACGGGATAAGTATGTGCAAATACCTTTGTTGATTTCCTATCAGGTTGCACCAGTACAAGATGTGCACAAAGGGGTGGCTGTAGTTTAAGTCTTGCTCCTTTCCCCTTATTGACCCAAGTGCTCTTTTCTGCATTTAGGACCTCATTGATCACATCCAAGGACAATTGCGCACCTCCTTTTTGTGTTGTAAGGAACAGAGAAAAAAACATTGATAAGCCATATGCTTTGTTAAAGCTAGGTAGGCTACTGTTTTCTATCCTATATGGAAACAAAATCTATTATTTCCACCAAAATATATATGACGACTTGATGTGGATGGTGGTTGCAATGTCTTTGCACAAGCTGCATGTTTTCACTAGCTTTCTTATTTTCCTTCTGCCTATCTTTATTTATGCCTATCACATAAAAGACATTGCAGTAGAATTTTCCACAAGTGTCGGTAAAAGCATTTCCGTACACCCACAGTCATAACTGTTAAGGAAAAATATATTAGGTGTAGGTTAAAAATTTATCAGGCCACAAAGGTAATAAAGTTGGAGAAACTACCAAACCACAATGGTGGAGAGAGACCTTTGTTATTTATTGTTCCTGTTTAAAATGCATGCAGTCAAGTTCTCCTGAGATTGTGAGAGGCCCTCATTTGATGTCTGCATGACTATACGCTACTTTTACTTTGAGAGATGAAAAATGATGGTGTCCAGGAGCAGGAAAATATGAAAAGCAACTGCCTGTCATTTGACAGAAGCCAGGGCAAAAAGACTAATAATATGTGTTAAATATTCTGCTTGTGGTACATTGGATAATGCTTTAACTGATATTAAGTTTTTTAACTGTAAAACCATTTTAAAGCAGAAATCATAAGAGAGTAGAAATCAAAGGAACATTGTTTTTCTTTTGTTTTTGTTACTGGGTGATCAGGGTGCATTTAATATATATCAAATCATTTTTGTTGTACTTCAGGGTTCTAGATCATATTGTAATAATTTTTTGCTGAAAGCCTAATGTGTAAAAAATAACAATCATATAGTACTAGATGATCAGGTTGTGTGGCTTTTGACCCACAATAGCCAAAAATAATTTCATATGCTATGATGTCAACTCTTGTGATTGTGGTTCTTGTAACTAAATAGGAATTCCCATATTTGTTTTTTCACCATTGTTAAGATATATTAGAAAATAAAGTATATGCACAGTTGACAATCTGTTGTGTGTTTTCTGGTAATCTGATATAATCAATCATAGACATGTTTTTTGCCATGTTTGTAAATACTATAATGGCCATGAAGTTAAAAACATAGAAATAAATCCTGCATCCAGGATTAAAAAGTAAGAAATTCTATCCCATTTAATGGCCTTTCTTCCCTTTTGAACCACTGTCCACCAAAAGGTCTTTGCTACAAAACAAATTAATGCAGCTGCACCTAAAGCCCATGTCAAATTAGATTACTTTTCCAATGATTTCCCTTCATAGCCTACTTTTAAATAATTGTAGCCAGTTGGAGGGCAGTCGGTAGTGTGCTCCTGTGAAGACAATCGCTTAATGTGACATACCTAATGACAGAGACCAACTAGTCTGCAACTGGCTAAGATAAAGTCAAACAGGTTTGACTTTTTTCTTTAGTCACTTAGTCATTTAGGCTGTGTGAACAGAAAAGCTGACAACCAATGATTGGTAATGTAGAAGTGCAATGCATAAAATTCAATGGTGAGATATAAGTAGTGTGTGTGTTTTGAACCTCACAAACAGAAGAGAGACTTATCTTTCTGATGTAATATGCTTTACATACTAAAACAAAATGGAAAAACATAAAAAATCAAAAAAGCTTGATCTATACCTAATCTATCATCTCAATCTTTATAATTATAACTATCAACGTAATAATAAGCTGCATGGCAACAACTCTTGGGGGAATAGGAAATTAAGACCTAAACTATTTCACTTCCAGTTAAGACTAATATGACACCAAAAACTCAGAATCAGTGTCTCCATGATGGGACAGTTAACTTCGTAAGCTGGAATGTTAAAGGCCTGAATCACGAATTAAAGAGAAAGAAAGTACTTTCTCACCTAACAGGTCTAAATGCTAAAATAGTATTTTTACAGGAAACCCACTTACTAAGTAAGGATCAGTTCCGCTGCAAAAGACTGGACTGGCCAAATGTTCCATTCTAGTTTTACAAAGAAAACTAGAGGGGTGGGAATTCTCATACATAGAACAGTACCATTTGTAGCATCAGATGTAGTATTGGATCCTGAAGGGAGATATGTGATGGTCATGGGAGACTTATCTAACTGTAAAATGATTTTGATAAATGTTTATGCACCTAATGTTGATGATAAGGAATTTATACAAAATTTATTAGCATCCATTCCCAATCTGAACACTCATAAACTTATAATGGCTGGGGACTTTAATTGTGTTCTAAATCCACTTTTAGATAAGACTTCCTCCACAGGGGGAACGGCAACTAACACCGCAAAGATAATTACAAAGTTTATAACTGATCACAACTTATCAGATCCCTGGAGGTTTTTAAACCCAAATTCAAGAACATATTCTTTCTACTCACCAGTACATCATTGCTACTCAAGGATTGATTACTTCTTTATAGATAATAACTTCTTGTCTAAGATTAAATCTTGTAAATACGATGCTATTGTTATTTCAGACCATGCTCCGATGATCTTGGAGCTGAAATTACTAAGCCCCATACACTCACCCGCAGATGGCATCTCAATCCGCTTCTATTAGCTGACGAGAATTGTACTGAATTTATATCCAAACAAATTGAATTCTTTCTAGAGACAAATACATCCCCTGAGATCTCTGCAGGAATACTCTGGGAAACTCTTAAGGCCTTCTTAAGAGGACAGATTATCTCATATCTTTCCCACAGAAATAAATCCGAGCGAAGAAAGTAGCAGAGATAAAAAGCGAAATTACTAAAATAGATGAAGAACATGCCAGACTACCAAGCGAGACTCTACATAAGAGGAGGCAGGCTCTACATTCAGAATTAAACCTCTTGACAACTAAAGAAACCGAACAACTAATTTACAAATCCAGACATCATTATTATGAACATGGAGAGAAAGCTAATAAGCTTTTAGCGCAACAAATTCACAAGCAAGATATGCAACGCAATCTCGTAATTACTAACACGAACGGAGATAAAATCATCGAACACAAAAATATAATGTACACTTTTAGAGACTACTATAAATCCCTATATACTACTGAGTTTAAAGAAGACAATATACAATCTAATGCATTTCTGGATAAATTACAGATACCACAAATTGACGCTTTTAGTGTGGAGGAACTTGATAAACCTCTGTCATTATCAGAATTACTGGATGCTATAAAGTCACTCCAAGGTGGAAAAGCAGCAGGCCCTGATGGCTACCCTGCAGAGTTTTACAAGAAATTCTCCGCTCAGCTAGCTCCCTCCTATTAGCAACATTTACAGAAGCCAGAGATAACCAATCTCTTCCACAAACCTTTCGCCAAGCACTAATCACTGTCTTCCAAAACAAAATAAGGACTTATTACAATGTGCATCATACAGACCAATTTCACTTCTGAATAACGACGTTAAAATACTCTCTAAAATCATAGCTAGAAGGATGGAGAAAGTGCTCCCTCAGTAATATCACAAGACCAAACTGGATTTATTAGGGGCCGACACTTATCTTCAAATCTTCGACGCCTGTTTAATGTAATATACTCACCAACTAAATCAAACACCCCAGAAATATTATTATCATTGGATGCAGAAAAAGCATTCGACATGATTGAATGGAAATACCTTTTACTATTTTGGAGAAGTTTGGGTTTGGCCCAACATTTGTGCATGGATTAAATTACTGTATACTAACCCAGAAGCTTCAGTTTGCATCAATAACATTTGCTCAGACTACTTTAAACTAGAACGTGGCACAAGACAAGGATGCCCTTTGTCACCACTGCTGTTTGCAATTGCCATTGAACCACTGGCAATACATTGTCGAAATACTGATCAGATAAAGGGGATTAGCAGAGAAGGACTGGAACAGAAAATCTCATTATATGCAGATGACATGGTACTGTATATATCGGACCCAGAAAATTCTGTGCCTGCAGTCTTAGCAGCACTCACAGAATTTCAAAAGCTCTCTGGTCTCAGAATTAATCTGAATAAAAGTGTACTCTTTCCGTGAATTCGCAAGCATATAATATTAGATTAGACACCCTTCCTTTTATCATTGCAGAACAGTTTAAATACCTCGGGGTAAACATCACAAGTAAACATAAAGCTCTTTATCAACAAAATTTCGTCGTCTGCATGGAAAAAATTAAACAAGACTTGCATAGATGGTCAACCCTTCATCTCACACTAGCTGGAAGAATTAACACTGTTAAGATGAATATTCTTCCTAAGCTCCTTTTTATTTCAAAACATACCAATATACATTAATAAATCGTTCTTTAAGCAATTAGATTCAACAATAACCTCATTTATTTGGAATTCTAAACATCCACGCATCAAAAGAGCGACCTACAAAGACAAAAGGCAGAAGGCGGCATGGCTCTACCTAACTTCCAGTTTTATTACTGGGGCAAATATACAGTCGATAAGAACCTGGACACAAATAGAAGAACATACACAGGCATGGACCGCAATAGAAGTAAAATCCTGCAGTACTTCTTTGTATTCCTTGCTTTGTGCTCCAATAAACACACGTTATCGGCAATACACTAATAACCCAATTGTGCTCCACTCACTTAGAATCTGGAACCAATGTAGAAAGCATTTTAAGACGGAGAAGCTTCTTTCTGTGGCACCCTGCAAAAGAACCACCTCTTTCAACCCTCACAAACATATGCAGTTTTAATATCTGGAAAAATTTGGAATTAACTTGCTTAGAGATCTTTATATAGACAACGCGTCTTTGCATCCTATGAACAATTACATTCCAAATTTAACATTCCAGCTACAAATTTCTTTCACTATCTTCAAATCAGGAACTTTGTTAAACAGAACCTTCCAGATTTTCCTCATCTTGCACCCTCATCCACGCTGGAAAAATTATTGCTCAATTTCAAGGAGTTAGACTCCATCTCTACAATATATAAAATCCTTTTACAATCCCTTCCTTTCAAAGATCCAAGAGGACACTGGGAAAATGATCTCTCAATTAATATATCAGAAAAGGAGTGGAAAGTAGCAATGCAGAGAATTCACTCAAGCTCCATATGCAAAGCATACAATTATACAACTCAAAATTATATATCGAGCACATCTGTCTCGACTAAAACTCTCAAAATGTTTCCAGGGCATGATCCAACCTGTGAACGCTGCAAACCAAGCCCAGCCTCACTAGGTCACATGTTCTGGGCCTGCTCCAAATTAACATTATTCTGGACAAAAATTTTTAATTACCTCTCAGACAGTCTTGGACTCACAATCCCTCCTAACCCATTAACAGCTGTGTTTGGGGTTCTTCCAGAGGGTCTTAAAGTGGAGAAAGACAAACAAATTGTGATTGCATTCACTACACTGTTGGCACGCAGACTTATTCTGATAAACTGGAAGAACCCAAACTCTCCTCTTTTAAGTCAGTGGGAAACTGATGTGTTATATTATTTAAAATTGGAAAAATCAAATACTCAGTTAGAGGATCTGTGCAGACTTTTTTCAAAACATGGCAGGATCTAATCAGTAATATTTTGAAATAAGTTTATAAAGCACAGAGAATTTGTTGATTTAGGTATTTTTTAAAAGCCTTAAATTTTACACCGTTTGGCTTGCTCTCTCTCTCAAGGGTGGGGATCGATCTGTTCTTAGCATAATTCTTTTTTTTTTTTTTTTGTAAAAATGTGATTGCTATGTATTGATTGTAATAAAATTAATAAAAAAAAAAAAATCAAAAAAGGATTAGGTCGCAACTGTCAACCAATGGTACAGCACCAGTTCCATCAGGCAGCTTACAAATAGAAGAGAGGTTCATATGTCTAATGTCTTGGGATTTAAATACCAAAGTCAAAATGGAAAAATAAAAAAAGGGCACAGTTTGCTGCTGAACTTGCTACAGTTGCTAACCCTTCGCACAACACAACTCAAGCAGCATGCTATTGGGTGCCTGAAGAAGGAATAAGCATGCCAGTTGGTAAAGTAGATATGCCCAGCGATTATCAGTTGTGTAATTTGACATAAAGCAGCAACACGATCAGTGACTGCTGTCAGCAAGTCTGACATGCTCCATAATATATATATATATATATATATATATATATATAATTTGTTAGAGCTTTTGCACAGTAATGCTCACTGCCTACTTTGGATGTTTTAGCGGTCCTTGTGCTATTCAAATTTAATCATCATCTGGATACTGTCTTGTGCACTGAATGATTACACAACGGCTGACTTGATAACCAGACTTCCTTGTAATTCTTCTGCACTGATAAACCAGGCAATCTATTTATTTATTTATTTATTATTGTGCTACACATCTCATTCAGTTTTCTTTTTTTTTAAATATTAATAATCATCATCATAACCATTAAGCAGTACATTTAAAAATATTATGAATTAATCACAACAAATGCAATTATAAAATATAATGAAAATTGTCATGTGATTAAGACAGTGACAAGGTTGGCTCCGTTGCTATGTTCGATTTCTGTGGGGAACCCTGTAGTTACAATGTTATCAAGAGAACAAGATACCCTTTTCTGAGGCAACACATTTGAGCAGGTAAGTATGAGCCTGCTGTAGTGAAGTTATATCAATGTCCCACAGTTACTGTATCAGCAGCACTAACTTGTATGATCCTTAATAAAACTACAGAAAGTTTCACTGTAATTAATTCTTTAGATATGTAAATCAGGCTAGTGAATATCTTTGTATTTATGCAGAATCCCCTGTTTTCCCTCAAATAAGTTAATAGAAATACACTTTAGTTGTCAAGTAATAACAAAGGTGCTTTCAAGTTCACATATGCTGAACACCATCAATCACAAAAGCTACCCCATGCCTCTTAGTTCTTGTCTCTTAACCTGAAATGTACTTCTCTTTTTATTTGGCATTTTTACAGACTGACTCTCATCTCAAGAGTTCATAATTTCCAAGAAAGCAATATGCATCCCAGAGTCTAATTACACCGTAGAAGAAAGAACAAAAAATAATATCACACCCACTACAAAAACAATAGGGGAGCTGTGCTTTGTGCTTTTCTAATTATTTTTTAAATTCTTTATTATTATATAATTATTATGGGTCCAACCAGCTAAAACAAGGTAGAGGTGGGCACATAGCAGGGAGATATTGGTATGGTGCCTAATCCTAGCAAATATGCATGCAGTAGCCATTTGTGGGCAGACTGTGGGCAGTGTGGGCTTAGAAACACCCTCTGGCCTGATGTGGGGGCTGCTACAAAGGGATCCCTAACAAAGTTCCCCTAATGGCCCAAAATGGGTTAATCACTGGCAGGACAAGTTCAGTAAATTCCTCTGTGGCCAGGTGATGGTGTGGTAGCATTCGGCAAATGTCATAAGGACCCCAGTTGTTCCCTGCTTTTTAATGTTGTCGCAGATTAGTACTGTCCCTGATTTTAGATTTTGATTGTGGAAATATAAATAAAAATTTAAAGGTCAAAGAGTATTGTTTTTATATTGGCTAAAATGGCAAATTTTCTGTTATTGGTAACATTTTCTTGTTCAAAGAAAAAAGAGCTAAACTGGTACTAGTAAATGGAAAGGTGTTTTGTAGGAATAAATAGTTTAAAGCTACATTAGCTTGTATGCTCTCCTGGTGTTTGTGTGGGTTTCCTTCCACAGTTCAAAGACATGCAGGTTTGCTGGGCTGGTGATGCCAAATTAGCCCATAATGTGTGTGTATGGGTGCGTTCACCCTATGATGAGGTAGCGACCTGTCCAGGGATTGTTCTTACCTGTATCCGTTTCTTGCTGGAATAGGCTCACAACCTCACTGTAGATAAGTGGGTATTGAAAATGGATGTATGGACTAGTAAGCTATGGATTTTTTCTGGTTCCCGACCATATTTGTGCTCCCTGGTTGTTGGACCAATGTTGCCCCGATGTGCAAATTCCAATTGAGCCATTGTTGGCTTCCTACCTAGGATCTGCATTGACCCAAAGTCATTATGTTTGCTAGGAGATTTTCTTCCCTTGCTGTTTCCCATAGCTGAATTTAATGTAATAATTTCTTCTTTCTTCTGTGTTGTGGCAATGCTTACTCAGGAAAAAAAGAGGATGCATATTTAACAAGAACAGAATTAGGTTTTGTCTACATACAGCAAATCATGAGTTATATCAGTCAGGTAAAAATAGGTCTACGAACTCACAATGGCATCACAATGTTTATCACACAGCTGGAAAACAAACAACAACAACAACAACATTTATTTATATAGCACATTTTCATACAAACAGTAGCTCAAAGTGCTTTACATAATAAAGAATAGAACAATAAAAGACACAATAAGAAAACAAAATAAATCAACATTAATTACATCGAATAAGAGTAAGGTTCAATTGCCAGGGGGGACAGAAAAAACAAAAAAAAACTTCAGACGGCTGGAGAAAAAATAAAATCTGTAGGGATTCCAGACCATGAGACCGCCCAGTCCCCTCTGGACAATCTACCTAACATAAATGAAACAGTCCTCTTGGGATTTAGGGTTCTCACGGAAGGGCTTGATGATGATGATGGTCACGTAGAGTTCTGCCTTTTAATCCAGCCATCATTGTTGGAGCATCATGAAGCTTTGAGTAGGTGGAGGTGGCGCAGGCCACCACCACAAAGAAACCGGAAAAAGAAACAGAAAAGAGAGTAGGAGTCAGTACGGATTTTAGAGCCACAACAAAGTACACAGCCAGCAACAATTTGATGTCAAAGGTGGCTCACTCATTTTGTGTTGTAGCAAGGGTTTATGGAAGAAAAAAGATAATGCGTATTTAAGAAGAACAGACTTAGGTTTTGTCTACATAATAGCATACTTGAGTTATATCAGTCAGGTAAAAAAAAAGTCTGTAAACTCTGGCATCACAACTTGGAAAATAAAGTACACAGCCAGCATTGATTTGACGTCAAAGGAGGCTCACCCATTTTTTTCCACAGACATGGCTGAATCAACAATGTATGCAGACACATGAATCTGACTGGTTGCTGAACAGGAACTCACTACATTCTTCCACTTCAGAATATGACACCAGTGAAATAAGCTGTAGCCTCCCAGTTTACAATATATCCTCGAATTTTAATAACCCCTCAATGGATAACTCGTGCTGAACTGTTTACATTATGTTACACGGGTCTCGATTTCCTCTCATTTTATTTCAATTTTTCTTAAAGAATGTTTTTTTAAATATTTTGTTGTTTTATTATTATTTAAAGCAACACTTCATTCACCCATTTTTTAACAATACCATCTTTCTAAAATGTTGACTATGCAGAGTTTATTTCTGACATTTGTTACCTACATGGAACTCCATTGTAACAGTTGCTCCAGGCCATTTCACTGTCATACTCATTCAGCAGTAAATATTCAGATAACTTGTAAAAGAGGTGTTACACTGGGGCTTCCTATATGCTTACTGTCACATAATATTTCACCCTTATATTTGCTGACATCTGTTAAACTCAGATAACTGCCTTGTATGATAGGTATGGGCATAATTATTCTTTTTGACTTCAGCAGACAGTGCTTCTACCAATAAGGTCATTTGCAGTAGTATACAGTACACATAATGTAAAGGAGTGGCACGGAACTTTCTGACCAAATCCTAACCTCAATTTTTAAGTTTTCAGGGAATAAGAGCTCTGCTTGGAGCCAGAACTGTACACTTTGTGTCATGATTCAGCTCTGTACTCTGGCTGGCTTCAAAAATGAAGCTCACAGCGGGGTCAGCTGGCTGAAACGGAGCTCATGAAACTAGCATTCTAAAGTTTCAAAATTTATGCATAGTGTAACTAAAGATCCCTTATGTAGAAAGTAACAGTTGTTTTGATTAAAAAAAAAAGTTAAAGGGCAATGAAAGCTGAAAAATGAAAAATAGCAAATGAACATTGCAATTACTAATTAAAAGAATTCTTTGAAGACAATTGCCTCATTCAGCAATGAACCAAACCCACTTTGGACTAAATAAAACATACATTCTTAGAACTCATGAACACCAAAGCTGCCATGTCATGTCCCTGCTTTGGCAAAAAATAACAAAATTAAATACACATTGTCAGCAGTGCTGTTTTTGATAAGAATCTGCATTGTCAGTGGAATTTTTTAATTTTTTCTCCCTGCTTATTGTTTGAAATATTTTTCATACTGTCAATGAGTTATCTTCAAGGCCACCTAACTAATTTTAGGTTGGATTTGTGCCAGCATGACATCATTTTTTTCTTGGCAAATCCCTTAACTGCCTTATCGTAGATTTATGGAAGCGAAACCAAGCAATGGTAAACTGCAAACAGGAAAGCAGGTATTTTACTAGAAACAAATCCATAAATTTGAAATCCATCCAGTCTTCAAAGATGGACTTGTAGAGACAGCTTCCCTAAGGTCAAAATAGAAAAAGAATACTTTTAAATAAAACTGGAAAACTAAAGTAGTGTTGAGTTGCTAACTTTAAACTTTAGTTTTAAGTACATGTCAAAGTAAAGTGCAAACATTTGGAAATCTGTTTACTGTATATTCTTTGTTCTTAGTTGTCATTGTGTATAAGGTAATTGTATACAGGACTTCATATTGTTTTCTCCTAGAGATCCTTGTAAGTAGTTTTATTTCCTTCATTTAGCTATTCATTTCCTTGTACCTTAATAGAGTTAGAAAATAAATTAAATGTAAAACACTCAGCCAGGTGTGATGGTGTAACTGGTAGTGTGGTTGCCTAGCAGCTTTTAGCTCTTGGTGTACAGATGTTTTTTTATTATGTCGGTTGTCTTGAGACATATTGGATTTCTTAGAGATGCTGTCAGGTTAATTAACTCTTCATTATTATCCCATTGGAAGATAAACTGTCATCCCATCTATGTATTTCTCCAGCATCCAGATTTGTGCAAATAAAAACCTTTTGACCACTAATGTGATCCAAAAGAATCCTTTATTAAACATTTTATAACTATATTTTCAGATTTTTACTCTTATCAAAAGAGGATTTTTTTTTATAAGTTCTTGGGCCCTGAGTACCTTTTCACTTTAACGTTTCTTCCAGATATGTAGCACATTGAGAATTTAATAATAGTCTTCAGTATCAGTAGATGGGTGGATTAGAAATGTCGTTATTTACTAACTCCATTTACTTGAGAATGTGAAGTGAAAGTGAAGTGAAAATGACTAAAACTGCTTAATACATAAAGCATATTTAATTGTAGGTACTTTGTTTAAAACTGGATGATTAAATGTATCTAAACAGCAGTCTTCAAGGATCAGACTAGTGGCAAGTTTTCAGTTCAGATAATTTGAAAATATATTCTTTTGAGTAATTAAGATGCTGTATTGGATTTTGAGGCAAGCAATCCTGACCTGTACGTTAAACTAGAGCTGGTAAGATATTGACGTAGAAGTGAAATGCTGGTAACTTGGGCTCAGAAAAAAATAAACCCATAATGTACAAAATAAAACTGTTCAAAAAAATACATTTTTTGATCTTTTTTAAAAGTATCTCAGAGCTTTTATGACTGACACATCTTCAAGATTTTCAGACAAATGATAGAGCAGCGTATCTCAACCTTTAAATATTTGTGACCCGAGTTTTCATAACAGTTTTAATCGTGCCCTCCCCCAACGTTTTTTTGAAAGGAGCCCACTAATATCAATTTGTTCTTTTTTAATTAATAATATATCATAACTTTATATACACATTTATCTAACTCTATATTTATTTTTTTAGTATCAGAATGTAGTTTAAGTTAATTTGTTTTGGTTTCAATAGATGTATTTTTCATATTTTTGACTCTTGTTTTCTTTTTTTCACAACTTCACGCCCCTCTTTTTGTTACTTTGCACCCTCCTAGTGGGGCCCGCCCCACAGTTTGAGAACCACTGTGATAGAGGGTGATTGCAGTCTTTAATTAAGAGCTGCAGCCCTTCATAGTTCAGTTCACTTCATATAAAAATAATCTCTCTATACAGTAATCCCTCCTCGATCGCAGGGGTTGCGTTCCAGAACCCCCCGCGATAGATGAAAATCCGCGAAGTAGAAACCATATGTTTGTATGGTTATTTGTATATATTTTAAGCCCTTATAAACTCTCCTACACTGTTAACATTATTAGAGCCCTCTAGACATGAAGTAACACCCTTTAGTCAAAAGTTTAAACTGTGCTCCATGACAAGACAGAGATGACAGTTCTTTCTCACAATTAAAAGAATGCAAATATATCTTCTTCTCTTCAGGAGCAGAGAATTTCAGAGAGAGAGAGAGAGAGCGCTAGCAAAGAAAAGCAAACAATCAAAAAATCAATACGTGTGCTTTTAAGTTTGGCGAAGCACCGCAATAAAGCAGCATTTTTTAGAGCAGCGTCAGTATCTTCTAAGCAAACGGCCTCTGTGCAAACAGCCCCTCTGCTCACATCTCCTCCGTCAGGCGCAGAGAACGTCAGAGAGAGAGCGCGAGATTAAAGCAAACAATCAAAAAATCATTAAGTGTGCTTTTGGAAGCACCGCGATAAAGCGGCATTTCTTAGAGGTGCGTCCGTATCCACTAGGCAAACAGCTTCTGTGCAAACAGCACCTCTGCTCACAGCCCCTCCATCAGGCACAGAGAATGTCAGAGAGGGTGAGAGAGAGGCAGAGACAAGCAAACAATCAAGCACCGCGTGGGATGCATACCTTATATCATTGAGGCGTTTTAGTTAATATGTAATACATGCTCTGAATGGGTAGCTTCTAAGCCATCCGCCAATAGCGTCCCTTGTATGAAATCAACTGGGCAAACAAACTGAGGAAGCATGTACCATAAATTAAAAGACCCATTGTCCGCAGAAATCCGTGAACCAGCAAAAAATCTGTGATATATATTTAGATATGCATACATTTAAAATCCGCGATAGAGTGAAGCCGCGAAAGTCGAAGCGCGATATAGCGAGGGATTACTGTATATAAAATCCAACGTCGGTTTGCCTGTCTGTATGCCTGTCCGCTTTTCATGAGAAAACTACTTAACAGGTTTTTTTTCTGTAATTTGCTTGAACATTCCGGTTGATTTTGCGACTTCTCTCATTGCACTAAGAATCATATTTCGCTCGCAGGAGTGATATATTTGCGCTAATCTGAGACAGAGGCTGCAGGCCAAGGGGAGGGGAAGCATGATGTCAAGCCGGGCTGGGCCCTCCTCACTGTCCTTTTTCACTAATACACAGGTGGAGCCATGGGGCATCTAATAAAAAAAACAACAATTTGAGGATGAAGGAGTGTGGGATTATATACTATTTCTTGATTGTCACAATGAAAAACAAGGACAGCAGGAATGTGACTTTATGTGCAATGTATGACACATAAAAACGGAGTGAGCCATCTACTGGAAAGCTAGATTAGTAACTTGTTTGTACATATGCAGTAGAACTGTATTTTTTTTAGTTTTATCTTGCATACATATTTCCAGTGATAGAATGAAATCAGTTAAACTAAACTACACTGATTCTGGAGTTTTTATGTTCAGTTCTGTTAATTTTTGACTTGTTTTCTTGTTATTCTAGTTTTTCTTTTTACCTGTATTTTAATTATGCCATTTTGTTTATTGATGTAATATGGCATGCAAGTCCATGGTAATGTTGTTTACAGGTTGTTATGCCTTGTGAACTTGAACCCGGACACAGGCAGACAGACACCGTTGGTTCCACCACACACTTGTTTTATTTACAATTCTATTTACAAATGAAAGTCACGTGCACAAACCCCAGTGCCTCCAGTACCGATTCCCCCAATGTCCAGGCCTTACAATGCCTCTTTCTCTCTCTCTCTCTTCAGGCCTTACAATGCCTCTCTCTCTCTTCTGGCCGCCTCCAGTCCTCTCTGCAGCTCCGTCTCTCTGCCACCCGACTTCCGCCCATGACTGGGGGGAGGTGGCCCCTTTTATAGGAACCCGGATGGGCTCCAGCTGCTTCCCGGCAATCAGTCCTAGCCACACCCCAGTGTGGCGGAAGTGCCGGCTGTGCACCCGGAAGCCGTCCGGGTGTCCCCTGTCGTCTTCCCCCCAGCACTTCCTGGTGTGGCGGAAGTGCTGGGCTCCAGGGTTCCTCAGGTCCCTACAGGGCTGGGCTTCTAAGTAACTGACATTACCTGAAACATTAGGCTGCAAGGCTCAAGAGTGTCTTAAAAACTGTCTCATAAACAAATCTGCCTGGCCACCAATGTCAAGAAACAGGCTTCAGTGCCATTATAGGCCAAAATGGACCAGACTGAAAAAATAGAAGGAGGTGAACCATAAAATTCCTTGTCAACAGTAACAAAACAGAATTCCTTTGAAATATTTAAAGTATTTAATAAAAAATAAATAAAAACTAGGACAAAAGTAGTCAAAAATATAGTATACCAGAAGGCAGGCAAAAAGTTCCCAAAATTCAGTCAACACTCCAATAAACAGAATCAAAAACTAAAACAGATTTTAACAGAGGGTCAAAATCTAAATATTCAAAAAGGAGAAGAGAAAAATCAAACAAACATTAACCTCAGTTGCCATCTTATAGCCAGCTAGTCCCTTAAATAGGGGTGCAGCATTAGAGGTCCCTGCCCCCTTGGCTCAATATACAGAAAACATGGACAACAGCTACAAGAGCTAGTATAATACATCATAAAAATGTAATAAATAAACTAGACTTAAAAAGGAAAATATACAGAAGGAAAATACAAGCAAAATTTATAAAAATTATATTTAAAAGGCAAAAAAATAGATAAAAAAGACATTTGAGGCCAGGGTGAAATCCTAGGTATTTAATAACAGATAGTTTAGGTTGTTTAATTTTGCTAATAAAAGAAGGCCGCACACAGCTTTAGCCTTTCAAGTGTTGTATCCCAAATCTCGCTGTTTTGTTAGAATAAAGAAAGCTTTAAAGAAGCTTACAATAACAAATTACTGCTAGGACCTTTGCTTTGTTTTCTTAACTATGCTTTCCATACTTTCGTGTTTTGCATCTGACAAACACTTGCTTTTAAGATACTCTGTGTTTAGTGTGCCTATCCCTGACCACAGTCATGCTTACTACTCTCAGTACCATTCCCTGGCTGCATTATTTTTCTCTCAGTAGAGAGAATAACTGAGGCTGTCACTTTGACACAGTACATTGATTATGAAACAAAATTATGATGAAATGGTAATTTGCAAATATAGATATTATTCTTGAAGATTATAATAATGCAGATGTTACTGAAAAATGCACTAGGCATCTGGGGTCCTGTAAGCAACAAAGTATGTTTGATTTTATTTGACTGTTTCCCTATTCTCTTACTGTATTCTATGTGTTAGAGGTAGATTTCATACTGTCATTTAATCAAAGTCAGCGAGCCATAATTTAAGTAGCCAGTAGGATCCATCCAATTTTCTGTTTTCAAACTCGGTAACTCCATTCCAGGCTGGTGAGGGTTGGAGTTTATTCAGGTAGTCTTCTACCAAGAGGAGGAACTAACACTGAGGGAAATGCCAGTATATTGCTGGCCACGGTCACATTCTTCTAAGGCCATTTTAAAGACACCAATTAATTTAACACGTCTTTTCAGATATGGCAGGAAGACTTTAGTATCCAGAAAAAAACTGATCCAAGTCTCACAAGAAGAAGTAAAATCCACACAGACTTTGTAAAGACAATGACTTAAGCCCAGGAAGCTGTGAGGTAGCGGCACAAACACTAAGGACATTTTGCTGGCCACTAATAAGATTAAGATGTCATAAAGCTAACACATTTTTTGAAAGTATGGAGATTCCTCTGTCACTGCTTGGAATCTATTTTAGTTCTCATGTTCTTTCTGTGTAGTGTTTGTACTGTATATTTCCCAGTGTTCTACTACAATTCAAAGATATTTCTTTAGGCTGACCATAATGTATTTTGCCTTGTTATGACTGAGTATGCCCTGCAATACATTGCAGCATCCACAATTCACTTGTGAGTCTAATGTTACAGGGATGCACAGCAAATTTCAGCAACCCTGCAGTGAAAAAATGGATATAGAAAATGAACAACTGATTTTATAAAAGAGGTAAGGTCGTCCTCAATAGTATGAACAGATCAAAAATTTGGATTTCTTCATTAGCTTAGTAGTAGAACTTGGAGCTGGTAATTTCCAACATTCTGAATATGCATCATAGCAGCACCACCTCAAACATTACAGCTGCTGGGAGGAAGATCAATATTCTTAGCAATTCTTCACCAGAGACATGGAGCAGTAAACCTGGAAGTGAATATAACCAGTACCATTTATGCAGCAAAGCAGAGAGATGCATGCTTCTATGCAGGAAGATGTGTCATGTCAAAGTGGTCAATTGTAATGCTGACTAATGGGGATCTCCTTTAGCCGAATGGTAGAATGTGTAACTGTAATTCCAGCAACACAAGTTCTATTCCCACTTCTGGTGACATCTTCAGGAAAGACATGAAAGAGGGATGACTTCCTGAGTGAGTTCCACAACCTGTGGCATTTGGGGGCAGATCAGGGCATGGGTGAATGTGGCAAGCTAAAAGAATTTTAGCTGCAAATGAAGTCACCTCTTGCCAAGTCAAAAGTCACTTTGGCAGCTGACCTTGTGAAGCTTCCTTTTATGGTTGAGTGGTCTTTGACAGCAGTTTCTGATCTGGAGGTGCAAGTTCAGATCCCACTGTTGATGTCTCAGAGGGAACATGACACTGAAAAAATGTTGAACAAGTTTCTTGACACTTACAATTCTACATTTAATTAATGCATTAATAATACTAAGTTCTACCACACACTCAATAATAGTGGTCCACCTTGTAACAGAGCTACATTTATATATGTGTGTTGATATTTTCTTTATAATTCTCTGTGGCCTGCAGGGGGCACTCAAGCTCTCCAAACCTGACACAGACAGACACAGGCACATGTTTAGCACAGCACACAAGACTTTTATTCTGTGGGAATCACTTCCCAAACCATTTCCCACCAGCATGGATAGTACACAAGTACAGCACATAACAATGCTCTTTTCTTCTTCTTTTTCTCTCTCTTTCTTTCCACGTCTGTCCTTCCTTCAGCAAGCTTTATCTTCTCTCTCCTGAGTCTGGCTCCTGGAACTGCAGCAGTCACACCAAGATATATGTCCAGTGGCACTTCTGGGTGAGGCAGGGGCCCGACAAAGTAGGGCTCCCCAGTCCCTGCAGCACCCCTTGGTGGCACCCATGGGACCCAAAAGGGCTAAGTAGCAGGAATCCATCTCCCACGAATCCCCAAAGGGAACTTTTGGGGCTGCAGCAAACCAGTAGGACTGTCTTCTAGCTGTCCAAGGGAGATAATCCCCTGTGCACTCTCCCTCCAGTACACAGGCATCCCAGCTGGGTAAAGTGCTTGCCGTCCACCACAGCAGTTAAAAGAATGGAATGTGACACAGTAAAGAAAAGGAGACTCCACTTTAAGAAAGTCTCTAAAAGGCCTCCATAGCTTTGCCTGCACTTACAGGAAAAAAAGGTATAAAAACAGTAAGTGCAATATAAATACATATATTTTTTTTTATGTAAACAAAGGAAGATTAACAGAGAACTAGATGATTAAAGCCAATAAGGATATGTTATATTTTCATGTTACCGACAAAGAACAATTGCCATAGCAGTCATGTATACCCTGGGGTAGGAAGAAACCAATGAGCCATAACATGCATGGCCTTTGCAATCCATTTTTGAGCTCAAGATTTTCTACAGGATTTTAAATACCAGCTGGTACTAAGACTAAAAAATATAGGTGGTGGGACGGGTGTTACTTCTTAATTGACTCTTGTAAATATCTGTATGTTTTCTTTTGTTTTTGTTATTATTTATACAGTGTATAATTGCCTAATATATGTCTCAACCATCAGATCAGATCTGTTTCATCCTACAGCGTTTTTTGTGGGGAAAGCAAAACAAGAAGAGAGCTAAACAAAGACTAACAGTTTATCTTTATCCCTAGTAGTGGTAGATATATTAGATTTATATTTTTGAACTAATAAAACTTTAATAAAGTGCTATCTATCTATCTATCTATCTATCTATCTATCTATCTATCTATCTATCTATCTATCTATCTATCTATCTATCTACATTCAAGCTATTGTGCATTTCAAGGTTGTGGAAGCAAACTCTGAAATCCAAAGGAAATCCATTGAGAAGATTTGGATTTTAACTCTGGACTCTGAAATTGTAAGGCAGCAATATTCAAAATTGTACTACCATAGTGAAGAGAATGTTAATGTACAACATTAAATGTCAAAATGGTATTTTGATACACAATTCATAACATGAAACATATCTTCTCAGAAGGTTCTTTTGCACTGCTTGTAGTACACCATCTTTTAGGCTAGATTACATCAATTACATGAGGAGACTGCAATATCTTTAAAGGTTTAACATTTATTTGTCTTTTTTTAAAAAAGCATCTTGCTTTTCCTATGTGTAAAACAATAGTGAATTTCACATAGTTGTGACAGATAGGGGGCAGTATCGCTCCCTTGAGCTCCTGTCCACGACTCCAGACACCAGGTAAAAGTCCAATAGTTGACTATATTAAATTGCCACAGTGCAAAAAGCACCCTCTCCTCCACTATACTCATATAATCACAATTATAAACACAATAAACCAATCCTCCAATTCCCAGACGCGTTGCCATCCTTCCACCCAGCTCAGCTCGTCGTCTGGGAGCTTCGATAGTCCTCTTATAGTACCCGACCCGGAAATGTTTCCCAATCCCCAGTCCACGTGATTCACTATCACTTCTGGGTCAGGCACAAGTCCTTTTTCTTCACCCCGGAAGCACGTCGCTCTTCCGGGTTATATGGCACAAATAAATCTTCGGTCCTCCCTACAGCTCCCTCTTGTGGCCCCTGTGGTATCCAGCAGGGTCTTGTATAAAAACTACATAGTCCGTGACTCCCTGCTGGTCTTCGGGGCACCTCCATACTGCAGGGAGGGCTCCATCTGGCGGCCTGGGGGTATTGGCCGGGATGACAAGCCGGCCAAAGATCACACAGTATATCATTAGTTGGAATTATATAGTCTAACTCTTTAGCCACTAGGCCATGCTATAAGAAAGGCAGACAACGGGAACATGTTGCATAAATTGTACTTTAAGAGTTTTAAAGTATACATGATCTATTTGTTTATTTCAAGAATTATTTGAAATATTTAGTAGGATAAATCTGAAGATGAAAATTGACCTTAACACAACATGAAATATTAATCTCGATCTTATTATTTGAAACACATATTAAAGTTTAGAAAGCATTCCCCTACGAAGCAGATTGAGTGTGATAGAATGTCAAAGACTTTATTTTCTTTCACAGCTGTGTTTTTTTTCTTTGTCCCTTACGCATTGTTTTGAGGGGAAAAAACAAAGTTGATACACTGCTGACAGTGCCTTCTGGGGCTTTGACCGAGACCCAGTCTGCCTGTATTCAGCAGGTGTCTCTATTAAAATATAAAGCTGAGCTCTTTGGAATTTTATTGTCAGTTGTAACTGAAGCTACAGGTATTGTTCTTATTTTGCTCTCTCATGTTTGTCCACCATATCTTTACTTTTCATATTCACTGCATTCCTTAGACATGTGCCACAAACAGTTTCTATTACTAAGCAACAGAAAGACTTGACATGCAAAATTAAAATATTTGACACATCATTCATCCATCTGAAGTCATTATGCACAACTTAAAAGGCAAAAAGTGGCTAAACTAAACAGCTCAGATAAATGTTTCAAATTTATATATAGCAGTAATCAATATTTAGCCATGACACAAGCTACAAGGCAGTACAAGTTGTAACAAGAGGAGACCAGAGACGTAGAAAGGTTTGGGGCAGCCACCCGTTTAATTCGGTTTCCCGGCTGCAAAAGTCTTTGAGGCATTTAACAGTTGTTACACAACAGAGTCCAAAACAGAACTGCCTGCCTAAGCAAGGCAGTGAGCTTTATAGCACAGAGGGCGGAAATGATGTCGTCCTCTGGGCCGGAACTGGAAGTGACATCATCCTTGGGGCCGGAACCGGAAGTGACCTCATTCTTGGGGCGGAACCGAAGTGATGTGTCCTTCCTGGAAATGGCGGCTCCTGGTGGGATTTCCCGGGTAAGACCTGCAGAGAACTCAGAAAGAGCGTCAGTGCACCCCGCCCCCCCCTGGGCAGATGTATAAACAGTATTTCCTAAGCCCTTCAGCTGCTTCCCATGCACACGTGTGTGACAAGACTCCCCCCTCAGCCCAGACCCGTCGGGTCGGGCGACCTGCACCGAGAGGTCGTGGGCCCGGGAGAGGGCATCGGCGTTGGCATGAAGAGACCCCTGTCGATGAACAAGCGTATACTTGTACTGCTGCAGGTCAAGAAACCACCTCGTGACCCGTGGATTGACTCCTGTGAAGGGCCATCCACTTCAGAGGTGCATGATCCGTCACCAGAGTGAACACGCGACCCAAGAGGTAGTACCGCAGCTGAGTTACCGCCCATTTGATCGCCAGAGCCTCTTTCTCCACCGCCGCGTACCTGGTCTCCCTGTCCAACAGTTTCGGCTCAGGTACATAACGGGTGTTCAACACCGTCGGCGCTTTGGCTCAACACGGCACCCAAGCCTGTGTCCGGCGTCCGTCTGGAGGATAAAGGGAGAGAGAAGTTAGGGGAGATCAAGATAGGTGCTGAAGTCAGAGCCCTTTTAAGTCACTGAATGCAGCCCCGCTTTATCAGACCATACCACCGTATTAGGAGCTCTTTTCTTTGTCAAATCGGTCAAGGCGCCGCTCTCGGAGAAGCGAGGCACAAACCGGCGGTAGTACCCGCCAAACCGAGAAAGGATTGGACTTGCCGCTTGGTTTGCGGACGGGCCAGGCCATTATGGCTTGCAACTTGGAACACTGTGGCCTCACAGTACCCCGCCCACTAGGTAGCCCAAATATTTGGCTTCCTCAATCCAAAGAAACATTTCTTGGGGTTGATTCGAGCCCGCCTCTCCCAGTGTCCGTAATACTGCTGTGACCTGCTGTATGTGTTCCTTCCAGGTGCTGGAATAGATGACACGTCATCCAGATAGGCAGCACAGAGCGAGTTATGGGGCGGAGCACTTTGTCCACCAGGCGCTGAAAAGTCGCAGGCCCGTGTAACCCGAATGGAAGGACACGATACTGCCAGTGTCCGCTAGGAGTGCTAAACGCGGTTTTTCCTTGCGGACTCCGTTAAAGGAACCTGCCAGTACCCCTTTGTCATGTCAAGTGTAGTCAAGAATTTGGCTGGTCCCAGTCTCGAGGAGGTCATCCACGCGAGGCATGGGATAAGCATCAATTGGAAACTTGGTTAAGCCGGCGGAAGTCATTGCAAAACCTCCAACTGCCGTCAGGCTTAGCAATCAAGGCGATGGGACTGGACCAGGGACTACTACTTTCCTCGATTACTCCTAGTGCCAGCATTCGCTTGATTTCCAGTTCCACTTCTACTTTCTTTGCCTCCGGGAGTCTGTAGGGTCGCTCACGGACGATCACCCCCGGGTCAGTCAATATGTCATGCGCAATCAGAGAGGTCCGACCGGGTTTTTCACTTACCACCTCTGGGACAGAGCGGATAGCTGCTTGAGCTCTTGTTTCTGCCTGGGGATAGCTGCTCGCGAAATTAAGGGAACTTACTTCAGCGAAGAGAGAGCAGGGCTGTCGGAGGAGGGATCGGGATCCCTCTCCTTCCACGGTTTCAGCAGGTTTACATGATATATTCGCTCAGCTGGTGGCGATTGGGCTGTTTCACCAAATAGTCAACCAATCCCTTCCTTTCCTTAATTTCGTAGGGGCCTAGCCAATGGGCGAGCAGTTTAGAGTGAGAAGTTGGTACCAATACCATGACGCGATCCCCCGGTTGGAACTCCCGGAGAGTCGTGCCACGGTCATAAAGGCGGGCCTGTGCTGATTGCGCCTCCTCTATATGACTTTTTAGAATCGGTCTTATTGCATCAAATCTACGCGCAATTGGGCGATATATTCCAAAATATTAGTGGAGGGCTGTGCCTCCCCTTCCCAGCCCTCTTTTAAAATATCCAATAAACCCCGGGGTTGTCTTCCGTACAGTAATTCAAATGGAGAGAACCCCGTAGAGGCTTGAGGAACTTCCGATATGCAAAGAGGACAAGGGGAGGAGTTGGTCCCAATCCTCCCATCCTTGCTGACTACCTTACGTAGCATTTGCTTGAGAGTTTGATTAAATCTCTCCACTAGGCCATCGGTTTGAGGATGATACACGAGGTCTTTAAATGCTTTATTTTCAGTAACTTGGCAGTCTCCTTGAGCGTTTCCGAGGTAAAAGGCGTTCCTTGGTCCGTCAGGACTTCTCTAGGAATGCCTACGCGAAAAGACTCCTACTAGTTCCGTGCAATATTTTTGTGGTAGCCGGCAACGGAACGGCTTCAGGGAATCGGGTAGCATAATCCACGAGGACGAGTATATATTTATATCCTCGGGCTGAGGGTTCTAGGGGTCCTACTATGTCAACCCCAATCCTATCAAAGGGAACGTCAATAAGGGGAAGGGGAACCAGAGGAGCACGGTCCCTCCTAGGAATTTGCCGCAGTTGACATTCCGGACAGGAAATGCAAAAGCGCTAACCTCCTCATTAATCCCGGCCAGAAAAACGGAGCTTAATTCGCTCTAATGTTTTATCGGAGCGAGATGGCCTCCAAGAAGGTGGGAGTGTGCTAACTCGCAAACCTGCGCCGGTAGGTCCGCGGGATTAGCAACAACTTCCGGACCTTCCCCTCATGTTCAGCGACCCGATACAACAAATCATTATCAGCGACAAAGTGAGGTCCCTGTGGCATGGGCAAATCGCGTTGGCGTTAACGAGAACCACTGCATTCTTTATGTGTTTCAGAGAGTCGTCATTCCACTGTTCTCTCTTGAAAGAAGCCGCGTCGCTCTAAACTGAAAGTGCAACTCAGAGAGCGGGTCGGTCTGACCTCAAGGGGCGGAGATTCCTCCTCGCTGCGGGCGCTAGTGGATGGCGTAGTAGCCCGCGACGGTCCGGGAGTGTCTTCGTCACTCTCTTGGCCTACCGCCCCACTCCCTGTCGGCTGATTACGGTGTGGAAGCAGCTTGAGATGAATCGTTGTCATCTATAACGAGGCCATAAGTTTTCGGGAATGCTTTCTAAACTACGCCGTTACTATCAGACCAGTCTCGCCCGAGGATTACGGAAGCGGAGGATCCGGATGCACCGCCACGTAAGCTGTCGAAGGGTTCCTCCGAGACATACGTAACACCGGGCGGTATTGTATGTGCGGATATCTCCGTGTATACATTTTAGACTGGTCTTCTTTTAATCCACTGTTGCGGTAGAATAAAGCGGCGAGCAACGACAGACCGTTACTGCGGAATCGAACAGCGCTGTTATTTATGTCCATTAATAAGAAGCTCCCCGTATGTTTATCCGCCAGGGATTGCTAAGGGCACACAAACAACCCGCCATTGTCCCCTACGGTCCGCCTTGTTCCCGACAGGTCGCAAGCCAGGCGGCCCGGCGACTTGAACAGGCTCTGGATGCGTGGAAGGGACTGCTTTAGTAGGACATAGCTCCGGGTAGTCCACAGAGCGGCTGTTCTGCCTCCCAGGTTTCACAGCCGGCTTCAAGGTTTGTAGCAGCTCGTCCATAGAATGGAATTAAGCCCCAGGCGGCTGGGCAAATTCCTGGGGTAGCTTTTTAGCAGCAAAAACAGGCCACTTGCTGCACTATTTGTAAGGGGTCAACTCAATGGCGTAGCCACTCACCCACCTGTTGCCAGAGAGCCATAGCCTGCTCTGACAGCCCTTTGTTGGGTTAAACTCCCAGTTTATTATTTCTTCACCTGCCAGCCTGGGGACAACCCATCGTTAACAGGGACCTTGGTCCCGATGGGCAGCTCGGCTTTCCTACCAAGGAGAGCATACTGAGCCACTCGAGTGTGTTCCCCAGAAGCCAGCCCACGCCTGTGGGTCCCCTCTACCTTCTCCACGAGATGGGTGGTCACCCGGTTATGCTCATGGAGCAGAGCCTGCACGCGTCCTTCCTGACCCTCCGCGCACTCCCGCCCTGAAACTCGGCCCGGTACTCACCCACCTGGTTCCATGAAGTTCGTGTCCCGGTTCATCGGGGACACCATCCTGCCGACTACGCCACTGTAATAAGAGGAGACCAGAGGCGAAAGGTTTGGGGCAGCCACCCGTTTATCGGTTTCCGGCTGCAAAAGTCTTTGAGGCATAATTAACAGTTGTTACACAACAGAGTCCAAAACAGAACTGCCTGCCTAAGCAAGGCAGTGAGCTTTATAGCACAGAGGGCGGAAATGATGTCGTCCTCTGGGCCGGAACTGGAAGTGACATCATCCTTGGGGCCGGAACCGGAAGTGACCTCATTCTTGGGGCGGAACCGAAGTGATGTGTCCTTCCTGGAAATGGCGGCTCCTGGTGGGATTTCCGGGTAAGACCTGCAGAAAACTCAGAAAGAGCGTCAGTGTACCCCGCCCCTGGGCAGATGTATAAACAGTATTTCCTAAGCCCTTCAGCTGCTTCCCATGCACACGTGTGTGACAAAGTAAAGTCAAATCTTCTGTGCTCATTTACAACCTAAATTGTCTTTTGTGTGGAGCTTGCATGATCTCCCTGTGTTTAAGTGAGTAGATTTTCCCCACAGTGTTTCTTTGTTCAAAAAGAATTGTCTGCAACTTAATATCAGCAAAATCAACTGGTTATTGACTTTCACTGCACCAAAGAGTCTCTATGTCTGGTCACTACTCAAGGAGTGGTTTAGTGGTGGTGCACTCCTACAAGTACTTGGGGGTTCACATTAATGACAGGTTGGACTGGTCTCAGAACACAGAGGAAGTATATAAGAAAGGGCAGAGCAGGTTGTTTTTACTTAGGAGACCAGTAAAATGCCATGTGGTGTGCTGAGCTGGTAACATAACCTTAAGAGAGCTCCATCGAATCAACAGTTAGTTAAAAGGGCAAGCTCAGTTTTAGGACACATTATGGACCTCATGGAGGTAGAAGCAAAGGAGAGAATTAAAACTGCGTGCCATTATGAACAATGCTGTACATCTTCTGACACACTGAGTACTTTCAGCCAACGAATTATTCAGCGGAAGTGTTTCAGGAAACGCTACTGGGGTTCCTTTATACCAATAGCAATACACCTGCATAGTGCCTTTCTGGGGCTGAGACTGTCAAGTCAGAAGTTTTTCTTTCCTTTTAATTTCTTGCTTTACAGTCATTCTGTTGTGTGTTCAGACCTAAGTTTGTATGTATATTTATTTTTTATACACTGTATATATTTACTTATTTATGTATTTATTTACTTAAAGAGCTTCTGTAAAGAGACAAATTCCCTTCCCTGCGGTCAAATAAAGTTCTATCTATCTATCTATCTATTTATCTATCTATCTATCTATCTATCTATTGTGGAACTTGACCCGGACACAGACAGACGGACATCGTTTGTTGCACCCAACACATGTTTTTATTTACACACTATTTACAACCAAATTCAGTGCACGTCCCAGTGCCTCCAGCACCGATCCCCCAAAGTGCAGGCCTCACAGTCCAAATGCCTTTCTGGCCGCCTCCAGTCCTCTCTTCAGCTCTGTCCTTCTTCCACCCGACTTCCACTACTGAATGAAGGGAGGCGGCCCCTTATATAGGAACCCGGATGGGCTCCAGCTGCTTCCGGCAATCTCCTGCGGACACACCCCCGTGTGGCGGAAGTGCCGGCTGCGCACCCGGAAGCCCTTCGGGTGTCCCTGCTCCTCTTCCCCCCAGCACTTCCTGGTGTGGCAGAAGTGCTGAGGTCCAGGGTTGTTCAGGCACTGGGGCGCCGCCTGGCGGTGGCCACGGGTCCCTACAGGGTTGGGCTTCCAAGCCCACTACCCGTGGCCCCCAACACAACCAGGGCAGCCGCATGCGACACTATCTATCTATCTATCTATCTATCTATCTATCTATCTATCTATCTATCTATCTATCTATCTATCTATCTATCTATCTATCGTCACACACGTACGAATAGTACAGCATTGTATGGACCAAGTGAGGTTAATTCCATGCCTGGCCACGGGGTGGCGGGGTGCACTAAACCTTCTCTACAGGTCACTACAGACCAGGCACAGGAAAACCTGTCTGACTCATCCCTGAATACATCACTTCCTGTTCTGGTGCATACAACAATGTCACTTGCAGTTCTGGTGCCTAGGACGATGCCACTTCCGGTTGTGATGTCAGAAGAAGGTCACTTCCAGTTCCCATATGACACTTCCGGTTTTTACATTTAAAACCGCCATCTTTACAAACTCATTTCAGTTCATTTTTGGCAGACAATTTTGTGCCATTTCAAAACCCATTGTAGCCAGGGACAATACATGGGTGGCTGCCCCAAACCTTTAAGAGTGAGTCGAGTCTGATCTTTTCACACTGTCTTTAACTCCTAATTGGTTTAGGTTTAGCTCCTGCCTGCCACCTGTTGCTGCTCTTTTGAAGCCACACTGGAAAAGACAGGTTCATAAAATCAACAGACCAATGGAACTAGTCCATCAAAGAATAAAAATCCACCCAGAAATGAGCTTTAGTCTTTGATCAGATTCGCCTAGAGCCAATACAGGCTGAAATGGGGTGAGAGAAGAGTTGATTGGCTTATGATCATTCATAAATTCATATATTGCAATTATCTTCTGTAATTGCAGCATTAGAATACTCACCTGTATGTTTCACTCATGTTATCACTCGTCACATATACAACATCTATATAGTAGCATGACAAAGTCCTAAATGCTTTTGAAATAATATACTGTATATATATATATATATATATATAGAAGAGAAGGTCTGTGATATGCTTTGCATATTTACAGCTGGAGATCCACAAAGGGAGAAAATGAATCACATATCAAAAGTAGTTGTTTATTCCTGAGCTTTCAACCCCTGCCAGGGGTCTTCATCAGATGATAATCCTTAGACTTACAAAAATCAAAGGCAATATATAGCAAAAAAATCAGTAGGCGGCTAAGTCAGTGTGGTTTTGTATGTTCTTCTTGTTTGCATATGCTGGATTTATGTCCAAGTGTCTGTTGATGGCGTTCTCATTTGATAACCAGGATTCGGCCAGCTCTCTGGCACTTTTCTTTGCTGGCCTTGAATTTTACTTGCACTTTGTCCCAGTTAAAATGTATGTCCTGTTGATTTAGTGAGCGTATAGATCAATGATAGTGGGTCCTTTCTTCTGACGGTGTTGCGGTGTTCCTGTATACGTGTTACGTTTCTTTTTGAAGTCTGTCCAATGTATACCGCTGAGCATTAACTAAAGTTGCTTAGATTGGTCTGAGGGCCAGATTTTACACTTCTTCACTGGGTGTCTCCACTGCTAAAGCAAGCTATCTTTCTAACACAGGTCAGGTCCATTGTCTCTGTAGTAATTAATGTGCAAAATGTACAAATTATAACATAACCATGTTATGTAAAATGAACCATAATCGTGTATAAAAAAGGACAAATAAAGATTATATTAAGAATAAACCAGGCTACCTAATTTTATATGACTGGGTGCTAGGTAATACAGGACGTTCTGCCCCCTATTAATATGAGACAATGACCTTTGTTTCTAATGAAGGCCCAAAAGCTCATACAAGCCCCACTTTACTAAATAAAAACCTTCAAAGAACATCTAAAATTATTGTTATGAGCTCATGGAATTGTCCACCTGTCTTTTCACAATGTCTGCTGATTACGAGTCTAACTAATTTGACAGTCACTGATGTTGTGTTCTTTATTAGATGCTCTCATATAAGCATTTCAACTCCTTTCAGGTTCTCACCCAATCTGGAGTCTACTCTGCATTTTAAACAAGTCCCACTGACCCTGAAACAGATTAACTGGACCTGAAAGTGGGTGGATGGATAAGTTCACTTACTTGATTAAACCATATGAATGCACATGAACAAGTGAAAGTTAGAAAAACAAGAATTTGACTCTTTAACCTTCATTTGAGGCCTGATGAAAGTTGAATAACAGAAATGTCATGTCTCCAATTTTCTTTTTCATTTTGTCCAGGGTGACATTAAACAACCTTTAACTTCATTTTTCCTTCTGCTGATGCTGACTGATACAGTGCCTATCTATTTATATGAATGGACTGTGCAGGCGCCAAAGCATTTAGTACTGGATAATGTGACTTCATAAATTAATGGACAGAAGATTGGGTTCTTCTGGAAAGTTTACAGTGAAAATGGCTATCGTGTGTGAGAGTGGAGGAGGCTTGAAATCATTTCTATAAAAGTGATAAATGATAAGTCTTCTTAAGTTTGACTTTTTATTGTATAAAGCAATGTGACGTAAGTAGACACGTGTTTTATTTTTTGTACATTGCTACTGGAAGTCTGAGATGAACTTTTCAGTCATACTGCTATAGTAGCCGATCAAGTGAGCTACATGAGCTATATGGTACGTTAAATTCGATTTCTTTTTTATTCTTTTAATAACGATATTTCATACACTTACATGCTTCGACTGTTTAGCCATTAAAACCTAGCCCTTCCCCCAGTGGATAAAACCCTTCCAGCAAGAACACCCACTGTTGTCTGTCCTCATTAAAACTCTGAGTCACTCCTGCATATAAGGCAAAAAAAAAAGTCTTGCCTTCTGCCAACAAGACTCTCTCACCAGCTCAAACATTGAATTCTTTCAATGACTGCAGACTTTCTGGGAAGGAGAAGGTATTTTTTTTCATCTTTGGAAGAAGGTCATAAAAGATCATCGCTAAAATATAATCAGAGTTAAAATTAAATGTGGTCCTAAAAATAGAAAGCAAAACATTTAAAAAACAGAGTGCAGAAGTAAAGAAATAAAACAACATGTAATTTCAATAATGATCATATAAAGTACTTTGTTGTTATGCTGCATAAACATTTACATAGAAATATCCCCTTCAGAAGTGGTTAAAACAGTAAAGGATTGCATAGGTTTATTATTATTATTAAGTAAAAGCAGAATGTTCATCCTGTTCACTCTGTTGTCTTCTTTTTGCAGTGATTAAAATGAAGTTGCCTGTTAACAGTAGTAATGTTTTAGTAGTATGCCTGATGCTAAATAAAGTATTGTGTAATGTTAAATGTTTCTCTTGGTACAAAAGTCTCATATTCATGTATTCAGCATTTTTTTTTTTAAATGGTTTTAGTACCAGTGGGCAGTACCTAGTACTAGTGGGCATAAGACATGAATTAATCACGGATGGGCACAGGTCCATTTTCCTGCACTCTCATTCAAATACTCAAGCTCATTCAATTTAAACCAGTTTCAAGTCATCAATCAACCTAACCTGCTTGTTAGAATATGAAAGGAAATTGGAGTACCTGGAGAAACAAGTGAAAACATCACACAGACCAGGTCTCGGAGGTTTTGAGACAAGGTTTATGTTGAAATTCTATTTAAATAACTGCTTTGTCTTGGTATAGATTCCTCACAGGCCTAATTTTCTGATGTTGGAGAGTATATCAGCATATTGCAAAGAACCCTCACCCATGCTAGGTTGATTTACAATTTCAAGCTTCTGAATGTAATAGGAAACTGCAGAAACCCAAGAGTGCACGCATGCGGATCTGAGGATCACCATCCAAGCTCTTTCCAGGTATGAGATACCACCCTGGCCTGGGAGCAGGCACTGCTGCTAACAGTCTTGTCATTTTCTTCCTCCACATTCTTGAGAAACCACCTAAGGAAGCCAACTGACCCCGGCCCTTCCGGTCCCGGAGCTTTAAAAGGATTATTGCCCAATAAAAGGCGTCACTTATCACAGAGAAGACTTGACCAAAGGAGCTCCGAATCTGACAAACGATCGGCAGAGCTGAATTAATTCAAAGTCATCCCAATATGTGGAAATGGCATTGTTTTTTGTTGTTTTCTTACATCATCAAGTGTTGCTTTTAATGCTGGATTAAGACATTTACAGACCAACTTTTCTACATACTGTGTAGAAAAAATATGCAGACATTAGGTACATTGTTTATTCACGCTTGAAAGGGAGTATGCTGTAAAGAAAAGGAAGTGAAGATCTGGAGTTTGGAGAAGCAACTTATTTCACATCTTCTTTGATAGCCAATATGACACTGCCTTAGTCACATTCCAGTATTATTAACCTAGTATTTGTTATGATGTGGAGTCCCATACATTAAGAAAAGGGTGTGAGGCCTCCAAAATAAGCTCCAAAAGCCAGGTTAGAGCCCTCTCTAATCTGCCCAGAAAAGGACTCACCTAAAACAGCCTGATCCCATTACTCTACTGGCTGGCTTCAGTCTTCATGGGCCTAAGAGTGGTTTTCGCTTCAAAAGTTCAAAATACTAGAAATGTTCCAAAATATATACAGTATTAAACATGCCTTACAAAGCAAAGAAAACAATAAACTATAGCTTGTAAAGACATGTTTTGCCAAAAATCTTTAATAAAAAGGTTTATTAACAGAAAAGAAAATATATTTTTAAAAAGTTCAAAAAAAGCAAAAAGGAGTTGCCTAAAAAGTAATCCAAAGGTGATACATGATATGATACATAATTCAATGAGCAGCAAAAACCCTAAAAAAACAGAAATCTCAAAAGAAGAAATACGTGTTTATAATAATCTTCACAAAGTCAGTACAGCAATATTGAGATCCTTCTCCTTGGCTTAATATATAGTGTCACACACGTGTTTCTGGGAGGAAGCTAAAGGGCTCAAAAGAAGGTAATTCCAAGTCAGACCAGGGGTTGGAAGAGTGCATTAATCCTTTCTCCTATCTCCCAGTAGACCAAATGCGGGAAATTCTGCCTGGCTCCTTGTTCTGCCCCAGAACACTTCACTTCCATACCTGCAGAAGAGCCCACCACCTAATGACCTCATTTCCAGGTTCGGATCAAGATCCCTCCTCTTCCTGCTTTTCAACTTTATATATGTCATGTTTCCTAACCTGTTCAGTTATTTTCTGTAAAGACCATTTTCTCAACCTTTTTGCATTTGCAGCCAATTCTCAGGCATATGGAAGGCTGCCCCAAACCTCTTTGTTGTGCCAAGGCTTGATTATTTACCATAATAGCTAGAGACAGGTCTCACAGAATACAAGTAATAGAGACAAATTTAACGCAATTAGAAACGCTCACAGGATTATTGTGAGTGATTGAACAGATCAGGAGATAATAAGGTTAATCAGAATCGTAGTCAGGCAAAAGGTTAAAACTGGGAGATCAAAATAAATTGAGTAAACAAACCACTGGGGCAATACCAAAAATCTAAATAAAAAAGATAATTGTATCTAGTATTTGAAGAACAAACTAACTGATGGTAAGAGATTTATGTTTTTTATCCAAATGACACCTTATACCTGTGTCGTGGCCATATTTATACTTGGGCACCTGGTAACATCATCAGGGCAACAATTTGGAGCCACATGACTGTAGCGCATAAAAGAAAACCTGTATTATAAAACAGATTTTTAAGGTAATGAAGACAGAAATTTTGAGCACTAATCACAGAGCCAGAGAGTGGGAACATTTTGCATGTTGATTAGTACATACAAGTAAGAATTTCACTGCAGTCTGTAAGCTTGACAGTAATAAGCCTATAAACCTATAATCTGGTCTGGTATTAGTGAGTGTGAGTATGTGGTATCCCATCCAGAGCTGGTCTCTGCCTTGTGGGTGATGCTGCAACCTCAAGGGAAATCCAGAAAATGGATGGATAGAGAACACAGTCACAACAAGACAAGATTTTAATTTTAATTTGAGGTTCATTCAAGCTATGAAACATTTTTTAAAAAATCATTGCTCAATATAAGAATAAAAGACTTAATTGAATGTGTTTCCATCCCTAAGGAATTTGAAATAATGTGTTTTAATTAATGTTGTATGAAACTTAATTTTCCTGAAATTGCACAAAATGTTGCTGTCTTCCTAAACAAGAAAGTTCTCACGTTAAGATCTCAGGCCTCAGTTATGTAGCTTGCTGATTGGGATGACCACAAATTGTTAGATTGCTTCATTTCTACCTGTAGCCTGAAACCAAAGAGTGACAAAAACTTTTATTGTGGCAGACATTGCAAGATTCCTCCCAATGAAGAATGTAATTATGCATCTTTTAAGAACGGTAACAAAGAAATTATGGCTTTTGTAACATCTTTATTATATATATGGACAGGTTGACATATGTGATTAGACAGGAGTCCCCGTGGACTATGATATTTGCTGATGACATTGTGATCTATAGCAATAGTAGGGAGCAGGTTGAGGAGACCCTGGAAAGGTGGAGATATGCTCTAGAGAGGAGAGGAATGAAGGTCAGTAGGAACAAAACAGAATACATGTGTGTAAATGAGAGGGAGGTCAGTGGAATGGTGAGGATGCAGGGAGTAGATTTGGCGAAGGTGGATGAGTTTAAATACTTTGGATCAAAAGTACAGAGTAATGGGGATTGTGGAAGAGAGGTGAAAAAGAGAGTGCAGACAGGGTGGAATGGGTGGAGAAGAGTGTCAGCAGTGATTTGTGACAGATGGGTATCAGCAAGAGTGAAAGGGAAGGTCTACAGGATGGTAGTGAGACCAGCTACAGTATGTTATATGGGTTAGAGATGGTGGCACTGACCAGAAAGCAGGAGAGAGCGCTCTGCAGAGTTAAAGATGTTAAGATTTTCATTGGGTGTGATAAGGATGGATAGGATTAGAAATGAATACATTTTAGGGGCAGCTCAAGTTGGACGGTTGGGAGACAAGGACTCGGACAAGGAGGCGAGATTTCGTTGCTTTGGATATGTGCAGAGCAGAGATGTTGAGTTGACTGCCAGGCAAGAGAAAAAGAGGAAGGCCTAAGAGAAGGTTTATGGATGTGGTGAGAGAGGACATGCAGGTGATAGTGTAAAAGAACAAGATGTAGAGGAATAAAAGATATGGAGTAAGATGATCCGCTGTGGTGACCCCTAACGGGAGCAGCCGAAAGAAGAAGAAGATATATATATATATATATACTAGCAGAATACCTGTGCTTCGCAGCGGAGAAGTAGTGTGTAAAAGAAGTTATGAAAAAGAAAAGGAAAAATTTTAAAAATAACGTAACATGATTGTTAATGTAATTGTTTTTTCATTGATATGAGTGTTGCTGGCATATATATATATATATATATATACATATACATACATGTGTACATATATACACACACACATATACTATGGGGTGCAAAACAGGCAAATACATTGATTTTCTGAATATATAAAGTCGGCGTCAGAATATATAAAGTCAAAACTTTAATATATAAAGTCATTCCCGAATATATAAAGTCAAAACTTGAATATATAAAGTCACTGACGGAATATATAAATTCAAACTTGAATATCTAAAGTCAGCGTCAGAATAAATAAAGTCAGCGCTGGAATATATAAAGTGAAAACTTGAATATATAAAGTCATTGCCGCATATATAAAGTCAAAACTTGAATATATAAAGTCAGCGTCGGAATTTATAAAGTCATTCCTGATTATATAAAGCAACATTGGAGTATATAAACTTATTCCTGATTATATAAAGTCAAAGTCAAAATATATTGATTGAAATGACTCTGAACTGAAGTAAGTTAACAAAAACGTATTCAGAAAAATAAATTAAAAAAACACTGTTCGGTTAATGTTTTGAAAATGATGCATGTACCCAGCCCAGGATTGGTTCCTGCCTTGCGCCCAGTGTTGGCTGGGATTGGCTCCAGCAGATCCCCGTGACCCTGTGGTCGGATTCAACGGGTTGGGAAATGGATGGATATTCCAGCACTGACTTTGTATATTCCGACGATGACTTTATATATTGAAGTTTTGTCTTTATATATTCCAGCGCTTACTTTATATTGTGAGCTGGAGGGCTTCGCTATTACTTGTGGGGACGAAACTTCACTTTGGTAACTGATCATGCTCCACTTCAATGGTTATACCGACAGAAAGATACAAACTCTCGCCTCATGAGATGGTTTCTGGGCTTACAACCTTACCGTTTCACAGTAAAACATCGACCAGGTTCTGAACACGTCAACGCAGACGTATTATCACGACTAAATGAACCTGGTACAGAGAGTCGCTTGATTCACGAGAATGTAAATAAAGCTGAGGGGGAGGGTGTGAGCTGGAGGGCTGATCGCACCCCAAGAAGATACAGACGCCCCTGGGCAAACCACAACCCCTGAAACACAGACTACCCTCACATTGCTCTTTACTTTCTCAATGTAACCTTTTGTAAGTAGTGCCTGGAGGATTCAGTGTGGAGAAACTCTAGAGACAGCGTGTGTATTAACTTGTGGATTTTTCTGTGAATATTTGGTAGCAGCGTCACAAAGTCACTTCTGTAAGACTGCGTTGGCTGCGGAGCTCAGCTCAGAGCGAAATTAGGTGAATGGGAGGGGAGATGATGACGTGACTTCCCCACCCGCCTTAACTGTCAATCCCCCACAAACACATTCTCTCGGAATTTGCATAAATACAGCCGTTCACGTGCAATTTTAACTTAGTTACAAAGTGATCAGAACTCTCGTTTATATCCTGCGTCCTCTCATTAAACTTGTATCCTGCATTACCCGTGGGCATGTCAAATGCCAGCGGCAGCGTGTCTATGAACTTAATTTAAACTTCAGGTTTACACCGTGCTTTGTTTCCGAAGTAGCAGCACTCATGAATATGGGTATATGTCACTCGCTCACTTCTTATTGTTTCGCTGCCTTCTCAATTATATAATGCATCTTTTCTTCAGTGCGTTTTGGAGCTCTTCCTGGTTTTCTACGTAGTGCGTTGACAGTCAGTTCACGTGATTACGTGGGAGGCGTGATGATGTCACACGAAACTCCGCCCCCCACGGCTTTCAAGCTCAACTCCATTACAGCATTTGCAGAAATATAGCTTCCAGTTATTTCCATTACGCATAGAATTTCGAAATGAAATCTACCCAACTTTTGTAAGTAAGCTGTAAGGAATGAGCCTGCCAAATTTCAGCCTTCTACCTACACGGGAAGTTGGAGAATTAGTGATGAGTCAGTGAGTGAGTCAGTGAGTCAGTCAGTCAGTGAGTGAGTGAGTGAGTGAGTGAGTGAGGGCTTTGCCTTTTATTAGTATAGATATATATATAGTGGGTTGTTTTTTAAACATTTGTTCTCATGAGAAAAGGTGTGGCCATGCTTCTTCACCATAGGAACCTGCAGTCATCTTCTAATCAGGGGTGTTAGTTACTAAATAGTTGGTGACTTTAAGATTTAAAGAGGGTTCCAGAACAGCTTTTATTATTGCTCCTCAAATGAGTGTCAGTGTATCATTTTTTATGTTCTAATCTTTACAAAGAAGCATCTAAATATTGGCTTATTAACCTTGCTAATTAAAAAAAAAACTAAGGCTTTTGATGTATACTGTAAATGTATAACAAGTATATGTAGATTAAATACTGTAGACTTTATTGGTAGTAAGCCATACTGGTAATTTTGATTTAGTAATATCTAGCTAATTTCTTTGATTGTTTCCTTTCTAACTCATTCTTGGGGTGGGCTACATATACTATTCACAGTGATTTTTGCGGTTTCATATTTACTTTGTAGTCAGTAAAAAATGCTAAATTAGTTTAACAATATAACTAAAGCTTGAAACAGATGGTGAGTCATTTTTCTGCTCATTAGCTGAAAGGAAAGTGAAAGTGTATGCTTATCTATTTATGATCTAATCCATTCTGGGTAGTGTGGGTCAGCATGGAGAGAAAAGCAGGAACCAACTCAAGACTAGGTGCCAACTCAATATCCTTCTAAAGACTACATAATTTCTCATCTTGTTATTTTCAACCTAGGGTATATAAATGGGCATTGCTTTAATCCCCTAATTGATCTTAAAATTCAACTTAAGATAAATGATTGGCTTATTTCTCCCTGGGGAAATTCACATATTAAAATTTTTGTTGTTTTAGTTCTCCTTGCTTTTCACTTGGCCTTTCCTTTTCCAAATCTGTAGTAACATATGGCTTTTCTACATTGACTATATTTACAGAATTTCTCATGTGTCTACGGCTGTTCAGTTTTATTCCTTCTTTTTTTAATAAAGCCAAGTTTTGAAATTATAGATTCATTAGCCTTTAATTTATTACCATGCCTTGAAGCTTGTGTGCTGGTTGGAGACTCATGAGGTTTGCGTGCAAATATGTTTGCAAACAAGGAATTACTAATGCAACAATATCTATGAACCCTACTAGGGTCAGTTTATGTGGCCCACCTGGTTTAAATTGGCTCCAGTTCCAAGAAATCTACAAAAATATTGCTGAATTATGGCACCCAAATATGAGTTTTAATTCCTAAAGCTGTCTGAAATAAATGGAACACTATATCTTTCAAATTTAATATTATACTTGCTTAAACTTAAATATCCTTATATGCTTATGTAAATGCACAACATCTGTTTTACAGAGAAATGCATAGACATTTTATATCAACTATTAAATGGTCACTTTTGTAATAAAAATAACAGTTTCCTTTGGGTGCTTCTTGGAAAACTTTTAGATTATATTTTGACATTAGGTTACTTGAAGCTAAGTGTAGCAGTTCACAGTTCCATTGAATTGTGCATGGTGCTCAAGCCGCTAAATGACTATGAAGAATTCACCGTTTTTTGGGAGGTTTATATACTGTAGGTCTCTTTATGGCATTAAATGTTCCTTCCCCTCTTCAAAAAAGTTCACAATACGAAAATTGCCTACAAGCTATATAAGTTAGTTATGGTGTGTGCATGAGTGTGCCCTGAAATGAGCAGAAATCCAAAATACTGGGCTGCTTACTTGCTTGCATTCAACTTCTCACAAATCTGTACTGCACAAATGGATGGGTGGGCTTTCTTATGATTTCATCATTTTCATTTCCAAAGACAATAATGTACTATTACTGATTGCACTACAATGTAATGTGTAAACTCTAATCCTAGCCATTGTCCAATGTTTTTATCTTCATATATATATCTGGAGTAAGGATTCTGTTTTCAAAATAGCATAAGTATGCTTCAGTCCCATTAAAGTAAATAAAAAATATACACATTTTTTTGCCTATATGAAGGATATATTTTGCAGTTTTCTTGCCATAACATGGACTTTCCAGCCACACTTGGTTGATGCATATCCATCTTGTGGCATAAGATGAACATGATCAACAAAAGAAGCTATAATAAACCTAAAAGGGTGATATCATACATATAAAGAGTAACAGATGCTGATATGCTAGATTCATTTACCTCTGTTTCCTTTTTCAATTGTGAGGCATTATCCTTAGCAGCAGCACACAAGAGATGAAGAAACAAATCAGAGAACACATTTTGTACTATCTAAGCTTTTACTTACTGAGTCAATGTAGAGTTGTAAATTCAGCTAAAGTTCACTTCTTTAGAATGTGTGAAACAACCAGAAATATCAAAGAAATACTGAGTGAAAATACATAGAGGAAAAACTTCCACATAGGCAGTGACTAGTGTTGTTCACATTGAATATGATCTATTCACCGGTGTCCTTATTCAATGAATATTTTCCTGGAAGTTCACCTTGCTGCTAGCTTAGGCAAACATTTTTCCCCCTGATGTCATATGATGCTTTGCAAGGCCAGTGTGACATCATAGAGCTGTAGAAAATATTATAATGCAAACATACTGTAAGATCATTGTGGAGCTGCTTCTGGCACGCATGATGTCACCACCCAATTAGGGAATAAATTCCAGGACATATTTATCCATACCCAGGAATTCAGGAATCCTGCATGTCATTCCCAGGAATCCCGGGCTCCCGGGGATGACACAGTCCACAGGCATCTTACATGTGAACGGTTTTAGAACGACGACACTTATTTTTAATAAAATTACTGAAATATGTTGACACCAATAAATGACAAACCTTATCTACAAGCAGTTCATGCTGTCATATAAGTACATGTATCTATTTCAGGGGTTCCAACACTTTTTCGGCTCGCAAGCGACACCAGGACTCAAACAATTGAATGAGACTACACTTCTTTGCATGGAACACTGTAAGCGCAATGATATATAAATACATTGTGAACATTGCCCCGGACACAGACAGGCAGACATGCTCATGTCACCAAGCACACGTTTATGTTCCATTATTTTCACAGTTCCGTGCTCACCAATCCCCAATACCCCTCAGTCCAGGCCAATCCAATGCCTTTTCTCTCTCTTCTTCTGGCCGCCTCTTGCTCCTCCAAAGACCTTGTCACTTTTCCACCCAACTCCACCCCTTTAAATAAGAACCCGGGTCTTCCTGGTATTGGGGTCCCCCTGGCGGTAACCCCGGGTCCCTACAGGGTCGAGCTTCCCAGCTCTTTACCCGCGGCCTCCACGGTGGTCGCCCCCTCGAGGTCTGGAGGAGGCGCCAGCCGTCCTCCTGTCTTCTCAGGCGTCCCGGCTGGGTACCACCTCCATCCGGGTATGACAACATATACAGTGAAACCTCAATTATCTGTCAGGGGTCAGGACTGAGCAGTGACAAAAAAGAGAAAAGATGGATAACAGAACAGCTACTTTAAAAATGATATACTGTACATGTGCGCTAAGCTAAGACCCGGCACTTAAAAGTTTCTCCGCACTTTCGCTGAGTTTGTTCCAAACACTAGTCTATCCCTGACCATCTCATCTTCGTTTGCATAAGCACAATCCTTTGCCCACAAATATTTAGCGGTAGTGTGTCTATTGGATTGCTGCTGAAGGACAGCCTTATATGGGCAGGCACTCAATTACATGGGAGGCATGACGATGAGGGACGCAACTCCGCCTCACAAGGCGACCGAGCTGCAGGCTATGGCCATATATACAGTATGTACGTAAGTAGGTTCCAGTTATGACTGTTACGCGTAGAATTTCGAAATGAAACCTGCCTAACTTTTGTAAGTAAGCTGTAAGGAATGAGCCTGCCAAATGTCAGCCTTCTACCTACACGGGAAGTGTAGAAATTCTACATGTAACGGTCACAACGGTCGATAACAGTCGTCAACGTCCGCCATGTTGAACTTTCTTACTTATGGCCCCATCTTCACGAAATTAGGTAGGCGGCTTCCCTGCGCTAACCGAAACCGATGTACATACTTATTTCGATGATATGACGCCACTGTCGGCCGCCATATTGAACTTTCCAACGTCACTAATTCTCCAACTTTCCGTGTAGGTATAAGCCTGACCCCATCTTCACAAAATTTGGTAGGCGGCTTCCCTACGCTAACTGAAACCGATGTACATACTTATTTCAGTGGTATGACGCCACTGTCATATTGAACTTTCCAACGTCACTAATTCTCCAACTTCCCGTGTAGGTAGAAGGCTGAAATTTGGCAGGCTCATTCCTTACAGCTTACTTACAAAGGTAAAGCAGGTTCATTTCGAAATTCTCCGCATAACGGTCATAACGGTCAACAATGTACGTACTTATTTTGGTGGTATGATGCCACTGTCGGCCGCCATATAGAACTTTTCAACGGTCTTTGTTACTTATGGGCCCATCTTCAAGAAATTTGGTACGCGGGTTCCCAACGCTAACTGAATCCTACATAAGTACACAGCCTGCAGCTCGGTCACCGTGTGAGGCGGCGTTGAGTCCCCCATCCCAACGCCTCCCATGTTGTTGGCTGCCTGCCTATATAAAGCCGTCCGTCGCTCCAGTCTCTACATTCCCTTCCTTGATTCGCCACAGGATTTACGTCTTCCTGCTGATAACTAGAGCCCTTTAATTTAATCCACGGCTTCTCTGCTGTTTTATTGTTCATTTATTACGATTATAGTTATTATGTAGGTATTTTAGACTTACTTTACATTGTCCAGGTACACATTTCCTTTATCATTCCAACCATACCCCCATTAACATGTCTATCGAGGTGATCACCATCGATCAAAGAACTGTCACTTACCGAGTGGTTTCCATGCCCGGAGATGGCACCTACCTTTTCCATTCTCTTTGTAACATATTGCACGGCCGTATCAGGCTCACTCTTGATATCTGGAGGAACATTGTGTCTTATGTATTGAATGACTGGGACAGGTTCAAGGTGTGGACTGATGAAGTTACAGGAGATAATTATACTACACAGGAGCACTATAAGAGTGAAATGCTTAAGCCCTTCACCTATGGATCTGCATGTGAGTTGATGGCTGCCTCTGAATTGGTCGGTTGTCGCTTTCAAGTGTACCGAAATGGCCAAATATTTTACACCTTTCGACAACCGCCAATGCCTCTTAAACATCTTAGATTCACAGGTGACGATTTCAGTTAGTGGACACTTTGATGTTTATCAATGTTTAAACTCTCAAATGCTGCATGTGAAGTTATCGATGAAACCGGTTGTATACTTACAACGCTTGACAGATGCCGAATTTCTCTTCAACACAAGTCCTACAAATATTGTCATAATTGAAACAAACCATGAAACTCAAACCGATTATGACAGCAGCAATCCAAGCTGTGAGATTTGAAACAAGATTACTGTTCACATGGCCAACTGTACGTTGCATGCTCAAGAGTAAGCTCAGCGCACAGCTTGGTCATATTATAACTGGAGGGCCGAACTCACAATGTGGTATACAAAGAGATCCTTAACAAATAATTATTGGTATATTTTCCCTCAGTTTAAAAAGGTTTATTTTTTTCTTAATAAAAATTTGAAGACAGTACTTCGCCGCTGCGAAGCACGTGTATTTTGCTAGTATATACAATGGAACCTCGAGATATGAACAGCTCTGTATATGAGAAATTCAAAATACGAGGAAAGTATGAGCGAAAAATTCGAATCTAAATACGAGCATTGGCTTGCGTAACGTGCCATGAGCCAGGCTGTGGGTATGCGTTACGCATTTCCCGATTCGCCTCGACGCAGGGATTCACCCAAGCTGACGCTGCCAGCCCGTCAGCTCACTCAGTGTTCCTTGATCTCCTGTAGCGTGAGGATCTATGTGTTTGTGCACTTGTGATTTCATTGTTTCGCTGTAGCAGTTCGCCATATAAGCGTATCCAAAAATATCGCGGACATGCAGACGGCGAATAGGAGACGATTGCCCTCAAGACGAGAGAGAGAGAGGCGCGCATGAGCGAGCGAAAAAGATAAGGAGAGAGAGAGGCGCGTGCGTGAGCAAGAGATATAAGGAAAAAGAGAGAGACGCGTGCGCGAGTGAGAGAGATAAGAAAAGAGAGACGCGCACGAGAGAGAAAAACCATCAGCTCAGTTATGATCACATGACGCTCAGCAGACAAAGTGTATCCATACTATTCATATTGCAAGACATCGCTCATTTTATCAAGTCAAAATTTATTAAAAAATTTAGCTTGACTTGCAAAACACTTGTAAGCCAAGTTACTCGCAAACCGAGTTTCCACTTGTATATATTATTTACTTTATATATATTATTTATTTGCAGAATACCCGTGCATTTTGAAAATAACATGGTTGTCAATGTAATTGTTTTGTCACTGTTATGAGTGTCGCTGTGATATATATATATAGCAAAATACCCACCCTTCGCAGCGATGTCATGTGTTAAAGAAGTTATGAAAAAGAAAAGGAAACATTTTAAAAATAATGTAACATGATTGTCAAAGTAACTGTTTTGTGTATTTGGCGGCAGCGTCACGAAGTTGTTTTCGGTAGCTGCATCAGAAAATGTACCACGACGTCTGACACGCCTCCTTTTTACTGTTTTCTCACAGCTTGGATTGCTGCTGTCATATATATACACACACACACACACATACATACATACATACATACATACATACATACATACATACATACATATATATATATATACATATATATACACATACATATCTTCATATCTACATATCTATATACATATCTACATATACACATATATATATAATATATATACATACATACCTATCTACATCATATATACACACACATACATACACACACACAAATTATATATATGTGTGTATGTATGTATGTATGTATGTGTGTGTGTATATATATACACATACATATACTTGTGTGTATGTTTGAATGTGTCTATATGTGTGTGTATAGGTTTGGTCACTGAGTGCAAGGGAAAAATAATAAATTATAGTCTATAAGTTATTAAACAGTAAAACATTAACGTTTTAAGAAGTACAGGTACATTGAAATTACATTTTCTATGTAAACGTTCAAATTTGTACCTCTGGTAATGTGCCTTACCGGCATTTCAAGAAAATTAGTTTTGTGTCCTCTGCAGTGTTAAGAGAGAAAGGCTTTGGTTTGGGATAAAAGGAAAAAAGGTGTAAAGAAAGGAAAGTTGCCTTTTTCTTTTATATAGTATAGAGAGATGTGTTCGCTGACGTTATGATCGCCTTTTGGGGACAGTCGCGGTGGGTCTTGTGTAGACTGGTGAGACGTCCCCGCCATTAATCGGCTGTGATGGCACTGTCAGTCCTCCACTCCTGTGCGTGTCTTCATAATCCGAGCTGAGGTCCTCATAATCGTATACGTGCAAAAGAAAGTGTGAATCGCCTTAATATTATTTTGCCGTGGTGTAGAAAAGGGGTCCCGTGTTTGCACTTGTCTGGGCTATAGGGCAGGGGGAGGATGAAAAAAATTAAAAGTGCTCACTTTGACTTAAGGCAGAAGCGCAGTCAGCCTTTCAAAGGCCGGCACAGCTATATGCACGCGCGCTGGCTGCTCGACTTTTGCTGGGCAGGAGACCCCAGTTTTTGCAGACACGTTCATGATATCAAAAGTCTCAGTGCTCTTTGGAGGTAATTCATATATTATATATATAGCAAAATACCCGCGCCTCGCAGCGGAGAAGTAGTGTGTTAAAGAAGTAATGAAAAAGAAAAGGAAACATTTTAATAATAACGTAACATGATTGACATTGTCATGAGTGTTGCTGTCATATATATGCCTGCCTAAATAAGTCACCCTCGCTTTGCTCTTACTTTTTACCGTTCATTTAATCATGGCTAGTGGCGGAAAAATAATAAAATGGAAGGAGGATGGCTTTACCAAAACAATTATTGATGGCGAATCAATTATTCATAAAGCTTGAATTGGTGATCTGTTTTTCTGTGTTAACCTCATATTTTTTCGTACTTTCATACTAAGGTGGTGCGAGGGTAAAATGAATCGGGATGCGCTGATCAATGTAATCGGTGTACCAGGAAATCATGCATTGACAAAAGCTCCCCTTTGCTTGTAATGCAAAGTGTGATTAAATACATTATTTTTTAACACATTATGGAGCACATGCATCGAAGCTTCTCAGCTGTGCTTGTGCTAAGAAAAGGAAAGATTTAAAAAATAACGTAACACGATTGTCAATGTGACCTTTTGTAAGTAGTGCCTGGAGGATTCAGTGTGGAGAAGCTCTAGAGACAGCGTGTGTATTAACTTGTGGATTTTTCTGTGAGCATTTGGTGGCAGTCTGACGAAGTTGCTTCGGAAGACGGCGTTAGCCGCGGAGCTCAGCTCAGAGCGAAATGAGATGAATGGGAGGGGAGATGATGACGTGACTCCCCCCGCCTTAACTGTCAATCCCCCACAAACACAGTCTCTCGGAATTTGCATAAGCACACCCCTTCACCTACAATTTTAACTTAGTTACAAAGTGATCAAAACTCTCGCTTATATCCTGCGTCCTCTCATTAAACTTGTATCCCGCATTCCTGTGGGCATGTAAAACGCCAGCGTAGCCTGTCTATGAACTTAATTTAAACTTTAAGTTTACACCGTGCTTTCTTTCCGAGGTAGCAGCACTCATGAATATGGTAGTATACGTGACTCGCTCGCTTCTTATTGTTTCGCTGCCTTCTCAATTATATAATGCATGTTTTCTTAAGCGCTTTTTGGAGGTCTTCCTAGTTTTCTACGCACTGCGTTGACAAGTCAGTTCACGTGATTACGTGGGAGGCGTGATGATGTCACACGAAACTCCGCCCCCCCACGTCTTTCCAGCTCAACTCTATTACAGTTAATGGAGAAAATACCTTCCAGTTATGACCATTAGGCGTAGAATTTCGAAATGAAACCTGCCCAACTTTTTAAGTAAGCTGTAAGGAACGAGCCTGCCAAATTTCAGCCTTCTACCTACACGGGAAGTTGGAGAATTAGTGATGAGTGAGTGAGTGAGTGAGTGAGTGAGTGAGTGAGTGAGGGCTTTGCCTTTTATTAGTATAGATCAGTGTTATTTGTTAGGAAAATTGATTTTTATGTTGATATTTTTGGGGGTGCGGAACGTATTAACTGGATTTCCATTATTTTCAATGGGGAAGTTTGTTCTAGATACGAGAAATTCGCAATACAAGCTCAGTGCTGGAACGAATTAAACTTTTATCTCGAGGGTCTTTCTGTATATATATATATATATATATATATATATATATATATATATATATCAGCATGAAAAGTAACACAGTACCCAAAATATCAAAGTCACCTTGAAAAGGCGAGTCGTAGCCCATCGTCTGAGTGTCATAGGAAAGGTTATTAGGGTACAGAGAAAAGAAAAAGGCACACAGTGGGAAACAAGCACAAAATGTCAACTTTAATCTCGAAATTTCCACTTTAATCACTTAGTTTATTTTGTCATTAAAGTAGAACATCGTAAACTTCATCTTAAAATCGTTTCATTTACTAGTTTCTTAAATCTCATCGTAACTAAAGTAGCATGTTAAATGCTTTGTTTTGTATTTGATCTTCTATGTGCTCTATGTGTATGAATCACTACGTGCTTCTGAGCTTTCTCTTCCTCCGACAGGAAACAGAATCCATTACTTTCGAAATATTACAGCTCTCTGAATAATTAAAATACTGAGATGTATACGTGATATCATTTTCATGATGATAGGAGTTAAAGCATGTTATTAAACATGGGAACATGGTGGCGCAGTGATTGTTCATGTCTAACACAAGATGCTTGCTGTGCCATGAGTGACCTTCAGTGAAATACTTTATTATAGCAGTACTGTCTCTTTCAAATGTACTAACCCCGAATTCCTGTCCTTACTTTTCTTTCTCCAAATACCCAATTGCCACACAATCAGCTCTGTAATAGACATTAAGCCATCTGTAAGCTTAGAACGCCAATTCTTCAAATCTTTTAAGGAACATTGAAATATCTCCGAAGTACATGTTTAATAATTCTATCCATCTACCCTTCCAGTGTCCCGCCAGTACCAGCAAGAATACAGTGCAAGGAAGGAACAATCCGTGAACGGAGCGCCAGCGTCTCGCTAGCGCTGAGGCACTGTGTCCTCACATGTTTAATTATTAACAATACAGATTATTTAAATGAACTTAAAGTTTTATCTGTATAATATAATAAACATGTTTTGCTGCATTTCACTTTAAAAATGATATCATCATCATATGTAAATACGCACTTTATAAAGTGGCTCAGGTTGTGCAATATTGTAACTGTATCGTAAGATTACAGTGAGGTAATTGTACTTATAAGTACAAAGAATTCTACAAGGAGCACTTGATGGACTGATTGAGTGTGTTTATAGTTCTTGGGATGAAACTGTTTCTGAACCGCAAAGTCAGTACAGGAAAGGCTCTGAAGCATTTTTCGCATGAGAACAGTTTAATAGACAGCATGGCTGAGGCAGCGTGTGCTTGATGCTATATACCGATAATTCTCTTTCTGATCAGCTGCTGTACAGCTGTGATTCCCCAGTCAGATACAGTGATATAAATACTCCGAGTGGTGCAGTGAGAGTAATATGGAAAAAGATGATCCGCTGTGGCAACCTCTAACGGAAGCAGCTGGAAGAAGAAGAAGAAGGTGCAGTGAGAGTAACAACACTAAAGCAGCTATGGTATTTGGAATAGTTTGACCATTCTGTGGACCATTATATTGTTACAGGTTAATTACAATCAGATGCATTAAACTAATAAACAATATGCAGTTAATTTCAGTGTATTTAGAAAGCCGCGTCAGGGATGCGGATCTAAAAAAGAAAGGGTAACCACACAGGAACAGTAGCACTGCGTTGACGCTGGGTGCCGCCAGTCTGTAAAACCGAGTGCAGAACTTGCATACGCCAGGGTATGAGGTACCTTGGAAATGTGCATGGCTATACGCTAAGTTTAGGTTTTATACATTGCAATTTGAACGTGGAAACGTTCTTACACAACATTTTTGTGCATACGTACCATTTATAAATATAGTTAAGGTTAGTAATTGATGGTGTATAATGGTGGCACATTGGTCAGTGCTGCTACCTCATAGATCAAGCATCTCTGTCAGTGAGAATTTTACATCTTCTCACAGTATCTGCACTATCTTCTGTCCAGTTTCCTAAATTTTCCTCCCACATCCAAAGGAAGTGCTTGTTGGGTTGATTGCCCTGTTTTAATTTTCCCCTTGAAAGTGTGTGTGTGTGTGTTTGTTAAAGAGCCCTGTAATGTACTGGCATCCTGTACAGGGATGGCTTCTGTCTTGCAAATGATAGAACAGGCCCCGGGTCCCCCATCTCGGAACTGAATTACATGGGTTAAAGCATTTTGCTTAATTGTAAAAATCCAAGCCCACCTCCCATAACTCAAGTGATAATTTATGTTATCTTAAAGAAATATTTTATCTGCAAGGTATGGTTCCAAGTTTTCTTTTGACATCAGGCAAAATGTATAATACCATTCTAAAATAAGCATTCTAAGTGTCTGCCAAACCTTTTCTGCTGTTTTAAGATATTGAGTATGGAAAAGGAGAAAAGTATTCAGAGTGTATTGATTCTACAATTGCAACATTGACTGAATGGTGTTCTGTTTATGTTTTGTTCTCTTAACAAAGTTAAAAAGTGGGTTAGGTGTGAGTGTGTGTGTATGTATGTGTATGTTTGCCCTGCAATGGACTGCCACCCTGTCCATGCTAACTGCGATAGGCTCCAGCCTAAGATCCTGTTCTGGATTAAGCACATTAGAAAATAACATCCATCCATCCATCTATTAACCAATCCGCTATATCCCAACCACAGGGTCATGGGGGTCTGCTGGAGCCAATCCAAGTCAACAGAGGGCGCAAGGCAGGAAACAAACCACGGGTAGGGCACCTGCCCACCGCAGAGAAAATAACATGACCTGACATTACAATTATAGGTGGAAGTGTCTGTTGAGTATACCAGAGGTTACTTTTTGTGATTCAGAAAGTTAACATTCTGTTTATGACTAAAACACTCTGTTGCATGCAAAAAGTGGCATTAATGTGGATATTGAAATCATTTGTCACTAGTACTGTAGGACACTCAGAGAAGACCTCTAATAACATCTCAGAAACAATTGGTGGGGATAATGTGAAGTTGACGTTGATGACAGAGAACTATAATACTGTAAACACAGCCAGACATTTCAAAAGTTACTAACTTAAGAGATGTTACATTTCAATGAGATACAGCTCAGATTTTATGATGAGTGCAATAATTTACAATGGCCCCACCATGTAGACCTCAAAGAATACATAGCCAGGATGGGTAGCCCTATTGAAAGGCAGACATTAATAAAGTATCTATCCATCCATCCATCCATCCATCCATCCATTCATGTGGTAGTTGCCAGTTATCTATGTTGCCATGTTAATCATAATATACTCAGGTTTATGTCAGATAAATTACTTTGTAACAATTCGTCCAGCATGCTGACATGAGACGATCGCTACCGCTAACCTGTCCTAAGTGACGGCAGAGGAAAAAAGGATAGGCCAATATCACACCCCAATAAATCCCCCGTATACTGTATACCCCTTATTCTACATGGTTCAGTCACCCTTAATGCAGACTCATTTATAACCCACAAAAAACTAACAGTCAATCTCTATCATCACATAAGGAATATATTACATAAAAAATAGAATACAATCCCTTACATCTGACCCCCCCACCCCAACCCTAAATAACCTTTATATGTGGCACTGCAAATATATACATATATATACAATAATAATGGGCGGAGTGGTGGCTCTGAGGCTAGGGATCTGCTCTGGCAATCAGAAGGTTGTCGGTCCAAATCCCTTAAATGCCAAAAGGGACTCTGCTCTGTTGGGCCCTTGAGCAAGGCCCTTAACCTGCAATTTCTGAGCGCTTTGAGTAGTGAGAAAAGCGCTATATAAGTGCAAAGAATTATTATTATTATTAACAATATTCCTTCCCCCAGTTCCCCTTCCAGAGATTGTAAATAAGTCCACAGTTCTGACCCCGGATGCCGGCAGGCGAAACAAGAAGTTCTGTCAATTGCGGACTTCTAGCAGTAATCAAATCTTCGCCAAGTCTTGCGCCATGATACAGTACAGTATGTCCTTCGATATAACTCGCCTTAGTTCATAGGAAAAAGTGGAACGTTCAATTCCCAGATCAAAAGAATTACTTCCACACTTCTGTCAGGACTGAAGAAGCTCCTGGACTTCCTCACATGGCCTGTGCAGTAGATGATCTGTTTTTTCCCCTCTCGTCTTCTTTTCCTCTCCTCTCGTCAAAATGCTGCACTTTATGCAAATCATTCCCCCCCCCCAAAACAAATGAAACCGGAAGTTCCACCTTTGGGGCACTGCTGTCAATCTCAGGATGTAAGAACCCAGGTAACACAAAGGAATGCCCCCAGAATACTTCCAGTGAAACCTGTGAGAACATTGCTGTATTTTTCAATCAAAAAATTAATGATATTAGAGATAACATAGTATATCTCCCCAACACTGCAGAACCTCCAAAGCCCCATACTCCATTATAAACAAATTAAATGCTTTCACCAGGATAGATTTACCTGAATTACATAGTATAATCTCTCAACTGAAACCCTCCACCTGCGTCCTTGACCCAATACCAACCAGGTTTTTCAAAGAAATATCAGACGTGCTAATTGACAATATTCTGGACATAGTTAATTCGTCATTAGATATGGGGGTCTTTCCAGACTGTCTTAAGACTGCTGTAGTTAAACCCCTGCTCAAGAAAAATAATCTTGACCTCTCTGCTTTTGAAAATTTTAGACCCATCTCTAACCTGCCCTTCTTAAGTAAAATTCTAGATAAGATAGTCATTTTGCAATTAAATGACCACCTCAATAAACATGCTATTCTTTATAAATTTCAGCCAGGTTTCAGAACAAATCACAGCACAGAAACGGCACTCGTTAAAGTAGTAAATGACTTGTGGGTAAATGCAGACAGAGGCCATTTATCTGTTCTCATCCTCTTAGATCTGAGTGCTGCATTTGACACCATTGATCACAATATTCTTAGAAATCGCCTTAGTCAATGGGTGGGCCTCTCTGGCAGTGTCTTAAATTGGGTTGATTCCTACCTGGCAGGTAGAAAATTCTTTGTGAGTTGTGGTAATGAATTCTCAAAGACACATGATATCCAATATGTTGTTCCACAAGGCTCTATCCTGGGTCCGCTGCTCTTCTCAATCTACATGCTTCCGTTAGGTCAGATTATCTCAGGTTACAACGTGAGTTACCACAGCTATTCTGATGACACACAGCTGTACTTATCAATAGCACCTGATGACTCCGACTCTTTCGATACACTAACACAATGTCTTACTGGTATTTCTGAATGGATGAATAGTAATTTTCTCAAACTAAATAAAGAAAAAACTGAAATTTTAGTAATTGGCAATAATGGATTCAATGAGGTTATCAGAAATAAACTTGATGCACTAGGATTAAAAGTTAAGACGGAAGTAAAAAATTTAGGGGTAACCTTTGACTGTAATCTGAATTTTAAATCGCATATTCATCAGACCACTAGGACAGCATTTTTTCACTTAAGAAATATAGCAAAAGTAAAGTTAGACCTCTTATATCATTGAAAGATGCTAAGAAATTAATTCACGCTTTTGTTTTTAGTAGACTAGATTACTGTAACGCACTCCTCTCAGGACTACCCAAAAAAGACATAAATCACTTGCAACGAGTGCAGAATGCAGCTGCTAGAATCCTAACTGGGAAAAGAAAATCCGAACACATTTCTCCAGTTTTGATGTCACTACACTGGTTGTCTGTGTCATTCAGGATTGACTTTAAAATACTGCTTATGGTTTATAAAGCCTTAAATAATCTCACTCCATCTTATATATCGGAATGCCTGACACGTTATATTCCAAATCGTAACCTTAGATCTTCAAATGAGTGTCTCCTTAGAATTCCAAAAGCTAAACTTAAAAGAAGTGGTGAGGCGACCTTCTGCTGTTATGCACCTAAAATCTGGAATAGCCTGCCAATAGGAATTCACCAGGCAAATACAATAGAGCACTTTAAAAGACTGCTGAAAACACATTACTTTAACATGGCTTTCTCCTAACTTCACTTTAACTTAATATTGATACTCTGTATGTTCAATTCATCATAATAACTATTCATAGTGGCTCTAAAATCCGTACTGACCCCAACTCTCTCTTCTGTTTCTTTTTCTGGTTTCTTTGTGGTTTCACCACCACCTACTCAAAGCATCATGATGCACCAACATTGATGGACTGAAAGCCAGAAGTCTACGTGACCATCATCATCAGGTCCTTCCATGAAAACCCTAAATAAAAAGAGGACTGTTTGACTTATGTTAGGTAGATTGCCCAGAGGGGACTGGGCGGTCTCGTGGTCTGGAACCCCTACAGATTTTATTTTTTTTTCTTCAGCCTTTGGAGTTTGTTTTTTCTGTCCACCCTGGCCATCGGACCTTACTTATTCTATGTTAATTAATGTTGACTTATGTTTATTTTTTATTGTGTCTTCTATTTTTCTATTCATTTTGTAAAGCACTTTGAGCTACATTTTTTTGTAAGAATATGTGCTATATAAATAAATGTTGATTGATTGATTGATTGAAGAATGATCCCCACAACACCCAAATGACAGCAGAAAAACATATTATATTTATGTGGCAGCACTACAACTTAATATTTGCAGTTTTATTATTCAGAGAACAGGTAGTAAGCAGAAACATTCCATGATATTGTAACATTCTGAACAGCAGTGTTATGAAATTTGGGAAGCTGTCACTGGTTATGCAGATCAAATGCACAGTGTTCATCTGAACATCGACCAAATGTGAATTTGTGCAACTATTTCATAATCTGTTTGCTGTGTTTAAAAGTATGCATTTGATAATGTCTGCATGAAGCCTGATCACTGTACTTGAACTGAAAGTAGCACAATCCAAATTGCTGACAACTACAGTGACCACAAAACTGAATAGGTGGCTCCTTCAGTATGGAATCGTGCTGGCAGCCAACTCCAACCAATTAAGTTGATCTATAGGGTTCTAAAAAATAATGAACAATTGTTAAAAATCCTAAGGTAGCAAACCAAAATCTAGAAAAAGTTCCCATGATAGTCTCAAACACACTTTCTCATGAGGATATGTAGGGCAGAAATATAATAATAAAAATAAAACTAAAGGAATGTTCCTGCAGCTCTTAAGCTTGAGGTGCTCTTTTGCAGATCTTGGTAACACTGTGCTCAGCATAAAAGGTTCAGTTGTGACCTTTGTTATATGTTATACTGTATATGTAATCTTTGCTAACTTTTCTCTTATGTACTACAGGAGAATAAGGGGAACTTTTAAATGACTTAAAAATTTGCAGTTTCAGATGTCTAGTAATAAAAAATGATTGTATTCATTAGAGTACTTTAATGAACAGCAATAACTTGTAGACTGTGAAAGGAAGTTTAATAGGTTACAGTATATAGTATTATAGCTGTCATTCTTGGAAAAAATAAAGTACAAGAGATTTCCTGGCAGATGACTGGATATGACATGTAAATGTAATGAAAATGCTGATGAAACAAGGAATTGTTTTCATATGTAGCCATAGCAGTCATGTGGTGCAGAAGAGTGCATCTACCAGTACAGAGGCTGGTGAATAGCTCACCTTGATGGAAGCTTTTATATTGTGCTTACAAAAGAGTAATACAGGTAGTGGCGATGATGGTAGTAGGGCCAAGGATAGCACAGAAAAAGACAGGTCTGATCAGGTCTTATCTGACTCTTGCAATTTCATGGCAGTTTGGAACAAGTGGGCAAAATTCTTCTGCATAATCATTAGGATTTTTATCTAAAGAATTTCCACGATTCACTAAAGGATTTTTATAAGGTAGGTTGGTAGAAAATGCAATTATTGACTTTATCAGTGCTTAAAAACTGTAAATCGCATGTTGCTTTGGTGTCAGTTTCAGTTTAGTACACAAAATCAGATTTTAATTAGAGACCCGGCTGCTACCCAGACTGTGAAAATGCTTGAGTCATTTCTGGAGTTCAACTGATATCGAACCGGTTAGATGCAGCTTGAAAGATTTCACTTGAAAGTGATGGCAAGTCAGGCGTTAAAGGTCACAATTTAGTCAGAACTGATAAAAGAAACCCTTTGTCATTGCTATTCAAATGGCATTTCTGTATATATGGTATACTATACTTGGCATTCCATATCTTTAGGAGAACATTTAACATTTTATGAGCTTTAAAAATACATGCAACACCTTGATTTAGAGATCAGGTGTGAAAAAATTAATTAATTTTACTGAAAAAATATTGTCACTCAAAAGGAAGCTGTAGTAGATACTAACAGTAAGCAGCATTTTAATTTATACTATCACATTTATTAAAAGCCACTGATTCAATACAGATACCTTCATATCACTTCATGCAGTGGTAGCTGGACTGGATCTTGCAGTTTAAATTCAATTTCCTAAGGTATACAGTTTTTTTAATTGATCACCATTGCAAAGAATAAAATGTAAACATTTTTAATTGAAGAATTTATTCAAACATGCAGTCAGTGCAAAGATTAATCTTCTCACATTTAACGGATTGACAAAAATCACCCTGTAACCTTATTTTACAGACGCTCTGCATTTCCCTAAACCATCTATATATATAATTCACTAAGGCAAGACACCCATGGAAAGGCAAGTCACCTATGGAAAGCACGGCGGAAGGGACATGGATTCACTAAGTCGCCGACAAGTAAGACACCTATGGCGCACGCAGGGAGGAGCCACGCCCACCAACTCCAAGACCATTGGATACGACGACAACTCGCAGAGCCACGCCCACCAACTCCGGCGCGACGACACAGAAAGAACGCCGTCATTTATATTCGTCTGTCGTAGAGGCCTCATGTACCTCCGAACCACCTTGACTGTTCATAGAGGCATGTTTCTCGCGGAGATGAATCGGAATATGCAGCGTGTAAAACGGTTTGCGAGGGGTATCCCATGGGATCCTTAAAACAATCCTTTACAACTGAGGTTAAAACACAATGAAGTAAACAGTGTTTAAAAACCTAGTTTTCAGTTACGACGCACGACTGCGTGCACCATGGCAAACAACATACAGCAATTCGCATCTGCGACAAACATGCGTCTTCTTCACTCACAGACAATTATATGTTGCTCTCTCCAGAGTTCCATCTTTTCATTCACTTTCTGTTGTATTCTCAAATTCTCCCTTTTTAGACAACTGTGTCTTTCCAGAAGTGTTCAAGCATCAATAAATAATTATGCTGCATTTGTTATGCCGCGGGTTCACTATTGTGTTGTATTTTGCTCTCTCCGGAGTTCCATCTTTTCATTCACTTACTGTTGTATTCTCACACCAACCCGTTTTAGACAACTGTGTCTTTCCAGAAGTGTTTAGCATTCAATAAATAATTATGCATGACATTGAGCGTGTGTCTACACAGCACAGAGAGTCGTAGGTAAGCCGTTGAACCCCATTCGGGCTGCAAACCGTGGAATTCCCACTAAGTGCGACTTATACGCTCCCACTGGTTGCATCCCTACCCTTTGTGCACACCCCACTCCCACCTCGCTACTACCGTGGTCGGGTGTCTTGGTGGATTATATTTAGAAAAGCAGCCAACGACTAAAGTGAAGAGTTGGAGGTGGGCACATGAGCGCGCAGGACATACTGAATGAGAATCCAGGAGACTAGCATGACGGAGGGAGCTGAATGGACGTCCTTCTCCTCTCCTCCCATTCCACACTCCACGCCGCGCACCCCCATTCCTCCATCTGGCAAGAGAAGGTGCGATTGCGGTCCGCCAGTTTTCAGTCACGGACAATTGTGTGTTGGTTCGTTCCGTGCATTGTTACAATGTTGCTTTTCTTGCTGATTTATTACATTACCGAATTTTCAAATGTTAATTTTCTCCCTGTGCTTAAAAATCATTAAAAAACCGGCCTGATTATGCGGCGTGTGGGTTGGCTAGCAGCATATAATTTATTTATTTAAAGAGCTTCTGTAAAAAAACATATTTCCACCTGGGGACAAATACAGTTCTATCTATCTACTGTATCTTCTTTCTTCTTCTTTATTCCATAGCTTGGAAAGGGGGTCGACCTCTTAGCCAATACGCTGCTGTTGGTGCCGCTGGATTCCGTGCTCTATTCACCACACTCTTCCATTGTAGTCGATCGGTTGAGACGGTTCTTGCTTCGATTGTTGTCAGTCGCTGGTTCTTTAGTTCGTTCTCTACGTGTTTCAACCATGTCATCTTCGGTGCTTGTTGTTGTATCCTCCAATCAGGAGAGCATTTTCTCCATAGGAGTTTGTACGGTAGTCGATTTTCATCCATCCTACAGATGTGGCCGAACCATCTTAATCGATGTTTTTGAATTTCCTCCGTGATCGGTGCCTGATTATCGCACCATTCTCTGATTGTCTCGTTTCAGGGGCGGTCACGGAGTGAGACACGGAGAATCTGTGTCAAGCATCGCATTTGGAAGGCCTCAAGCTTGTTGATATCTACTGTATATATCTATCTATCTATCTGTCTATCTATCAGATAAAATGTCTTTCTTTAAATTAAAAGCATTTGTTATTAACAAAAATGAGTATTTATCTGTTTTATATGGAAACAACTATAACTATCTAGTATAAACTAAGTGCAAACTATCTAGTATAAAGTAGTACAGTGCAAATTAGTTTAGGAGAGTTTTATTGTTGATGTAAAGTAGTCAGAAGAGCTGAATAAAATATAGATTAATGGTTTAAAAAATAAAGTTTATTGGTGGCCAGTTTGATTATTGGAAGGTCGCATTTGTTGCCAGCATTTGTTCAAATAGTGGAACAAACAATGACTAGCATATTTACCCCCCAACACCCCCCCAAAGGCTGTCCCTGTGACCCAGGGGTTATGCACACAAAAACCTGGAGGTAATAGTCTCACTCATAATGCATTACACTAAAGCCTGAGCGGAATGAAATGTTACTTTGGCACTTTATCCAGCACAGGAAAGTTGCATTCACATTGAAACTTAAGATGGATTACATCTGAGTGATTTTATTTGGCACTTCATCATGTTCCCAAACAATTCACAGAAGCTCATCAAGTCCTTTCCTGAGTAGGGAATGTTTCACATCATATATTGACTCACCCTTTATATGTACTTTTTAAAATTGCCATAGGACTCATCAAAAGGTGCTTAAAGCTAAATTTTTCTTATTTTTTTATTTATTTTTTTTTACTTTTACATACTTCTATTAAAATACAGCACTTTAAAATTTTTTTCTACAGCTGTAGAATTCAGTCAGTCAAGTCACAAATTTACCTTGTCTTTTTATAATTTACGTTCTTTTAATCTATTACAAAAGACACATTCTAAATGGCCTGTTCTTGTTAAAATTATCCAAATGTTCTAAATCCAAAAAGGTAAAGCTGACATGACTCAAAAATTTTAAACATCTCACCACTACAAATGATAAAATGTTACAGATGGAAAAAATCCAATAAGTTACATTGTTTTATTTTTCCTATACTTAAACAAAAAGACAGTGTTTTGCTCTGCTATGTATGATTTGTATCATTTTCACTAGGTTTATTATGGATCCTTGGAACAGTCAATGCAATGATTCACTACACTAAGTCAGGGCATAAAATAGCAAAATAAGCTTTGAGATAACACACCTAACACAGACAAAGCTCCATTGTAAAGAACTCAGTATATAAACACAGATGTATGAGAGTAGGAGAACAAACCCTTTTTTTTCTTTAACACACAAGTTAACTACATTAGTGATTTTGGGCTGACATAATGTGTAAACTAACCTCCAGATCCTTTTGTTCAAGAGTGGTTTTTATTTCTGTCTTCTGTTGCAGCTTGGAAGGTGTTTACATTACATTTACATTTTTCCCGAATGCCTTTATCCAAAGTGACTTACAACATTTGTGATAAAATTTGTTACATTTCTTGGATGGCTATATGTTAGTCATTTTGAATACCGAGTCATATGTCAAGATTTCACAAAATGGAGGAAGAGATCTTGTTTCCTCTGTAGTCTAACTATGGTCCATTTGCCAATATAATTTTATATTTTATTTTGAAGTTGACGTAAGTTAGCATTACAGTTTGTTTGTATTTGATAAATTCTTTTTCCATCAACAAAGCAGTAATGTTGGCAGTAGCATTCAGTCCCAGTAAAGTCAGTCTGTATACAGAAAGAACACTTTGAAAACAGATACACTGCTTCTTCCTCAAAGTCATTCACTGGACAGCTTATTTATTTGACAATATGTTTTGGAATATGAATTGTGGCAATATATTCCTCTCATTTTTCATCTTTTTCTTTTTACAACTAGTTATAGTATTGCCTCCATTAATATTTGGAATGGGCTTGTTTTTATAGACAATGCATTTCAGTTCTCTCTGTATCAAAACCCACAGACGGCAACACTATGTTAGATGCTTCCTACAATTTTAGAAGTTTTTCTATGGGTATCCTGAACCCCTAGAATTTCATTACACTGGCCAAAGAGTTGAAACAATACTTTATGGGTTGAAATGCCAACTTTAAATGGTTTAATAGGGCACACAAATTTGTTCTGTTATTTCTTATACCACACACAAAAACACATAAAGAGATTTCAAACAAGCCATTCCTAAACACTGACATTCTGTAAACTTAAATCAGGTTTTTAAAGGTTCCCTTCTGTTTACCTTTTCTGACCGTAATAACATCCAGGATTATGTTGTCAACATTTGAAATCCCTCTAATAAATGGCTCTACTCTATAGCCAGCCACGGACTAAAGTATGTAGCTTTTCCATGTTTGCATTCTAGCAGTTGTGGCAGTGTATACAAGTGTAAATTTATTGAAACAAACAAGGTGATATCACTTTCTGACAAAATTCTAGTTGTAGCAATGATGGACTGTTATAAATTTAATACCTGCTGATTGCCGGTACAAATAATGATGTGCACGTCTACATCCTATCATTGTGTTTACTGTTGATGTCTTGGTTCACCAAATTATGGTTCCTACAAGGACAACTACAGTGAGTTTTCCTTTAGAATTATTTTTGTATTGAATTACACAGCACTTGAATATTTCTCCAACTCATAATATCATTCTCAATCTTGTTACAATACAATTAAAGCCCTTATAGTAAAACACTACGCTTCAGACTACAGCTTAGGTTTGCTTTTAACCACAACTTACTGTACATTGCTGAAAAGTTTATTTCTCCAGTTCTGTACATTCAAAAAAGGTTCTGAAAATATTAAAAGAGCAAGTGTCTAACTATGTGCTATCAAACAATACTGACATTTAACATTATTGTGGCACTTAAATTATGAATCCCCTGTGGTGAAGCATGTCCAGGGTCCATGGTAGATCTGAGAAAGTGATCTCTTGAGTGTTCAATGCCACTCCTTATTTAGGAAAACATCCCAGTCATCCCATGGGAGAAAGACTTTCCAAGACTGTGGTCTATAAAGCTTATGGAGCCGTTCCTGGACAGTGGCAAAACTGTAACAACAGTTGCATAAAGTGCGACATAGAGCTTCCACCATCCATCCATCCATCCTCTTCAGCTTATCTGAGATTGGGTCGCGAGGGCAGCAGCTTGAACAGAGATGCCCAGACTTCCCTCTCCTTGGCCACTTCTACTAGCTCTTTCAGGGGAATTACGAGGCGTTCCCAGGCCAGCTGAGAGACATAGTCCCTCCAGCGTGTTCTGGGTCTTCCCAGGAGCCTCCTCCTGGATAGACGTGCCCGGAACACCTCACCAGGGAGGCGTCCATGAGGTATCCTGATCAGATGCCCGAGAGCTTCCACCTGCAGCTAAACTCACTTGAGTACAAATGTACATTGTCAGCATGCCCATGTCGATCAAACACAGAAAGCTCTGCAGTCTACTTGTGACTTTACACTGTAGGAAGGTAAGTAAATAAATCAAGGTAAATAACATTCAATCTGTCTTTTATATAAGTAACATATAAATGTTTTTCATATAAAGACCATCACAAAACATAATCACAAATAAGCAATGATATGCAACAGAAAAAACATCACTGGAACTACATTTAAGTAGTCAGGGAAGATCAATCAAATTTGAGGTGAAAACAAATGTACTAGGCCACCAACATCAGTGGTGATCAAATGTCAGCCAAATAATGCCATAAAAACAAGCAAAATGAACAACCACCGATGGAAAATATTAAAACATATCTTATCATCAAAAATGCACTACTAAAAGCAAAAACATGAACATATATTCACGTCACATTTTTGTTTAATTTGGTAAAGTGCTAAATTATAGTACACAAATCATAAGTTAATCAAAGTGATTTATGATGTGACTGATAACAACTATTCCAAAATATTGAAATTTGAAAATTCCTAAAAATAGTGTCATGCAAAATCAACCAGTGGGTCACTTAAAATGACTCTATCCTTCAAACCTCAATCCAGAACTGAAAGGTTCAGGATATACATATGCACACATAAGCAAAAGTTTGCCAAAAACATTTACCATAAATGTCCAAGGCCCTGCCCAAGCAACCTGGAAAGAGGCTATTTACACCAGACACAAAGACATTTTCAAATATTCCAGAGAGAAATATTTTTCTAGACAAGAAACTTTATCAAGCATATCATGGAATTTCAGAAAAAAAATATTGTGAAAAATAAGCTGAGTTTACTATAAACATTTTAACAATATGTTCAATTATTGAGGCAATTTTACAAAATATTTGCAGTTTTTTATCCCAACAACATATGAGAAGTGGGAGGCAGGGCCCCACTTTCCCTAAATGCAGAGATGTTACTGCGAATGAAGATATAAGCTAACCATTAAAAAAATACAAATAGGTAAGGCTAAAATTAGTATGAGGTAAAACAAACTATATCTTTACATTCAAATGTCAGTTTTTTCATTTGAAGATGTTTATTAAATGCATTTTAAGTAATGAATTACTGAACAATATCAAATTTGAAATGTACAGGCTATGTCAACAGTAAAGTACATGCCTCTTACCATCAACTCCATCATAACCAGAAAACTGCCATTGTCATTTCTTCCCAAGCAAAAGTGCTCTATGGGCAGTTTCGCCATAAAGAAGTTACATGGAATTCTGCTTATATGTAAAATGCAAATATTAAGCATTCTTTCAATTCTCTGTTTATTGACACTAACATATTCAATTTATACAAATCCTCTTTTGAAATTGTTTGCTTCAAAATTCACATTGTAATTAATGTCTACTGGAAATAAATATATTCAATTTGACATTGTTTATATTCTGCTTGTAAATTCAATTGCATAATTTTTGCAGTAATTAAATTTCTTGTATATATCAAGGGTGACACAAGGGCCATACATTAAGTCAGTAATCCTGAATTTATAATATGTGTAAAACACAGAAAATGAGAGTGTATACTTGACTTCTGGAGACAAGAAGCCCATTGATAATACTAATGAAAAGCTGCTCAAGAGCCAGTTTATCGCGTACCAAAAGCTGAGTCACTGAAAGCAAATAAACTGTCTAGTTAACAGGATACTTCTGAGGCTTACTGAATAATGATTGGGAGGATTTACTGAATATTTTAAAATGTATTATAATGTTATTAACTTAGGAAAGTAGGTAATTAGTATCACAACTTAAACTAATTGTTATTAAAGGCTTTATTACTTAATTATTTTTGTGCAATTTAATTATTTAAATTATTTCAAAACCATTACAACTAAAATGATCATTGAATGATCTCATTGCCTTTTTGAAGAAAAGAAACACTCATGAAGTTTTTTTAGAATAAAATGCAGCCTGACAGGGTTACCATGGATATTACTAAATGACTTTAAAAAATACCTTTATTTCAATCCTCCAGCACATGTACCTGTATATATGATTTGTATTCAGTTATGTTGATAGATAGATAGATAGATAGATAGATAGATAGATAGATAGATAGATAGATAGATAGATAGATAGATAGATAGATAGATAGATAGATAGATAGATAGATCCAGATGTTCATTTGAAGGAATCATATTATTCCCGTCACTTCTATTATAAAATTTTCCTACTGCCTAAGCAGCTGATTTATCTCAGATATATCACAAACAGAACTTTGCACCATACCTTGGCGAACTCTGTAAGCCCTGCTGTTTCAAATTGAAACACGTGTGGGGCAGACTGACTGGCATGATGATGCCCGACCTGTTGCTGCATCCAAACGGTACCATCCTGCACCTTTACGCCTGGTGCAGCTGCATTGTTCTTATGTGTGAGTGGACGTTTGCTGTGGGCAGGGCTTCTGTTCTCTTTCTCCAAAGTAGATCCCTCATCCACATCTGAGTGCACCTCTGTTATAGCATGTCTTTATTTGAAAACAGCAGTGAACATGACTGAGGGAATAAAACTGAATAAAAAAAAATGCTAACCTTTACAAGTACCATAAATTTACACTGGCTGTTAGAGACTCAAACCAAATGTATATTTTTTTTGTATAATAGTAACAATAAGAGCAGCTCACTACTATAAACGATAATTATAAGAAATGGTCAGGATCAAACCCGCAACCCCTTGATTATAAGTCAGCAGTTCTTACCAATGCACCACCCAAGAGGTCATGTCACTAATGTACCGATTTCTTTTTCTTCAGTTATATTCTTGAATAAGAGTGCACTTGTTTTGTTAGATGTGCACCTTTTCTGAAAGTGTTTATTTGATATTTGGTCTCCAGTCTTTACACATTATACGATTAATGTCTACATTTTGTCAATTATTACAAAAATATGAAAAACGTTTCTTTTATATTTATGTGTTCAACAATTCCTGCCTCTCATTTCATCCTACAATAACCCACACATGAAATGCATGTATTCAAAATAACAATATACTTTATTATTTACCCTATACAACTCCAGGTACCACACACACAGATAAGGAGCCTTGGCTTGAGTTGGGAGAACTTTTTGCTCCTTTTTGCAGTGATGGGGGATGGGATATCAGGATGCATGTGCTGATCGACATATTTACAAAACAAAAGACACTGATGGAAAGGTGCAAAAGGAATTAAGGTGGGCCGGGATTACACGTTTTTTCATAGGTTTCAAGGATTCTAGTGTTAAAAACCTAAACTCAAATGTCAATTGACAGGAAGTTGCTATGTTTATTCCTGATTGGTGCAGAGGTAAGAACTGCTGCCTTCTAACCCAAAGGTTCCAGGTTCGAGGACATTTTTTGAGTAGTGAGCTGCTATTATTATTACTATAATATAATAAGAAAATACATTTGATTTGAGTCTGTAACACCCAGTGTATATTTTGGCTACTTGTAAAAGTTAGCGCTTGTTTTTTATTATTCAGTTTTACTCATTCAGTGACATTGAATGATGAAAAAAAAAAAAAAAACAAAAAACACAAGAGCTAACTTTTACAAGTAGCCAATTTTTTTTTTATTATTCAGTTTTACTCAGTCAGTGACATTAACCCAGCCACAGGGGATGCACAAACCAGTGTGTTTCTTTCTTCGTGCCAGTCCCAAGCCTGGATAAATGGGGAGGGTTATGTCAGGTAGGGCATCCAGTGTAAAATTTTGCCAAATCAATATACGGACAACAATACAAATTTCCATATCGGATCGATTGAGCTCCGAGTTAACAATGACCGCCACCAGTACTGTTAGCCAACAGGGTGCTGGTGGAAATTGGGCAACTGTTGTCTGAAGAAGGAGAAGAAGAGGGGGGAGACATGCCTGGAGGCAGGAGGAGAGGAGGAAGGTAAAGACAGTGGAACTGAGGGTAGGAACTTTGAATGTGGGCAGGATGAGGGGAGAGAGTTAGCAAATATGATGGAGAGAAGGAAGGTTGATATATTGTGTGTGCAAGAGGCTAAATGGAAGGGGAGTAAGGCCAGGTGGATCGTAGGTGGAGAAATGGAGTACGGGTTATTCTGAAGGAACAGTATGTCAAGAGTGTTTTGGAGGTGAAAAGAGTTTCAGACAGAGTAATGATTATGAAGCTGGAAATTGGAGGTGTGATGAAGAATGTTGTTAGTGCATACAGTATGCCCCACAAGTTGGGTATGCAATGGATAAGAAAAGATAAGTCAGAGATGCAGAAATTAAACAAGAGTACAAGGTGATAAGGCGCAAGGTGAAGAGAGAGGTGACGAAGGCTAAAGAAAAGGCGTATGACGAGTTGTATGAGAGGCTGGACTCTAAGGAGGGAGAAAAGGACCTGTACCGATTGGCTAGACAGAGGGACCAAGTTGGGAAAAATGTGCAGCAGGTTAGAGTAATAAAGGATAAAGATGGAAACATACTCACAAGAGAGGAGATTGTGTTGAGCAGAAGGAAAGAGTACTTTGAGAGGCTGATGAATGAAGAGAATGAAAGAGAGAAGAGGTTGATGATGTAGAGATAGTGAATCAGGAAGTGCAACGAATTAGCAAGGAGGAAGAAAGGGCAGCTATAAAGAGGATGAAGAATGGAAAAGCTGTTGGTCCAGATGACATACCTGTGTAAGCATGGTGGTGTTTAGAAGAGATGGCAGTGGAGTTTTTAACCAGATTGTTTAATGGAATCTTAGAAAGTGAGAGGATGCCTCAGGAGTGGAGAAGAAGTGTACTGGTGCAGATATTTAAGAATAAGGAGGATGTGCAGAACTGCAGTAACTACAGGGGGATACAATTGATGAGCCACAGCATGAAGTTATGAGAAAGAGTAGTGGAAGCTAGGTTAAGAAGTGAGGTGAAGATTAGTGAGCAGCAGTATGGTTTCATGCCAAGAAAGAGCACAACAGATGCTATGTTTGCTCTGAGGGTGTTAATGGAGAAGTATAGAGAAGGCCAGAAGGAGTTGCATTGCCTCGAGTGGAATTGTGATATTGTATGAGGAAGTTGGGAGTGGCAGAGGAGTATGTAAGAGTTGTACAGGATATGCACGAGGGAAGAGTGACAGTGGTGAGGTCTGCGGTAGTAGTAAAGAATGCATTAAAGGTGGAGGTGGGATTACATCAGGGATCGGCTCTGAGCCCTTTCTTATTTGCAATGGTGATGGACAGGTTGACAGACAAGATTAGACAGGAATCCCCATGGACTATGATGTTTGCTTATGATATTGTGATCTGTAGCGATAGTAGGTAGCAGGTTAAAGAGACCCTGGAGAGGTGGAGATATGCTCTAGAGAGGAGAGGAATGAAGGTCAGTAGGAACAAAACAGAATACATGTGTGTAAATGACAGCAAGGTCAGTGGAATGGTGAGGATGTAAGGAGTAGAGTTGGCGAAGGTGGATGACTTTAAATACTTTGGATCAACAGTACAGAGTAATGGGGATTGTGGAAGAGAGGTGAAAAAGAGAGTGCAGGCAGGGTGGAATGGGTGGAGAAGAGTGTCAGGAGTGATTTGTGACAGACGAATATCAGCAAGAGTGAAAGGGAAGGTCAATAGGACGGTAGTGACACCAGCTATGTTATATGGGTTGGAGATGGTGGCATTGACCAGAAAGCAGGAGACAGAGCTGGAGGTAGCAGAGTTAAAGATGCTAAGATTTGCATTGGGAATGACGAGGACGGATAGGATTAGAAATGAGGATCAGCTCAAGTTGGACGGTTGGGAGAGGCGAGATTGCGCTGGTTTGGACATGTGCAGAGAAGAGTTGCTGAGTATGTTGGGAAAAGGATGCTAAGGATACAGCTGCCAGGCAAGAGATAATGAGGATGGCCTAAGAGAAGATTTATGGATTTAGTGAGAGAGGACATGAAAGTGATGGGTGTAACAGAACAAGATACAGAAGAAAGAAAGATATGGAAGAAGATGATCCGCTGTGGCGACCCCTAACGGGAGCAGCCGAATGAAGAAGAAGAAGACTCAGTCAGTGACATTCCTGTGGTACAACGAACTTGCCTTTCCTTCTTTGAGTTCATGGCATTTGACTCCTTTCTTTTCACAAGAGGAGCACTGTCGCTGATGCCTGCTATTTGTTGTACCAGCAATCAAAGATATGATGTCCTGTGACACCTGTGCAGAACGTGTGAAAAACAACAGATTTGCTGCGATCTCGGACATCTGGCAATGTTTTGTTGAGAACAGTGTTTCGAGTTACAACCCAGGACCAAGACTATCCGAGTCTGTGGCCATAAAGCTTATGGAGCTGTTTCTGGACAAAGTCAGAACCATACCAACAGACAGCTTCTACCAACCATACTAATAGACTGCTGCACCGTGACACAACTCTGCTTGGCATCATAAGTAAAATGGGACTTCCACCTGCAGCTATAGTCACTTTAGTACACAAGCAACTCTCTATGCTAGTGTTTAGATCTGGCAGTGCCGTACTGACAGTGTATGCTCCCAAAAACAAGAAGCCTTTGATTTTCAGTCTGTAACAGCCGGTGTAAAGTTTTGCTACCTGTAAAATATATCGCTGAAGGTGTATAAGCAGACACACAAATGCAGGTGAATCATGTTTTCTTGGTATCTTGTTGTCACTTGAATTTTTTGTTATTCCGTTTTAATCTTGAATAAAACCACACTTGTTTCGTTATACCTTTGCAAAAGTGTTTATTTTATTTTCCAGTAACCACTTGAATGAGATTGAATACAGTAATCCCTCCTCGATCGCGGGGGTTGCGTTCCAGAACCCCCCACGATAGATGAAAATCCGCGAAGTAGAAACCATATGTTTGTATGGTTATTTTTATATATTTTAAGCCCTTAGAAACTCTCCCACACTGTTAACATTATTAGAGCCATCTAGACATGAAATAACACATTTTAGTCAAAAGTTTAAACTGTGCTCCATGACAAGACAGAGATGACAGTTCTTTCTCACAATTAAAAGAATGCAAATATATCTTCTTCTCTTCAGGAGCAGAGAATTTCAGAGAGAGAGAGAGATCGCTTGCAAAGAAAAGCAAACAATCAAAAAATCAATACCTGTGCTTTTAAGTTTGCCGCAGCATTTTTTAGAGGAGCTTCAGTATCTTCTAAGCAAACAGCCTCTGTGCAAACAGCCCCTCTGCTCACATCCCCTCCGTCAGGCGCAGAGAACGTCAGAGAGAGAGAGAGAGCGAGATTAAAGCAAACAATCAAAAAATCAATAAGTGTGTTTTTGGAAGCACCGCGATAAAGCGGCCGGCATTTCTTAGAGGTGCGTTCGTATCCACTAGGCAAACAGCTTCTGTGCAAACAGCACCTCTGCTCACACCCCCTCCGTCAGGCGCAGAGAATGTCAGAGAGGGTGAGAGAGAGGCAGAGACAAGCAAACAATCGAGCACCGCACGGGAAGCATATCTTATAGCATTGAGGATTTTTAGTTAATATGTAATATATGCTCTACTTGGGAAGCTTCTAAGCCATCCGCCAATAGCGTCCCTTGTATGAAATCACCTGGGCAAACAAACTGAGGAAGCAAGTACCATAAATTAAAAGACCCATTGTCTACAGAAATCCGCGAACCAGCGAAAAATCCGTGATATATATTTAGATATGCTTACATTTAAAATCCGCGATAGAGTAAAGCCGCGAAAGTCAAAGCGCGATATAGCGGAGGATTACTGTATGTCTCTGCCTCTCTTGTGCATGCACGCACACATTCATAAATGAAAATGTCACTATTTGAAAACACTATGCCATTTGAACATGAGTTGTCATTTGAAACCTGAGCTCTGCGGATTTTCTGAAGGACTCTGTCGGTGGAGGGGATGGTATAGCAGGCTGCTTGCTGCTTGTGTTGATCGACACATTTGCAAAACTAAAGACTCTGATGGAGAGGTGAGAAGGAATTTAAGATGGCCAGTGATTCTGAGTTTTTTTTTGTAGGCTTCAGGGATTCTAGTGTATATCAGTCAGTGAGGAGTAGTGGATAATGCTTGGACATCAAACCCTGAGGTTGGGAGTTTAATAATAATTAATAATAATAATTCTTTGCATTTATATGGCGCTTTTCTCACTACTCAAAGCGCTCAACACCATGTGGCCATAAACAAGTCACTTCACGTGACTGTGCTCCAATTGAAAACAAAAAAAGACATGCAACCAACTGTACCCTTAGTGAATGCTTTTTTGACTAAAAATTGGGGTTCTTTATTTCGCTTTGGCATTTTCGTTCTTGTTGATTTTTTGGGTTTGACCTTGCTAGTTTTTTGTCAAGATTTTTTGCCATTTCCTGCTCCACTGTTAATGCTGCATTTGTGGCTTGCCTCTGTCACCATTGGCAGTAAACTAAGTGTGTATTAAGTGCCACCACAGCAGGCTCATACCTTAACCAAAAATATTTGACAAGGAAGAGGAAAAGTGACTGGAGACAAACAAAAAGTACGAAAGAGTACCAAAAATCAAAGCCATTGTGAGGCACATGCAGTGTTTATTTTAGTTATATGACATTTGATATTGTAGTCTATTGTAGCCTTTGTTATCCCTGTAAAACTCCATGTGATTATATGTATTTTGGTAATGGTGTTACATATATCATACATTTATAACAAAGCACCTATTTCTTACAAAAATAAATAAAAAAATCATGACCCAAATATCTTTCATTTTATAATATCATCAAGTTATTCCTCATGAGAACACAGTGAAGAGTCATTCCTTCTTTTAAACATTTTTCCATATGTACATACATATGTATACGCACACACACACACTCACACATATATATGATTTTTTTGGTTAATAGGCATTAAATTAATGCTAACAAGAAATCCCCAAAAGTGGCTGCCACAGTATTCTTCCACAGCCACAGCCTCCTAGCCACATTTTAAAACTTTCCCTCAGGAGATTCCAATCTATCTTCAGACCACCACACAGGAAGTCAGTGGTCAGTGAATGGAGCCTAACAAAGCCACAGTTGTTTGATGGTTGACAGGATCAATTGAACTACAGAAATCCACATCAGAGTAGAAAGCCTCCACAGTCCTGAGATGTTTTGTGAGTAGATGAGCTTTCAAAAGGCACACCATTAAGCTGTAAGCAGATCAGTTGGCCATGGAAACGTTGTTACATTGCTTGAGAGCATGATCTTAGAAACTGAACATTTCTAGCTCATCTGGCAAGACAAGAGACAATAAGAGGTCAAAACAGAACAGAGATTTTGTGAATCTGTTTTCATAGAGAGATCAGAAACTGGAAGTAGTACTTGTTTTAATCTGGGTCCTAGTAAATATTGAATATCACATGAGGTGAGCAAAACAGATGGCTAGTGAGGGTGAACTGAGGAACAAAATTAGCCAATTAGACAGCAGCATTCTGAGTTAAATGGTAATGTCAGACAGTAGAAATCTACCAGTTCGGAGTTGTAATAGTCTAAGCTACAGAAATTAAGAGCCTAAACAAGGAGATGAGTGTTAGCTATCGAGGACTAGGTTGATATCTTGTATGCTGTAAATCAAGAAGCAATAGGACTGGGTCAGTGAACAAATGTGTTAACCAAAGGAGAATAAATTATTAAAGGTCACTCCATAATTCCAGAGGGTAATGAATGGTGAGGGGGTGACATACCAAATAAATACAAGATAGCGGGTTTAGGATGTTTACATTTTAAATGGTGTTCATTCAAACACAGAGAACTAGACAGAAACGAGGGTGCTAAAAGAAGAAATTGAAAAGAAGACGTGGGCATTGTTGGCAAAGAGGTTGTAATGTAAGCCATGAAGATATGATTTAGAGAATAAATGTAGAGACGATAGAGAATAGAAAAATTAATAACACCACATAATGGAATGTTATCATATACTTTCAAATTAGAGCTTACATTTGTTAAAATATTGAGTCATACTAAAATAAACTAAGTTCAATGCGTTGGTTTTGAATGCCTTTATTATTTATATTTAAGACAACTGATGCTCCCACCAGTTACTTTGAACTGAATTTACTAAGTTATGGTAAAAGATTAATTTACTAACATTTTAGGTTTTGAAAGTCATTGGTGGTCCCTTTGAGCATCCTGAATAAGGCAGAAGGGAACAGGACTAGAGTCACTGAGTTTTTGATTATTTTTGCAATGTTTTGTTTTTATTATTTCATATATATATTCACATACATGAACTGTGGTTTTGATTGACTTGTTTTTTTACAGAACTCGCAGTAAGAACTGCAGCTTTTGATATTTGATTAAGAATGCTAAATTATTAATAAAGAACTGTTTATTTTTGCACCATCTTGTCTGTGACTCACTCTCCCAGAATTTTCCTTGGTAGGAATACTCAATGTACATGGTGGGTTGAGAGCATCACAGCTTCTCAGTGTGTTCCACCTTGTTTTTATCACTTTACAGCCATTTTTGTCTGCTGCATGCCTCAGCTCATTTGAATATGTTTTTCACCTAAATATTTTATTGATTTTTCCTTTCTTGTATTACATGTGCATCTTTTAATGAATCCTAAAATGATGCGGCTTACTGTTATGTTCATTTCACTTAGCTGGTTACATTTCTCTGACAATTCACATTCTGGGTATACACAAGTATTTCAGCCATGGAGGCAGAGTGATGACATATGATGTGATGTATTCTTTTTGGGTTTCTTTTGACAGTCCAGCTATCCATTACATCTGTTCTGTTCCTGTCATTTTATCAGCATATTAGCTTTTTACTGTTTAACAAAGAGATTTTATCAAAAAAATGATTAAGGGGTGTCTTTAAAAATATGCTTTCATTTCAATATACAGTATCTGTCCCATCCATCACTTTCCTCTACCTACCTAATCCAGTTCCTTGGTTGCTCAATGCTGGAGCCTGTTCCTGCAGCAACAAACTATTTGTATCTAATAATAATAATTATAATTTCATAATTATAATAAATATATATTTTATGTATGTTTATTATATGTTTTATTGTAAAGAACTTTGGCTACAGCATTCTCTGTATCTGTTATAAATGTGCTCTATAAATAAATTGACACTGACATTAAAGATATAAGTATATATCATAACTATAAATGTTTCTTAGTAACTAATGAAGCTGATAATTTATCTTAATATTTTCACTTTAGTAAATCAATGATTAATTTTACTTAAATATAGGAATTTTCTCTCATTATAGTAAATAAACTGCAGGTCTTTCAGTCAATAGAAATACAGCCTAGTGCAACAATGTGATTACATAGTAGCCCTGTTTGGACCCTGCCTCTCTATGATACTTTTGGAAACAGTTACAAACACTTAATTAGAGAATAATCTTTCCTGGTTCAGTCTTTTTGAACTTACAAATCCACATTTAAACATGTTTTTCAACTATACAGCAGCTGCTTTTATAGATGTTAATTCTATTCCTATTAAATAAATAAATAAAAACAACTGTATTTATACTTTTTTGGGAGTATGATCACTTTAATCGTTATTTTTGTTTTGCAGGACAAAATATTTTAATATAATATTAATTTATTTTTGCTTAATTTACATGTGTTATATACGCCTATTCCTGTATACATCAATATGTTTATTCTGTTTAAACTAAATGAGCTTAAGAGCTGTGACACTGTATACTGAACATATGGAAAGGTTAAGGTCAGTTGTGGGGATAGTATTAAGTGGTGAAAGCTATTTAAATATATATCTGAGCTGTTGCAAAAATAGAAATAGACCAGACACTGCAGAATCACTTTATCTGTACAGATAATAACCTAATAAAATCCTGTAGAGTGTATAGACCTCCATTTTGATAAATCTACCCAATTTATTCAGCTACTATGCTATATGTGTAGATTAAAATAAAAGAAAGTAAACATAAGATGTGGCAGACTTTGGTTTCATATATGTGTAAATGTAAAATCAGGCTTTCTTCCTCCCTATAAAACACTTCATAATTCACATAAGTAAAACCTGTTTGCTTTGCTAAGATTTGGTAGTAAATCCTGAGGCTGGAACTTTTCATGGGAAATGTACTGAAAGGGCTATCAAGGCAGAGCTGATTGTGTTTAATCAGAAAGAGCAGGCGTGGGGCAATACTAAGGGAGTCAACAATATAAATAGCAACAAAAGGCTTTAATTGAGTAAAATGTATGTCCTGGTGAAAATCAAGACTCTAAAGCTGCATTTTACAGCAAAAATGATTAATATTTTGTTATATTTTAATTGTATTTCAAGATATATAGTGTTGTTTTATGATAATGTGCTGAAGTGTATGGGAAACAAAGATGAATAGATTTACAGCTAGAAGAATTTCAACATTTTGTAAAATGTTTAAAGAAATGTAGACATTTGCATTGTAACACAATAGGTAAAACAAAAAATACTTTGTACAAATATTTGAAATTTATATTCACCTTTTGATACTGTACATGTTCATGCCATTCAAGAACGTCTTTAAATATTCCTAGAGCTCTGTCAGTCACTGATGATTACACTAGTATTATTATTATTATTTCAATTCTTCTTTCTATGCCTGTAGGGCAGTATGTTCCACAAACAAAAGCCCTATTGTACCAGTATTTATATACAAGTTGTATAACATTGACACACACACTGTCTGAAAGAAAACTGTTAAGAACGTAAAAAAGTCACACACAAAATAAAACAGGCCAGTTTCAAAAAGAATATACTGTATTTCTATACATACCAAGCATGTTACATTTGATGTGACAATGGCTGTATATTTTCTCCCCATGTTCTAATAATACAAATTAAATGTTTCTTTTTAGTTTGGTCATACAGCTTCATCTGTCTTAACATTCAAATCTAGGCTCATGAATCATGCTGTCTCCTTTGCCTTTTAAAAACTTATTTTCTATGTGTATCACCTTTTCATCATTTTTTTTTATCATACACTACCATGGCTGTCCATTTGTCTGTCCAAGGTTTTAAATCACCTGTAGCTCGAAAACCGCTTCAATTATTGACCTGAAATTTGGTACGCATATATTATGTGACGTCTACTATCCACTTTCAGGATGATGATTGACCTCCAAGGATATTCTTCTTTTTATTTTTATTTTATTTTATTGTAGTATCAACTCTCAGCAGTGGCCAGCAGGGCGGCGCATGTGTATGGGTGCTGTTCTCATTCCCTACCACCTTCGCCGTCACTTCCCCTACCTGTTCATATCTTAAATCATTCTTGAGGCAGATTGAAGACTTAAGTGACAGCTTAAGTGAAAAATTAAGGTATATATATACTCAGCAAAAAAAGAAACGTCCTCTGACTTTCAACTGTTTTTACTTTCAGTAAACTTAATGTGTAAATATTTGTATGAACAGTAAAAGAGTCAACACCATAAGACATAAACTAAAAATGTTTCACAATGTGTCCCTGAATGAAGGGAGGCTCAAAATCAAAAGTACCAGTCAGTATCTGGTGTGGCCACCAGCTGCTTGAAGTACTGCAGTGCATCTCCTCCTCATAATCAGCTGTCCTTCCTGTCTCACTGTAGCGCTGTCTTAGGTGTCTCACAGTGCGGACATGGCAATTTATTGCCCTAGCCACATCAGCAGTCCTCATGCCTCCCTGCAGCATGCCTAATGCACGTTCACGCAGATGAGCAGGGACCCTGGGCATCTTTCTTTGGGTGTTTTTCACAGTCGGTAGACAAGTCTCTTTAGTGTCCTGCGTTTTTAGAACTGTGACCTTAAATGCCTACTTTCTGTAAGCTGTTAAGATCTTAACGACCATTCCACAGGTGCATGTTAATTAATTGATTATGGTTAATTGAACATGATTATGGTTAATTGAAATGGAAAACATTGTTTAAACCCTTTACAATGAAGATCTGTAAAGTTATTTGGATTTTTAAAACATTATTGTTGAAATACACAGTCCTGAAAAAGGGACGTTTCTTTTTTTGCTGAGTATATATACACACACACACACACACATATAAACATATATATACATATCAACATATACACATATCTTCATATACACATCTACATATATATACATATATATACACATATCTACATATATATACACATACATATACACACATACATACACACACATATACATATACACATACATACACATAAATATATATATATATATATATATACACACACATACATATATATATACTAGCAAAATACCCGCGCTTCGCAGTGGCGAAGTACTGCCTTAAAATTTTTATTAAGAAGAAAATTAAACCTTTTTAAACTGAGGGAAAATATACCAATAATTATTTGTTATGGATCTCTTTGTATACCACATTGTGAGTTCGGCCTTCTGATTGTAATATGACCAAGCTGTACGCTGAGCTTACTCATTAGCATGCAACGTACAGTTGGCCATGTGAAAAGTAATCTTGTTTCAAATCTCACAGCTTGGATTGCTGCTGTCATAATTGGTTTCATGGTTTGTTTCAATTACGACAGTATTTGTAGGACTTGTGTTGAAGAGACATTCGGCAACTGTCAAGCGTTGTAAGTATACAACCGGTTTCATCGATAACTTCACATCCAGCTTTTGAGAGTTTAAACATTCATAAACATCAAAGTGTCCACTACTGAAATCGTCACCTGTGAATCTAAGATGTTTAAGAGGCATTGGCGGTTGGCGAAAGGTGTAAAACATTTGGCCATTTCGGTTGAAAGCGACAACCGAACAATTCAGCGGCAGCCATCAACTCACATGCAGATCCATAGGTGAAGGGCGTAAGCATTTCACTCTTATAGTGCTCCTGTGTAGTATAATTATCTCCTGTACCGTCATCAGTCCACACCTTGAACCTGTCCCAGTCATTCAATACATAAGACACAATGTTCCTCCGGATATCAAGAGTGAGCCTGATACGGCTGTGCAATATGTAACAAAGAGAATGGAAAAGGTGGGTGCCATCTCCAGGCATGGAAACCACTTGGTAAGTGGCAGTTCTTTCATCGATGGTGATCACCTCGATAGACATGTTAATATGGGTACGGTTGGAATGATAAAGGAAATGGGTACCTGAACAATGTAAAGTAAGTCTAAAATACCTACACAATAACTATAATCGTAATAAATGAACAATAAAACAGCGGAGCAGCCGTGGATTAAATTAAAAGGGTGTAGTTATCAGCAGGGAGACGTGAATCCCGTGGCATAGCAAGGAAGGGAATGTAGAGACTGGAGCGATGGATGGCCTTATACAGGCAGGCAGCCAACAATGTGGGAGGTATTGGGATGGGGGACCCAACGCCGCCTCACACGGTGACCGAGCTGCAGGCTATGGACGTATATATGTACGTAAGTAGGAATCAGTTAGTGTTGGGAACCCGCGTACCAAATTTCTTGAAGATGGGCCCATAAGTAACAAAGACCGCTGAAAAGTTCAATACAATACAATACAATACACGGGAAGTTGGAGAATTAGTGACATTGGAAACTTCAACCTTTGATAAGGTAACCTGCTTAACTTTTGTAAGTAAGCTATAAGGAATTAGCCTGCCAAATTTCAGCCTTCTACCTATACGGGAAGTTGGAGTTGGAAACTTTTGGAAACTTTAATATGGCGGCTGACAGTGGCATCATACCCCCAAAATAAGTACGTACATTGGTTTCGGTTAGCGCAGGGAAGCCGCCTACCAAATTTCGTGAAGATGGGGCCATAAATAAGAAAGTTCAACATGCCGGACGTTGTTGACCATTATGACCGTTACGCGTAGAATTTCGAAATGAAACCTGCTTAACTTTTGTAAGTAAGCTGTATGGAATGAGCCTGCCAAATTTCAGCCTTCTACCTACATGGGAAGTTGGAGAATGTGACGTTGGAAAGTTCAATATGGCGGCCGAAAATAAGTACTGTGGACGCGGCCCGGACACAGACAGGCGGACATGTTGTTCATCACCACCAAATTTATTTTACACTATTTACAAGTTCTAAAGTCAGTGCACACACGAAACCCCCACACAGTCCTGGCCACACAATGCCTTCCTCTTTGGGCCGCCTCCACTCTCTCTCCTGCTTTGTCCTGCTTCCACCCGACTCCAGCCTTGAATTAAGGAAAACTGACCCTTTTATTTCACCTCGGATGGGCTCCAGGTGTTTCCCGGCATTCCTCCCTGGACATGCCCCAGTGTGGCGGAAGTGCAGGCTGTTCTCCCGGAAGCTCTCCGGGTGTCCCTTCTCCTTTTCCCCCCAGCACTTCCTGGTGTGGCGGAAGTGCTGAGGTCCAGGGTCCCCAAAGCATTGGGGCACCCCCTGGCGGTGACCACGGGTCCCTACAGGGTTGGGCTTCCAAGCCCCCTACCCATGGCCCCCAAAGCAACCAGGATGGCAGCCCTCAAGTGATCCAGGGTGGGCATAGACCTTCTTCCGGTCCCTCAAGGTGTCCCGGCTGGGTCGTTGCCTCTGGCATTCCTGACAGTGCCCCACAGCCAGCGAAGACCACTCGGGAGGAGCGACACGTCCCGCGAGGGCAGCTTACCCCCAAAGCGGGTCCTACTCCTGGGCAGCCGAGGTCCGGCCCAGTTCTCCCAACAGGGATAGGGGCGGAGACGCCACCTACTTGGTGTCCTCCTGTGCTTCGCACAGGCTGCGCTCCCCCCTCTTACCGGCACCCCCTCCGAGGTTTTCACGCCCCTTTGGTTGGAGCCACTCGCTCCCTCGCAGCCTCCTCCAGCCGTGGCGGCACCCTCACGCCAGCGGAGAGTCCTTCCAGCAGACGGCCCGTCTCCCGAGGGCAGGTTCCCAATGAAGTGGGTCCTACTGCTTGTCCGGGGTCTGGCCCTGAAACAAACAGAAACAAAGGGGCAGAACCGCTGCCTGGACACCCTTCCCTGGCATCCCTTTGTGCCACACACTGGCAGCGTTCCCCTCTCCATCCGGTACTTGCCTGTTCGGCACCCCCTCCGCGGGTTCCGTGTCCCTCCTGTCGATGGAATAGACGGAACCACCTGCCCTCCTTTCCTCTCCGTCGACCTCAAGGATTCCCTCTGCCCCCGCAGAGGGTGGCCAGCACCCAGACGTGTGCACTCAGCACCACGTTCCATCCTATCGGAGGAACCGGCATTCACCCTCCGATTCCTCCTGACGCTCTGGGACGCCCTGACGGTCTAAGTCTCCTTATTGGAAAGAAAGAGCCTCCTTCCCTTCTGCATGCCTGTAGAGCGGCGTGAGAATGGTGCTGACTCAGGGTTGAGGGCGCTAGGTTCTGGGGCACTCAACAGCCCGTGTCCTGCCAGCCCCCTCGCTGTCTCTCCCCTCACCACGTGCACAGCCCCCTGCGCCGCATCCACTGTCGGAGGATTGCTTACTTGTTGCTGATCATTACAATCACAGCCGTTTTCAGCAAACCCTCCTTCATGCTGTACGGGGATGGCTGAACTCACCTTCCCCGCCTCCGGCTGAAGAATCCAGCGTCGCACCGCCTGATCGCCTTCAACAGCTCCTCGAAAGACGCTACCGCCTTCATCTCCAGGACTCGCAGCTCTGCCCGGAGGGTACGTAGCACCTGCGACACACGCTGCTCCGCGGGGTGAAGGCATGCCTCCAGCTCCGACAGAGCAGCCAGCAAAGACAGGAAGTTAACCGACGCGGAGCCTACCTGTCCATCAGCCGCAGACGCCGGCAACTTCCTGTGGGCCTCTTCCTCAGGCCCAATTGGGTCTCCCCCCGGCACATGATGGACATTCCTTCGTCCTGCCTCTCTCCAGTCATCGGCGGGCACACAAGACACACCATCCAATCGCGTGCCTGTTAGGGGGAGGGACCTCCGGTCCGCGGCCATTTTGGCTCCCCTCCTGCGGCGGCGGCGTGCTTGCCGGCATCCTTGCCGTTGCCAGCGCCTCTTGAGCTGCGGTGTCTCCTTCTCCGCAGCTGCCACCGCACTGTCGAAGCCCCGCAGACTGGCATGCCACGGACGTGAATCCGGGTAGCCCCTGCCTGAAAAACAGAAAACACGCCTGGTCCCCAAGGGCCGGCTGCCGATAGGCAGGGATCTCACCTCCTAGGTCCCGTCTAACCGAGGAAATGTCCTCGGCGTGGCCTCTCTGCAACGGCGCACTTGTCGGAGACTGCTGCACTCGTGCCATGCACACGGCCAGCCCGCAACAAGGGAAAACAGCTCTCCTGCGGACCCCTGGCAGTCCGTGGGTACTTTTACCCCGCGGGGCTGTGTGCACGCCGCTCCCGAGCACGTGGGTGGGGTCCCCTGCTGCGTCGGGCCGTCCACAACAAGATTTTGGAATTCAGGTCCCCGTCTTGCACCAGACGGAGCATCCTGCCGGCTACACCAGATGTGGACGCGGCCCGGACACAGACAAGCGGACATGTTGTTCATCACCCCCACACGTTTATTTTACACTATTTACAAGTTCTAAAGTCAGTGCACACACGAAACCCCCACACAGTCCTGGCCACACAATGCCTTCCTCTTTGGGCGCCTCCACTCTCTCTCCTGCTTTGTCCTGCTTCCACCCGACTCCAGCCTCGAATGAAGAGAGACGGCTCCTTTTATTTCACCCCAGATGGGCTCCAGGTGTTTCCCGGCACTCCTCCCTGGACACGCCCCAGTGTGGCGGAAGTGCAGGCTGTTCTCCCAGGAGCTCTCCAGGTGTCCCTTCTCTTCTTCCCCCCAGCACTTCCTGGTGTGGCGGAAGTGCTGAGGTCCAGTGTCCCCAAGGCATTGGGGCACCCCCTGGCGGTGACCACGGGTCCCTACAGGGTTGGGCTTCCAAGCCCCCTACCCATGGCCCCCAAAGCAACCAGCATAGCAGCCCACACGTGATCCAGGGTGGGTATAGACCCTCTTCCGGTCCCTCAAGGCGTACCAGCCGGGTCATTGCCCCTGGTATCCCTGACAGTACATACATCGGTTTTGGTTAGCGCAGGGAAGCCACCTACAAAATTTCGTGAAGATGGGGTCAGCCTTCTACCTACATGGGAAGTTGGAGAATTAATGATGTTGGAAAGTTCAATATGGTGGCCGACAGTGGTGTCATACTATCGAAATAAGTACGTACATCGGTTTCGGTTAGCGCAGGGAAGCCGCCTACCAAATTTCGTGAAGATGGGGTCATAAATAAGAAAGTTCAACATGGCGGACCTTGTCGACCGTTATGACCGTTACGCGTAGAATTTCTAAATGAAACCTGCTTAACTTTTGTAAGTAAGCTGTAAGGAATAACCCTGCCAAATTTCAGCCTTCTACCTACATGGGAAGTTGGAGAATTAGTGATGAGTGAGTGAGTGAGTGAGTGAGGACTTTGCCTTTTATTAGTATATATTATGTTAGTTATTGGAAAACATGGCCAGTCAGAAACACCATCCACTTTGGCAAAGGGGGGAAAGACAAACAGCAGAACACAAGAAAGCAGATGGGATATTCTTTGTTGCACACAACTGGAGCTAAAAGCAGACCAGGGAAAGCAGCTGAAGTTCCTTCCCCTCATCACGGAGATAACACTGCGGCCTGATATTATGTTGTGCTATGATTCATTAAAAACGAGTTCTTCTGTTTAAGTATCAATGTCAGTTGAAAAATAAATTAGAGTACTTAATAAACAGGAAGCCCCTTCACAGAGTGCTCCACTTTTGAAGTGAAGACTCACCTCTCCACCTCATTCATTGGTCATGTGTCTTGTCTACAATTCAAAAAAAGGACTTCCTGAGTGGGCTAATTTAGTTTTACAGAGTTATTTATTTAACAATACTAGCCCCCTGCTCGCTTCGCTCGCTATGCGCCGTTGTGAACAGGGTGGCTGAACACACCCCCAAGGAGACACGGCTGCTTCTCCAAAACCCCTCATAAACAGTAATACAATGGGAAACAAATACAGTGTTTTTTTAACCTCCTCTACTTGTGTTTTGCATATTGTGAACATACAACTGGAAGATGTGACATGTGGATATTGCTTGCTGTTGACCAGCATTAGTCATTTTTGCATCCCATTCTATTAGAAACTTTAATATGACCTTTCTCCACAAAAACGTGAGATTAAAATTTCTTCTCAGCCACCACTATAAACAACATGGGGTAAAGTAACATATAACAAAAATATCATTTTCAGGAGGAGTTTTCCTTTAGTGGAAAAAGATGACATATGCCAATGCAGAGAACTTTCTGCTTCCCTATACTTCTATTTCCTTCACTCTTTTGCCCACATATTTATTGTCTCTCATCACATGTTCATACCACTTCAGCCTTCTTTCTTGTACTTTCTTAAATATCTCTCCCACTTTTGTTGTACCACTGATTGCCTCATTTTTTATTCTGTCCTTCTTCTGTAACTCCACACATCCATCTCAACATTTTCATTTCTGCCACATCTTTTTCTCCTGAGCTCCTTTAACTACCCATGTCTCAGCTCCATACATTATTGCTGGTCTTATCACTGTCTTTTAAAACCTTACCTTTAACCTTTGCCTTAATTCTTCGATCATACTATTCTCCTGATTCCTTTCCTCAAACTTTTCCATCCTCACTGCAATCTATCGGTTCTGCATCTGCATCTAATTTTTCATCTTGGGCTACCACTAAACCGAGATATTTAAATGTATCCACTCTTTTCAATTGATCTCCCTGCATTCTAACTTCTGAATTCTGATCATCATTAAACCTCAAATATTCTGTCTTTTTTATTTATCTTCAATACTGTATTTCCAAAGCTCTTCTCCATTCATCTAATTTCCTTTCCACTTCCTCTTTTCTGGTGCTACACAACACAATGTTATCAGCAAAAAGCATGCACCAAGGAATTGGTCTTTTATCCCATGATTCAACACATCCATTACCAAATCAAAGAGGTAAGGTCTTAAGCAAGATCCCTAATGCGGACCTTCTCTAACTTCGATCTTGCCTGTTACTTCAGCACTTCTTTTAACTGGAGTCCTCACTCCCTCATACATATCCTGGACAATCCTCACATTCTTCTCTGGCACTCCTTTCTCTCTCATTCACCTTTGCAGATCTTGTGGCTCTCTATCATAAGCCTTCTCCAAATCAGTAAACACTGTATGCAATCTTTTCTATTTTTCTTGATGCTTCTCTATCAACTGTATTGTGTCTTACATTATACATGAAAATATTTTGTATTTGATATATTATATAAACAGAGCTAATCCAATAATCATTTTCAAATTTAATAAACCTGGATGCTCTGCATTTGAATTCACATTCAGCTAAAACAGAAGTGGACCCAAGAAGACCAAATATTTCTCCTGAAGATAAGTTTTATGAAGACGCTCTAATAACCTTCAAGTTTGTTTAAGAAAATATTTGCCATATAGAACCTGCTTGAACCAGCTTTAAGGTCATCAAGACAATGGAGCCAATCTTATTAAAATTAGGCAGTGGAAAGTGAGTAAACCTAGACAGGCAGCAGTTTATCACAAGCCACATACACACATAAATCAGAATTAAGTCTAAGTGGTAAATACTCATTATTTCCCTCATCAGGCATTTTCTGAGGATTTAACTTTTTTTGTATATTTCAGGCTTACCAGATATCGAAACAAAAATCATCATATCAAACACTGCTTGGATATATAAACATTAGGTAGGCTTTTTAAATGAATCCACATTTTAATCTCCTAACTGTTGGTGTATTAATGGAATTACTGGTAGACAGTGATGTTTCACGTCATTCTAAACCACTCGGCTTCAGATAGCAGGCCTGTTCTTATTTAAAGACTTCATCTGTGCTTAGTAAGGTAATTCATTTGAGGCCAGCCTTTACAAGTGACCTGATGACTACTTCAGCAGACTTTACTGGAAGCTACCAATTAAAATAGGTTTCGTAACTGGAAATGAATCATTAGAGGTCGAAACACACTGGTGCTTATGCCATGTTTCATAATTTATTCAAGATGGTGCCACAACCTAAATTCAAGAGACATGTGAGCAAAAAAAGGGTGTGCCTTTTACAAAGATATTTGCTTCAAATGATTACAAAAAGGAACTGATACTTTATATTCACTGTGCAGAATCACAGACTGTCTCCTTTGTCAGCTGGATTGTGCTTTTAATTATACTATATAATGCATCTGCTTAATTGAATAACTGCAAACATTTCATGTTCACCTGTGCTGAGATGTCATTCATCTCCATGCTTTTTAACCTCTCATTTCCTTTCCTTTTCTTATTATATAATGACTTCCAATAAACATTACTTGCACTGGAACAGACTTCCCGTTATTACGCGTTTCAGATTTATGTTTTGATTACCTATTTTAACATTTTGGTAGCCATATACACTGACTAGAACTTTTTGTGCTCTGTTATGTTGTACCTCATCCATGTCAAAAGAAAAGTAAATTAAGCCAAGGACAACCAAGGACTGGCATTCATTTTATTATTTTATGCTCAGGCATTCATTTTGTTTATAAATGTACTGAGCTTTAATTATGGCTCATCATTACCCCAAATGTCTTTCATTAAGGATAAAATCCAGCAAAGCAAAATTTCTTTTAACTCCAGCCATCCCCATGTCACCTACAGGATATTATCTACAGTATTTTAAAAAGTGTATAATTTACAATAGGTTTATTCATTCTTCATTTTGTTTTGGCCATTATTGATCTACTGTAGTCTGTGGAGACTGGTAGTACAAGTAAACACTATCTTTTGGAATATTTGAGAGCATAACGAAATAAGCAAAGCTTTAGCAACCTCAAGGTAATATTTTCTTAATGTGTGTTATCCTTCTGGTTTTGACTGACAGGACAGGTGGAAGCCATCATAAGATGAGGACATATTTCCTAACACTTATGTAAGTTTGCCTAATGTTTTAAAAGGCAGATTTCCTCCTAGTAATATAAATACAACACTGAAACTTAAATGTGATGTTAGTAACAGCTCCTGAGACAAGATTAGACAGCACAGAGTGATTCCTAGATTGCTTAATGTCAGTTTATGGAGGACATTTTCTTCTTGGCATGTGAGTTTAAAGATAACTTTCAATTTGTGTTTGTGGATTTTGTCCAGAATTCAGATTGTTGTATGCAGACATTTAAAAGAATCTGTAAAATATGCATGCAGTGTGTGTGTTAACTCTATTTTATACTGTATGTGTAAAATGCAAAAAGCTAGAAAGTTCAACTTTATATGTGTATTCCCTTACCAGATGAGTTTTATATATTATTCCCAGTTGCTCCAGGATACAAAACCAACAATAATCTTCAATGATCTTCTCATACATAATTTACCCTAAGCAATTTTATGAATGTCCCTACACACAACCTTAGTGTACACAGTTTTGCCCTATGACCACTTTATATTTCTCACTACATGGCTACAATCATCCATATCTAATAAGTATTTCTATACTGAATATCCAGGAGAGACTGAAAAATAATTTTCCAGAAAAAGGATGTTACATTGTAAAAACAGTTATACCATGTCTTATCCACCAAGTTATCTGCTTATCCCAGAGTGAGAGGAATTCTGAAAGATACCAGAGGCTGTCAATTATGATCTTCAACAGCCTTGGTGCCTACCTTTTCAAGCAAACCTATGCACAATTTTATCTGGTCACATTTGTCATGGTCCAGGATTTGCTGCCATTAACTGTATAGCTTATAACATGATATAAACCACTAGTTTGAATCTGACAAGAGCTTCTTGCTGCAATATATCTACATTATATCTGTGGTCAAGCTTTGACCAACAATGTCAAAAATAAGACCAGAGAAGCCAAGCCAAAGTGCAATGCAGGAAACAATTTGGTACTTGTTCTGTTATTTAAGAACTTATTCAACAGAGGGATTAAAATTACAAATGAACTCACACCAGCTAGTTTATATTTTTGAGTATAAAAGAATGTTTATTTATTTTACATTGCACTCATTTGTTACTCCAGACACCCTGTGCAACACTGCCATATTTTGCAGATCTGTTTTTTCACATCACTTCCATGATCAGCCTTTTCATAATTTTGAATTGTTAGTTTGTATCATCATTAATTAAACAAACAGTGCTTCTTCCCTAGTGCTATGATTTTTCTTTGTTTCAATGAGAATAAATTTGAAAAACTTCTCCAGCACCATTGTGGTATTGTTCTTCTCCTGATCCTGTTTTTGTTTCACATTTGAACCCGAGACCTCAGATTGGCTGTTGTTTTATAATAAACAATTAAGCACTATTGTAACAAACAAAAGCTGGTTTCCTTTCTCACTGATCATAATTAATAAATAACTGCAATATTCCTGATTTTCCTTTAATTTTTAAAATGGTTTTAAAATCCCCAATTAAAAGAACATTATCAGCGTCAGCAAAGTACAGTAATCCCTCGCTATATTGCGCTTCGACTTTCACGGCTTCACTCTATCGCGGATTTTAATTGTAAGCATATCTAAATATATATCACGGATTTTTCGCTGGTTCGCGGATTTCTGCGGACAATGGGTCTTTTAATTTAAAGTACATGCTTCCTCAGTTTGTTTGCCCAGTTGATTTCATACAAGGGATGCTATTGGCGGATGGCTTAGAAGCTACCCAATGAGAGCATGTATTACATATTAACTAAAACGCCTCAATGATATAAGATTTGCTTCCCGCACGGTGCTTGACTGTTTGCTTTTCTCTCTATCTCACCCTCTCTGACATTCTCTGCGCCTGACGGAGGGGGTGTGAGCAGAGGGGCTGTTTGCACAGAGGCTGTTTGCTTAGAAGATACGGACGCTCCTCTAAAAAATACTGCTTTATCTCGGTGCTTCGGCATACTTAAAAGCCCAAAAGCACGTATTGATTTTTTGATTGTTTGCTTTTCTGTCGCGCGCGCTCTCTCTCTCTGACATTCTCTGCTCCTGACACGCATTCTTTGAAGAAGAAGATATGTTTGCATTCTTTTAATTGTGAGAAAGAACTGTCATCTCTGTCTTGTTATGGAGCACAGTTTAAACTTTTGACTAAAGGGTGTTATTTCATGTCTAGAGGGCTCTAATAATGTTAACAGTGTGGGAGAGTTTATAAGGGCTTAAAATATATAAAAATAACCATACAAACATATGGTTTCTACTTTGCGGATTTTCATCTATCGTGGGGGGTTCTGAAACACAACCCCCGCGATCGTGGAGGGATTACTGTACATTTAGGTTCCTCAATCAACACTCATATCTTCTGGTTTGACACATAATTTACAGTTATTCATGTATTGAAATTCTCACAGCCATTGTTGATTGTGCACAAATCACAGAAGAGTTCTATTAACAGCTGATTTTTATTTATTAATAATATTACATAGTTATAATGATACAAAATTAATATTCAAATTCTGATAACTTTTGTGCATGGTTTCACATATCAAGGTTTTCAAATAACATAACATCTTAAACTCTGATTGAATGTGTGGTTGAATAAGGCACCACAGGTTTCCACAGGAAAATATTGACCAGGTTGTCAACGTTTAATACAGTCCAATAAGTTAAATAAAAAGGGCCACTATACACGCCTATATAATTAAACAGCAACAAAGCAAACAAGTGAGCCAATTTCTTCTGGTAGAAATTGCTAAGTTTTTCACAGTTCCGCCTATGATTCACCCCAACAGAACTGATTCATCCATGTTTATGTGTCAGCTTTTATCCCGCCACATCTGAGAATTCCCTGTAAAACAGCGTCAGATCAGGGGTTTGGGGGCGGGGCAGGGAGGTGCTGTGGGAGCGTGAACGTGAGTGAGAAAATAAAACTAAAAAAAGATGCTAACTTTGACAAGAGCTATACATTTACAGAGGCTGTTACAGACGCAAATAAAATGTATGTTTTTATTGTATGATATTAACAATAAGAGGAGCTCTCTATTCAAAACGGTAAACTTGAGAAGCTGCCAGCATCCATCCCAGATTGAGAATCAGCAGTTCTTAGCATTGCACCACGCAAGCTGTCGTATCAACCACCTACCGTAACCTGCTTTCTTTTTTCTTCGTTTATATTCTTGAACAAAAGTGCACTTGTTTTGTTATACTTGTACCTTTTGTGAAAGTGTTTATTTGATATTTGGACTTCAGGCTTCACACATTATACAGTCACATCATGATTACAACGGCATGAAGGTATGCAAATGAATATAATGTTGCATTAGTGCAAAAACGTTTTCTGAAATGTACAATACAAGTCATAAATTGAATTATTCCAAATGTCATATATACCAAAGTCTCTCTTTTTTTGTTAGTGTGGCTTTGACATCATGGATCAGAAGGCGCATACTAATTCAGCGTGAGCAGAAACACAAGAATAAAACTGAATAAAAAAAATTCACATCCACAGTCATTCTCAGTCACGCACAACACTCACATCCACATCCACAGTTTTCCCAGTCTCGTTCATGCACAATATCTGACACGGTTTTCAAATAAAGAGGAGATGTAACAAAACAAGTTTGTACCACATCTTTATCTGAAACGGCGTCAGATCGGCGGGGTGTGAGGGTTACAGCTTGAAAGTGGGTGAGAGAATAAAACTGAAATAAAAACTTTGACAAGTACTATAAATTTACAGACGCAAATCAAATGTATGTTTTTAATGTATGATATAAACAATAAGAGCAGCTCACTACTCAAAATGGTAAATTTGGGAAGCAGTTGATATCGAAACCACAACCTCTTGATTGGAAGGCAGCAGTTCTGTCGTTGCAACCACCTTCCGCTGCTTTCTTTTTTCTTTGGTTAAATTCTTCAATAAAAGTGCACTTGTTTTGTTATACTTGTACCTTTTCTGAAAGTGTTTATTTCATATTTGTATTTCAGGCTTCACACATTATACATTTCAGGTCTACATTTTGTCAATTATTACTAAAACATAAAAACGTTTCTGTGTTAACAACAGAGATTGTTGATGACACTGAACACACATGAAATGTACAGTATGTATTCCAAATGACAATGTACTTTTTTGCCCTATAAAGTTCCAGCACTTCACTCATAGATAAACACTGAGCACTGAGAAACTTCTTTGTGAATTGAACTGCGGCGGTGGGCGTGGGGATGGAATAGCAGACTGCTTGGTATTATCGACACATTTACAGAACAAAAGACATTGACGGAGAGTTGTGAACGGATTTAAGGTGGGCCAGATTTACGATTTTTCTCGTAGGCTCTGGTAATTTTAGTGTTAAGCCTTGTCTATCAGGAGGGTTAGTTTGCCCACTTGCCAACCATTGTAATGCCCCAGCATTTCTTTTGTGCAGAAGTGTTTCTAGGCTTCCATCCTAAATATACTTTCCTTTCATACTACATGCTGTTTCAGGTTAAAGATTGTTATGTAAAATTCCGTGTTAATACTTTTACTATACTAAGTATCCCGTTTTTTTTTTCCTAGAGTATTTTTGACAAAGTTTTAGGAACGGTTAGAGGGCGTGGATGGGGGTAATAGAATAACTGGTATGGAAACATCAGGTAAGCTGATTTGCCTATTCTAATGGACATATTGAACTTGTATATTCTTGTACTACATTCTTGTTGAACAGACATTCAAGTAGGAATTTCAATGTACCCTCTCAACTACTTCACCTCCTCACACTTTCTCTGTCAGATCCTGGCCAGTCTTCCTCCCATCAATTGATGTCTTGCTATAAACTTTCCCCCTGATTTTGTACTCACCCTGCTTTAAATACCACTCTGAGGTCACTTCCTACCAAGCCTTGTAGTCACATTCATGGTAAGGAAAGGGATATCAGGCTAGAACTCCCTCTAGAAGCCTGTAGTGTCTCTACACACCAGAGCCTACAATTGTCTTTAAAGGGGACATCACTGATTGTGCAATTTTATTCAGCACTCTGTATCTTCCTATGATAAAGAGATTTAACCATGACTGGCGTTGTCTCCCTAGCCTCCGTTGGTTCAGATGTCCCAGTTGCTGGGGAGTTATACATTGTCAGGGATGGCAGGGGCCATGACCCGGCCGGGACTCATGAAGGACCGGATGTGGGTCTGCACCCACCCTGGATCACGTGGGGGTTGCCTTCCGAGTTGCTTTGGGCGCCACGGGTACAGGGCATGGAAGCTCCACCCTGTAGGGGTCCGTGGTCACCGCCAGGAGGCACCCCAATGCCTTGGGGACCGGTTACCCCAGCACTTCCGCCACACAAGGAAGTGCTGGGGGGAAGATTTATGACGGCGCCCGGAGAGCAGCTGGGAGGACAGCCGGCACTTCCGCCACGCTGGTTCGTGGCTAGAGGAGGAATGCCGGGAACACCTGGGGCTCATCCGGGTCCTGTATAAAAGGGGCCGTCTCCCTTCATTCGAGGCTAAAGTCGGGTGGAAGAAGGACGAGGCAGAAGAGAGTGGAGGCGGCCCGAAGAAAGGCATTTGTGGCCAGGACTGTGACTGTTTGGGGTTTGTTTTGTGCACGTGACTAAGGTCTGTGTGACCATTGGACTAGGTCTTTGTGACCAGTATTGTAAATACTTGTGTGAATAAACGTGTGGTGGTTTTAAACAACATATCTGCCTGTCTGTGTCCGGGCCAGGTTCACAACATGCAGTACTTCTATCCTGGTGGCAATGCTATCTATAAAACTGGAGCCCCTGCCTAATGCACTTCTAAAGCACACAGCACATATACATGATGTACTTGTCTGTCCTTTTCTCATAATGACATTAAGGAAGGACTCTTCTGCAAGCACTCTCAGTGCTGTATGGTTATCTCTGTCCTTTAGGTCTGATGTCAGATGTAGCCCAGACAGGTAAAATCTTGGTTTTTCCACCATCCCAGCAACCTCTTGCCAACCTGAGACCCCCACATTATCCCAAAAAGCTTAAGAAGACAAAATTTACATCACCAAGATATACTTTGCAAAATTACAAATCAGAATAAAAGAATTGTGGGAAGTTAGTAGTGGATATTAAGCTGTTTCATTCATAGTTATAAATTATATCATAATCAATATTACTAAGCGATCATGTGGAAGAAAAGTTAAAAAAAAAAACAGTAATGCAGCCTATTTTGATTATGCATGTAATATTCCAGCAGGCATGGCGGTGCAGTAGTCCCAGATCCAGCGTCCTGGTCTTGAGTTCCACGTCTAGTTATTGTCCATATGGAGCAGGAATACACTTTGGAAATAGAGCAGTGGCATCAAGTGTCACAGCAGGTCACTGAGAAAAGAAGCTGAATTGAGATAAGTTAGTAGAGGTTAATAATTATTATAATACTTATATTTGTATAGAAATGACTAACAGACAAAGATTCAACACACATACAGTAGCTAATTGGCAGCTCTAGTTAGAGTAGGCTAGAATAAAGCTGTGAGTCTTCACCTGTGATTTAAAAGCAAGCAGAGAAGAACTCCTCTAATATATGTAGGTGGATCATTCCATAGCTTTAGGCACCTGTAGCTAAAAAATCGACCTACCCCTGTTTTTTTGAGAATCCTTGGGATCTTTAATAGAGCAGCATCTTGAGATCTTAATGTATGCTGTGGTTTGTACATAATGATACGTTCAGATAGGTAAGCAAAGGTTTGGCCATTTAAGGCTTTATTCATTATGTAAGAAGAAATCTTCTACATAAATATTTGCATATACTGTATATATAGTACATTTTCCTTGAATGGTCAAATAGCAACCATCCATCTGTGCATGCCTCCTGCCTGCTTTTGTAAATTACAAGTTTACTGCAAGTCTAACCTGACAGCACACCAATCCATCATTATGTATACTCAGACATACACAGTACCTGACCCACTGATACTGAGCCAAATTACTGTCTCAAGGTAAACTAACATGTATGTTTTGTGTTGAGGATACCAAAGTACATAACCACACAATATGGTAACAGAAGTGAAATCTGTTGTATCCATGCCTATGATTCAATATGTGTAAATGTTTTTACATTGAGTTAAAGAAGGTGACAAGGTGTATTTTCTAGTGAGATGCAAACATGCAGCTTTTTAATAAATATAAAAATTGATATTGTATTGCACCTGCCAATACCTGTCTTGTGTTAACTGTTGAGTATTGGGACATTCAGAAGAGATTCTGAAATATTAGATTTTGGGGTCTAGTGTTTCAAGCTAGTGTTTCTTTATTTTCTGTATATTTTTCACAGTTCTTTCTCCTGAACAGTTTATCTTACCTTCAGCCAGTCAATTCACTTCTTGTATTTTCTATCAATGTAGAGTACTAGGAAAAGTACTATAAGACATATCTTTTTTTGCAGCTGTTACTAATTTGTGTTTAGTCTCCTATGCATCCTTCTTTCTGAAAGATGGGCTTTTCTTAAACCTGGGGATTTTCCAGTGTCATAAATTCTTTTTCCTATAACAGTGGGTAAATTATGTTCTTTACAGAACTTCTGCTTTCTAATGAAATTAGAAGCCGTAATCCTTTTGCATTGCCCCATTCACAGTGATGACGTGAGAATGTGTAGGAGTTAAGATGGGAACTTTCAGTGCTTCCCTAATTATTAAATGTTCAGTGCCAGCTGTAGAAAATTTCCCACAAAACTTCTATATACTTTGCTGTTTTAGATATTTACACATTTTAAGGGTTAATGTGGTATGTACTCTGCACCATGTCTTTCTTATGTTAAATACATTATATGAACCAGTATACTGAATACAACAGTAGACAATTAAAAATATGAACCATCATGATAACCTAAAAATAATTCCCACAGATATTTAACTTCACAAAGATACGAAAACAAACATTTTTGAAAGCTTTAATTTATCTTTACGTGCATTCTCTGAACATGTTAGCCAAGACAACATGCAGTTTATATTAGTTTGCATAATGAAAAGGCCTACATTACTATATAGAAATTGTATATATATTTTCAGTTGGTGAAGATTTCAATCCAATGTAAAATTATTTAGACTTCATATCACTTTTGAGCAGCTTCAGTTCTTGTCATAGGCACAGACTCTAATGTATTTTGATGCTTCGGTTAAAACCAACAAGAATCCAAACATATATGTCATTTATAGATTCACTGATGCTACATATACCAAGTACAGTGAAATTCTAACTTGCATGTGATAATCAGCATGCAATGTGTTGTGACGCTCCAGCACTATGATATGTATTATACCATTACAAACAGAATATTAAAATTCTGTATTCTCATGAATATGATAATGGGGTGTCAGTACAAAAATAAATTTCTTATTTACAAAACCTCCCTAAATTCATAACATTACTTGTACAAATCAAGATACCGAAAATTAGTTGTGGAACTGAAAAAATAGTGCAATGTTAATGATGACACTGTTGGTTGTGGTTCATAAAGTGATATTACAGCTAGGACTGTAGCAAAGAGGCAAAGATAATTCAGGGTGGAAATGGACAGAATGAGCCCACAGGAGAGCCATTTGGCTGTGGCCATGTTGTGTGATGTGCCATCTGAAAATGAACAAGCAGGGAGCAGTTTGAGTGGTCAGGAAGAGCTTGATCCACAACCTGAGAACAAAAAAAAACCAAAAAACTCGTGGCATTTATAGCTCACCAGGAGAGAGGAGTGATTTTTAATAAGACAGGTGACACAAAATGGAGAAGCCATTGAGGAAGTGGTAGAGCAGCATGGCTAAAGCAAGTGATGGAATAGTCCAGTCAGGCAGGAACGTTCTGGAAGAACTGGACAGGTCAGATAGATGTTACTGATAGATGTAACTGCAGTGTCAGAAGTGTGCGGGACTCTGCCCCCTACTCTACCTTTTGACAGCATTTTGCCCTTGGTCTCTCCTGCCAGTCTCCATAGCTGTGCAATATTAATCATGTGGCAGACACATAATGGAAGAGAAAATTGGGTACATGATAGGGCTCTTTGCTCTTTTACTGGGCATTCCGTGAAAGAGTCTTATCAAGCACCTTCTGTGATTTATTGAAATTGTTATGATTCTTGTGATTTTTGACACTATATTTTAGTTATCCTCTTGTGATTTATTTTTTCGGGCCTCTCATTTTGTCTAATCATCCAAATGTGCACACCAACAAAGACACAGTTTCACTTGAAAGGACCACAAGCGATGCTTCCTTTAGCTATGATTTTGTTAAGATTTAAATTATTTGTGTGCTTTATATATTTTTCTGCAAATTTCTTTTCGTGTAAAAGTATGTTTTGAATGTTAATGAATATAGTATTTACATTTACTTTTGGATTTTATGTCACCTAGGCAAATCTCTAGGACCTTTTTGAGGGACCTAAGAATTCTTGACTTCTAAGACTACTACTACTACTACTAGACGTATGGTTCAGAAGGGCCTGAAGGGATTTCCTCTGTGGAATTAATACATCTGGTTTTCAGAGCTCATTCCACAGCTGTTTATCAAGGAAAAATACAGTTAACCCCGGAGTCACAGTTTGGCTTGGGGTGTGATTATACACAGTCATAGCAGATACATAACATTCAATTGCATATGATTTCTTGATTGATTTTAGTATTTTCAAGGTAGTAGTTCAACTGTAGCCTTTATAAACTGACTAGCTTAGCCACTGTCTTGTGTATCTTGAACTTCCGTGTTGTCCTTTAAAACTGTACATAGCACTCAGCTGTGATATAGTATCTAGATTGACACTGCTCCTTGGAAACCTCCTTTGTATCTAATGTATGTATAGAAAAATAATATCCAATGGTAACTTTAATAACTGGAAACTAAAATGAATTCATAGATCACTATTAAAGGCAGAATAACTTACAGACAAAAGGAGAATATGAATGGGACCTTTATACCGGAACGCAAAAATCAGGGGCAGAACAATAGAAGCCCCTATTATTAATCTTTAGGACATTTCAGATGTTTGTCTAAGAGGTTTGTTTTTTTCGTATTGGATCTGAACACTCTTACATAGCATTCAAGGGATAACAACTAAAGACTGACTTGATCAGTCAGTGTTTTTTACAGCTGAGCAAAGAACAGACTTGCCTGAATCACACATGATGAATACATTCTCTAACATGCTGTTTCTACGGCCACCCGAAAGGCACACATACTTACTCATACCAGGCCAGTTTAGTAATTGCGTGTCTCTGGAAATCTCTAAGACAAACAGGTTCTGTAGTTGAGAACTTGAGTGAGTGTGCCTCGTGATGGAGTGGTGTCCATTATTGGTCACAGCCTTATGATTGATTATTTCAGAACAACTTTTGGGTCCTGTATTGGAATGAATTACTTTGTAAAATGAAGGAAAGTAACATTGTTTCATTAATAAAATAGAATGATTTTTTAAACACACAAAGAGAGCATAACGTTTAAGTCAAATTTTATTAATAATAACTAATTAAGTGGGCAAAAGCAGAGAATAAATCCTGGGCACTTTTTTTTTTATTTTTTGGAACTGTCCATTAGTATTTACATTCTGGTCTGCAATTTCAAACTTTCTACCCTATCCATCAATATCCCTTTTTTTGCCTCATATATTCCTACTTTTAGAAGTTTTTTATTTACCGCTTAATTTTTCCCAGAGGAGGCTGTGTTTCATAGGTACAATTGCTGCCAAGCATGCTTTAACCTCCCAATGGAAATCTTCTGGCACACTATTCTTTAACCATTAGCAGTCCTGTTTCATCGCAATCCTGCTTGAGCTCTGTGCTGCAAAGACCATCCAGACAAAGTTGAAAGTGGAAAGAGCGGATATGACGAGTCTGAGTTCAGGTGGCTAGTGCTTCACATTACTTCTCTCATCTCTAGTCTCCCAGCATTTTGGGGCAGTGTGCCAGGGTGTATTTGTTAACTAGATCAAATGCCCAGAGTTGCCCGGGAGGAAAATAAAGTGTTTTTTTTAATTATTCGAGAAAAGCATAAATAAAAAAACACAACTTTAAAGATAAATATAAACTAACAAACAATAAAGACTCACTGATGTGCTTGTTTTGCGATCTTGTATGTATGTTATCATCCAGCTGACGCTCGTAACCGGCCAACTCTATTTAATTTGAAAAGCAACAGGGGTGTGGTGCTGTTTAAACATAAAGAATACTGGCAGTCGCCTGCTAAATTCTAACTGTGTAAGCCCGTGCTGTTAAAAGCATGGCATCCTAGAAAGTATTGAAATCGTCAGAACTACTCTGGGCATCTCTCTGCTATGAGTATTCATGTTGCCGAAGAGCTTGCATCGCATCGAGCATTAGCAGCTAAGTGACTGTCTTTCTTAGGTGGCTTCCTTTTGCCAGTGTGCTGGCTTCGCTTGCGTATCCTCGGAGTTGGACTCCGACTCAACATCTCAGTTCCAGGCCAGAGAGAAACACACACTTGCACACGTAGAACTCTATTTAATTTCAAAAGCAACAGTGGCGCGGTGGTGCTCAAACATAAAGAATGCTGGCAGTCACCTCCAGTGGTCGTCTGGAGTGTCAACTGGATGATAACCTGCATACATGAGCGCAGGATCACCCAGCAAGGGGGTGGGTTAGAGTTGATTTCACCCTACAGTATTTTTAGTCGACCATTGAGAAACATATGTACCAAGTTTCATGAAAATCGCTCCAGCCGTTCGGAACTAATACTGGAAGATACATATACACACTGACTTTTATATATATAGATTATTGTTGAAAACTTATGTGACACTGTATTTTGGTGGCATGGTGGTTCAGTGGTAGTGCTACTGCTTTAAAGTATGGAGACTACAGTTTACATCCCAGGTCCTCCTGTGCGGGGTTTGCATGTTCTCCCTGTGTCTGCATGGGCTTCCTCTGGGTGCTGTATTTTCCACCCAAAGACATGCAGGTTAAGTGGGTTCTAAGTAATGTCACTAGGTGATGCTAGTGTGTGTGTGGATGTGCTCACCCTGTGATGGACTGGTGCCCTCTCCAAGAATTGTTCCTTTACTGTGCACCATGTTTGCTGGACAAGGCTTCAGCCCCTGTGAACCTGGTTACCAATAAACAGGTCAGAAATTGACATGACATGCTCCTCTTATTGCTTAATATAAAAAAAAAAAAATTAATGAAAAAAATAAAGGAGTGAATTCAGTCATGTAGCAGCAGTGATATTCATATAAATTTGCAGTATAACACTGGTAACTTTATTAAATACATTTATTTTCTGAGTCTGCAGATCTTTGTTTTAGGGTGATGGGGTAGAATAGTCAGAAACATTAAGTTCAGGTCAGGACCCAACCCTAGAAAAGACAAAAATCTAAGAATACAAATGCTAAGCGTAAAGTGTACCCCAAAACAGACAATTATTAGAACAAGGATTTGTAATAATTCTCTTCATTTTCTAATTGTCTGATGTAGACTACAGGACTTTAAACTGTTTAAAGGAAAAAAAATCACTAAATGAATCAGAACAATGTAGTTGTTTTGTAATGTAAAAAAAAATCTATATTTTTTCCAAGCAGTATAAAATCAGCAAGAAACATGATATTGTTTTAATATTAGTCACTTTTAAGGAGTAACAAATCATTTGCACTTTGGACTGCTTTTCAGCTTATATACAGCCCACAAAAGCATGCAGTGGTGAACAGTCATCATTAAATCATGGCATTCCAGGAAACCACAAAATGGTCCTTGCTTCAGAAATGTCAACTACTTATTACATTTTTTTTGTCAAATGCCAGGAAGAATATTTAAAATCACAATTAATTTAAAGCTTCTAGCCATTGCACCGCACCTAATCAGTCCATGTGTAGAATATTAATGTCCAAGTACTGTTTTTAATTAATAAATGATGATTTCAGCATCTTTGCTAGGTATCTAAAACAACAAAGTTGTTGTTATTAACCTTTCTGTTTTGATATCATTCTTTTTTTGATTGACAAGCAAATAACTCCAAGATGGGCAATAATCCAGTGATATCATTCTGCAAATTATAAAAATGCAAAATGTTCCTTTGCAGACCTTATTAAATTAAAAACTATAGAAATTATGAGGGATGTTAACACTGCTACACATTCTTTTTGTTTGTTTTTTTCTTTTCTGTATCATCCATCAGCCATTTCAACTGCTTTGAGCAGATTGAGAGTTCAAAACACATGAGAACTAAAGGACACTACATGAAGGCTCACAACCAAAACAAAGCAGTGACGCAGACAGCACACGTTCCTAACCAGTGGATCTTCACACCCTGATATTTTTTTAAGCAAAGTGGCTGTGATACTGAACTTTGAAATAAAATGGCTGTTGGTTTGGTCTTGAGTTCTGACTCACAGGGTGACTCAGAGCCTTTTAAACATATATACCATAGGTAAGCAGCAATGTATTATGATTTTGCAATTCCCTTCGTCAATTGGAAATATGCAGTAATTAATGAATAAAAAAACCTGTTAGTTTATGCAGTAAAGTCTTTTATTAATTCCAAAGTGAATGTTTACATTTAAAATTTTCTTTAATACTTCCAATCAATAAAACAGTTTCATATCAATGTTGAGCTTTGAAGACTGCATTTTTATTTAAAAAGTAATTTCATTTCTAATCCTTGTACTTTCTCAGTGGAACACTAAAATGTTGACGGACAAATAAATTTAGAAAAATCTTCTGCAGCAAGATCTGTTACATTATTTTGCCATATGAGCATGTAAAAAGGACGACAGGAAAAGATTTCATGGTTAATTACAGAAAATGTTGCAAGAGCCATAAGACTCTGAACCGCAGAGTGAAAAATAATGGGTTTCTATCTCATACTTATGGGTTATAGTTTTACACAAGAATGAAGCAGGCATTATGATTATCTTTATTTCATTTCAGAAGGTAACCATCTGTTCCTTCCTGTGTCCTTCTAGGAAAAAAGAAAATTGACATACTATGATAACACAAGGCATCCATCCATACCCACAGCCCCAATCCGGTCAGTTTAGACAAACAATCATAGTGCCTTTTCCCCTTGCCAAAGAACTACTATAAATGTTACAGCTTCTCATTTCTTTGACACCAAAATGAATAAAAATCACAGTGTTGGCAGTGTTACGTGATATTCAGCTAAGATCAAGTATAAAAATGAACCAAGCTTTTCTTTTTGTTGTATTCAATAACATTTATACTATGTTTATCAGTGTTGCTGTTATATTACAGTAGGTGCAACACTGTGACTTGGGGAGGGTGGCACTGTGTTGTAGGAGATAAAGTTATTGCCTCATACTATTTGTTTTCTTCCTCAGTTCTTAGATTCTTGGCAGGCTGTGTAGAATTTTTCCAATTGTAATTGCTTGGATTTCTTTCAGTGATTTGTGCTTCCTCCCACATTTTCAATATATAGTTAGATCCATAAGTACTTCGACAGTAACATAATTTTCATAATGTCAGCTCTGTACACCACCACAATGGATTTGAAATGGAACAATCAAGATGTGGTTGAAGTGTAGAATAACAGCTTTAATTCAAGGGGTTTAACAAAAGTACTGAATGAGCCATTTAGGAAAGACAGCCATTTTTATACATGGTCCCCCCATTTTTAGTGGCTCAAAAATATATGGACAAAGAAACGTAATAATGAATATAATGATCATTTTCAGTATTTGGTTGAAATTCCTTTTCAGTCAATGACTAAGTGAAGTCTGGAACCAATGATCATCTGCAAGTCCCTGGTTTCCACACTACTGATACTTTCAAAGGCTTTTACTACAGCTGTATTCAGTTGCTGCTTGTTCATTGGACTTTCTGCCTTTAGTGTTGTCTTCAGCAAGTTAAATGCATGTCCATTTGAGCTGAGGTGAGTTGATTGACTTGGCCATTGAACAGCATCTTTGCCTTGAAAAGCAGTTGGTTTGCTTTTGCAATATATTGTTAGTTAGTTAGTTTTGCAGCATTTGTCTGAATCTGAGCAGACAGCATAGCCCTGTACACTTCAGAATTCATACTGCTACTTCTGTCAGCAGTCATATCTATACTAATTAAAGGCAAAGCCCTCGCTGACTGACTGACTGACTAACTGACTCACTCACTGACTGACTGACTCACTCACTGACTCATCACTAATTCTCCAACTTCCCGTGTGGGTGGAAGGCTGAAATTTGGAAGGCTCATTCCTTACAGCTTCCTTACAAAAGTTGGGCAGGTTTCATTTCAAAATTCTACGCGTAATGGTCATAACTGGAAGCTATTTTTCTCCATTTACTGTAATGGAGTTGAGCTCGAAAGCGTGGGGGCGGAGTTTCGTGTGACATCATCACTCCTCCCACGTAATCACGTGAACTGACTGTCAACGCAGTGCGTAGAAAACCAGGAAGAGCTCAAAAAAGTGCTGAAGAAAACATGCATTATATAATTGAGAAGGCAGCAAAACAATAAGAAGCAAGCGAGTGACATATACATCCATATTCATGAGTGCTGCTACTTCGGAAACAAAGCAAAGTGTAAACCTAAAGTTTAAATTAAGTTCAAGTTTAATGAGAGGACACAGGATATAAACGAGAGTTTTGATTACTTTTTAACTAAGTTAAAATTGCACGTGAAGGGGTGTGCTTATGCAAATTCCGAGAGACTGTGTTTGTGGGGGATTGACAGTTAAGGCGGGTGGGGGTGTCACGTCATCATCACCCCTCCCATTCACCTCATTTCGCTCTGAGCTGAGCTCCGCAGCTAACGCATGCAGTGTTACGGAAGCGACTTTGTCACGCTGCCACCAAATACTCACAGAAAAATCCACAAGTTAATACACACGCTGTCTGTACAGTTTCTCCACACTGAATCTTCCAGGCACTACTTACAAAAGGTTACATTGACAATCGTGTTACGTTATTTTTAAAATGTTTCCTTTTCTTAGCACAAGCACAGCTGAGAAGCTTCGATTAAACGCGTTAAAAAATCACGCATTTAATCACACTTTGCAATAAAAGGAAAGGGGAACTTCTGTCAATGCATGATTTCATGGTACACCGATTACAATGATCAGCGCTTCCTGATTCATTTTACCTTCGCTTACTCTTGGTTTGAGAAAAAGTATGAAAAAATATGAGGTTAACACAGAAAAACAGATCACCAATTGAAGCTTTATGAATAATCGATTTGCCATCAATAATTGTTTTGGTAAAGCCATACTCAGTGTATTCATTAGATGAACGGTAAAAAAGTAAGAGCGAGGGAGGGTGACTTATTGAGGCACACAGGCAAAACCACAATAGCTCGCGGGCTCGATGTAGTGCGCATCAACTCGATCTGAATTGCGCGACCATATTCGAAAAAATATATTTTTTCAAGTTCTATTTAGTCCATATGTGTCAAACTCAAGGCCCTCGGGCCACATCCGGTCCAGCGTGTAATTATATCCGGCCCGCAAGATCATTTTATATACTGTATTATTGTTATTAATGGTCCGGGGATATGAAGCGCTGGTAACACAATAAACTACAGATCCCATAATGCAGCGGTTCAGCTGCCTTGCCGAACACTTACCGCGTTAATCAAGTCTAGCTTATGATGCTGCAAGTTATTGCGAAGCTAGCCCACACAATACCAAAGAGAAAAGTTGATTCTGAAAATAGAGCCTTTACAAACCGATGGGAGGTTGAGTATATGTTTACTGACATTGCCGGTAAACCCGTGTGTCTCATTTGTGGAGCTAATGTGGCTGTAATTACAGAATTTAATCTAAGACGGCACTATGAGACAAAACATCAGGATAACCTGAAAGACCTGAATGCAATGCAGAAGATACAGAAAGCAGAAAAGTTAAAGAAGAATCTGACACTTCAGCAGACGTTTTTACCCGTGCAAAATCACAAAGTGATTTCAAGTGAAGCTGCTTTTATGGGAGACACAAATGCACCAGTGCAACTTGCCCCACTTTCCCTGTTGCCAAGTAATGTTGAACCAAGTCGGCACAACGGTGTTCCCAAATACGCACTTTGCTGATAAACTGAGCGCACTGAGTTTGCACGGCGCTTTGGTGACTTTGAAGAACTAAAAAAGAATTTGAGTTGTTTTGCAACCCATTTGCCGTCGATGTGGAAACTGCACCTGTGCAGATTCAGTTGGAGGTGATTGAGTTGCAGTGTAATGGCACACTGAAGGCAAAGTACGATACTGCAGGGCTCGCAGTTTATTCACTCCATTCCCACAGAAATGCTCCAGCTCCATCTACATGCGGCTCGAACCTTGTGCATGTTTGGTAGCACATATCTGTGTGAGAAGCTCTTCTCAGTGATGAAGACTAACAAAACAGCACACAGGAGTCGCCTCACTGATGAGCACCTGCAGTCCATCCTGAGAATCTCCACAACACAGAACCTCACACCAAACATAAACGAACTTGTTGCCAAAAAAAGATGCCAGGCGTCCAAATCTGATAAAATGACATAAGAGAGAAGACAACTGAATGATTGAATTTGTTATTGCTGAAAAGAACACATTTTATTTATATTTCCAGGTTTTGTTATGCAGCATGTTCATATTTGAATTTGTATAATTTTGACAGGATATACTTTTATGGAGAGCAAAATCTTTTGGGATATTTAAAATTTAAGTTTATTTTTTTATAATATTACATAAGAGTAAAGAAATTTGAATGTTTGTTCTTTTAACGTTTACTTTATTTCTAACTTGTATAATTTAGACAGGATATATTTTTATGGAGAGCAAAATATTATAAGTTATTTAAGGTTTGAGTTGATTTATTCCGGAATAATATTCCTGTCTGTTTTTATTCATATTTATGTTCAAAAAGTTAAGTTTTAAAAGTTTTAAAGTTTTAAAAGTTTAGTTTTAGTGTGTTCAATAAATGTTTATCCTGTTCGGCCTGCGACCTAAAGTGTGTTTTGGATTTTGGCCCCCTGTGCAATTGAGTTTGACACCCCTGATTTAGTCGACACAAATATCTTTGGTTGGAATGTAAGGCTGAATTTACTCTTTACATTTGTATGGTGAAGAAAAATTTATGCAATGATGCCTACATTTAACTTCCGTTCCTACCAAAGATATTTCTGTTGACTAAATAAAAATTCCTTCTATTTAAAATTGAAATAGAACTTGAACAGAAACGATAGTTCATAATATCCATGCAGACTTGCATGTAAGAGCGGGAGTCATCTGTTTTAACAAACAGCGTATTGCACTAAACTGAAATAGCCTGCCCATTTAATTATTTAGGAATGGATAAATAAATTAAGATTTTGTACAAATAATGTTTTTCATTTTTCTTCCTTGATGGATTCTGCCACCCCCAGCAACAGTTGCTCGCACCCCAAAGAGTGTATATATATATATATATATATATGTGTATATGTGTATATGTATATATGTATGGATATGTATATATATATGTTTATATGTGTGTGTGTATATATATATATATATATATATATATATATATATATGCCAGCAACACTCATGACAATGACAACACAATTACATTGTCAATCATGTTACGTTATTATTAAAATGTTTTCTTTTCTTTTTCATTACTTCTGTAACACACTACTTCTCCGCTGCGAAGCGCGGGTATTTTGTTAGTCATCAATAAACACCAGTGACTCACTGTATTGGCAGTCACACATGCCTATACTGACTGACATGCCTATGCCATTACACTGACTCCACCATGTTTCACAGATGATGTGGTATTCATCAGATAATTAAACACTCCTTCCATTTTCCATACTTTTCTCTACCCATCATTCTGGTAAATAATTTCCATTTTGGCAAAACTGAGCGATGAAATTGCGTACACCAGGGTTTTATCTAGCATGAAAATGTGCGTGGCTTTACGCCAAGTTTAGGTTTTATACATTGTGATTTGAGCATGGAAATGGGCTTCCACAACATTTTTGTGCGTACACACCGTTTATACATGAGGCCCCTGGTGTTTCTGCTATGTCTTGGATGGGTTTGTTTTGTATTCTCTGTCTAATGATGGTCTGTTTTTACTTTCAGGGGCAACTCTTTGGACCTCATATTGAGCGTTCACAAGAATAGCTTCAAAGTGTAAATTCCCTACATGGAATCAACTTCAGACCTGCTTAATAGTTAATGAAATAATGAGGGACCTGCTTGAACTTGGCTATGGAACAGCTTGTCAGACAATTGTCCAAATACTTTTGAGCCCCTAAAAATGAGGGACCATGTATACAAATGGCTTTCATTTCTAAATGGCTCATATGATATTTACATTAAACCCCTTGAATTAAAGCTGTAACTCTTCACTTCAATCACATCTTGTTGGCTTCATTTCAAATCCATTGTGGTGGTGTGCAGAGCCAAAATGATGAAAATTGTGTCAATGTCCAAATACCTCTGGACCTAACTGTATGCTTAATGCTATATGCTGAACTGTTGTTCCATCATTTTCCTGCTCCAGTCTTTTTTCAATTATTTCTGCTTCTCTTCTCCCCTTTAAATACAGAAAAATGTATAATTTGAATGCTAATAATTGCAGCATTCAGGTTTACTAAAAGCCATCTTTTTAGTTTTTTTTTTGGTATGGTCTGTTAAGTACTAGTCTAGATTCCTAATTTAATAGGGCATGGTTTTATTTGTGTTACAGTCATGCCACATTTTGTGGAATCCTAGAGAACAGGAATCTTAGACTCAATTAGGGTTTGGAATGAAAGAAAGAGAGATTCCATTCACCTTATTCTATGCCTATATTGTTATTCTGAGACATTTTTACTGGTGGCAGGACTTGACAGCTGGACCTGCCCAAAAATTCTAAGACGCTACAACAAAATGCAGAACTTTACCGAAAGTTGAAAAAGAAATACATTTCATTTTTCTATTTTAAATACAAAAAATACAATGTCGATCATTTAATAAATTTTGTTACCTGGAATTTTGAAGGTTTCAATCAGTAACTTAAAAGGAAAAAGTGCTCTCACATTTCAGGGAGACCAATGGATATAATACAAAAATGAAAGCAGACTATGGTAAGAAGACCAGAGTTGTAAGAATTTTTGTTCATAAAGACAGCCCCTTTGTAGCTACCAAGATCCTGAAGGATGATGTTTTGCCAGTTATGAAAAGACAAAACATTTAGAAAGATCTATAGCTCAAATGCTCATTGCCTATTCTTTTTGACAAAATAACCACTCTAGGTTAACTGTTAACATTATGTGTTGGAAAGCACTGCTGTGATGTTTCAAGTAGTAAATATTACAGAAATAAAAAAAATATTATTTAAGATCTAAAAATCAAAAACAAATGGGTAAACTTATAAGAACATTTTAATATTTTTTCTACTACAATGGGCTTAAATGTAGTTATTGTCATGTAAAAAGAGGCATTCACCAAAATTTGTCAACTAAGCAGAATCAAAACACTAGATGAAAATCAAGTTGAGGTTAAAGAGCTAGAGTCAAAAGCAGAATACTGAAAATTATACTTTCTAATGATTCAATGATTTAATCTGTATGTAAAACTGAAGAGAAGCTGCCACAAGACAAAAACTCTAAATACACCATAGTAATGAAATAGGCAGTTTCCATAAAATGAACACATGAAAGAACTCTGATGTTTATGCAGTCATCTGGCAAAAAATCAAAACTTTGATATTTCACTCTGAAGATGACTTTGAAGGAAAACCTTGACCATAGAAATCAGAAATCGAAATTTGCACTTTACCACAAAGCTGTGCTGCCACAAAATCTAACACTCAAAAATGTATTTTTCTGTGAAGGCATTTGCCACAGAAATCAAGACTCAAAAATGTAGCCCCTTCAGGGCTCGAGCTAAAGAATCCAAAACCTTGAACCACAGAGGCTCGTGTTGCTGCATTGGAATTTATTACTGAACTTTTGTGACACAAGTCATTAGAGTGGTCCTTAGCAACCATCGTGTGCACCCTAGCAACTAAATAACTGAATACTGTGAATGAAAAATAAAATTGTAAAGCACTTAAAAATTATATGAAAATGAATATCTTCCGCTAGAAGGATCATAAAAGTGAAACACATACTGTACATGAAAACAAATCTTAATAATCCAGATTTCAAAATATTAAAATCTAATAAATCAAAAAGTGTATTTAAAGCAAAAAAAAAAAGTCAAACTTAAAGCAAGCGAAAATTACAACTGGTTCTAAATCATCGTGGTGGGGAAAGCAGGAACTGACTATGCAACAAGAATGTTTTCTTTTTTTTACTTTTTTCATTTGGCAGTTACACACTAACATAGTCCTTCACTAACAGCAGCTACAATATCTAAATTTGTCTCAGTAATTTCAAATTTATATTAAGGAGAGTGACCTGCTGGTACCCGCGGAATTTTCTTCACCCATGCTCATTGATAATGACTTACTGTTTCTGCTTCAGCCTTTGATGTCATTGATACTTCTAACTGTGTGCCTTTTATGTTGGAAGTTATTCAAGTTATTATAAGACAGCTGATAATTAAGAACTTAGTCTATTAATAGTAGCTGATGAAAATTTTCAGCAATTAATTTCTACAAATTGACATCATCATAAAAACCAACATATCTATCAGACATATTAGCAGGAATACACTTAAAACATATTATATTGGAATCTTTAATTCTAGAATTACCAAGCCTATGAAAAAACTTGTAATCTCGGCCCACTTTAAATCCCTTTGCACCTCTCTGTCAGCGTCTTTTGTCTTGTAAATTTGTCGATCAACTCAAGCAGCAAGCAGCCTACTATCCTATCCCCACCCCACCGCCACAGAAAGGGCAAAAAGTTCTCACAGCTCAAGCCTTGATTATCTTGAAGTGAAGTGCTAGAGTTTTATAGGGTAAATAATATAGTTGTTTGGAACACATGCATTTCATGTGTGTTTTGTGTCTACAAAGATCTTTGTAAACACATCGTTAAAACAGAAACGTTTTTCATGTTTTAGTAATAAATGACAAAATGTAGACATCAAAGAAAATGTAAACTAGAAGGGCATCAGAACTAATCAAACAGATTTCTATAACTTTCCAAATATGTATAAAGGGTTTTCATTAAAAACTAAATAAAACTTTTTGACCACAAAAGAGCAATTAATGATCAAATCTTGCCATTGTCATTAAGAACACATAGAAAAGGATATAAGATTTTAGGTCAATATATGTATAAGATGGACATTTGAAACACAAATGCAGAGATTAACAATACAGCTGGAACTGAAGTTAGCAAATGCAAAGAAATGACAAATTTAAGGAAAATATGAAAAACTCCCTTTAATGCCCATTCAGACCTCTATTCTACAATAGTAGAAAGTAACAATAATAATCCTTGTGTGCTGTTTAGAACAGTGGTTAATCTAACACATGGGAATTCAGAACTATAGTGCAAAATATCAACAGACATTACTAGTTCAGACTTTATGAACTTCTATAATGACAAAACTGAAAATTGAAGATCCCAGAGGTCAGCATCACCGTGCAAACCTAATACTAGCTTGTCAAACGCTGCCTTTCCTTACATTCAATACTTTAGAAATTTTAATATTGTAACAGAACAGGAAGTATTAACTTTAATTTTTAAAATAATACCTACCACTTGCTCCCTAGATCCAATGCAAACAAAATTAGTAAAAAGTGCAATGGATGTTCTTGCAGTGCGTTATCAATTGCTCAGTATTGTATGGCGCAGTATCTGATACACTAAAAGTGTTAGTTAGTTATCAAACCATTAGTTAAAAAGTCAGACCTAGACCCTCATATACTTAATAATTATAAACCTATTTCTAATTTCCTCTTACTCTCTAAAATACTTGAAAAAGTAGTTGCTAATCAGCTTCAGTCCAAATTTACACTTTACAATATATTCAAGAAATTCCAGTCTGGCTTCTGCAACAGTCAAAGTACAGAAATGGCACTAGCATGTGCTGTAAATGATATTCTGATATCCTCTGATGAAGTAAATGCCACTGTAATTATGTTGTTAGATTTAAGCACAGTGTTTGATACCATTCACCATTCTATTATACTAAACTGCCTGGAAACTGACATGTCCTTACCTGATTTAGTTCTTTTTTATTAAATGGATTCCAGTATGTAAAGAAATGTGCTGACACTACTCTATCATTATACACATTTGTGAGATATGGTGTCCTGCAAGGCACAGTACTGGGACCTTTACAGTTTTCACTTTAGATGTCTCCACTGGGATCAATCATTAGAAAACGTAACATTAATTTTCACACTATGCAGTTATACGTTTCTTTTAGACCAAATGACATTTTTCCAATGTTGTCCTTAATTAGATGCTTTAGTAAATTAAAGGAGTGAATGAATGAGAACTATTTGTCTCAGAACAAAGGTAAAACAAAAATGCTAATTATTGGAGGGAATGATGCTGATTGCAACAGTAGTTTGTCATTATTTTAATCAATCACCATTAGTTTTAAATCAGATCACAATCTAGATGTTAACTTTAAAAGGACACATTACAAAACTATGCAAAGAAATTGACATTACCATGTCATAAAAAGCACAAATTACAAAGCTGTTTGAAAAATTTTTTTTCCATCATATAAAGGTTGGAAAATTACGGCATTTTCTAAATGTGCGGGATACTGAGAAATTCATGCATTTATTTCTAGTAGAACTGCCTATTGCAATACTGTGTTCACTGGCTTCTCAGATTGTTCTTTATACAGCTTTCAATTAATTTAAAATTCTGCTGCAAGAATTATTACAAGAACTAAAAAAAAAATAACACATAACTCCAGTTCTTAAGTCTTTACACTGGTTCCCAATTATGTTTAGGACAGATTTCAAAATCCTCCTTTTAACATATACAGTAAAGCCCTAAAAGGCAAAGGTTCCTGCTTACTTATCTGAACTCATCATTACATTAAAAACCAGAATGCTCATTAAGATCTTAAGATGCTGGTATGCTTATGATTCCATGGATTAATAAAATAACAGTGGGAGGTTGAGCTTTTGGTTACAGGGCCCCCTCCCATCTCACCTTTTAAATCCAGGCTGACAACTCAATATTTCAGTTTTAGCATACCCTGAGTAGAGCTGCTGATTAACTGTGCATACAGTTGTTAGTCATCAGTGATACAATATAAATACTATATTTCTAAATGTTTACTAATGCTCACCTGTTCTGTTTCTCTTCTCGGTATTCTCATGTGGCACTTGGTGCCCTGCCCTACTTCCATGTTGTTTGTCTGACTATGGAAGAGACATTTCTGATAAAATGAGCACTGTTATCATTAATGTAGATGTCAGTGGTGGAATGGGCAGTAAGGTGGAGGCAAGCTTGTAGGCTGAGGTCTCTAGGACTCTGAACAAATCTGTATCCTTATTTGTGATAGTTCTGCATTAAACCGCCGCAAACGGTTACAGTGGGTTCCCAATGCAATTTGCCAGCACGCTGGAGGCAAGTTTATTCGGCAACCTACATTCGTTGAATGCCACAACTGGTTATAGTCGGTTCCCACTGCAATTTGCCAGCACACCACAGCCAAGTACATTCAGCGACACACATTCGTTGAACACCGCAACTGGATATAGTTGGTTCCCAGTGCATTTTGCCAGCACGCCAGAGCTGATCAGTCAGTACCTTACATTTGTTGAGAAGCCAGCTCATGACCACTGCCACCCCCTAGAGAATCAGTATCACTGGCCCTGGGATTCAGCCGCTGCACTAGACTAGCCAACAAACATCTGTGTGTGTGCGTGCAGCCAGTTCAAGCGCAGTTGCCTCGGTGATTTACTGAATTTCATCAATGGCGTCAGTTGCACTTTGTTCATTTAATAATAGATTGTTGCAGTAGTTTTTTAATAGTTTGTACAGTTGATTGGCCGTGTGTAAGTAATTGTGATGCTAATTGCATGAAAAAAAAATGTGTTCCATTAAAATTTCACTTTTTTTTCACATTTTCTTAAAGAGTGCAGCAAAAAAGTATTTGGTGTCCGGGGGTGCGCATGATCCTCCAAGTAAGTGGTGGTCTAAGGGTTAATGATTGGTATAATCTATTGCATTTTGCATTGTAGTGTGTACTATTGTATTGCATTTCTGAGGTGGCAATGATATATTGGCTCTGTGAAGAGGATTACTTGTGTTCCGTTTTGTGTGTTGGCATTTTTTGACATACATTGCACACCAAGCTACATGAAATGGGGCTTCTATCTGTATTGCCTTTCCTAAGATTTCTTCCTGTTTTCTTCCGTACAAGGGTCATTATTTTTAGGAGTTTTTTTCTTGTCTTCTTAGGGAGTCATGGGAGGGCTGTAAACAATAGGGCCTGTTAAAGCCATTGTAGCATTCCTTGTGTGATTTTGGACTATACAAGAAAAAATTATTGTTGTATTGTTGAATATCATTGACTTTATATGTAATCCTTTGCCCCTGTGGTTATATCAGCTATTGATGAGTGACGGTTCTTGATTTAGTGCCGCCTAAGGACCCAGAGATCTTGGCTGTTCTGCTTAGGCTTGTGCCCTTGAACTGAAATCCTATAGATTCCTTGAATCACTTAATGATGCAATGCACTCTAGAGGGCGAAATATGCAAATCCCTTCCAATCTTTCATTGAGGAACACTGTTTTTAAACATTTCAATAATTTTCTTATACATTTGTTGTCCCACTGGATTCCTCTGCCCATCTTTACTCCTCGAAGACTCAGCCTTTTGTCGGCACTGCTTTTGTACTAAATCATGATTACAATCACTTGTTTGAAATCACATCATTATTTAATTATTTTATCTCATTACTGGGCCTGATTTGCCCCATCCCAACTTTTTTGGAAGGTGTTGCAGGCCCAAAATGAATGTATATTAACAAATGAAATAAAGTTGACTAGACAAAACAAGAAATAAAAGTAAATTTAATAATCACTGCATTTTTTTAAATTTGTATTTTCCATACCATCCTAGCTATTTGGGGTTGCATAAGGTAAGGATCTGAATAAAACGCATCACTGTGCACTATTTAAATTAACTATACTCATTACAGCCACATTTACTGAATCCCCTGTAAGATTTCTATATCATTTCTGAGTGTAGAATTTAAATCATATTGAACTATACCAGTTTTCTTTGTGGAGGTGTTATTCAAATATAATGCCATCTTAAAAGAAGCAGCAAACAAAAAGTTAATAAATACTCAGCTCTAAATTTTATATCAGCTTGCAGAACCAAAATGAGTAATCATCTAGAATTGCTGTATCCTTTTTTAGGATAACCCACTATATATAAATCAATCCATCTTTAAAAACTGTAGATAAAATGATTATTTTTAAATTTTCAAAGACATAAAACAAAGAGGGTGGGGGAATGACATTATTGAGTCACAAGTATATCTATTTTTAAGACAATGAGCATAAGCAAATTTAAAGACATGATATAAAATCTGTTAGCAAATTCAAATTGTTCCATCATGAATCAGCATGCCCTGAGATAGACTGTTCAGTCCAGGATTATTTCCTGTTTTGTGTTTGTTGCTGCAAAGATAGATTTTGCCTTTCCACAACCCTTTATTAGAAAAACAGTTTTCAGAAAATAGATACATTTGTCCCCAAGAGTGGTGGAAAATTTTACAAGCAAACACTAATGTCACTTCTGTGCTGCACACCAAACCTCCACCCCTTCTTTCCAATGTCCAAGGATCAACCAAAAATTAGTGTTCATTTTGGACCCTTATCCCTTTCAGGGACAGAACTTTTTTCAAAAAGGCTAAGATGGCTATCATTTGAAGGACCAATGGTCCTTGAATCCTTTGTTCCGGCATATCATTCCTAAAGGGATATGCGGTTAATTAAACTGGGCTTCTACTTTGGCGCCCGACACCTTGATGCTGTCTTAAGTCTTGTCATTACACTGTATACATTAGTACACCATTCTGTATTTGTTTTCTCAGTGACGTGTATTGTGAAAAGTCAATCATATTATCAGTAAGCTTTCATTGATTCTATCTTATCCAAATAGGGACATTTTATTACTACAGACATTTGCCACTGAAGACTTATCAGCTCATGCAGTTACTCATCACTAAACAGGTGCCACTATAATGGTGTGTGAGTAAGTAGCCAACCACTAATAGAAAAACAATTTGCACATTTCAACAAATCTCTCCTAGTCAGAACTTCAAATATTATCTTATTATCGTAAGACCATTAAGATGACCGATATGATAGACTTCCAAGAATCATATCCTAGTTCTCCCTCAAAGTGTCATTCTGTGTCTGTGAGAGTACTTTACCACTGGAGTTGGGAAATCCTCATTTCTATAATACTAAGTATTTATGGCAAGCTATGCCTCACATCCATATGACAACATTCAACTGCAACTCTCTGGAGTGTTTGCCCAGGCTTCATACAGTCCATATAATATTTTCAGTATTAGTGGTTTAATGATATTTGATAATAATGTATTGTTGTCAAGACATCAAAATTAACAAAAAAACAATCTAAAGTTAATGCTACACCAGAAACTTCCTTATTCCCTAATGTTTGGAACAATAGTCTGGACATACAGAGAAATAAATAAATATCAACCATGGTAACCCATAATGTTTCCATTACTAAAGAGAGTTACTGTTCTCAACAGCTCACAGCTTATCAGTCTATCATTGGGCATAGGCACAACTAAAGGGCAAGTTTAGAATCATCGTTTGAACTATCCTACATGTCTTTGGGATGTTAGTGTACATAAAATCTGTTTTGATATGGGTAGAAATTGAAAATCAATACAGACAATAATCAGGGTGGGACTAAACTCGTGGTACCGGGAGCTGTAATTAAACAGCATGAACTGCTGTGCTTCTGTATGGCTCCATAATAATGAATGTGCAGTTCACTTCTGGTTAATAAGACCAACCTAAAAAAGAACAACCTAAAAAAATCTTTTAGTTTTTAATGTAAAAATTAGGCATTTATTACTCTTCAGACACCCTTTTAATTGCATATGTCCTGTTTCTTTTTGTTTTCCATTTATTCTCCAATAAAAATTTGGTCACAAAATACTTGGCCAATTGATGAGTACCAATTTTGTACTTCAAACTTTATTTCTGAAATGTCCAATCAATAACAGAGTGATATATAATTTGACAATGTTTTAAATCTTTCTTACATTAATAAAAAATATAATGATCATGAATTAAAAAAAAACAACCCGTAAACACATTATGTCAACCCACTCAATAAATGACAGACAGATACTGGACATTAAAGCAGAATCCATAGCTCTGCAGCCAGTAATATAACCTAAAAATGAAAGAAAACAGAGCTTGAAATGAATACTTCACCCAAAAATTATATTTTTAAATATGCTACTTAATGCATATGGTTTTATAGGGATTACCAATAAAAAGGTTTTAATTTTCATTGAGAATGAAGATTGTAAACATTCTGATAAAATGTGCGGCAACAGAGACCAACATGGGATCACCACACAAGAAAAAAACTTCCATGAAAAAAATCACACATACAGTAATTCACATGTCAAGTCATCCAGTTGCATGCTTACAATGGACAAAATGCATGCAATGTTTGCTAAAATTTTGTTCAATAAAATAATCAGAGCAGTACACACAAGGGAAATGCTTTTGTGCGAATTCAAACTTATTATGTACATATTACACGTATTACAGCCCAATGTCTGCTGTTTAGTCTGCCTCCATGTGTTTTTTGTACTGCTACATGCCATGGACCAAATACATCTAATCTCACATTAGTGAATGGAGGAGCTATGCTCAGATGATGTACAGGTAGATCTGCCATCATTTGTTCCTTCTTTTTTCCCCCGTAGTTTATGACAGGTTAACCAGTTACTGATTGTGCCGCTGATGGTCCACTTTCTTGTGACAACTCAAGAATCAGCTACTTTTCTGTGGAGGAAAGTATTGTTCACAACAGCAGGTTGTAGCTTGTTCTAATCATCTGTGAGTCTGAAGAATAGTTTGTCATCTACAACTGATTAAGCTTACTGTAGCTGAGAAAGCAGGTCCAGTTGACCATTAGAAGCATCCTTGTTGCATGATCAGTAGGCTTTATGTGTGAGGGATCTGGAAATAAGCCAGATAAAGTCAGCCCAAAGAGTTGGGGTTCCAGCAGGACAACCCTGTGCAATAAATGGAATTATTGAAAAGAAAATAAGTAACATGTGAGGGTGTAAAAGTAATGGCTTTAGCATACCAAAAAACAAAAAGGTTTTCCTAGTGTCGCCTCTGAGGATGTCTCAGAGCTCATTAGATGTGGGTCCTTAAATGAGCAGCCTCTTGCAGTGGGTGATAGATTTACATACCCCTTTCCAAAAAGGAGTGGGGCTTCTTGGGATACAGAGGAAGTTAGGTCATTCTTCATCTGGCTGGTGTCCCTCTGAACAGCAAATGTAAAAAGAGGTTGTGTTAACAACAGTGTCCTCTCTCCACCCAGGGTCACATTGCTTACCTTTTGGAACCCTAAGGATGTCCCCTAAGCACATGTGCTTGAAAGGGGATATAATGTCATTGAATTGTTTGTCTGCTTGATGTGTTGAATTGGACCAGAGACTTAAACATAGGACCACATGGAATGTCAAAATATGTACTTGTGTGTAAAAGGTTCATGTTATCTAATTTTTATTACAAGGTTTTGTTTTACATTTTTACTTCATTTTTTCTGTAATTTTTTCTGACATTTTCTATGCCAGTTGTAGTTTTTGGAATGTTTGGATTTCATGTTTCTCAATGGTTTTTGCATTGAAACTCTATTTAATGCAGATAAAATAATTTTTCTTTTTTCATGTGCTTTTTTGTTTTCCACAGGCACCATTTTGTAAAGCAGTTGCTACTGTGCTGCTAAGGAAAGCGCGTGGCACATGTCCTTGTCATGATGGGAGAAAGGTCTGGGACATGCACTTTCTGACTATCTTAATTTGCACAGAAACCAAAAAAATGTGGCAAATGATTTTTTTCGGTTAGTGATTTTTTGCCAAATATACTTATGACAACATTTTGCTTGTTTGCTTGTCAAAAAATAGGCTTGACATGCTGGCTCTGAAACTTTACTTCATATTCTGGTTCACATTTTTTTCCACCCTATGGCAGAGTACCAGTTTGGTGTCTGGCTCTTTGGAAATGACCTGTCCTATCTCCACTTCAAGCACAGCTGCACAGACCTCCAGGTTTTGAATGGTAAATATGGATTTTGAGGATAGTTAGTTTTGCGTTAACAAAGATTAAATCGGCTTCACTCCATCCTTTGACATCTGTGACACCCCACCAATTGCTTTAGTTGATGTGTGACAGAATTCAGAGATCTATTTCTTTGATGATGAAAATGGGAGAGATGTGTAAAGTCTAGGAATAATCAATTCTTTAAGCTGTTGCTGAGAGTTTCTCTACTTTCCATTCTCCGTGCTTCTTTCTGGGGAGTGGTATATCCTATTCAAAGGTCACTCATGATAATTTACCATGTTTATGTGAACAGCAAATCCAAGGGGATCAAAGTAGACTGTTTATTGTTGATAACACACTACACCATGTTTAGGGGTTCTAAGAGACGCCCACTTGAAAATGTGTCACCATAATGTGTCTTTTTTGAGATCCCATCAAAGGCCTTGGTGAAAATTAACATCATACAGACTCTTGAGTAGGCTTACACCACTTCAGTGTGGTTGGATGCAATTTTCTGCAGTCTTCAACATATCTTAATTCCTTTTAAATACATCAGCGATCTCAGAAAAACTGGAAAATTATTTCAGACCATCATCAATGTAGAAATGCCTTTGTCCAGACTGTCAGCACTAAGTTCCCTTTTTTCCCTCCAAAGATGTTTTCTTTAGTTCATAAATAGCCAATGCTGGGAATAGACAGTTGCCAAAAACTTGGGTCTACATACGATCATGCGAAATTTCATCATCAAGTTGAATACGGAGACAATCACAGTGGTATTGTCTTACCAAAAAACAGTGAAATGTCTGCTGAATATCAGCTACTACTGCTATTGTGTCTGTTCTAAAGCAGATAATAACTCCAAGTAGGCTTTTATTCAGATATGGACCCCTTAGAAGAACATGTTTAAGTGGAATTTCTTTGTATTGCATGTAAGGATCAATCAGCAGTGAATTTATTTAGCATTTGACATCCAAAGTACACTCCAAGTTGTAGCACTGACTGAGACATGGATCTGTTCAGGAAATACTGCAGTATTGACAGCCCTTTCCTCCGGATTCCACTTCACTCATACAGTACCAGTCATTCCACTTGAAGAGCTGGAGGGACAGGTATACAAGAACTAGAGATTTACATGACTGGGTACTGTGTGCACCTACACCACATTTGAGTACCATGCGATCACTGACTCCTACTATGTTAGCCTTAACATTGTTGTTCTTTATCACCCTCCAGGTCTGCTAAATAACTTCCTTGACAAGCTGGATGTTCTGCTATCCTCTATTAAAGATGATGGCTGTACAGTTCTAATCCTCAGGAATCTGAAACATCCTCCTGGGAAGTCCTTCTTTTACAGATTTCCTTTCTCTTCTTTCCTCTTTTAATCTAACACAGTTCTGCACCCCATCAACTCACAAAGCCAGTAAACATCTGAATGTTGTTCTCTCATTGAACTGCACACCTACCAACACAACTCTCAGTCCACTAGATACATCTGGCCACTTTTTCAATCAGTTCTCCCTGCTCTTTCCCTCTCTTAACACCTGCCATTTCTCCCACAGTGTCCTTCTACAGTCACCTCCACCCCCTTTCTTCCATCCATTTCTTCTCCATAGTCGCCTCTGCTTTCCCTCCTCCTCACTTCTCTCCTCTCTAGACATCAATGCTGCCACTGACATCCTATGCTTAACTCTGTCTTCTTGACTTGATGCCATCTGTACTCTTTTAAGGCCTGCACCAGAAAGATCCTCCTGCCCATGGCTATCTGAAACTCTATATTGTTATGAACCAAAAATGCCCACTGATGGGAGATTTACTGTCAAACCCTAGCCCTATAAAGGCAAATGCAGGATCTTCATAAAGTAAAAGATTTTTTATTCAAAAATAATTTTCAATAACAATGAAGCTCCATAGAGCACAAAAAACAAAAGGATTTGCTGAAAACAACATATCAATACAATGCAAAGAAAGCTTCAATATTGTAAGCCAGAGAATAATCAAAAAACAGAGGAGATGGGTAAAAAAATCAGTTGATGTCACAAAAGCACATGCACAGCATAAAACTCATGAACTCCCTTGCACATTCGAATGAACCACCACAATCTGTGGGGAACCCTCACCTTTATAGGGCTGAAGATAGTGCCTGGTGGTAATGGGCAGGTGGCCTCACCTCTTGGGGAACCACCCACAAAACAAAAGGCACGTACTGTAATTAACAAATGTAACACTAACATAAATGAATGACTCAAAATGGACATAAAACAAGGATCTGACATTATTACATTCACAGTCTACAGACTGAGTTTAGGACAAGTAAGAGGAAATTTCTATGACTAGAAATATGTGAATATTTGATGAAGTAAATAACAAATAAACTAAAACCCACACATGCATGCAATTTTCTAATTCTACTTATACTGAACTCAGCATGTAATGTAACACAATATTCTATTAATTTTCTGTACTCTGGATTCAGATAGTCAAAGTGAACTCCCAGGTCATTTACCACTTCATATATAACTAAATGTATTTTCATTTTCTAGAACTAAAAATCTATTATAACCATGTTAAAATTTCAACTTCTAAAGTTACTTGTGTAGCTATAAATGTGGTATCATGTCTTTCAAAATTCTGTTTTTCCTTGAATGGTCATGTATTTGGCATTTTTTACATAACGTTGACAGTATGAATTTTGTGCATTTTCTCATTTAGTGGCATAGAGGCACCACTGTAACATAAATATTGTTGTCCTGGAGAAAGATTAGAATGAGTTCCAAAAAAAAACTTGGGGTGCCAAACAGCCCAAAACACAAGTAGCTTTGAGAACAAAAGAAACAGGAGGTCAAGGGCACTACAAGAAAAATAAGGAAACTCACCTTGAATTTGGCTTGATTTGGGTATTTTAAAGGTTTGGTCAGGCTTTGGGAGCTCTGTGCATCAGTGTTTTGGTCTAAAAAGCTATGTCACCTTCAAAATAAGTCTGTTTTTATACTGTTTGGAACAGAAGGAGTGGGGCTTCTTATTTGCACTCATTGTGAGTTTTCTCTGCACTGCGAGGGAAAGAAAAGGAGACAAAACCGTTAGTGAAAGCAACTCGTCTCAGTCCAGCAGAGTATTGCGTACCTCATATGAGCCCAGGAGATGATCCTCTTACCCACATGCATGACAACATCTAACCGAGCTGTAACTTTGCTTTATGAATAAGCACTCTTAGTATGACATGCAAATATTCCTAGCATTACTGAATGACACTAGGCCCCAAGCACATACAAGGGTTGTTCAACAATTTATCTGCTTGACTATGGAAATAAAATTTAATGGTCAAACTCATATAACTACTTTTCAATGTAATCCCCCTTGACTTCAGCACATTTGGTCCACTTTGCGTTGTTTGATTTGATCCCTTTGGAATAGAAGGATTCATCTTGGTCCACAAGCCAACACTGTCCCTGCAGGAATTTCTTTAGGTTTCAAAAGGGAAAGTAATCACTGGGGAGCAGGTCTGGAATGTATGATGGATGGTTAAGCTCTAAGAAACCACATCCCCTGATAGCAGCCTTCAGTTTCCTGGAGTTGTAGGACAGTGCGATCTTACTAAGCAGCAACATGTCTGCTGACAGTTTCCAATTAACTTTCTGTTTGATGGCCTCATGTAATGACTTCATTGTAGAAGAACACAATTGTGCACACACAATTTTTGGGGGTCGGCTCCCCTTATGCTTCCATTGAATAGACACTTGTTTAGTTTCAGGATAATGGTGGTTTACTTAACCAATGAGAAAAAGTCAGAGGCATTTTCACTAAGAAGGTCCAAGTTCTCATGACTGATCTCCTGGCGACATGCTTTCTGATTTGATGTCAGCATTTGGGAAACCCATCAAGAACATCTTCGAATGAGTATGGATGACTGTGTAAACTGCACCAGCTGAAATGTCTAGTACATGGGCTATAATATTAACCTTAGCAAGAAGATGCCTCCACAGAACTACGCAACCATTTACCATATACAGTAATCCCTCCTCGATCGCGGGGGTTGCGTTCCAGAACCCCCCGCGATAGACGAAAATCCGCAAAGTAGAAACCATATGTTTGTGTAGTTAGTTTTATATATTTTAAGCCCTTATAAACTCTCCCACACTGTTAACATTATTAGAGCCCTCTAGACATGAAATAACACCCTTTAGTCAAAAGTTTAAACTGTCCTCCATGACAAGACAGAGATGACAGTTCTTTCTCACAATTAAAAGAATGCAAATAGATCTTCTTCTCTTCAGGAGCAGAGCATTTCAGAGGGAGAGAGAGAGAGAGAGAGCTCACAAAGAAAAGCAAACAATCAAAAAATCAATACTTGTGCTTTTAAGTTTGCCGCAGCATTTTTAGAGGAGCGTTAGTATCTTCTAAGCAAACAGCCTCTGTGCAAACAGACCCTCTGCTCACATCTCCTCCGTCAGGCGCAGAGAACGTCAGAGAGAGAGAGCGAGATTAAAGCAACAATCAAAAATCAATACGTGTGCTTTTGTGCTTTTAAATATGCCGAGCACCGCAATAAAGCGGCATTTTTTTAGAGGAGCGTCAGTATCTTTTAAGCAAACAGCACCTCTGCTCACACCCCCTCCTTCAGGCGCAGAGAATGTCAGAGAGGGTGAGAGAGAGGCAGAGACAAGCAAACAATCAAGCTCCACGCGGGATGCATATCTTATAGCATTGAGGAGTTTTAGTTAATATGTAATACATGCTCTGATTGGGTAGCTTCTAAGCCATCCGCCAATAGCGTCCCTTGTATGAAATCAACAGGGTAAACAAACTGAGGAAGCGTGTAGCATAAATTAAAAGACCCATTGTCTGCAGAAATCCGCGAACAAGCGAAAAATCCGTGATATATATTTAGATGTGCTTACATTTAAAATCGGCGATAGAGTGAAACCGTGAAAGTCAAAGCGCGATATAGCGAGGGATTACTGTATACTCATGTATAAGTCTGGTCTTGAAACCGGAAAAAATCAATCATCAAATCAGACTCCAACTTATAAACCGTTCAAAAATGCGTTCAAAAATGCAACACTTATATTGCCTCCTTCAATCTCGCATCAGTTTCTCAGATGCATCGAATTTTATTGCAGCAGCACAATTACCAATTGCTTTCGCTACTTCAACAATGTTTAATTTAAAACCAGCTTGATATTTTCTTCTGATCGAACACTCCATGGTAGATAAGGGATGCTCTTACGATAAAGGTGTATGAGGGTGTGGGATACAAAAAACACCAATCAGTGCAAACGTTGCTTCGTAATAGTTTGGGTATTACTATGTGGTCATGTATGCACAATACATAGAAAAAAAAATGCAGTGTGCTCCGTGGTTACTCTCTCAGGGGGGCATTAGCATATCATAACCTCTTGGACCAATAGCGTTTTTTTTCAAATCAAGTCCTGACTTATCTGTAGGAGTACTTATCCGTGAATATGTATGGTAAATTGCTTGGCCCAAAATGTAATCTTTTAGTACGAATTTGCATCATCATCATACATAGCATTCAGTCTCTCATGGATTTCCTTCTGGTAAGGATGGAACAACGCTCCCAATCATTCAAAATATCCTTGTAGGCATGCAAGTAGATGAGTTTGCCATCCTCTCAGTCTAAATGCTTGCTATGAAATGACCCCAAACTGCATGCATGGCATACCAAGTGTAAGCAGAATAGTTTAATGTCACTGTGCTCTGTACAAAAATTATTTTATAAATCCACTCACATGTACAGGCCAGGCCAAAGTTAACACACAGGGGCTCTCAGCATTTAGAATTGCTGGGCCAAGCATAGGACAAGATAGACAAAGACAGCTGGAGGAATGTATAGTCAGCCTAAAGACAGGTGTATACTATTTTGTCCTCTGTTAAAAGTCAGCACAAAATCGTCTTTCCTTGTTTGGAAATGGACTGTTTGCCAACGTGGGGGCCTGCACATGGAGGAACCAGTATAAAAGGCTTGGACAGCAGCCAAATACTTTGAAGCTGACAGACGGATGGGTGATATCGTCATCCGTCCTGAAAAGTCTTCCAGCGCAGCAACGAAAATGGCAGACTGTATACACTGAGTTCCCACCTAAGTAATTGTCTTGCTATGGCTTCCTTTGTCTGTAATGCCGCGTAAATTGTCAGTAAAAAGAGCTAAGTTATTTTCTCTTATGTGATTTTTACCTCCGTATCACTATGAGAGAGGTATCGCCTTTTAATATCATATCTATATAGTTTTCGGTTACTTAAAATGCCGCAATTACAAAAGAACTAATTCAAACTAGGGAGCTATCGCCCCCTAAAGGAACACTAAGACATGTTCTGATCTCCAGTGACAAGTTCAGATCTGTAACACAAACACATGCTGCTAAGGTAGTCAAATTATCGTATATGCATTAGGTCATTTTACATTATTTTTGTTTAGCACATTGTTCCAAATAGCAAACAGAATAAAATATTCCCAGGGCACAAACAGCACATGAATGCCACGGTAGATTTTCTATTTTTTATTTCCTAACCTAAGGGTTCTTATACTTGGTTCTGAGCCGGCTTCCTGCGGCAGCAGTTTTTCCATTCTAACTAATTTCACCATAACTTTGACTCATTCTTGCATTTAATTCCAACGTGCTTAATTAGGTGGCCTTTTTCTGTAGGTATTCTGTAGAAAGACTTTATAGAGTAGAATGTACTTTTACATTTTCACTTAAGAATAGTATACTATGTTTTTTTATGATTTTTTTTTTTACTTCTAATGCATTTTTTCTAAAGAATTCATGTATTAATTTTATCCAAATAATGGCAGTTAAAAGATCAAAGAACAGATACAAGTATAAGTGAAACTGAATACTAAAAGAAAACAGCTTTTTTTCTTCTATGTGCCTATTTGTGAACATCAGCCTAAATAATCAAAACATTTCCAGTGAAATAATTAAGGAAAACCTTAAGAAAACAAGATAAGAAAACTACACAGTTGTTAATTTTCTGTAAGATGCAAAAAGATGCTGTTGGGAAATTAGAAATTAGAAAATAGTATTAAATTAAGAAAGATGCCCATTTAAAAGCAGGACTTAGTTTGATCTAAAACGTCTGCCCCACTGGGCCCCTGTTCAGCCACTAGTTTGAACGTTCCTACCCTAATGCAAGGTGTTGACTAATTCAGAACTGTTTTTCTGTTGATAACCTGTAAAAAGATATTGAAAAGGTAATCAGGTTAGCTTTAGAGGAATGGAGGAGGGCTTTCAAGAGACTAGCTCTCAACAAGGTGACAGAGCCCTGTAACTTCAAAGGGAGGTTGATGAAAGAATGCTAAGAAGGCCTGGCAGGCATAATATGTCCCCTCTTTAACTGCTCTCTTACTGAACTTAAAGTGCAATTAGTGTGGAACCATTCAGTGATTCAATGAATGCCCAGGCAGAAAACAAATCAGTGAAGCTGAATACAATATTTTTAAGTGTGACATCTATTTTTATGTCTTATAGAGACATACTGACAGTAGAGTAGTAAAACAAATTACAATAAATACAACACTGAACATTAAACACAACATCAGACACATACACACACACACACATATATATAGACATTTTATATAAATGTGCACACACACAACAGACACAGTTGTGCAATTCAGTATAATTATGGGGTTAATGAGTGGACACTGACTAGCTTTAGGACCTGAGGGAAAAACATTGTCCTTAATTCTAGTGGTGTCAAGTTTTTAATAACACTGTTTTCCTTTCTAAAGCAGCATGTAATACATATGCCCAGAAAAGAAGGCAGCTGTGTTGCAATAATGTTCTGAGCAGACTTCAGCACCCTCTGCTAGTGACTTGTGGTTTTAGTTTGAGCCAGTAAGTGCCATACCAGGATAAGCTGCGAGAAAGATGGATTAAATGTTGCACCTATAGAATTGGGTAAGCATATGAAAGAGACATCTGGGCTTCCTGCTGGAGGCTGTAGCACATATGATGCTTTGGAGCACCATGACCTGGAGAGGTCTTACATTTATATTTTGAGAGCATACCTCTACATTAAGTTTTCTTCTGGTTTCTTCAGTTTGTTCTTTAGAATGTACCCTAACTTTCAACAGGAAGTTGAAAGCAACATTGTATTTTGAATGCTGGATATCCTATTTAACTAGTATCACTTTGCCAGAATGAACCATTCAAAAATATTTTCACTGTGTGCCATTAAACCATTTCTTACTAGAGAGCTATTATATGTTGTATTTGCTATTTAAAAGTAAGTGCATTTGTAGGGTAATTCTCATTGGCTTCATAGTACTGTTTGTGTTTACATGTGAGTGGTCCCTGGAATGGGCATCCTTCCATCTGCATGCTGCTGGGTTAAGCTGGCTCTACATGACCCTGAACTAGATTAAGCTGGTTTCAAAATACTGTATAATGCTATTATTAGCCAAATAAAACAACATGGTCCACCTTATGACGAAAGAATCACTGTTGCAAGAATAACTTTTTAAAGAATTCTTAGTTTATTTGTACTGGAAAGTTGATTTGATTAAGCAGCTATTCCATTGTGGTGAAGAAATCGAACAGCTGAATTGATTTCAAGAAACTGTTCTAACAAGCTTTTACTTTTCCAGTGAAAATCCAAAAGATGATTCATAAAAAATGTACAAACATAATTAAGAATGTAAAAAACAATATATATATTATTTGTGCAAACAGTTTAACCTAAAACAAGATAAACATAGGTTACACTGATAAAAATGCTTTGAAATGTGTTAGTGAAAATATGGCAGCATAACTGTTTTAACCCAAAAACAGCATTACATGAGGTTTACTAAAGAAATCTAACTTAAATTTGCATAATAATTCACATGATCTACTCAAATAAAGTCATATCTCTGTACAGCTGTCATGTTTTCACGTATGTAGTCTTGCCAGAAAATAACATGGTTACTGACATAAAATGGATTTGTGATTTCTTTTGGTAATTATTGATGACATATAATATTGATGACATATAAAATATCATTACCACAATATTACATTAGCATATATTAGCATGTTCTCTTTTTATATATTTTAAACGTCAAGGTCATTTTTATATTACTTCTCTGCTAATGTTAATGACCTGGCATTCAGTAAAAAATGCTAAATTGATAGTAGTCTTACAAAAAAAAATCTAACTATTATATGTTATACGTTACTGCTGTGGATTCCAGACTCTGTTAATATTTTCCTTGCTTCAGAAATGTTTCTTGTTTACAGCAGAATTCTTTCAGCTTATTGGTTAATCAACTTGAAAATACCAGTGGGAATTAAGGGGAAGTGCATTTGGAGGCAAAAAGCACTTTGTTACGCAAAGAATTGTGGAAGTCTGGAACAAACTACCAGGCCACGTACAGTTGAAGCAGAAACCCTGACAGCCTTTACGACATATCTGGATAAAATATTGGGACAACTTAGCTATTAGGCTATTAAATTAAGCTTGATGGACTAAATGGTCTCCTTTTGTTTGTCAAATGTAGCATTTTCTTGTATTCTTATTCATATAGTTTCAACAGTGAATTACAAAAATCTGATTATTTTTTCTATAAATTATTATCTCTCTCTCTCTATATATAAAATCCAATGTCTGTCTGTATTTCTGTCTGCTTTTCATGAGAGAACTACTTAACGGATTTAGATCAGGTTTTTTTCTAGAATTTGCTTGAACATTCTGGCTGATTTTGCGACTTCTCTCATTGCGCTAAGTATCATAGTTGGCTTGTAGGAGTGATAAACAATATTCATGCTAATCCGAGACAGAGGGAGGGAGAAGCTTGAAGTCAGGAGTGGTGAGTCGGTCTATCTTTGTGTTTTGGAGTGTACCTTGCCTCCGCTTAGCTAGCGATACCTTTTTTTTTTATTGATTTTTAAAGTTTGTTTCACTACTACGTGGGTGGAGCCACAAGGGATGGCTAGTTATGTTTATAAAATTAGCTATTATTTGTTTTGCTGCACTGCTATTTTGTTTTTATTATTGATATCACCATTTTGAGCATGGGTAGTAAAGGACACATTGAGGGGTCACCAGGCGTATTCTGCAAGTCGTGTCAAGTGAAGTTATTGATGCAATAATTTATAAGCCACCAGCACAAGGCACTCATCATCCAATGGTTTGGATTCTCTCTTAAAAGTATGAGCTTTAGACTTAAGTTTGGTATTTTTCAAGTCATGGTTATTCCTTTACAACCATGATATATTTTAATTTGACACATAAAATTGTGTTGTAAAGTGAAATGTTTTTACAATGGAGCTAATGAATATACGGGTCTATAGGTGAATGAAAAAGCCTTAAAACTTACCAAATATGTCACAGAGTATTCATGTCATTTTAAGAACAAGAGAAAAAAAAAGTTTAACATTATAAGATTCATCTGCACTGCTCCACCCTCATCCTCTTCAATGGCAACTTTCAGGGCTAAGACAAAGGGTCAACACCAAGTGCTGCTATTAACACTGAATGTTAATGTCCAGATGTGAATTGCTGTCTAAGGTCTGTAGACTCTACAACAATAACTGAAAAATGGACACTTTTTACTGTCACCATGCGGTAACACACACACACACCCTCCTTACTCTGCTCATAGAGGTTGTCACACATGTACGATTAGGAGGCAGTCAAAGAACCTAAAGGTGAGTAAAACATCGCGAGATAAGGGGTTGTCACGTGGTACTTACCTAAACTCTCTTTTGCCAACAGAAAACAAGAAGAGAAGTAATCCCGCAACTTCCGGGTTTCAAAATGGCCGCGATGACGTCACTTCCGGCCAACACTGATGATGTCACTTCCAGCGCCCACAAACCACCTCACTTCCGGCGCCCCAAAATGACGTCATTTCCGGTTCCTGTTGCCACGTTACCATTTTGCCAACCTTTTCCTGTCACCTGTTTTCTGTTCTATATAACCACCATTTTGTTACAGTAAAGTTGTTCATTGTGCTTTCAAGACTTTGAATCATCGCATTTTTTTCATTATTGTCTGTACAACAGTATACGGGGACGGTCCCCAAACCTTTATCTTTGTATTGGTGATGTTCTTTCTACCACAATGGTCAGAGGCAACCTGTATGCCACTCTTTCCCCTGGCTACTCATTGTTAGCTATGTATCAGAAGCACAATTTCCGTATGTCTTTTTCTACTAAACATGCAAAGTGTACTAGTAAGCTGTCATGCGAGATACAGCTAATAGAGCCTCCAAACAAGATTCAGCTTCTACATCTTCTCACCCCAGCCCTTGGAGCTGCTGCTGCCACAACTGTCACTACTGCTTGCAGAGCTCTTTTTTTTTCAACTTCCACAGGTAGCACATAGCTGTTACTCCTGCCTCACAATGATATGTATGCATGTTCTCTAGGATTGAACAAAGTACTATGAAACTCCTATGTGCTGTTTTCATTATGTTGTCACTTTTGGATCCATTTGTTTTAGTAGGCTGCCTTGCCTCCCATCATTTGCATAATTTCTCACTCTGTTGCAAACCAGTACCAATAGTATGCGTATTACTTTGTAAGGCGTCATACCACTGTGGTATAGTGGATCCGTGGCTTAGAAAAAAGGGCAGTTTTAAATAAATAATTACCACACTTGCTGCTTATAGAGGGGGCATGGTACTGTGGCCAGAGTGGTTCTCAGACACAATGTTCTGTGGGCGTTTCTTCACTTATGTGAACAGGTTAGGAATCATCCGTATTCATAATTGATGCCAGGAGCTGCTAATCGCCACACCTGTGTCATGTTCCCCTTATATATATACAGTATAGTAGGATTGGAAGTGCAGAGGGGAGAGATAAAAAATGACAAAGAGAACAGAGGTTAGGGAAATAAGAAGAAAGCTGGAAGCTGAGAGACAGTGTGGGAGCGAGTGAGCGAGAGTAGGCTTGCCAGTATTATTGACGGGAAGCTGGCAGAAGAGTCCCTTAGTGGAGTGTTTGGCCGGCATTCAGGGGCAGGAAGTAGTGGTCGCTCCTGCTGAGCACTTATGAGAATCAGGAGTAATCAGAAGACGGTTGGCTCGCTGCATAAGGGCGAGGAAGGTAACAGGAGACGGAGGCTTGGGAGGTTGAAGCCCCAGCGTAAGCGCCCTGGTTGCTGGGGAACCCAAGTCTTGGTCTGGATCAGCCAAATAAAGCCAGGGACCGGGATGCTACCAGACTAGCAGAAGTAGGAGAAGGTCAGCTGTAGGTAGGGCGACTCCCCTGGTGCATAGCCTGGATGGGAGAACCAGGGGAAATTCCAGCAGAAGAAGGCACCGGGTCTTGTTTTTAAAAGATTGCTTCCAGCTATTTATTGGATTTTAACCTTCACTGTTTCACCCTGTTTTTAATGGATTATTTATTTATTGACTGTTACAAGCACTACACTGTTTTGGACACTAATGTGGTTTTGTAGTTTTTAATAAAAGCACTTCTGCACTTTGCACCTTCCCCTTGCTTCGTTGTGATGTCTTCATTGTCCAGCTCATCCGGTGACATTACCTAGGGTGTTGGGTTCAAGAGCTTCCAAAAGTGAAGTGGGAGTGTGAAGCAGAACCTGCATCATCACAACCACACATTATCAAGAAAATCAATGCAGCTCCAAGAATTTTGCCCCACTTCTTCTATTCTATGAAATGTAGTTTTTCTAAAAATATCTCATTGGTATGAAAAATTCATAATTAACAACCTCAATTAAAATTTTTCCACTAATTATGTACCACCCTCCATATACAATATGCCTAAGGACTGTCCTCTGAAACTAATTTTTACTTTTGGGACTGCCCTTCTGTGTTCAGTTTTTGGTTTGGTGGGTCAGCTTTTCTTACTTCCATTCTCTCTATTAACATCCCCTTTGTTTCCCTGCATTTTTCTACTTCTAGACTTGGTTCGCTTCATTTTGCAGAGATTTTTTGCATTGAGGACAGTTGCTGTTAAAGTTGTCCTTGCCACTCACTGAAAATCTCTTTATTCCTTTTCTTTTTCTTTCTGGAAGTCTTTGTTTTCGTTAGATGCTTTTGGAATTATTGATAATGAGACTGAATGTATAAGATTTGTTGTTTTTAAAATTGACACATTCTTATAGGGAAAAATGTGACATGTATTCCATTTTATAAAAATTATTGCCTTAACCCACACCATTTTAGTTGGGGAAATAGATTTCAAGTATTTCATCAGTTTCCAGAGATAGATTTGGAATACCTGGCTAGTTGTGGATAATTTTTTGTGAGATTAGTTATTATGGTTGTAGCAAATCAGATTAGAAAGTTTCATATTTAAAGTATATTGTTGGCTAAATCTGAACATTCCTTTTGAGAACTACATACGTATACTTTGATATTAACATGGTTTTTAAAATAAATCATTATATATTGTCAAGCTTGGGTCACAAAGTTGCACGGGAGACTGGAAAAGGGAACAGGTTTCCAAGGAACAAAATCTTTATTGCTGAACTGGCAGGTACAGACACAAGACCTTATTCAGAAGGGGTTAGTCAACAGCAGAAAAGCACACTGGTTGTAGCTATCAGATGTGGCAGTCCAGTTCCCCTCTCCAGATCAAAAGAACACAAAGTCATCCTCATCAAGTGGGTTAAATGGCTTGGAAGCAGCAACTGGAGCAGACACAGTCTGAGGGAGAGGGGACAGGAGAGTGAGCCATTAGGTTGGCCAGGGCTCGGTCTTTTAAATGTTCTAAACCTCATTCAAGAAGCATGTTGTGCAGTAAACCTGCAAGCCTGCAGCTGATTCCGCAATGTGGACTGATAAGATTGTGTTTGTTTCTCATTGAAATACTGTTTAAGAGGAAGTTTCTAAAGGTCAGCTGTGTTTCTTTGCCATAGGTTTACTGTTTAACAGAGAGACAGCTCGCAGTTAGGAATGTAAAAGTGCCGCCGCTGGCGACGTTATGCAACAGAAAAAACAGAGCAGGGGAACTACTGAACTGCACACGAGCGATGGTCGCCACCATTAATGGCAATCGTTATGGGCAAGTAACCAGTGGTAACACCAGTCACAATATATATTGCGATGGATGGATGGCATTTCAGTCTGGCCGGGACGTCCATCAAATGAAGAAAACAGCCTTTGCTGGACAATACATCCCCTGGGATGCTAGGTGGCAGCTCCCCTGGATGAAAATTGTTCCCTGGACTCCCGCAGGGCAGCATGGGACATGGAGTCCAGTTCGTCAGCCCAGTTGGGTGCTGTAGGTGCTGCCAGGGGGAGCTCACCAAGAACCAGGGGAATATTACGATGACGTTAACCCAGAAGTACTTAGGAGTCAGCAGGATGGAAACCCGCAGTACTTCCGGGGCACCTGAAAAAGGCGTTTGACCAAGAGATGGAATACTTTCAGGTCAGGAACTTTAAAAAGGACTATGGGAAACTACCACCCAACTCCGGCTCGATCTGCTGGGAGTGGAGGATTGTGTTATTGATTATTATTATTGTATTGATTTATTATTAAAGAATTGTGGAGAGTGTGTCCTATGTGCACTATATTTGAAGAATATTATAATTAAAATCTTCTTGGTGTTTTACACGTGTGTCTGGGACGTCTGTCTGGTGGGTTCAATGGGGCATCAGCGATCCCTAGTGTCCACAATATATATACACAAACAAAATGTATTGAATATGGTTTGGATCTCAGATACTGATAAAAATTACACATGTATTTACCCTGAGGTGAAAAATGGAGGTTAAGACTATGCATCATCATATTTTTCTTTGGTCTGTGGGGTTTCTTTTGCAATTTAACCCAAATTTGAATGTAGCAAAGACAAATATGGAAAGGTCAGGATGTTGGGAACAAAGCATATAATACCTATGAGCAATGCAGCTGAAAATGATGGTAAGTTTTGCCTGAGGTTTCTTGTATAGTATTACTAATGTTAGTAGTCCACTAATTTTGGAATACAGAAACAATACAGTATATCATGCAGGCACTAATATAGGGCATTGCTTCTGCATTCCTATAGAAGGAGCAAAAACGATATTCACCTATATGACAAGTAATATTGGTATTGTAATAATTATACTGTATTGATTTTGCTAAAATCTACATTAGTTGACAAACAACATGCAAAGTAAGATCTCTGCTTTGCATGTCTCACATCCAGATATAAACTATGAAAGAAAATATTATTGTTAATGAAATTTCAAAGTAATTTATTTGCAAATGCAGATGGGATTTAAGAATATGATATCGCAAAATGTTTATTCTAGGATCCAAAGTTAAAGTGCTGCTTTCATGATCTATACAATGTTGTGCTGTAAAATGCTATTATGGTATTTAAATATTTTAAACTAAAAAGATAATTGTCTCTCATTAACAAGAAACTTCAAAAGGAGTTCTTCTTCCTTACTTTATAGATTTGTTATAAAAGCGCTATATAAAACAAAACATTTTGGAAGAGTAACTGTTTATCTGTGATATTATTTAAAATGATTCAAGAAGAGCACATAATACATTATAACAACCTTACTAAAATGTAATTAAACACCTGCATTGCATTTTGCCTGTACTACACATGGAAATGTATGTTTTACTGTTGTATCTTGCATTGTGCCCAACAGAATTAATTTCACCGATGTTCCCCAGATGTTCCATAATTATTATTACAAACTCAAGAAAAAAAAAAGATCCATCCATTGTGCTCTTAATGTGCAGTTACTGTACCATTCTCTTATGCTTTACTCTTGGACCACACATTACCCATGACATCTTTCTAAATAAACCCACCCATGCACCCACTTACGGCAAATCCGTAAGGTTTTAATTTATTATATCCATAAACATGCCAAACATAATTTGGTCTTACAAAGTAATAGCTCTTTTTTCAAAATCTTCTGGTTTTCCTGGTATGTTTGCCAGATGGATTAATTTTTAATACCAGCTTTGTTATATTGTGTCTTCTAATTAGCAGTAAATAGTAACTATTTCTGCCTTAAATAAGAAACATATTCTAGAAACAAAATAAGTGACCATGACCCCTAAGCTCCCCCTGAATGACAGATCATATCACTTGCATGTAATAATCAAGTATAAATGATTATCACAGCAAGTTAAGTATGAGGTCGCTTTAAACAATTCATTAAATTATGCAAACCTATGAATACATTGTGATGTTCTATTAAAGGCAAAAATAAACTTATATGTTCCTTTTGATTAAATGCTTCTTTATGAAAGTATCATACAAGTTCATAACAGTAACATCTACTATCATGAAAAAGTGCAAAAAAACATAAATATTTAATAGGCCTGTGCTAGCTGAGATAGCCATTAACCCCAAAATAGACATGGGCTGGATTACGCTGGTTAGACAATGATGACATATACACATACAATTTACTGTATCTATACTAATAAAAGGCAAAGCCCTCACTGACTCACTCATCACTAATTCTCCAACTTCCCGTGTAGGTAGAAGGCTGAAATCTGGCAGGCTCATACCTTACAGGTTGCTTACAAAAGTTAAGCAGGTTTCATTTCGAAATTCTACGCGTAACGGTCATAACTGAATCCTACTTACGTACATATATACGTCCATAGCCTGCAGCTCAGTCGCCGTGTGAGGTGGCGTTGCGTCCCCCATCCCCACGCCTCTCACGTAGTTAGCTGCCAACCTATATTGCGTCCCCCATCCCCACGCCTCCCATGTAATTGGCTGCCTGCACATATAGGGCCATCCATCTCTTCATTCCCTTCCTTGCTTTGCCACGATATTCATGTCTCCCTCCTGATAACTGCAGCCTTTTAATTTAATCCATGGCTTCTCCGCTGTTTTATTGTTCATTTATTACGATTATAGTTATTGTGTAGGTATTTTAGACTTAGTTTACTGTTCAAGTACCCATTATCTTTACCGTTCCAACCGTACCCCCATTAACATGTCTATCGAAGTGATCATCATCGATCAAAGAACTGTCACTTACCGAGTGGTTTCCATGCCCGGAGATAGCACCTACCTTTTCCATTCCCTGTGTTACTTGTTGCACGGCCATATCAGGCTCACTCTTGATATCCGGAGAAACATTGTGTTTTATGTATTGAATGACTGGGACAGGTTCAAGGTGTGATAATACAGGAGATAATTATACTACACAGGAGCACTATAAGAGTGAAATGCTTAAGCCCTTCACCTATGGTTCTGCATGTGAGTTGATGGCTGCCGCTGAATTGTTTGGTGGTCGCTTTTAAGTGTACTAAAATGGCCAAATATTTTACACCTTTGGAGAACCGCCAATGCCTCTTAAACACCTTAAATTCACAGGTGACGATTAGAGTAGTGGACACTTTGATGTTAATGAATGTTTCAACTCTCAAAAGCTGGATGCGAAGTTATCGATGAAACCGGTTGTATGCTTACAATGCTTAAAAGATGCAGAATGTCACTTCAACACAAGTCCTGCAAATACTAACGTAATTGAAACAAACCATGAAATTCAAACCGATTATGACAGCAGCAATCCAAGCTGTGAGAAAACAGTAAAAAGGAGGCGTATCAGACGTCGTGGTACATTTTCTGACGCAGCTAGACGTAAACAACTTTGTGACACTGCCGCCAAATACTCGCAGAAAAATCCACAAGTTAATAGACATGCTGTCGCTAAATACTCGCAGGCAAATCCACAAGTTCATAGAGATGCTGCCGCTAAATATTTGCAGGCAAATCCACAGGTTAATACCAGGAATGCCTGTTAAACATCTTAGATTCACGAGTACCAATTTGGGTAGTGAACACTTCGATGAATGAAACCTGTTATGTTTACAACGGTTGACAAACACGGAATGTAACTTGAACACAACATGTCCTCCAGATACGAACCTGATTGAAAGAAATAATGATAATCAAATCCTTGATGACAGACACACTCATAACAGTGACAAAACAATTACATTGACAATCATGTTACGTTATTTTTAAAATGTTTCCTTTTCTTTTTCATAACTTCTTTAACACACTACTTCTCCTCTGCGAAGCGTGGGTATTTTGCTAGTACAGTGTAACCTAACTTTAACCGAAGCAATTTCCCCCATAGGATTGTGTGTAAATACAATTAATCCGTTCCAGACTGTACAAACTATATGTAAATATGTAAATATATGTAAAGATTAAGCACAAATATAGTTAACTAGCAGAATGCACAGAGACAAACATACACAGTCCATGCTAAAGTTAACTTTTCTCAATGTTTTGAACATCATGGAATCAGAATCTGAATTTAACTCAATAGGAAATGTTTGACCCCATCACCAAACTTTGCAAAAAAAATAAAATAAAAACAACATAGATTGTGAATTTTCTAGATCCATTTCATTTTTAAATGCCGATACAAATGCTTTGGCAAAATCACTTGATATCCATTTACAAAAAAACTACTGCTTTCTGTTATTTTACAGCGCTACACCAGGATACTTGATATTTTACCATTTCATCCATATGAGAGTATCTAAATATACTGGGAAACTCCTAATTTATTTCTTTATACGTTTTTGTAGTTTTATTGTTTTAATTTCAGTTTTTATTTATATTCAATACTAGTAATGATCAGATATCTAGACCACACAGTACCTCTCACAAAACAAAGCGCCCCACATCATTTTTCTGAGGTTGCTGTGATGTCCTTCATGCTGCAGCTGCTCTGTTCCTGACGGCCATGCTGCATATTCCCCAGGTTCTGATGGTGCCACCACCTTCTTCATGACAGAATTTTGTCTATGACTTTGTTTTGGAGTGTCTGACTTGTGTATGGAGTAAAAACAATCAGTCAGTCTGTGCAATGTGCTTTAATTTCAGCAGCAATGGATGCGTGGTGGATCTTTTCCTGTCAGGTATAGTGTATAGCCATGCTGCTGCGTGCCATGAGAAGGACCTGAAGCCCAAAGATGTGACAGCCTCCAGTCCACGACTTTGTTTTTGCCTTTTGAATGTCTGACTTGTGTGTGTTATGAAATCAATCAGCAAAGTTCATTGCTGTAGCTTTCCTTCCGGCAATGTTGCAGGGCCACACAGCTGCTGTTTTCCTTCATCATCACAGTTTGCCGCCGTTTTTTTTTTCAGCAATGCCTGGTACCTATGCAGCTGTTGGTCATGCCCATGCAGATTTTGTTTTCATGTTAGCCACAAAGCACTGCCCCATTGCCAGTTGCCATGAGAAGTGCCCAAAGCCAAATTTTGTGGCCGAGGTTGCCCACACAACCAATTCATGAGCCAGGTTACATGTATTCCAGGTATTGAGACCAAGATCAAGCTTCAAGATCCAGTAGTGTGCTAGTTTTTATGTGGCAGACTGATATATATACATATATATATAGAGAGAGATTAATTCAACAATGTTACCACATCACTTTTTTCATTTTTTTTTTTTTTTTCTTGGGCAGCTCTTTGTTGCTGTTAGTTAAGATGTGGCCCCTAACATTTATAATAGAAAAGGTAAGGGTAACCAGATATTGTTATGAACTTTGACTTTGTTATAACTCTTTTGACGACTTTTGTTTTTTTTTACTAAGATACAAGGTTAGTTGTGTTTATTTTTTGTGTTAGACCCCTGGCTGACTTCTGACTACTGTTTTGGTTTGTCCTAAAGAAAGCTCATCATTTCCTGGTCCATTTTCTATATTAAAAAATAGAAGTTTTTTGTTGAGTTGCCACTTTTACCAACTCAGCCACAGCAGCTGTAAAGGCTTTTCATAAATTGAAGGGAACCATTTATTCACCACCGCACTGCATAGGCTCGGTTTGGCTTTAAGATTAAAGCCTGGATTAGATTCTTGTAATTAAATTCAAGAAATTATACAAAGTGTACTATTTTGCTATAAAATGAGAAGCACAACCTCATTTTTTTGCCATCACTAATCATTCACCATCAGTTTGTGGCGTAGTACAGATAGTAGGGGTATCTGGAGGAGAAGCAATTCTTTCCTGCATGCAGAAGGTAACCTGTGTCATAATTTATTCAATACAGCCCCAGAGATATAGAACAGAAGGAGGTTAGGCCATGCTAGACATTCAGCTGTTTAGTCTATAATTAATGTGAAGGCAAACAAATTGTTTTAAACTAATCAACCATTGCCTGCTTAGGTTATGTCTCTTCCTTTTTATTTGTTTTACCACATTTGCAACTTCCCACTACTTATAGTAAAATCCTGGACAGAAAGTTCACCCAAAATCTGACACCAATATATAGGGCATTTTCAATATTTTTCATTATTACCAAACTAAATTCTTAAAATCAAATCACATTTCTCTCTGCCTGCAGTTGTATCAGACTAGTTCTAGATTTCAGTCTCTACCTCTGTCAAGTTTCCATGATTCCCTACATCTGTGTTGATTGTTCTCCTGGCACTCTACTTTTTCTGCAGTATCACACAAATCTACTTGATAGCCTGAATGTAATCTCTTAATTGGCCTTGTACAAGTGTATGAATATAATTAAAATGTAAACCTGTGGCACAATTGGGTATATCTGATCACATCTTACTCCCGACTATTATTAGATGACGACAGCTTATTATGCAAATCGGTAATTCTTGTGTATGTTTGGGGGGTTGTTGTTTGTTACAGTTTTTTAAGATTCTGTGAAGTCCTAAATCCTCCTTGGAGACAAGTAGATAATACCTTATCAATCTTTCTATCCTACAAATCCCTGGTCTTCATTGATTCTCATTTTATGTCAAATGCTGCCAGGATAGGATCTTGTATGACCCTGAATTGGAATAAGTACTTTGAAGTTAGGATTGATAATTTCTCATACTTTGAAATCTCCAAAATGTAATTTCTGGTGTGAGTCAAACATCGATATTCTTAGACTTATATACTGTATCTAGGAGACCCCTTTGCATTATTTAAAAACCACACTAATAAATTCATTTTGCCACAGTCAAAATTTATATTCTTCTTTATTTTAAAAGTTATGGATCAAACTTAATTATTTAGTCTCATGGTGTTCATAATGGATTCATTTCGCTAGGTTGTTACTTTATTGGCTATACTTATGCTGTCTAGAGATAAGAAATTGGCTGGATGTTCTTAAGAGGAACCAAGGAATGTACCAAAAGTATACAGTAGTTAAATAAATGTTGCAAGGTCATTAACAGAAGATCGGGCAATCGGGTTGACAACACTGAAACCTTGAACTAAAAAAACATTGTGTGTAGACAAGAACCAGAAATCAAAATGACAAAAGGCAAAATAATTGTGAGATAGCATTTATGATTCTATCCAACTGAACAGTGCCATCCTGTTTTAGACATGATATTGGACATAATTGGTCATATGCTTTGTAACCTCAATGGCAATGGAGCAAAAAAGTAGCATACATAAAAATACAAAATGACATTGTGTAAAAATGCACAAATGTAAAAATAATAATAATATTAAGCAATACACAGTACAATGAAATGAATAAAAATGACCCAGGAAATCACAACACTTATAACACATAGAGTAAGTTTATCTTTAAAAATAAGTTTGAATAAGAAAACTTATTCTTAAAGGTAATAATAAATATGTGTAATATTTTTCAAGTCAAAGTTATTCCTTCACAATTATGATATATATTAATTTACCACATAAAATTGTTTTCTAAAGTGAAGAGTTTTTTTTTTTAATTTTAAAAATACTATGTCTGTTTTTGAAGCTTACTGTGGGTCTGAAGTTTCCAGGGTACATAGGTGAAAGAAAAGGCCTTAAAGCTTGCCAAATACATCCACTTTGAAGCAGCAAAGGTTTTGATTTAAGACAACATTCTTTCTGCATTTATGAGGCATCATTGTGATAACAAAAGGAAACCTAAAAATAACTATTTTATCTATTCTTTTTGAGGTAAAAAATGCATTTCTTGTTTGCTTGTCTGGGTGGAATTTTGATCTAAATAAAAAAAAATTTAACATGTATAGTTTCAATTACAATTTATGAACATCTACTTCCTAGTGGTAACCACGGTACCTTAAAGTTAAAACTTGTAATGCTTAGTCTGGATATGAACACCCTTTGGACATCAACTTGTTGCTGAAGAGGAAAAGGAAACGTTTTAGGGCAGATTTCAAAATTCTCCTTTTAACATATAAAGCCTTAAATGGCCAAGGCCCTGCTTACTTATCTGAACTTATTATTACTTAGAAACCAGAGTGCAGAGCGCACATTAAGATCTCAAAATGCTTATGATTCCAAGGATTAATAAAATAACAGTGGGAGGTCAAGCTTTTAGTTACAGGGCCCTGAAGCTGTGGAATGGTCTGTCTACTACTATTTGAGGTGGGTCTGCAGTCTCAGCTTTTGAATCCCGGCTGAAGACTTACTACTTTATTTTAGCATACCCTGAGCAGAGCTGCTAATTAGTTGTGAGTACTGCATCTCTGTCGTTAGTCATTAGCACTAAGCAGCTCTGCACCTGCACTTGGTGAGGAGTGCTGTCCAAGAACTAAGTAGTTTGTACTGTTGTATGGTATTTCTAAATTGCCCATCTAGCTCTGTGAAGAGGAATACTTGTGTTCTGTTTTGTGTGTTGTATTTACCCAATATTTTTACACTCATTGCACCTCTTATCTAAGTGGAAAGGGGAATTCCTCTGAATCACCCTTTTCAAGATTTTGTCCGTTTTTTTCTTACAAGGTTTTTAATAAATTACATTTCTAAATAACATTTCAATTTTGAGCACAGATCTTTGTAGCAAGTTAATATATACCACTCTTGTGACAAAATAATCTTGACTTGCAAAACATCAAACTCATGTTTTAAATTACTGAAATAAAATACTTTTGGACACAACACCTAAAATGTGATTTCTGGATGTACACGAAAGGTTGAGTGGTAGCAGTTATAGGAGGGGAAGACTCTTCAAACAGATTCCCTTAGGCTTTGAATTGCATGCTGATAAGTGCATCCCAACAGCAGATTCCATAAATTTAACTAATGTAACTTCATACTCAAAATCAATGTTATGTGCATATGGGCTACTTTGGAAACAATAAAACTTAAGAAATATATACTTATGTTCTTTTGAGATATTCCAAAACCACAAAGGTTTAAATGTATAGATAGAAGCAAGCAGCACAGCCAGCATTGCTAACAGATTTGTGAACACACTGACAATCAACGTCAATTTCAATCTGTTGGATATCACAAAACTGATGGATACAAGTGATAATTCATTACTTGCTTCTGGCATAATAATATAAAAATTACCAGTCTGATTCATGTTTACTTTTAGTATTAATTTATTGTTTTACAGTGTATTTCCCAAATTGTTTGCCAAAAAGATATTTATGATGAACTGTAACATGACAAAGGAAATTGGCTTGTGTAAACTATCCATTTTTTTGAACACACTTTTATGATTACAGCACGACTATGCAGAACTGGCCCTTGACAAACAAAGTGACTGCAGGTTTTCACTGTAAGCAGATTCGTATTTCAAGACTGCTTTCTGTCTTTTATAAACTGCAGATTTAATTCAATTCTTGTTCACTGACTTCTGTACTTGCTAGGCTTATTGCTGCTTTGGTATAATGTCTTTGTTGTGACACACTATTTTTTGTCCTATATTTGTACACATTGTTTGAACAAAGAAATTTAAAATCAAAAGATTTTTATTAAAAAAAGGAGAAAAGATGTAGAAACTTCCAAAACAGTAAATTAAAATAAGTAATTCAATAAATACATCCAGGTAAAATCTGTCCATTAAAACCAAGAAATTGTCTTTGGGGTGCAAATAATTCAATAAATAATCCAAATCAACAAAATTAAAATTACAAACAGCATAGAGGTAAAACCTGTACACCCTTTTATTTCTCTGTTTTGTTCTCATCAGGACAACAGGAGACTTCAGTGTCACACCTGTCACATTCCTGATTCACCAAGCAGATTGGAACTGTACCACAACAGCTTCCTTGGTTCCCAGGGCATCTTGCTCTTCTCCTGATGCCACTGTGTCTGGTTCCTTCTCCAGCGCAGACCATTGCATCCACAATCCATCAAGCAGATCTGAACTGCAACTGCTAATGGCTGCCACAGCTCCTAGTGCATCTTACCCATTTCCAGATTCTCCCTCCTCCAACCAGCTCTCGCCTCTCTTGTTTCCTCTCATCAGCTCCACAAATCAGCCAGCAGCCACTCAATGGAACCTTTGTAGCTCTTTAAAATATAGATAGCCAAAAGGATGCTGCTCTTTCCTTCATCCTGCTACCTCTCCCACCACCAATTACTCTCCCACTGTTGTGTTTCAGCCAGGATTTCCTGGATTTTTGATCTTAAGCTCTGTTTTTGAGTTAATTTGCTGGATTTGTAATTGGGACTTATTTGCCATAGAATTCCTTTGCCTGTTCAGGCATTCCCTGCTCTGCCTTTTGTGCTTTTTGGGGCTTGGGGCCATTTTTGTGTGGCCAGCTGTGGTTGACAGTTTCTCCCTCTAGTATGCACGTTTGAGTCATTGTTCATGACTTTACGCTTTCGGACTCTCTAGTTTACAATACCCACTCAGTTTCTTTCTTCGTCCATCCATCCATCCATTATCTACCGCTTATCTGAGGTCGGATCACTAGGGCAGCAGCTTAAGCATCTCCCAGGCCCACCTCCTCCAGGTCCTCTGGGAGGACCCCGAGGTGTTCCCAGGCCAGCCAGGAGATATAATCCCTCCAGCATGTCCTGGGTCTGCCCTGTGGCCTTCTCCCAGTGGGACATGCCCAGAACACCCCCCCAGGTAGGTGTCCAGGGGGCATCCTGACCAAATGCCTGAACCACCTCAACTAACTCCTCTCAATACGGAAGAGCAGCGACTCTACTCCGACTCTCTCCTAGGTAACTGAACTCTTCACCCTACTTCTAAGGGAATATCCAGCCATCCTGCGGAGAAAACTCATTTCGGCCGCTTGTATCCGCGATCTTGCTCTTTCGGTCACTACCCAAAGCTCATGGCCATAGGTGATGGTAGGAACATAGATCGACTGGTAAATCGACAGCCTCGTCTTTTGGCTCAGCTCTTTCTTCACCATGACGGACCATTGCAGAGCACGCATTATGGCGGATGCCGCACTGATCCGTCTGTCAACCTCCCTCTCCATTCTTCCCTCACTCATGAACAAGACCCTGAGATACTTGAACTGCTCCACTTGAGGCAGTAATGTGTTCCCAACCCGGAGAGAGCATTCCATCCTTTTCTGGTTGAGAACCATGGCCTCAGATTTAGAGGTGCTGACTCTCATCCCCGCCACTTCACACTTGGCTGTGAACTGCTCCAGTGAGAGCTGGAGGTCACTGTCTGATGAAGCCAACGTCATCCGCAAATACAGAGACGAGATTCTGAGGTCAGTGAACCAGACCCCCTCCACTCCTTGGCTGCGCCTAGAAATTTTGTCCATAAAACTTATGAACAGAATCGGTGACAAAGGGCAGCCCTGGCGGAGTCCATCCTCAACAGGAAGCGAGTTCGACTTATTACCAGCAATGCGGACAAAGCTCCTGCTCCTCCTGTACAGGGACTGAATGGCTTGTAACAACGAGCCTTTTACCCTGTACTCTTGGAGCACACCCCACAGGATGCTTCGAGGGACACAGTCAAATGCCTTCTCCAAATTCACAAAGCACATGTGGACTCGTTGGGCAAACTCCTATGCCCCCTCCAGGATCCTGGCCAGCGTGTAGAGCCGGTCTAGTGTTCCATGGCCGGGACGGAATCTGCATTGTTCCTCTTGAATCCAAGATTTGACCATCGACCGAACTCTCTTCTCCAGCACCCCTGAATAGACCTTACTGGGGAGGCTGAGGAGTGTGATTCCCCCTATAGTTGGAGCACATCCTCCAGTCACCCTTCTTAAAAAGGGGGACCACTACCCCAGTTTGCCAATCCGGAGGCATTGCCCCTGATGTCCATGTGATGTTGCAGAGACATGTCAACTAGGAATGCCCCACAACATCCAGAGCCTTGAAGAACCCAGGGTGAACCTCGTTCACCCCAGGGGTCCCACCACCTCGTAACTTTTTAACTGCCTCGGTGACCTTGGCCCCTGATATGAACAGCCCCCCGGTGTCCTCTAGCTCTGTTTCCTCTAAGGAAGATATGCTGGTGGGATTGAGAAGATCCTTGAAGTATTCCTTCCACCGGTCAATAACGTCTGCAGTTGAAGTCAGCAGGGCCCCATCTCCACTGTACACAGTGTTGGTATAGCACTGTTTTCCCCTCCTGAGGCGCTTGACGGTTTGCTGGAAACTTCTCGCTGCTGACCAAAAGTCGTTTTCCGTGGCTTCCCCAAACTCCTCCCATGCCGGAGTTTTTGCCTCTGCAGCAGCTGATGCCGCCACATGCTTGGCCCGCCAGTACCCCTCAGCTGCCTCTGCCTTTCTTTCTTAAAAAACAAATCCATCTTTACTCTTTGTATTAACCCACACCCCTTTATATTCCATTCCAAACCAGCTGGTGCCTGCAGTTTGCCATGTCGCCACATGGCAAGTAATCATCTAATTACTGTAAATCAGCATATGCTTTCACATGCAAACTTCATCCTGACATGTGACTGGCTATGCTAAAAATCATTAAAACCATAAAACATCCCCCGTCCATCTTACAACAAGTTGAAGTCAAACTAAAAAAACAAACACACCGCTAGGGCCCAATTAGAATAAAAACAAACCTTTGCTAAGAGAAATTATGACGTTCTTTTATCAACCAAGGGATGAAGTGAAAATGAGTATACTTTCCTATTTATATGTCATGTCTGCTAATGCAATGGCCCTGACCAAACACTGCATGAAAAGAGGTGTATCTGTACTAGGAAACTCCTGTATACACCACTGATTTTCGGAAGTATCTACAAGTACCACTGAGCGTATACATCAAATTCCACCAACCTAGGATACTTCCGGATTGATACCAATTCGGATGTATCTTGCTGAGGGATTTTTCCATGGTACAGCCATTTGTTGCCATGGCAAATAATCCACTCAAGGCTCTTTCAAGGAGACATTCACACCTCAAGAACCATTTGCATTTTACACCTCTGCACAACTCTGCTGTTCTACATTGGTCTTTTATCTCAACATTGATTGGTTGATTTAAAAAAAAACAAAAAACTTTTTATTTAGCCCAACCCAAGCCCTCATAGCTTAGTGACTCGATTGGTTATTGGGCAGGTATGTAGACGGACCATATACACTCCCCACCCCCACCCCCCACTGTACTATACATCCCCGCACCATTTAAAAATGAGAATAAAATTGATTCAGAAATGTTTTTATTAAAATAAAACCAAACACTAATAAATATACAATGTAAGAATAAGAAAAAACTGAAAATATGGAGAAAAAAATGTACAAATATGACGGTGCAAGAGAATGAAAAGCAATGAAACAAACTGAAACAAACACATGCACCAGTGCTTATTAAAGTTCCAAAAATTCTTCTGGCCCGATTCCATCAGCTCTTTACACGCTGGCGGTGTGTAAGAGCATAGCGCATATCCGCCTCCAATCTGGACTGAAGCTGCTGGCAAAGCTCAGACAATTGTGGGTTCCTGTGAGGTGGAGACCTCACAACCCACACCGGTCTTCCATCAACGATGGTATCCTCTTCATCAGACATCAGGTCCAGAATTGCAGTCTGCCACAGTTCTCTCTCTGCATCTGTTTGGATGACTCTAGACCTGAACTCCAGCAACTGCAAAACACACCATATGTTAACCCCTAAAAACACCCAGAGATGTACCATATATATATATATAAATTTGTACACTTACTCGTCTTTTCCTTTGTCGGTTTTTAGCCCCTATTTTAATGGAGTCTCTTAGCTGGGACTTTCCTGGCTGAGACAAAGAGTATTTCCTCCGCAATGTTTCATAGTAAGTCCTACAGCATGCTGAATAAAAAAATAATTCATATAAGTGACAAAACCAATTCAAATTATTAGAGGGACAACAATAAAGGGGACATGAACATAATTATAATAACAATTCCCCTTTATATACAAATATTAAGTGTATAAATTACCCTTTATACACTCAGGGTCTGCATCTGCAAAAGTCGTCTTCAGTTCCTCCAGCAGGCCTGGTTATGAGGTGAACTTATTCTGTGTGGAAAGAGAGTAGTGTCATTTAAAATGATTACATAAAACCCTTATACATAGCATATGAAAAAAAAAAACACTGCTTATCCAGTTTGTGGATCATATTTATGCGGGCTGTTTTCCGAATTATGGAGGCACCTTACAGCTTCCTGTAACATTGAATTAAAAATGCTTTAGTAGATACACGCATACATGCATGGGAAACAAAGAATTTTCAAACAACATCGTATAATTCGGACGTGACAAACTGTTAAATAAGCTAGACGCAAGGAACAAAAGTAGATGTGTAGCCAAGCGCCAACTTAGGCTAACTTGGCGAGGTATAATTTTCTACTATATTGTCGGCTAACATAAAGCTCAACTTACCGCAATGCCCACGTTATGCACCCTCTTGACTCTTTTAAGCGCATGGCTTGACTCTTCCTGCGGTCTTTGCTCGCCGAACTTGCGCTCAAGCACATCAAGACGCTGGATAGCCTCTTCGGGAAGAGCAGTATGCAGCCTGCTGCTAATCCCCCCACCCGTCTATGATAACAAAGACAACACCTCTACTTGATAGTCATTAACATATGAAAGTCTCTTACACCTCACAGCCATCACAACTCATTGCTAGGTGTGAGGATTCTTTGAAACTTCCACTGATTACTGTATACATCCACATACGTAAGGTATCTGGTTGTTTCACAAAATTTCCTTTTGTATGCTACCTTTCCAAGCACTCTACCTCATACATCTGGCAGACGTAGAGTTTAGTGGAGATTTCCCATACCATATTTGTCCGGATACAGCTCTTTTCATGCAGTGAAAGTGGGTCATGCGATTAAAGAAAACAAGGCGTTAACAAGACATTTGCTCAATAATAAACAACTGGAAGTGATCCCTGGTCAATCAAAGCCCCAAACAAACCCAAACTCCTTATAAAACAATGTATATATTAACAGTTTCTGAATTTCTTTCTAAACATAGCTTATATGTCAATTTACAGAAATCTGAATGTCAAAACAGAAAAATCAGTCAGTTAATCGATTCAAAATGAAAACAATTTTCATACGTCAGATGTTTCACTATGATACTCCATTTGGAGTACTTCTTGATGATTTTCACTTCATTATGTCTTTTTAGCTTTAGGAATGAGTCATAAACTTCATCAGTTTTGCCAAAATCAAATGCTTGATTATAGAGGTTGAGAGATCTTCCTTTATGTTAATCGCTGCATTATATTAATGGGAAAGGCTGTTTAGCTAAGCTATTAAAGGAAGACATATAACAAAAAATGTTTCAGCACCAGCTTAGCATCAATATTCACTGTTCACAATACCACACAATTCCAAAATTTACAACCATGTATCTAAAGCATACAAGTGATTTTAATGATTATATGTGATCACTATAGCATAAAATTATATACTGTATAATGATTTAATATCAGTACTATGATTGTGACCACGGAAAGGTGAAGAAATGCAGGGCTAAAGTCATTCAGTGGTCCTTAGTGTTCCAGTATGTTGTTACTTCATAAATGTTGCTGTTAGGGTTACCAAAAACAAACTCATCTAAGGGAAGGGGCCAGATAACAAACAAATAAAAAAAATCACCCTCATGAATATTCTAATTAAATTCAAGACTGGACGAGGGTCACAATGACCTACTCCTGAAGCCAAGTCTGGGAGTGATGTTTGTTGGCAAGCATCTGGTGGCTGGAAACCTACAAAGTGTGGTTGGGCTTAGTTGGAAATAGCTGCATACAGCTGCCACATAATCTCACCACCCCCAAGATGAAAGGTGAGGATCAGGTGCAATGCCAGTAGGGCAAAAGGATAAAGTGTCATTGACCCAGGCTTAATAAACTTTGATCATGGGAACTGGCTCTTAAGTGGCATAACATAACTTCCTTGATGTAAATGAGGATGGAAAATACCATCCAGATATTTTCAGACTCACTTCTGAGCACAGCATCTGCCCTGGGACCAAACTTCTCATTCAAGATTCTTCTCTCTCCAAGTCTATAGTTGCCCCTGGTAAATGCTCAGATGCCTTTGGCTCGGTGTCATAGTCGAAGCTTATTCTGCTGACTGACAGGGTAATGAGATGGAGTCCCAGCTGTTCTCAGCACCTGGGGATGTTTTTAAGAAGTGAAAAGCCAGCTTTGAAGAACTCCAATTAAACATTCTATTCTCTGATGAGGCAGTGCCTGAAACATTGGTTGGGTTTTGGTCCATCTCTGTGGTCGAAGATGTCACAATGATTAAAAAGCTCCTTAATTGTAAGGCTGCAGTGGTGGATGAGATCCAATCAGAAATGCTGAAAGTACTGGATATTGTGAGGATGTTTTGGCTAACAGGCCTCTTCAGTGTTGCATGACAGGTGAAACAGTGCCTCAAGACTGGCAGACTGGGGTGACAATTGTCCTTATTATAAGCTGTGACCAGAGGGTGTGTTCTAGGCACAGAGAAATCATACTTTTTAATGTCTTTGGCAAAACCTTTGAAAAGGTATCGGAATGTAGTTAGATTCAGGGACAGGAATGTAGATTTCATCTGAGGATTGGAATTGTGCACCCACTGTGCACCATTTGTAGCTTAACAGATATTTTTAAGTACCTGGGAATTTGCCTATCCTGTTGACGTGCTCTTTTGAAAAAAAAAATGACTATAGGAGTTATTGCAAGACTTCAGGGTTCTTTGGCCACTGCTGTGAGACTTTTGGTCTCTGTATTTGCAGCATGACAGCATACTTGGTCCAATGTTGGCATTCTCCTTATTGTAGAAAGAATATCAAGACATGGCTGATGGGTTTAGTTTAGGATAGTTTAGGAGTTGCATCTCTTTTGGTTTGGAGGTGATGTTGTCCTTTTTGCCTCACCAGAATGTGATCTATGTTTGAACACTAGGATGGTTTACATAAGGATAAGATGAGAATTAGTCAGTCAGTCAGTCATTATCCAACCCGCTATATCCTAACACAGGGCCACGGGGGTCTGCTGGAGCCAATCTCAGCCAACACAGGGTGCAAGGCAGGAACAAATCCATAGGCAGGGTGCCAGTCAACCGCAGGGCACACACACAAACACACCAAGCACACACTAGGGACATTTTAGGATCGGCAGTGCACCTAACTTGCAGTTCTTGGGACTGTGGGAGGATACCAGAGCACCCGGAGGAAACCCACACAGATACGGGGAGAACATGCAAACTCCACACAAGGAGGACCCGGGAAGCGAACCCGTGTCTCCTTACTTTTAGGTAGCAGCGCTACCACTGCACCACCGTGCCGCCCCAGAATGAAAATTATCACCTTCAAATTAGAAGTTATAGCCTAAACGTGGACAAATGGTCTTGTTTCATGCAATCAAGGTGGTGAATAGGTGTCCTCAAGTGTAGATTAATGAATCTGTGCAGCTGTTTTACAAATATTGCATTAGACTGTGGTGGTGAAGTATGAACTAAGTCTGGGGTTGAACTGTCACTCTAATGGTCACTCTATGTCTCCATCTTCATAAATGGTAACAAGCTTTGGATAGCGACAGAAGGAGTGACATTCTGAGTACAAAAAGTGCAAACACCTCAAATAAGTTTCCTACCTGGCTCACTCTCCATGCCAAGGTGAGTAGAGGATTTAGATTAGCAGCTTGGTTTTAAAGAGGAAAGGCTAGAGAAAGTTACTGGTGATAGAGAGGACTGGACAATATAGCAAAATGGGCAGCTGAGCTAACATTAATTTTTCAAAACCACCCAATCCATTCAGTGTAGGGGGTGGCTGGTACCTATCCTGGCAGCATTGGGCACTAGGAAGGAAATATTCATTCATGCAGGAACATTTTGCAATTGGAAAATAACCTAACTTGCCTGTCTTTGGGGAAGTGGAAGAATGATCAAATACCAATACAGTACAGAGAAGGGATCAAATTGCAAACTCCAGTCAGACAAGGACAGTATGCTGGATCACTGAGACTGAAATGTTACCCACCATGCCAGCATGGATATAATTAATATGTTTAAGTTGATAAAAAAAGAATTTTAAATTTTCAAACTAAGTTGCCTATTCCATTCTCATGGTTTGTGATCCAAAAGTTTTATATGTTACATAGAATTGAAAATGCTTGGACAAGATGTAAAAGGTGTAGCCTGGAGTTCTTTCAGATCTAATTTTCATTTTTAATTTTGATTTGAGTAATTGAAAAGTTGTCTTTTCACATGACCTTTGGTGATCAGAGGGCAGGGTCAGCCATTGTACAGTGGTCATGGAGCAATTTTCAGGTTAAGGAAAGAGTAGGGTCCCTTTTGGCAGTAATATTATTTGAACTGGCAACCTTCCAGATACCAGCACAGATCCTTCGCCTCATGCCATGGTTTTAAAATTGATAATTCTTAAAAAGGGAAACAGAAAATACAGATAGTCTTAGGAGCGATGAGATTTAACTTTGATAGTTGATAGGAATCAGTTGATAAAAGCAAAAAACTATCTACACTGGGTACATTGTCAGAATGATTTCCGATTTGCCAGAACAATATGATGATGCATTAGTTATAAGCCACAGAAGTAAGACTATTAACTGATTTACTGCTCACTGAATGCTGTGACGTTTGCTGGGTTAAAATTTAAGATGTGTGGCAATTTTTCACCTAGGAACGCCAGGAATAACAAAACAACAATATGCAACACGTGTTAAGCAAATGTCTTGCCTAGTGGCAACAAGATACAAAACTTTAATACAATGAATGTAATTAGTCATCCAGCACCATCCTGACAAGTATGCCAACTGCCCCAAAGCTACAACAGAAAAAATCCATTGTCAGCTGAGCAGATGTTTTGTAAAGTCATTCAGTTGTGTAGGCAGCAGAGAAGTTCAGCTGGTATTGAATACATGCTGTATATTCAATACGCTTTGCACTCTTAGACCTGCTGAAGAAATATTATCTCATATACAATATATAGTTTATCTATACTCATTACTATTATTTTACATTGCTTGCTTTTCCTTTGTTTACATGTATATGTTATACAGTCTTTCTTTTTACTTTCACTGTTATGCTGTATCAGTCTATGAGAAAAGAATTTCTTAAGCTCTGTTGGGAAAAATGCAAAGATAGTTCATTGTTTCCAGACTTTTCTGAAAAATATGGCCAAGAAATTATTTATTGTAATTAACAAAAGTATAGCATCTTAAAGTTATAAAAAGCATTTGGAAATTCTATGGCCTCTGGGCCCCTGATACGCTGACCTGCTCAATCCTATAACTTTTGAATTGTGGCCTTTTACAAGCTTTTACTTTCCAAACTTCTGTACCCGGATAAGATAATGGCTAGAGCAATGAGTGTGTCTCAGCTAACAGAGAAAGAGAGAATGAACATCTCCAAGCTACTGCAGCTGTAGGCATCCCCCTGAAATCCAATGGGGATTCCCAGCAGAAACTGACACCGATTATATGCTGAATGATTAAATACAAGCCAATTGTAAAATTATTATTTCTGTCATGGCTGATTTTTTTGGTATTGTTTTTGTCATTGATTCCCCTTATAGAACCTACTCAAGGAGATAATCGCTCCCTGTTGGACACAGATTGAGACAATATGAAGCAAATTTAACTAATCTGAAAATTGTGGCATTTATTGTATTTCATGATGTGCCATTTTCCATTGTAAATGATATTTGAGTTTGCAGTCTTGCACATCTTGAGTTTCACATCACTGTGCCCAATCAGAGCTATTTTTCTGAAGTGGCTTTGCTTGAAATGCATAGGGCAGCCAAAACTCCCTTTCGCTGACCACTTTTGTAATACTCATAAGCTTTACTCTAGATCTTTGGAGCTCTGACGTTAGCCCCATAGTTACGCTGTCTTAATCTTAAGTAAATTGATGATTTCCAGCTACCCTATAAAAATGCTGTATGTCACGCACTGTAGCGACTCCCTCTCTGCCATTGAATATAATGTTATAAAAATCAAAAATACCTAAGCAGCTTTCACATGTGCTTTAAGGAGGGATGCACAGCTCAGGTTAAACATAGTTTATATGTCTAAAAAGATTTATAAGTATGCCACTGAGTCACTAAACTATGACAGGGATAAAATTGTGTATTGTTAAAAGGCCAATTTGTCTATATGGCTAACATAGAAAGGAAGATAAACAGCAACCCTGCCTGAAACATATTCAATCTGTGATCTTGTGTGGGCATCTGCTTATTGTAAGTAAATCTCCTAACTGACACAAAGTTCACCAACAAAGCCAACAAAAAAGGCACAAAACAATACAAATCAGTAATAAAAAATAAAGTCCCAACTGTACTAAACCTCTAATTGGTACAAACGTGTCATGCTGTCAATAGAGAAAACAGAAAAAGGTATAAAATAAACTTACCGTTATTGTTGCATCCCAAAGGCACAAGTCCATCTGAACCATTACCATCTGGCAGTGGCATGGTGCCATATGATAATGCCAAGTACTACTCTTCAGTCATTATAGTACTTTGCATAGGAGGTGCTGGAACTTCTACCTAACAACCTGGACCCTGCATTAGGTGACTTTTATATCTTTGATGCTTTGGAAAAGCAGTTAATTGGAATGCAATTTGCAGATTATGCCGATGCAATGAATGGCTGAATCAACAATTGGCAACAATTTCTTCTGGGCAGGATGGATGCCTTATTATTATGGCGGAGAAATTTGGAGAGTTTGTAGCAAAATAAAACTTGACTAAATCTTTGCCTTTCATTCTATACTAGCTGTGTAAACCCATGCTGTAAAAAGCCTGGGCTCCCAGAAACTATAGAAATCATCAGAAAAAAAAATTGAAATGCAGAATCGGTGGTTTCATTTTGCAGATGTGCTTGCCCCCCTAGTCTATCAGCGGCTAAGCGAGCTTGTGTCTGACTCGTTAACTTGGGGCTGCCTTGCTGACTCTTTGAGCGTCATTGCTGTAGCTTCGCACTTCCGGGGTGGACAGACACACACACATACACTTCCACGCGTAGACATTTAAATATAAGATGTTATAGCTTTGCAATAATCATGAAGGTGCAAGATTGTGTTACCAGTAAATATCTGACTACTTCTCTGGTGCACTATGAAACAATTTCTCAGTTTTTGGGGTTAAAGGATGAAATGAATTCAACCAAAATCTCAGATGTGCTAAATAAAATGCATCTTTTTGCCATATAATGATGCTGCACTTGTAAGGACACTGAAGAACCAAGAACTGCTAATGTCAACCACAACTACAGGTTTATAGGTACAGATCTATAAATACCTGGGAGTGCAGCTGGATTACAATTTGGACTGGACTGCCAATACTGATGCTCTGTGTAAGAAAGGTCAGAGCCGACTATACTTTTTAGAAGGTTGGTGTCCTTCAACAATTGCAATAAGATACTGCAGATGTTTTACCACACAGTTGTGGCGAGTGCCCTCTTCTATGCGGTGGTGTGGTGGGGAGGCAGCATATAGATGAAGGACGCCTCACGCCTGGACAAACTTGTTAAGAAGGCAGGCTATATTGTAGGAGTAAAGTTGGACAGTTTAACATCTGTAGCAGAGCGACGGCATTAAGCAAACTCCTGTCAATCATGAAGAATCCACTGCATCCACTGAACAGTGTCATCTCCAGGCAGAGGAGTAGCTTCAGTGACAGACTTTTGTCACTGTCTTACTCCACTGACAGACTGAGGAGATCGTTCCTCTCCCACACTATGCGACTCTTCAATTCCACCCGGGGGAGTAAATGCTAACATTACTTAAAGTTATTGTCTGCTTTTACATACATTTTTATTACTCTTTAATTTAATATTGTTTTTTTGAATCAGTATACTGCTGCTGGATTATGTGAATTTCCCCTTGGGATTAATAAAGTATCTATCTATCTATCTATCTATCTATCGATCTATCTATCTATCTATCTATCTATTTAACTAACTTCATATTTATATATGCAAAATATATAGGTAATGTATTTTAGATATAATAATCATATTGTCTAAAAATATTACTTACACATGCTTGTCTCCGCAGTTTCAGCTCAATTTGTAACTTTATGCTCTGGTGTTGATTACTTAGTTGAAAAATGTTCTGGCACAGACATGGAGCAAATCGCCTCCTGGCTACCACACAAACAGCAGAGCTGTTGTGGAGGACAGTAAGACTTTATGGATTCTATGAGTTTTAAAGCTAAAATAAAAATCATATTTACTTTCAGGACTGGAACTGTGCTGAATTGGAGAAGACTGTTTTGTTAATTGTTCTTGTCATTATATTTGTCTTAAATAATTTGATTTTGTTATTGATATTTAAATGTCAAGACATTTGCAAAGATATACTGTACAATATATAGTACATGCCTACTGTGCCCAAAGCCTACAAATTGAGGATAAAGTTAGAGAGCGAGTGAGAATAAAAAATGTATCTTAATCAAACAAAAACATATTCCAGTGATGTCTAATAAGTTACTTTTAAAATGTTAATTATCTGAGTACATGTTTATTGCTGCTAATTGTGCTTTTGTCATTGTTTTTTTCCTAACCCAACTATGGAAACCTGCACCATACACAGTCAGAGCCAAAACCTTCAAATCCTCAAAATATCTTTTTTTTTAATTTAATTTTTTTTGAAGAAAATAACATTCCATACAATTAAGTCAAACATATACAACAAATAAAATTTCATTACATACAATCACGTTGAACTTAACAACACAGAATTCAACCCAAATCCTCAAGATTTCAAATGCCATTTTTGTGATCACTCTGTATGTTCTTTCATTTATGTTTATTGTAAGTGCTTACATTAATATTATTCAGTATGATAATGTAAGAATATATTTTTTCATAAAACAACCTGTCAGAGATGTCTCCCATTTACAGGACACCAACTCAAATAAGAAAAAAGAAACAAAAAGCATTTTAATTTGACATATTTCAATTTTGGAGATGAAGGGAGAAAAAGCCCTCTGTGCTTTTTCAAGCAATTTTTCAAAGACAGCAAAAAACAGGGTAAAAGAATGTTGCTTTTAGCTATTAGCATCTTTTATATCATTTGCAAAGTGAAAGCTTATAGGATTAATCTACATTTAAACTTTGATTAACCTGTTAAAACATAATAAGCAAACCAATTTATTACATTTTTTAGAAGAAACCTTCAATGTATTGTAAAATACAGCAAGAGCAGATCTCAAGTATTCTGGTCTGAACCTCAGCTCAAGAAACTGATATTCAAAAGATAAACAAATGCCGTTAAACATTAAGCCGTTTTTCTTGTTTGCTTTTTAAATAAAACGGTTAAATGATAAAATTGAATGTTTTTTTTTCCACTTGTTATTTGAGATTATTATGTGTTTGATTTTACATGAAAGTGCATCAATTTAACAAAAAGCTCTCTTGATTATTATTTTTAAATGTGCGTCTACATTTTTTTAGACTATAAAATAAACTATAGGATGGCATTTTTATGGCATTTGGTATAAGCTTGTTCTTATTGGTAATACATATGGTATATATAGAACATCTTCTTCCTCTTTATCTTTTCCCAGTTCAAGGCAGTACGATACCTCTGTTTTTCAATTGTGACAAACATCAGAAATGTATTTTCTTCCATTTTAAAGTGATGATGTTGTACTTCCATAATAAACTATTGCTTCTAAAAACCCTTAGGCAGGGTTTATACTTCACGTGACACATGCTCCAGGGGATGCTCCTGCTACACAAGCGTTTTACTGTTTATACTTGCGCACGTACTTTACGTAAATCTGGAGGAATCCACCAGGTGGCAGTGCAAGATATTATCACGGTAAGAACAGGTTCGGCTTCGCTGTGTTGTGACTTGCCTGGAACACCCGTTAAATTCTAATGACACCTTACTGCAATATCTCTGAAAAGGATGTTTAATGATTAAATCCATCAATTCAGGGATGTGTCCATCCCAGCTAGCATTGGGCACGAGGCAGAAACAATCCCTGGACGAGGTATTAGCTCATCACAAGATGTATACAAGTACTCACATACACTAGCGTCATTTTAGTGTCACCAAATCTGCATATCTTTGGAAGGAAACTGGAGCACACTGTGGAAACCCAGCAGAAAAACATGTAAACTCCAGGCAGGGAATATCAGCGATGTGACTCCCTGCGAGACAGCAGTGCCACCCTCATGTGTGTAATTATTAACAGTGTTCATTATTTAAACAAAATTAACGATTTATCTGTATTTTATACTGTAAATTTAACATACATACTTTATTGCATTTATTTATGAAAGTGATATCAAGTATAAATCTAAGGATTCTAAATGTGCAGAGAGTTGGAATATCATACATTAAATGTGTTCTGTGTGGTTATCTATTGCTGCTTGCCCCTACTGTCAGGTCAGGAGGAAGTTCCAGAAGCTCGTAGCGATTAAAAACTGGGATGACGTTTACGACAGTCTACTTTAATGATAAAGTAAACTACGAGGTTAAAGTGGACATTTTGAGATTAAAGCCAAAATTTCCACTTTAATCACAAAATACACCTTTTCACCATGTCCTTAATTTTTTCTCTCTGTGGCTTTACATTGTAGCGGTGCCACATAGTTAGTGTTTAAATGTCAGTTCTGTGTGTGTCTCGTTTCATTGTCCCATTGACTGTGTGTATGTGTATCAGTTAATGTTGTCCCCGTAAAGGAGGACGGATGATGGGAGGAGTTCACAACCACTAATCTGGAAAGCACCTGTGTCAAATCAATCAATTACTGCCGTCACTGACTATTTAAGGAGAAAAGAAGGAGACGAAGGGAGAACTAGCACGAGAGACTAGACGAGAGGAGGGAGAGAAAGAGGAGAACCAATTCCGCATTCACGACCACAACTTGCCTGCTGACTCATTTTCATTGCGCTTGGATCCAGTTTGTTTTTCATTCATCCGGACTGCCTTTCAATCCGCATCTGCTGAGACCCCGGGGTCGAATCATCATTCGCCACACGCCGAGGAATCACGGTGAGGTTGTTCCGAACGCCGGGAAATACAAACACTACAATTGCCGCTAATCAGTATCCGTATTCAGGACATTTACTCACGTATCGGACTCAAGTTCACAATCATTCTGTTTGCTAGTCATTCATCATTTGTGTGGTGTGTGTTATATGTTACGAGGACAAGGGAGGGGATTTGTATGTATATATTCGGTGTTGCTTTGGGATTGTTGGGGTGGAGGAATATTTGGGTGTGCATTTGTCTTGTGGCGTGTCTTGTTTCATTGAATACATTTATTCCTGTTTAATTTTACATACTGCCTATTGTGTCTTTGCATTTAAACCGTCGATTGTGGGGGAAAGTTTATCTGTGTAGGAGTACAGCTTGACAGGAAAGGTTTCTCAGTAAATTATCCAGGCCACAGGTCTTGGAGGTGTAGCTGCCGGCTGGGAACAAGGGGTCGGCCGTTACAACATTATGTTGCTGTTGTAAAGTTGCAAAAAAAAAGACTTTAAAATGTATTGTGTCATTTTGATGGGGAATATGTGACGCTTAAATATAAAACACCACAAATTCATCTGTATGTCAGCATTTTGCTTTACCACATCGAACCATTCATCAAACATTGAAACGCGCACGTCAAACCTGTAGGATCTGCACAGCAACTTTCTGTCACATGTAGATAGTAAATAGAGACTCTGACGTCACATTCCAACTTTTATCACACTGCGCCCTCCGACTTTTTGCTGGTACTGCAACTCGCGCACGTATCGTGTTAATTTCTGAGGACCTGCTCAGAGGTCGTGTCAAATGAACACTGGAAACGTGTTTTGAGCGCAAAGTATAAACGAGCCCTTAGAATTAGGGAATCCAATCCCGAGCTCCGATTCCCGGACATTTTTCATTCCCGCATTCCCGGAGTTTTGCAGTAGCTTGCGTGTTTGATCGTGCGTGCCAGATGACCAGTGTCTTAGAAGAAAGGAGATCTCAGACTGGCCTGTATGTCAATCAAGTGGCAAATGCCATAGGGAGGATATATGATAGACTAACGTCTAAAAAAATTTTTTTTTTCAATGCAACGCGATCTACCTGCACTACCTTTGCGATCTACCGGTCGATCGTGAACGACGCATTGGGCACCCCTGAATTTAGATACGTTGTCAGGAATGCCAGGGGCAACGACCCGGCCGGGACACCGTGAGGGACCGGAAGTGGGTCTGCGCCCAACGTGGATCACGTGGGGGCTGCCTTCCTGGTTGCTTTGGGGGCTATGGGTTAAGGGCATGGAAGCCCCACCCTGCAGGGGCCCATGGTCACCGCCAGGAGGCACCCCAATGCCTTGGGGACCTGTTCCCTCAGCACTTCTGCCACACCAGGAAGTGCTGGGGGGAACATTAGGAAGGACACCTGGAGAGCTGCCGGGAGAAAAGCCGGCACTTCCGCCACGCTGGGGCGTGGCCAACGAGGGAATGCCGGGAGCCATCTGGAGTTCATCTGGGAGAGAATAAAAGGGGCCGTCTCCCTTGATTCGAGGCTGGAGTCGGGTGAAAGAAGGACAAGGCACGAGAGAGGTGTGGAGGCGGCCGAGAAGAGGCATTTGTGTGGCCAGGACTGTGTGTTGGGATTTGTGCACTTTTGGACTGGGTCTTAGTGACCATTTATTGTAAATAATTGTATATAATAAACGTGTGGTGGTGATTAAGAACATGTCTGTGTCCGGGTCGGCTCCACATCTGGCGTAGTCGGCAGGATGCTGCATCTGTTTCAAGGCGGGGACCTGATCATAACAATTTTGTTGTGGACGGCCCGGCGCAGCAAGGGATCCCACCCACCGCCAGGGGTTCGCGAGAAGGCCGTTTTACCCTGATGCGGGCGGGCAGCGTGCATTACAAAGGGGAAGCAGTCTCCCACGAGCGCGCCATTGCCAGCATGGCGTTGAGAAGCCACGCCGAGGATGGTTCCTCGGTTGGACAAGTCCGGGGAGGTGAGTTCCCTGCCTATCGGCAGCCGGCCCGTGGGAGTGTTTTCTCTTTTACAGGCAGGGACTTCCCGGATTCGTGTCAGTGGCGGGCGCATGCTGGTCTGCGGGGCTCCGGCAGCACGGCGGCAGCTGCGAGGGCTGTGGAGGAGGAGACACTGCAGCTCGAGAGGCGCCGGCAACAACAAGACTGCCGGCAAGCACGTCGCCGCCGCAGAAGAGGAGGCAAGATGGCCGCGGACCAGAAGTCCCTCCTCCTGACAGGCACACGATTGGATGGTGTGTCTTGTGTGCCCGCCAATGAATGTATAGAGGCGGGACCACGGAATGTCCATCGCGTGCAGGGGGGAGACCCGATTGGGCCAGAGGAGGAGGCCCACAGGAAGTTACCGGCGTCGGAGGCTGACAAGGCTCCGCCTTGGATAACTTCCTGTCTTTGCCGGCTGCTCTGTCGGAGCTGGAGGTGTGCCTTCAGCCCGCAGAGCAGCGTTTATTGCAGGTGCTACGTGCTCTCCGGGCAGAGATGCAGGTACTGGAGAGGAAGGCAGTCGCGTCCATGGAAGAGTTTCGTTTGGCGATCCGACAGCGCGGCGCTGGATTCTCCAGCCGGGGGTCACAGCGGTGGAAGGTAGGTTTTATTGTCCCCGTACAGCATGAGGGAGGGTCTGCTGAACATGGCTGTGATTCTCAGGATCAGCTTCAAGTAAGCAGCCCTCCGACAGTAGGTGCGGCGCAACGGGCTGTGCGCGCGACGAGGGGGAAGTCCGTGAGGACGCTGCCTGGACACGGGCTGCTGAGTGCCCCGGGTCCTAGCGCCCTCCACCCCAAGTCAGCCGCGGTCTTGCGCCACACTGTAGGGATGCGGACGGGAAAGAGGCTCTTTCTTTCTAATAAGGAGTCTCAGACCATCAGGGCGTCCCAGAGTGAGAGGAGGAATGGGAGGCTGAGTGCCGCTTCCTCTGATAAGATGGGACGTGCTGCTGGGTGCACGCGTCCGGGTGCTGGCCACCCTCTGTGGGGGCAGAGGGGATTCCTGAGGCTGGCGGAGAGGAAAAGAGTGCAGGCGGTTCTGGCGCTTCCAACACCAGGAGGGACATGGGACCCGCGGAGAGAATGCCGAAAAGGCAAGTGCAGGGGTGTCGGATGGAGGGTGGAACGCTGCCAGTGCGTGGCATGAAGAGACGCCGGGGAAGGGTATCTAGGCAGCGGTTCTGCCCCTTTTCTTCTGTCTGTTTCAGGACCGGACCCCGGACTGGCAGTAGGACCCATTTCGTTGAGACCCTGCCCTCAGGAGACGGGCCATCTGCGGGAAGGACTCTCCGCTGGCGAGGGGGTACCGTCACGGCTGCTGGAGGCCACGGAGGAGCGAGTGGCTCCTACCAAAGGGGCGCAAAAACCTCGGAGGGGGTGCCGAACGAGTGGGTGCCGGTAAGAGGGAGGAGCGCAACCTGTGCGAGGCACAGGGGGACACCAACTTGGTGGTGTCCAGGTGGCATCTCCGCCCCTATCCCTGTTGGGAGAACAGGGCCGGACCTCGGCGACCCAGGAGTAGGACCCGCTTCGGGGGTATGCTGCCCTCGCGGGACGGGCCGCTCTTCCCAAGTGGTCTTCGCTGGCTGTGGGGCACTGTCAGGGATGCCAGGGGCAACGACCCGGCCGAGATGCCGTGGGGGCTGCCTTCCTGTTTGCTTTGGGGGCCACGGGTTAAGGGCATGGAAGCCCCACCCTGCAGGAGCCCATGGTCACTGACAGGAGGTGCCCCAATGCCTTGGGGACCTGTTCCCTCAGCACTTCCGCCACACCAGGAAGTGCTGGGGGAAAAATTAGGAAGGACACCCAGAAAGCTGCCGGGAGAACAGCCGGCACTTCCGCCGGCAAAGCCCTTACTGACTGACTCACTCACTCACTCACTCACTCATCACTAATTCTCCAACTTTCCGTGTAGGTAGAAGGCTGAAATTTGGCAGGCTCATTCCTTAGAGGTTACTTACAAAAGTTAAGCAGGTTTTATTTCAAAATTCTACACATAACGGTCATAATTGAATCCTACTTACGTACATATATATGTCCATAGCCTGCAGTTCAGTCGCCGTGTGAGATGACGTTGCGTCCCCCATCACCACACCTCCCACTAATTGGCTGCCTGCCTATATTGTGTCCCCCATCCCCACGCCTCCCCTGTAATTGACTGCCTGCCCATATAAGGCCGTCTGTCACTCCGGTCTCTTCATTCCCTTCTTTGCTTCTCCACGGTATTCACATCTCCCTGCTGATAACTGCAGCCTTTTTATTTAATCCACGGCTTCTCCGCTGTTTTATTGTTCGCTTATTACGATGCGAAGTTATCAATAAAGGTGGTTGTATGCTTACAACGCTTGACAGGTGCTGAATGTCACTTCAACACAAGTCCTGCAAATACTAACGTAATTGAAACAAACCATGAAACTCAAACCGATTATGACAGCAGCAACCCAAGCTGTTAGAAAACAGTAAAAAGGAGGCGTGTCAGACGTTGTGGTACATTTTCTGATGCAGCCAGACGGAAACAACTTCGTGATGCTGCCGCCAAATACTCGCAGAAAAATCCACAAGTTAATAGACACACTGCCGCTAAATACTCACAGAAAAATCCACAAGTTAATATACATGCTGTCGCTAAATACTCGCAGGCAAATCCACAAGTTCATAGAGACACTGTCGCTAAATACTCTCAGGCAATTCCACAATTTAATACCGGGAATGCCTGTTAAACATCTTAGATTCACGAGTAGCGATTTGGGTAGTGAACACTTCGATGAATGAAACCTGTTATCTTTACAACGGTTGACAAACACGGAATGTCACTTGAACACAACACATCCTCCAAATACGAACCTGATTGAAAGAAATAATGATAAATCCTTGATGACAGCAACACTCATAACAGTGACAAAACAATTACATTGACAATCATGTTACATTATTTTTAAAATGTTTCCTTTTCTTTTTCATAACTTATTTAACACACTACTTCTCCACTGCGAAGCGCGGGTATTTTGCTAGTTCTTAAATAATAATGAAAATACAGTAAGTAATTCATTAAAATACAAACTTGTGTTATGCAATTTATTTTTCATTTACCTTAATGTTCAAGTGCATATTACTGTTGTAATGCTCAAAATCAAAAATGTCAAATATAGGGTGAGTCACAATTATGTTAACATTTGAATGGCGGAAACAGTTTATTCACAAAACATACTTCATATGTGCAAGATGATTTATAGGAATGTCTCAACCTGTTCACCATCATGTTCAACACACAAAAACCAATGAGCAACAGTACTATTTAAAGCCCGGACATTCATTTCATGGGGAATAGATGATACCACAGTCTGTATTCTGTGCTTCAGATCATTGAAATCACAAACCTTCCTGCTATGCACACGTTCAGCCTACCCCATAACCAGAAATCACAGGGTGTCAAATCAGGGGTGTGTGGAGGTCATGGCAATGGTCCACCACGACATATCCATCGACCTGGAAAGTGTGGTCAATATAAAAATAATCCATTAGTGTTAACATAATTTTGACTCCCCCTGTAGTTGCAATCAGTATCAGGTTACTCGGAATAATGTATGCAGCATTATAGAAATTCTCAAATTACCAGTTTGTTTGTACGTTCTGTTTGAATGGCTGATGTTCTGTTGTCACCTGTGAAACCTGCTTCTCTCCCGTGGAAATGATATTTCATGGCTCCAACCTTCCTTGTAACTAGCTAAAGTAAAACATTCTTCTCTACTTGATAGAACTTCAATTATAATGAATGAAAGTGAAAATTTCAGACTGAAGTTATGAAAGAGCAAGTGGAAAAGCACACACACTTAGCATCACCAGTTTCTGTATTTGTTGTACACAATGCAGCTACAAGGAAGTCTATGTAAGAGAAAGCATTATTATATTTGGCTGCAGTATATACACACCTCCTGTGCCTATTGGTACTTTATTTTAACCTTTACTCTGATGGCTAAACTTCACCTTTACCCAGTATGATTAATGAAAATGGAAGTTTAAACAATATACAGTATTTGAGAACCAAACTCTGTTCAGCATGATTTGCATGTTAACCTCAGTGTTCCTCACGTATTTTAAGAAGTTTTTAGCAATGTTTAGTGCTTTTTACATCATTTTTTATATACTGGCTGACTCCCTTTGTTTCACAGGATCTAAGGTTTGCCATCTGAAGTTCTTTTTCACAAAATTTAGCTTATGTATTGTAAAAAGCATGCCCCCAGACACAGACAGACAGACACTGTCCAAAATGCACAGGTTTATTAACTTCACAGCACCACAATGCCAACAGTCTCAGTCTTTTTTCTCTTCTCAATGACCTCCACTCCCCTCCTCACAAGCTTCGTCTCCTTCCTCCCAACTCTGGCTCGTCTTCTGGAGGGAGGCGGCCCCTTTTATAATGACCCGGATGGGCTCCAAGTGCTTCGTCTGACGACACTTCCTGGTGTGGCGGAAGTGTCAGAAGAGCACCCGGAAGCACTCCAGGTGTCCCTGGGATTTCTTCTGGCAGCGCTTCCAGGTGTGGCGAAAGTGCTGCCATCCAAGGTTCCAACAACGTCTGGGCACCCCCTGGTGGTGACTCCGTCTTTGCACAGGGTTGAGCTTTGCAGCTCAGTGACTCCAAAGCATGCCAGAGTGGCCGCCCTCTTGCACTCCAGGGAAAGTATTGTTCCATTTCCGGCCCCCTGCTTCTTCTGGCGTCCTGGCGGGGCAATGTCCCTGGGCATCTATGACAGTATCTTTATAAAAAAATAAGCAGATGAAGCTCCAGGCTTGGTGTAATTAGAGTCTGAAGTAATGGCACCTATGTACATAAGTAGGGCAAACAAGTACAAGTCTAATTTGAGAGTCCATTGTGCTATGGGTAGGACATATGAAGCACTAACCTATATTACTGTGTGCTATTCGGCCAATGACCATGCATAGTGTCATACACAGGTGCCTGGGTAACAACTTCAGGGCTTATCAACTTGTAATTCCACCCTGAGCCACAGGGTGGTGCTGTGCTCTAATGCTTCTCCTCTCCTTCCTTCTTCAGATCCAGAAACTAACATCTCACTGGCACATGACAACACCTATGGTTCCAGGGTTTCTGGACCTGCCCCTTCCACCTCACCGACTTCATAACTGGAACCACCACCATGTTTTTTTCTCTCTACTGCTGGACTTGTGTCTGTAGAAGACATTCCTCATGTTACACCTATAATTGTGTTTGTTATTTTTTTTCATAACAGAGTGGGTTTGCCTGAGGGTGCCTCAACACTTTATATGTGTTCTTGTTTCCTTTTACCATAGGTTTATAGTAAATGTGTTTTTAAAAATGCAGTTCCACTGCTTGTCATTGAATAGCTTTGCACATTTTAGTTTTTCTCTGTGTTTTAGTGCACCACAGCTTATGTACTTTATGAAAACATTTCAATGTTAAAGAAGGACATGGATAGAATATTAACAGCTGATTTGGAGCCATATTAATATCAGTATTTTCAATATTTCAGTATTTAAGAAATAATGTTTATTAAAGATTGATTAGGCATTTGCTTATGACTGTAATGTTGTCAAAGTAATCAAAATCGACTGAATCTGGCTATCAAGTGCTCCAATGGTTTGTCCTTAAAATACAGTAAATATGTGCCCACGGGTCAGGGTCATTGTTTCCAAGGATTTATGATAGCGTCCATGACATAGCAGGTTGTGGTCATGTTGTATAATGGACATGACCACAAGATAGGCAAATGATGTCAGAGATGTATATACATAGTCCCTTTTTGGTACACTGTACACTGTAAGAATGATCAGATTGTTAGATTTACGTTTTAAAGATGCCAGACTATACAGTTTGACATTCTGTTTCTTAAATATCTTAAAGCAAAATTTCCATGTGTCCCTGTGTGTTTTCCATATTTTTCTCTGTAATTTAGAACATTTTCTTTAAGTCTTCCAAGTCACCTAATTAATTTTGGAAAACAGGACAAGGATGTCAATCTCTTTTGTTTTTACAGCTAAAATGTAATTGCTGCATTTTTGTGCTTTTTTCAGTTATTTTACAACTGTAATATCCGTAGTGTTCATTTAGAAGCTAGTTTGTGTAGATAGGAACTCATACTAGTTTCACAGAAACCTGCAGGCTTCCTACAAAGGCTTCCACATCAACTCCACTATTTAGACAAATTCACAAAATTTTGGAAAATCTGCCCTGTAAAGTTTCTCAACCATGGAAACTGTGCAAAACATCAAAGCCCCATGTGTTTTTTCTTTTTTTTTTTTACTTTTTCTTGTTTTTCTTTTTTTTTAGACATTTGCGGTATAAAAACAGTAGATGAGGCATATGAGCCAAAAACAAGGAAAAGTGACGTTACGGTTCTGTTATGCAGCATTTGCTTTAAAATAAATCTTTCCAATTTTTATTTTAGTGGTTTTAACAATTTGATTACAATGAATAAATTATACATCAGTCATAAATACAGCTTATTAAAATCAGTTCAAATAATCCTTCCAATTTCCATCTAGAGATCAGAGAAAACAAAAGGTTTAATATAAATCAATCACTTAAAGATACTGAAATATCCAAAATATTAAGAATGATTACACATGCCTAATTAGTTGAGGGCAAAATTTGTAAAGGTCTGCTAGATCCTACATACCTATTGAACTACTTATTGTATAGTGAAATTAGATTTTCCAATGTAAGTAGATGAGAACCCCCATGGTGTAATGAATGGTGGGTTATAATTCTCACTTCATTCAGAAGCTTGTAATTTATTGTAATATATTATTGTAATTTACAACTTTTAGTTGGGTAGACAATGCTTTACATATATTAGGTAGGAGTTTTTTGGTGACCATGACTCCTTGTCTGAAGATCTAATTGAATTGTCCTGTTTCTAGCACTGTCTCAGACTTATAAAGGGACATTTATTGAAGAAAAAAAAAAGAAAACTGGTGTAAATTTAGGAATACGCCTTTATTGTACCTAGAAAGTATTGTTCATAAGATAAAAAATGAAGGTGGTTTTGAAATATTGGCCAGGTTTCTTTTAACATTGTCTCTAAGCAGTTTGTAATAAAATAAAACAACAAGCTAAAATGTGACAGCACTTTTTTCTTTTCATTTTGTGACTGAGACAATCACACTAATAAACTTTACAGGGAAATTGCACCCAAAAATTATATATTTATTATACTGTAGGTTACATACTCCATGCAATTTGTAGTGATGGGTAAGAAAATGCTTTGACCTCATCTTTATATGCAGAATGGAGAAAAAAATGTTCAAGCTATAATAGAAGCTGATAGTGACCAGTGCAGTACAATGGCAAATGATGTAAAAAGCAGCCATGGAAGAAAGAAAAGCAAAGTCACACTACTTGTGTCACATAATCGACATGTCAGTTATCCAGCCATATGCTCAAAATGTGCAAAACACATGATTTTTTTTCTAAAATATTGTTTAATATATGCTTCCGGAATTATTAGCACACATTATAAATAGGAATCCTAAAGGCCTCATGGAAATTACTTTTTGTATTGAACACAGGACTCTTGATCAAGAAATGAGAGGCAGGTCTCTCTGAAAATACCATAATCTTCAAGTTTCTTTTGCTCCAAAAGTGATTGTCTGAAAATTACACACATAGGTATTATAGGTCTAGAAAGTGAGAATCGGTAGTCATTCAAAAGAACAAACCCATGTACTAAGACTAGAGTGTTTTACTAGCAGGAAGGATTAGACTTCAAATTATTGAATATGTCAGAATCAGACTCATGAAATGTCTGTCAACAAAGTTGGAAACTGCATGATTTAGTGGCAAGCTCTATAGACAGTGGGCTGCTATTCACAAAGAGCAGGAAGCAAGCACAGGCTAACTGACACCTAGATGGGTTTTCCACGTGTAGAGACAAAAAAGTTGGCCAGCTGCACTGTCAAAAAAGGAGATGGGCAGCAGCTGGTTGGATGTTTTCAGGAGCTGTACAGATGGAGAAGGATACAAGATCTACAGCTACCAATGACGGGGATTAGCTGATACTGCAGATATGCAAGATGTTGCTTCTGCTGCAGGTTTGTTGTGTTCACCAACCACAGACTTACATGGGCTTAGATGAAAAGACAAAGCAAAGAGCAGCCTGAAAGCCACTCCGCCACCTAACAGATTTTGACTACTGTCACCCAAGATATAAGTGTGGAAGCAAAGAAAGTGGACAGGTGCCAGTCAGCAAATTCAGATCTCTCATAGAGACAGACAAAAACACAAACAAGCTGTGGATACAAACCAGTTGAAAAATGTATAGATAGGTAACAATATGGCTTCCTTTAATCTAGCGATGACCAGCCAAAAAAAAAAAACAACATTTTAAAAAATCCAGAAAATCTTCAGGTGGAAACCCTACTCATAACAGGATGGAATAAAAAGCAGAAATGTGGAGTCAATCATTATGCCTGCTGGATAGTTGGTGTTATTTGTTAAGAGGCAGAGGTGAAGAAATTCAACAAAATCAGACAGGGTCAAAACTAGTAAGGCTCAAAAGATCTGAATATTTTAAAGGCGAACACCCAAACCTTTTTAAGCACAGCCCAACTGGCAGATTATTACTTTTTTTATTATAGTTGATATAATAAAGACTTTTGCTTGATTTATTGTGCCTTTTCTTTTGATTTCAGGGACTTTCTTTCTGTATATTTTCCATGGCAAAGGAGTTCATGACTATATTTCTGAAAGTTTAAAATAACAATTCATATCTTATATTTTCATCTTTAACTTAAAATATATCTTACTGTTTTCCAGTATGTAGTAAGCAGGCTTTTTCTTGGCTTTAATGGGTTCCCATATTGTACAACTGATTACCTAAATGTATTATAAATTACAGTGTACTGACAACTGTGAAGTATAATTGGGATAGAATGGACTATATTTTTAATATAATTAATGTATGCATTATCTGGAATAAAATGTTTAATAGGAGTGAAAATACTTTTTCCAAACACAAAAGGAAGAAAACGTCTTTTGGAAAAACATGCGTTGCTCAAGTTTCAGCCCTTCATCATTTTGTTTAAAAAGGAATGACTCACTTTAATTGTAACTTTGAAGTTTTCAACCACATACAATTCTTTATTTGCTTAACAGAGTTCTTTTGAGCTGGAACAAGGAGAAGTCATTTTGTACTTTTCTTATTTTAATTATATCTGAAAACAAAATAGCCTTGATGCAGTTAAATTAATTTAAGTTCAGGAGGAAGTAAACATCATAAATAAGCTATAACATACTGTAAACAAATGTCCAATGGCATGAGGTTGCCAGGAGTTAAAGGCACCGTCAGGATGGCATAAGGCAGGGCTGAAATCCAAAGTTGACCTCTAAGACTGCTAGAGAACAAGAGTCAGAGAAAATCTGGCAATAGTAAAGACAGACCTGCATAGGCCAGTGTGGTAATGTAAAGGCGGTTACAGAGTGGTGCTCCAGCATGAATAAGAGAGAGGTTCAGCCTGGAGGTAAGTGACCCAGCAGAGAGAAGTGGTGCCTGGCCCTTTGACTAAAGAAATACTGAGGCCAGCAAGGAAATGCCAGAAATACTTAAACTCACTGGCTGCTCCAAAAAGGGAAGGCATGTAATGGTCCTGTTCCTCTAACAAAGCAGATAGTTGGAAAACTGCTTTTCAGACCTGGCCCTTAAACAACAACTAAAGGCACCAGGGAGCAGACACATAAGGATAGCTAACAGGAGTTCTGTCCTGATGTTTGTAGTGCGAAAAGTCATTGGAGGTTCATTCAATAGTTTGGGATCAATAAATTAGAAGTATCAGCCACTTTTAGCATATCAGAGATTATCTGAAAGTATTGTGTATTATTCTGGGTAGCTGTTGTTCTACAGTATAATCCACTTGAAAATGCAAAGGAAAATAATTCATGTATAAAACTTTATTTTAATAGTATGAATTTATTAGATTTTCCTCTGCTTAGATAACCAATTTAAAAAGTTAAAGCTAAATATGTTCCAATTAACCTTATGCTTGAGAAACCACCAAACCTTATTATAATGACAGTACAGTTCATTTCATTTTCAGTTGCAAAATGAATAATTATATAAAGTCAAGAGGATTAACACTAATTCAGAAGTGGAAGAGGAAGAAAATCAAATGATTAGCATGAGTTTATGAAAGGAGCCGGTGCAGAGAGTGGAAAAGAATGTTTAGATAGACAGCACTTCCCAGCAAGCACTCAGGGAATGCTTCTTTATTTTTAAAATCCAGTAGTCTTGGTGTGTGGCCCGGAAAATATCCTTGTGGATCCTGGTATGGATTGTCTCAGTGATTTGGGAAAAGTGAAATAGATGGTGTTGTCTCTACCCTAAAATGTGGCATGAGGAAGAGCTGGTAGTGTGAATGTTTTGCACTGAACAAGGCAGATGAGAATGAGTGAAGCTGTATGGAAGAAGCCACAAGTTTCCACGCACATGTATGGAGACAGCAGATGGGCATAAGAGCAGCAATACCCATCCAAACTACCATTCCACTCTTGTTATTACAATTTGCATCCATATTTATCCTATGTTAAATCTACCTTTGATAATCCTTCCATCCATTATCCAACCCGCTATATCCTAACAACAGGGTCATGGGGGTCTGCTGGAGCCAATCTCAGCCAACACAGGGCGCAAGGCAGGAAACAAACCCCGGGCAGGGCACCAGCCCACCGCAGACCTTTGATAATAAATTTTCTTATAACAAACTAAAATCCCAGAACATCCTTGCTTTCTTAGATGAGGTATTACTAAATAGATTTTTGACAGCAGCTTATAACAAATATTTCTTTGTATACATTGCTTTTTGGTGCTTTAACATTGTGTTTGGTATTTTTAGTGCATTGCGTGACAGTGTTATACAGTAAATTATACTAAAGTTGTAGGTAATATATAGCATGCTCAGTTGTGTCTCTGCTTTCAGGGGAAATAGAACACTACCCCTCCCTCCCTATCTCCAAACAGATGGTGCTTATGTGCAAAAATGAATTAAGTAGTAAACTCAGTGTTTGAACATAGTTAAAATTTTTACAGCCATGTCAACTTTGTCCCCATATTAACATTTTTTGAACTTTCTATGATATGCTCAATGCAATTTCTTAAATAGAATAATGCTTTTTTTTGGAATATGTAAAAATTGTCTTTGTCCATGTTGCCCGTTTCAGGGTTACTTGGGCAGGCCCATTGACCATGCAGTGTCCTAGGCATACTGTACATTTTTTTGTGTGTGCACATATGTATCCTGATTGTTTCAGTTCCATCTTGGTACTTCAAAGTTAAAACCCCTTTTCAAGTGACAATAGGGTTACTTTTTTGACACAAATTTAAGGGATGTGTGAACTTGTATGTTTTGCTGTTTTGGATTCATCATCATCATTATTACGAATCACATCAGTTAAATATGTACAATAAAAATGACTACTTTGCCCATTAAACAAAATTTGGAAATTTCTGAATATTAATTTGCATTTCATCTTTCAGTATTGAGTGGGTGGTTTTTGTACTGTACTACAATATGTTGTTAGATCATTGTTTTCTGTGATTTTGTTTCATAGCATTATTTGGCTGACATTTTATCATCCTGGTACATTGAGAAATGCAGTAAATCACTCTCGCTCCCTCACGTGAGATTTACTGGAGGCTGTCTCCTTCCTCACTCACTCTTCAATGCTGCTGCTGCTCCCATCTCCCATGGCTCCTTTCATGAATCTCCAAAGGTCTCCTTGTTCCCTGCCGGCATATTCATATTTCACTTTCTCCAACTATGTGAACGTATTCAAGCCAGGCTCCTTCCCAAGGCGCATCGGCTATCACATACCCAGGCTACTGGATTTAAGCAGAGGAACAGGTCTCATTAGTTGAACCCTTTAAGGGATTGACCATCTCTCTCTCTGTCAGTCACTAACACACACTGTGCATGTTTTCGTGGATTAGCTCCATCCCATCTGGCAGCGTTTCATGCCAAAAACACCACCAAGCATGTTCAATCTGCAGTATGTGAGGAAGTGTGCTTTAAAATGAATTGAATTCAGTTAAGGCAATACTTTAGAAAAACTCTTCAAGGTTTCTCTACATTGTAAGTAAAAAAAAAAGAATGAATTTCATTGTATGTATGGAGTTGCTATTGTAAAACTGAAAATATTTCTCATAACATTTACTGTAAAATAATAATAATAATAAAATATTGTAGCGACCCGTGGAGGAGTCTTTTAAGATTTCGAGCCGAACTCTGCCGTGCACCTCTCCGAAGCTGTCGGCTAGCGGCTTGCCAGCGTCATGCACGCAACTGCACCCAGCTCTTTAAGAAAGAGAACACTCGTGCCCCATACACCGCACGACTCCGAGTGTCTCGGTAGTTTGCTTAGATAACATCTTAGCAAATAAACAGCTCTGTCCTGTTGTATCTTTTATTACAGAAGATAGTCAGAAACAAAAGCTCAACATTATTGCGCGGCCATTGCCAAGGTCAAGCACGAAGACACATTTCAATAAATTGGTACTTTTTACAAAATAAATAACCCCCGGACGGCGATAACCCAAACCCACCCAACCAATTAAATACAAACACACCATTATTTACAACACAAATGACAATACGTAAATTCCGACATACAATAAGCTTTTTATAAATTACCCATAATTTCCCCGCAAACTATTTACATAAATTACCCATGAGGCGTCACTCCGCCAGCGCTTGCTGCCGGGTTGTTACACAGCCCCCTCCTAAGAGGGTTAGTGTCCCCACAACCCTACTCATCACAGATAAAATCACGTAAATGTCCTGGCCGTCGACGGACACGCTTTGTCCTGCCGGAGGTGCCATCACTGGTGTCGGGCTCAGTCCTGTCACTGTCTGACTCGGTGCCGGGGGTGGAGGTTGGAGAACCGCTTATATTTTCGAGTTGTTGTTGCTCTGGGGCCAGTGGGTGGTATGGTGCTAAACGGTCCTTGTGCAGCACCACCCGTCTGCCTCGTCCAGGCATTCGGACTCGGAAAACTACCTCCGATATTTTGTCCAATATTTCTCCCGGTCCTTGCCAATGGTGGGCTAGTTTTGGGGACAATCCCCGTTTCCGTTGCGGGCAAAATACCCACACTTTGTCCCCTGGCTTCAGCGCCGGGCCATGAGCCCGCGAGTCATAAGCCCGTTTTGGCGTGCTCCAGCTCCCTCCAGGGCCTCCCTGGCCAGTCGATGAACGGTGTCCAGCCGCTCTTTTAGCCGTCTAAAATAATCCATTTCGGGCCCACCAATAATCTCAGGCTCAGGGGGTGAGCCAAACACTAAATCCACCGGCGTGCGAAGTTCCCTTCCAAACATCAGCCCCGCTGGCGTGCATTGGCTCGACTCCTGCACTGCTGTCCGATATGCCCATAGGACCAAAGGCAGATGTTGGTCCCAGTCCCGCTGGTGTTGACTGGTCAGAATTGCCAGTTGAGTGGCCAGGGTGCGATTAAATCGCTCGACCAATCCATCACTTTGTGGGTGAAGGGGTGGTCCGGTCTTTTCACCCCAGTCGCTGACACACCTCTCTGAACAAACGGCTCTCAAAGTTCCGCCCTGATCGCTGTGGAGCTCGTCCGAACTCCAAATCGAGTGAACATTTCATCCACGAGTTTTGGGCAGCTGTGGGGCACTCTGATCCGAACTGCATACGCCTCTGGCCATTTGGTAAAGTAGTCCATTGCTACCAAAGCGTAGCGATTTCCGGCTTCCGTTACAGGAAAAGGACCCAGTATGTCCACGCCAATTCTCTCCATGGGTGCCCGACCAGGTATCGTTGCAATGGCGCGTGAGAACGTTGACCAGGTCCTTTTGTGCAGTGCAGACGTCACAGCAGTGGGCGTGTAGCTCTGCGTCTTGCCGACACCGGGCCAATAAAACCGCTGCCGTAGTCGGCGCACTGTCTTAGCGTTCCGTAATGTCCGGATCCAGCCGCTCCGTGGACCCATCGGAGGACCTCGGCGCAAAGCCTGGGGAACCAGTAGTTGTAGCCGGTCAATTCCTCCCCCGGGTGCGTGCCACCGCCTGTAGATTACGCCATCGTGCAACTCCAAGTTGCCCAACTGAGAGTGGAGTATTTTGAGTTCAGGCCCCTGTGACGACACGGTTTGCCAGTCGGGACGTTCTTGTGTCTCCAACCAGCCCTTTACCTTTTCTAGTGCTTGATCGTTCGCCTGTAACTGCCTCAATTGGTCAATAGTGTACGGCTCCCCTACTCCAACAGTGTCATCTATCCTTGCGGATGCGGACGATGGCCCCAGCCCCCTTTCTTCCTGTCGGGCAATATCGACATTCATTGCTGAGGCATGGACGCCTGGAGAGGGCATCAGCGTTGGCATGCTGCCGTCCCGGTCGGTGCTGTATCTCAAAGTCATATTCTTGTAGAATCTCCATCCACCTTGCCACCTGGCCCTCTGGTTGCCTGAAATTCAACATCCAGGTGAGGCTAGCATGGTCAGTCCGCAGTGTGAACCTAGTGCCCAATAGGTAGGGCCGAAAGTGCCGTGCCGCTAGGATCACTGCCAACAGTTCCCGCCGAGTGACACAGTAATTCCTCTCCGTCGACTGAGGCTGCAGCTGTAATAAGCTATCACTCTTTCTCCAGCCTCCCCCTTCTGTGAGAGCACGGCCCCAATCCCCACATTGCTAGCGTCAGTGTCCACCACAAAAGGTTGGTTGGGGTCAGGGTACGCCAGGACCGGCGCGCTGACGAGGGCAGCCTTTAACTGTTGGAAGGCGGCTGTGCAATCCTCCGTCCACCCAAACTGTTGGCCCTTACTCGTTAGTCGGTGCAAAGGGCTGGCAATGGTCGCAAAGTTTTTCTGAATCTTGGTAGTAGGAGGCTAAACCCAAAAGCTCCGCAGTTCAGTGATATTGGCTGGTGGGGCCAGTTGCTCACGGCAGTCACCTTCGCGGGTCTGTAGCCACCCCACTCGCTGATTACGTGCCCTAGAAACTGAGTCTGTCGGCGAGAAGATTGCATTTCTCAGGGTTTAACCGCAACCCGGCGCTACGAATGGCGGTCAGGACCTCCCTTAAATTGTGCACCGCCTGGTCAAAGTCTCTGGCATGAATCAGCAGGTCATCTAAATAGACCACACAACGGGTTCGGGGAATGTCTTTTAGGACCCGCTCCATTAGTCTTTCAAAGCGTGGCGGCGCATTACAAAGTCCAAACGGCATTACCTTAAACTGCCACAGCCCTTGTCCGATGGTGAATGCAGTTTTGGGTCGGTCCTCTGCTGCCAGTTCTACCTGCCAATATCCACTGCGCAAGTCCAAAGTGCTGAACCAACGGGATCCAGCCACATAGTCCAATGCATCATCGATGCGAGGCAATGGGTAAGAGTCTTTTCGAGTGACTGCATTTAATTTACGAAAGTCCACACAAGGGCGCCAACCCCCCGTTTTCTTCCGCACCATGACCATGGGTGCGGCCCAGGACTGTCAGAAGGCTCAATGATGTCGTTGGTTACCATCTCGCGAATCAATTCTTCGGCAGCTTGGCGTTTTGCAAGAGGCAATCTGTGGGGGCGCAACCGAATGGGGGCGGCGTGGCCAGTGTCAATGTGGTGTTTGACTAACGAGGTTCTGGTGCAGTCCTCTTCTCGAGCCGCAAAATGTCCACAAAGTCGTTCAATACTTTCTGGAGTTGCTCCTGCTGTGGCGTGCTCAGCTGTTCACCACTTCGATGGCCCAATTCTTCCACAGCAGCAACCGTCTCAGTGGATGGGTGGTCGTGTGAGGAAAACCGTTGGGGAGCACTGGTCTGAGCTGCAATACTCTCCTGGGGGTCTTCTTCAGTCCCTGCATCTTCCGAACAACGGTCGGGAGCCGGTGAGCCGTGGTGTCCAGGCAAATCCAAGCTAACAGCCCTTCCAGGATGATTCCAGCCCGATTGGAGCGACACAGTCTCATTACCTACGCGGAGGATGGCCCTGGACACATCAACACATGCTCCCCAGTGGGCCAGCAAGTCTAACCCAATTATGCATTTGTCTTTAATGTCCATGAGCCAGAATTCGTGGCTGGTCTGGCTCGTCCCTACTACTACAGTCAATAGTTTCTTTCCGGGCATTTTTGTCCGTTCACCCGTAACCGCGCGCAGTTCGATGTTAGAAGGAGTCCAGTCTTTTGGAAGAGGACCAGCTGTTTCGGGCAACACTCCTCTCTGTAATAGACAAATAGTGGACCCGTGTCCACTAAGGCACTGCATGGCCGTCCGTCTATAATGCAGTCTAGGTACAGTCCACCTGAAAACCCACAGCGCCCACTTTAGGGCAGTCATTGCGGAGGGATGATGATGGCTGGGCGCGACTGACCTCCACACCCTCAGGTTGGTCCCTTTCTACCACTCGCTCAACTGCTCGTTAGCGGCTTGGGCGTGATGATTGACGTGCGGAGACCCAAGCTGTAGTACCTCTTCAGCCCGTTCAGCCACCCGTAGTGCCTCACTCAAATGTCTGGGCGACAGCAGACAGGCGTGCTGACGGAGACGCTCTGGTGTAAGGCCCCGCAGGAAAGCATGAACACTGAGTTCTTCCCTTGCTGCTGTCGAGAAAGTAGGGTAACCTTTCCGTACATAGACCCTGATGTCAGCTGCAAATGCTCCCACACTCTCACCTTCACGCCGATGTCGGTTTGTCAGCTCCTCCCTGTTGTGTTCCGCTGAGGTTCTCTGTCCAAAGCGACGGGTGAGAGCATCGGTGAGGGCCTGAAGATCACGACACTCCTCAGGCGGCAGGTCGATGAGTACCTGAAGTGCGGGACCCTCCAAGGCAAGGGCCAAGTGTGTTGCAGCTTCCTCGCAGCTCCAACCATTGTGAAGAGCAGCCAGATCCACTTGTGCAAGGTATGGCTCTAGGGGCGTCAACCCGCTGTATCGTGGCAGCTTAGCGGGTGACCGTGTGGGGAGGACCGGCCGACTGGTGATTTGGGGTGTCGTTGCGGCAGCTACAGGTTCATTCCGGCCGTGCCTAGAAGATCGCAACACTGTCCGGGGAATACTGGCACCCTCAGGCCAGTTTGTCCTTTTTCTCCGTGCAGTTCTGCTGATCAGGCTCCAACATAACGCTATTTTCGAGATGGCACGCTCTATTTCTTCAAGACTCTGTTCCATGACGGCGTCTTCTTAACAGCCTGGTCTCCCACTTCTGACACCAATGTAGCGACCCGTGGAGGAGTCTTTTAAGATTTCGAGCCGAACTCTGCCGTGCACCTCTCCGAAGCTGTCGGCTAGCGGCTTGCCAGCGTCATGCACGCAACTGCACCCAGCTCTTTAAGAAAGAGAACACTCGTGCCCCATACACCGCACGACTCCGAGTGTCTCGGTAGTTTGCTTAGATAACATCTTAGCAAATAAACAGCTCTGTCCTGTTGTATCTTTTTATTACAGAAGATAGTCAGAAACAAAAGCTCAACATTATTGCGCGGCCATTGCCAAGGTCAAGCACGAAGACACATTTCAATAAATTGGTACTTTTTACAAAATAAATAACCCCCGGACGGCGATAACCCAAACCCACCCAACCAATTAAATACAAACACACCATTATTTACAACACAAATGACAATACGTAAATTCCGACATACAATAAGCTTTTTATAAATTACCCATAATTTCCCCGCAAACTATTTACATAAATTACCCATGAGGCGTCACTCCGCCAGCGCTTGCTGCCGGGTTGTTACAATATTAATAAAGTATTCTGCAGAGGGAAGTACCAAGTATGTGCCAGGTATGCTATGTCTTCTGTTGACTATTACTAACCATTAACTTCTAGAAGCAGTATCACTGTGAAGCAAAATAAGAGTACAAATCATCATTACACCCACATAATATAACTATGTTTACATTGATTGGCAATACACCAGACCAAAAAGTGTTTTAGTATAAAGTTTTGTGAGACTGCAGCAATGGGTACAAAACAAAAACCAGCTCTGGGCCGTGCACTGCAGGGCCCACTTACACTCACTTACCCTAACCGATGTATCTTTTCTCGGAAGAAAACCTACACAAACAATGACCATTCAAAGGGTCAAAACACATGTCACAGAATTTGTGAGGCAGCCACAGTAAGGACTCTCCCATTGTGCTGCCCTTGTATGAAATATGTTTGTGTGTGTGAGTGTTCCTCTCAGTGACCTGTGATTTTTATCCCCACAGCACAATTCCCACTCTTCTAAGGTAGTAAGGCCTACACACCAACTACAGAACAGAAATTGCTTTTTCTTCAGTTGTTAGTCATTTGCAATTCGAGACCACAGGTGGAGGATTTTAAAATTGCATTTGAATCAAACACGAAAAAAGACACAACCTCCCCACATTATTGTATTGTATTTTTTGATTGTACGGCTTAAAACTGAACTGTACATTATATTTTCAAAATAAGAAAAGTTTAAGTGTTGATAACAGCTAAATCCCATCCTTCCTTATTTACAAACTTATATACACTTTAGAATGTACACGTAGGTGTTTTGTTTATATATTATTTCTGGAATATCAATAGAATAGTTTGACAAAAAACACTTCTTCATGGAGAGCTCAGACAGAAGTCCCAGGACTGTTTCCACATTCTTGGACTCGACTAGCCCTGACGTATTGCAGTACCATCTGCATTTGATATATACCTGCTGTATACTGAGTAACAGGTGCTGCATATTACAGAGCTGCATGTTGATTTAGCGTTGCCGTATGTCCCAGTGATTGGTCAAGTGGGAGCTGGAGTTAATGCAGTTGGGTCACATATTTTCATGAAAAAAAGTAAGTTAAGTGAATGTCTTATTTAGGATTTGTTTTAGTAACAGGAACTGTAGAAAGCCAATTTCAAGTTTGCTACATGTGAATGCAATCATGTTTCTGTGAAAAATGTTTCATTTACATTTGAACTTAAGAAAAGGAACATTTTGAGCATGTGTAGTATTACGTATATATATGAAATTTGAAATATGAACATGAAACTATTTTACAATTATAGAAATAGCAGCATGCATCTGCATATACAGTATATATATATAAACAATGCATTTAATTATATAGTTCCTTTGTGTTTTAAGAACTATGCATAATATACTAGGAGCTGATTTAGATTTCCCACATGGGGCAATATGAAAAGGGAGGATATTCAGCAAAGGGAATATAAAAATGTTATTCACAGAAATTGATATTTATAATTTTCTCATAAAAACATGTCAGAAAAATGCTTTGTTCTGTCCATCTATCCATTTTCTCAAATTGATCTTATTGTTTGTGTTTCAGTCTCAGTATATTTTAACTCTGCTTTGCCACTTTTGAAAGAATGAGTGGCCGCAATATCAACAAAGCAGAATGAATGAGAATGTTGTGTGGTACATCTTTTTAAATTTCATATTTCATTAAGTAAACAAAAACAGCTCCTAGTCAAAATAACACAACACGTGTGCTTCTTATCAACATTAAATGTAATGTAGAACAAATAATAATAATTGTGAAAACAGTTACAGTGAACTTCTGGCTAATTTCCTTGATTTGTGTCCTTGTTGAGCTATAGAGTCAAAAATATTTTCTAGTAATCCAGTTTTGTTATTTTTTGGTTCCCTCCCTTTCCAATACATTGGGTCTCATTTAATCATTCACAGATTTTTATTTCAAATGCTGAAGTTTAGCATAAATTAAAAAAAAATTTCTAAGGATGTCTTAGAAAAACTTTCAAAGACAGTGTTATTGTTTGTTTAGAGTATACAATGGATATTGTTTTTCTTCATAATAAAAAAAGCATTTCACACAAAAAACATTTATTCCTTGTGGCGGACGGCCACCCCTTCACTATTTATTCAGGGGGAGCAGCCCTGGACAATGCAATACCTCCCCCTGGACGCTGGATGGCTGCCCCCCCGGGTTGCAGCAGTGCCTCATCCTCCCACAGGGCTCAATGGGGGTTAGAGTTCTGTGCAGCTCTGTTGGGGTGCTGGAGCAGGAGCTGCTGGCCCCTTTTAAGAACTGGTTTCGCCACACCCAGAAGTGCAGCCGGATGTCAGCAATCAAGCACCTGGAGCACTTCCGGGTACCCAATAAAGGGAGTCAGCGACTACCACTCAGCAGACAGAGTCGGGAGGAGGAGGACGAGGTTGCCTGGGAAGAGTGGTGGTAGGAGAAAGGAGTGCTTTGTGCTACTTAGTGCGCTGATTGGGACTGTGTATTGCCTGTGGGGTTCAAGGGGAAGAGGTGTCCCACAGGTGAAGAAAAATAAATATTTGTTTTATTTTACACGTGCCTCCCGTGTCAATCTGTCGGGTCCGGCGCAATATAGCACCTTTCTTGCATCATATTTGTAATCATTAAGCTACTACTGATTTCTTATAGTCCAAATTATCTTAAGTTTTTTATGGCAAACAGAAAAAATTATAGTCCTTCAAGGGAATCAGCATGCTGTTTGACTTTGCAAGTAGTATATTCTGCCCCTCTTAATGACTCTGTTTTATTTGAATTACTAGCTAATATAGCTGAAATACCCGGCGTTGCCCAGGAGGAAAAGAAAGTGTTTTAATTGTTTGAGAAAAATATAATAAAAAAAAACCACAACTTTAAAAATAAAAATAAGTTAACAAACAATGAAGACTCACTAATATGCTTGTCTTGTGGTCTTGTATGTATGTTATCATCCAGTTGACGCTTGGAACCAGCCAACTCTATTTAATTTCAAAACCAACAGGGGCGTGGTGGTGCCCACACATAAAGAATGCTGGCAGTCACCTCCAGTTCGCCCACAGGTGGTCGTTCCGAGTGTCACCTAGATGATAAGATGCATACAAGACCGCAAGATCACCCCCAGCCCTACCCAGAAGGGGGTGAGTTAGGGCTGATTTCACCCTACAGTATTTTTAGTTGACCAATGAGAAACATATGTACCAAGTTTCCTGAAAATGGCTCCAGCCATTTGGAAGTGATGCTGGAACATACATATATATGCACACATACACACATACATTAACTTTTATATATACAGTATACTGTAGGTATAGAGAATCACAGCTCCATACAGCTCCTCTTCCAATGCATGCTAGGAGAATCAGTATTAAAAGGGGGTAGAAACTTAGGATGCCACTGAGCCAGTTCTCCACTCTTCTCAGGTGGTGATATTCAAATACAAGATGGCTGAAATATTTTCTCTGGAAAAACTATGCTGTTGCTGTGTTTATAATTCTAAATCTATTCACCGATCCATCTATTTTCAAGCTCACATAATCCAGTATAAATGAAAGGGCAATAAAAGTGTACTCATTTTAAAACAGATATATATGAAAAAAAAATATATATCATGTGTTGCAAGTAAGTATTTTAGTTGTTTTATATTTTTAGTTTATTGATGCAGGCAATATAACCTTAATATGTTCACTTCTTGAATATTTTCCATATTTTGTTACCTAAATGATACTGAAATACTGTCCATTCAAGGATTTTGTGTCACTTATAATAACAGCTGACTCTTTTGCTGACATGACATTTACATCCTCCAGACAATATACGCAAACAGTTAAAAAGAACACCAAAATATTGGTTTATTTTGTTAAAATCTTTGAATGGAAGTTAATAGAAGTTATACTATTCTATATTAAAACACTAAGGTTTGGATGTGTTGCCAGCCCCACAGAGCAATCTGATTGGTCAGTTTGGCTTTGGTGTGATTGGTCAGTTTGGCTTTGGTGATGCAATCATAAGAGAAAGTGTGAATGTGAGGAACACAAGGCAGCGTAAAGGTGAAGGAGCCACCCAGAGAGTCACTTTCAAAGACAGGAAGTATAAAAGTGGCCGGGAGGCTTTACAGGAATTTGTTCAACAGACGGCGTTCTAGTTCAGACACACAGGGATACCAAGAGAAGGCGCTGTTGGTACACATAGGGCAAAAGATATCAGATAATTTAAAATGTATTCTATTACCAGACTTCAACAGGTAACATTACTTTATAATTTGCTAGAGAGTATAAATGAGGAGAACTGACTCTTGGTGACCACACTGCAAAAAAAGACTTGCAAAGCACAGAAAAGTAACCTAAGTAAGTCTGCCTCTGAAGTAATGGGCATGTTTTCTTGTTTTGGTTTTTTATTTGTAGTTTTGAAATTTTATTGTTTTGACTTTGAATCACAGTGGATTTAATTTGGATTTTTTGAAATTAATCAACAGAAAAAAAAGATTCATAACAAAAACAGATGTTTGTAAAGTATTCTAAATTAATTACAAAAGTAAAACACATAGTATAAGATAATTAAACCTTTTAGTCCTGAACAGACTACATTGATATCTAATCCATTGTTCATATTTACGCCTAGCAATTGCACTAAAAGTCCAAATGGGTTAGGCATTTTTCCTACCTCAGTGTAGGTACATGAGAAGTATTTATAAAGTTTCCTACTCTTACACCCAGCTAGGAGTACGAGGTCATGTTTGAGAAAGAATGACATCATGATTTCATGCCCCGCTGAGATGCAAAGTGATACTTTTAATGACATTTTTTTAAATTACCTTGGAAATCATGATTATGCTTTGTAGTTTTCTTATACTAACACTAAGGTATCACCACAAAGATAGTAATAATAGAAATAATAATAATATTAAAAGAAGAATAAGGAAAATATAATAAAGTAAGATAATGAGCAAAGCTGCACATAATTGATGGTGTTATGTGTTAACATATTTTTAGATGTTTTATTGCCATTTTTGTTGCCTTTGTATTTCCATATGTTTATGTTAATTATATCTATTTTGATTATTTTGGGTTAATTATGTACGGTGCCTTTTAAGTTTATTTATGTTCCCTGTTCCTTGAGGGTGGAGCCCCAAGAAGCGAGACCACCTTGTCATCACCACACCTGATCCCTCCCTGTGGCTATTTAGGTCAAAGCCAGAGAAATCTCAGACACAATGCATTGAAGTCTTTTGGAATTGTAAATGCTGTTTGTTGTTTCTGGATTTATTTTTCTGCTTTGTCTTTGGTTTATAATATCCCAATCATATATTGGGTAATTGTTATCTGAGAATTGCCTTTTAGGCAACTTTTCTTTGTTCCTTTTTGAGCTTTTGTAATTTTTTTTTCTTTGGCTAAATAAAGACCTACATTTTATAAAGACCCTTTTCAAAGACTACATTTCCAAGCCAAGGTTTTACAGGTTCTTGTTCTCATGGAATGCACTTGGATATTTTGGGACATTTAAGCTACCTTTGAGGCTTAAATCCCTTTTTTGGCCTGCAAAGCCTGAACCAGGTCTGCAGGATTAGATGTTTAGCCCATTTGAGGTGAGGCCTAATCCAGAGAGGAGTAGCAGGCCTGGCCTGGCTTGTTAAAGCTTTTGGAGGCCTCTCACCTTTTTTTGCTATAGATTTGGCCTCAATTCATGAAAGTTGCCACTTCACCACAGTATCAAAAATAATACTGTAACAAGCACCAAGATGGAAAGACTGAGATACATACACACTGAACGAGAGTTAAGCCGAAAAGGGGTATGTTTATTTAAAACTGAATGATCCATAGCTTTCCCACCGTTATGGCCATGGGAAATGCTTTGTAAAAGTAACAGTTATACTGAAATTAGCTAAAGTCTGGTTCATTCTTCCAGTGTTTCAAATCATCATGATTTCCCCCCTGCATGACCAGGAAGTATGTTCCTATTTTCTTAAACTTTCCCAGGCTTGTAAACTATAACGTGAATCTTTCTGGATTTTTGTGGAATGCAAAGCTACATACCTTTCTCACATTTCACTATTAATCATCCATCTTCAGGTTAATATGCTGACTACTACAATACAGATTGCATCCATGACCACCTTCATGTTGATACTGTGATATCACTAGTAATTCACATGTGTGTGTTCAGCTGATCTTTATGTGTGTGCCAATTTGGATAAATGTAGTTTGCTTTAACACTGCCTCACATGGAGTGATGGGGAAATGTATGAATTTGCATGACACCTCATGTGTTGCACAGCTTCTCCATGCATATGGCGCAATCACGTAACATACATTTGTTATGAGTTTTACTCCATTTATGACAAATCAATATCTTTTTTTATTGTAGTTTATTGTAGTTCAGAGTTTCAAAAATATTCCAACTGACAATCTCTGCCTGAACGCAATCTTCTGGCAGCTCCTAGCGAGTATGGACAGCTCCCAAGCTCTCCAAAATCCTGGTGAAGTTAGGAGGAAAACTGCTAAAATGGTTTAAATCCTACTCCTAATTTGCATCACTTTGAGAAACCATTTTGGGCCTTTTTCTCCACTCTGAGATGCTTGATAAATACAGGCACATATTTTTCAATTCTCAAATACATAAATAAAGTTGATCCAGCAGATTTCTCTCACATACTGAATCACTTGCTTAAGGACATCTGTGGAAAGTAAGAGTAAGTGCATTCAAGACAGAAGCCAGGAAACTCTTCTTAACACAAAGTTCTGTGGAAATCTGAAGTAAACAACGACAGCATCTAACTGGAGAAACAGCTTTAAGGAATTATCTGCATTTGATATTGGGACAAGCTTTCTATCATCTAACAAACATAAATAACACATTAAGTGATCTTTTTTTGTAACATACACTAAGCATGGTCATTTCCCCTCCTTGAACTTACATTAGTACTTATTAGTATTTATTACAATACTTGCCCAGTATCTCTGAGATCTCAGGTTACTTTTTGAACAAATCACAATTGGGAAGAGAAGAGTCCAGGTTTTAAGGTTAACTACATATCTAACTAATTTATTAGCTGTTTCTGGCACTGGACATTGGTGAGATGTTGCATGTTTGTTAGACAAGTAAGCAAGAATTTCACTGTAACTCTGTACTACGGAATAAATATTTTTTTATTTATTTTCCCTGCCTCTTATTAAACAAAAAATAACCTGTTGAGCAATATCATTCAAACTTTTCAAAAAATGTATGCTCAGTAATACAGTAAGTTCTCAAAATGCCGATTCCACCATATCATGGAAACTGTGGGTTTGTTTTGAATTGGATTGTGATACAAGAATTTGGCCTATATGTAATGTCTGTGCAAATGACTTTCCACCAAACATTCTGTGCTTAAGTTTTCAAAAAGCTTTATGATCTTATGTAGGACATAAACAAATTTTTATAATGCTACAAGTGTGTTGCTGATACCTAATTTAAAGCAACTTAAGATTCTCAGAGCTGTAAATTTGTGATGCTAGGGCTTCCCTGTTTCACAAAGGCATTATTCATTTATTTGTACCATTTGTCTATATTTATAACACATTAATAATTTTGATTAACATTTGTTTATAATTTTGAGCTGTACTTAGTTATTTTCTTTTTCTTATCATGATGTAACTCTGTGTTGTCTACTCACATACTTTTGCAGATCTCAAGTATTACCGTGCCCACCCATCATTCTCCCTGTTACCTGTAATGTTATGAAGTATCACATAGTGTTCCTCGGTGTTTTGTTTAACCTTAAAAGACGCATTTATCTGTTTTCAGAACTTAAATATATATATATATATATATATGTTTATGGCTGGCTTTGTGTGAGTCTGATCAGGGGGCTCTTTGAGTCTAGAGGCCTAAAAGAGGTCTTGCAGGGACTGCATGGATGTCCACAATACCACAATAAGGATCCTTTCATGTTATTTAGTTTCAAGTTGCTTTATGTTACTGTTTGTTTTAACTAATTTCTATTTTTATGTGTGTGCATTATGTACAGTAATTAGTAATACAAAGTTTCTGATTGTGTTTTTTTCTGTGAATTTATTATATACAGCCAAAGGACAGTGAGGAATGCTATACAAAAATATACTGAATCGAATACTGTACAACGAATAGAAATTTAGTACCTTTCACAGTCTGTATTCATACATCAAGAGCAGAAAAAGGAACAGAAGACTAAAAATAAAGCCTAATTACAACCATATTTAACCTCTGAGTAAGATGTTGGTTACAATGGTAACTTTCGGCTACCATGCATTAACTGAGCAATAGCATAGCTACAGCAGAATATTTATCTGGACCATGAATATTGTTTATCTTTGAGGAATACATTAAATCGATACAGATTTATTAATCATTTGATAAAATGTATTGTTTCTCAAGATATCTCATAACTCAGAACAGTTATGGTTCAAAACCTTCATGATTTATGTTTTTTGCATGAATTGCCACCTTGTTCTGGGCTGGTTCCTGCTGGGCATGAAATGATTCTAAGATAGGCAATTACAACCCACAACCTTGGAAAGGTTAAGAAATACAAATTCCAAAATACATTTTAGGAATGTGAGGTACTGAGGTAATCTCAACATTGTGTAACACTGGGACAATCTGAACATTGTGTTACCCTATTCGGGAAATTTACACTAGGCAACATATGATAAGAGCATTCCAGACATCAAACTTCAGAACATCAGCAAAAGTTACTATTGTTATCCATTATAGGCAGCGGTTTTGGGCAAGTATAAACAAAAAGAGTACAGAAAATGTATGCATTGGTAGCATATTACATTTTCTTGCATGTGAGGAATATTATGCTAAATTCTTAATGTCTACAGTGATCTGACTTTGAATGGTAAAATATTATTAGATTAAAATAGTACTTTTATGCTGAAATCATATTGTTTTTATTGCAAGACAGTTTGTAAAAGTGCTGATCTTTTGAGACAATATTCTTTTTAAAATTTCTTGCACAGATGGCAATCTTGCTCACTGGTGACAGATAAACTCATCATATAACTACTGAGTCTCATCCCCAGGGTGTCTACAGGAAGGTGAAAATTAGTTTTCATTCATGTATTTAATTAAGTCTGGTCAAGTTTTCTTTAATACTGCTATTAAAGTGGATGTGTGTGTTTTTTGGTGTTTATTTGAAACACTTGCGTAATAGTTGATATGTCTGGCAGAAAACTACTTACCTTTCAACAAATGGGAGCACAACAGATGTTATGCATTTCCGCCGATCCAACCAGCCCCCAGATGTCAGTACGATCCGATCATTTGGTTTCATTACCATTTTTTTTCCCATCCCCTTCACTTTCTCCACCTCACAGCTGGTGCTTTTGCTCTCATGGGTTTTTCATTCATAAGCTCCTTGCTTTCATTGTAGGAGGTTGTAGCCAGCTTTGGGTAGTTCTATGAAATGAGAGCATGGGAACAAAAAAACTTAAATTGTTAACTAAGGCAATTTTAAAATTATATTTGGATTGACCAAATTTGGGAGTTTAGAACAATAGTGAACTAGCTTGATGTAAAATGATTTCAGAAAGTCAAGGAATATGTGCAAGCCTCTAGTTCATGAAGCTTGTATGTTTGGTGTGTAGTTCTATAGTTATTCATAGTGAGCAGAAACAGACTTTAGCTACAGAAGAGTGAACTTTTTTCTTATATAACACAAAATAACATTAATTACAAAGTCTTTAACACAAATTTAAAAAGCAATATGGACAGAGACATATGTATGGAACAACTTTATTGATTATATGGGACACACATTATAATTAGTGTGAGAAAAATGTCACCTAAGTCATTGGGATAGATAGAAGATTGTTTTGAAACATGAATGTGTAATCTTCTTGGATATAAACTCATTTGCATATTATTGACATTTCACATATATTTATGAAATATTTTTAAAAGATGTTTTCCAAATTATCTATAGTATAGGTTGGACTCGTCTCAGAGCACATTGAAACTATATTAGAAAGGGTAGAGCAGGAAAAAGTGTTCCTTTAATGTGAGAAGTGACATCCTTCACACTTTCTACAACTCTGTGATGGCCAGTGCAATTTTCTATGCTGTGGTGTGAAGGGCTGGTAACATCATTTCAAGAGAGGCCCATTGAATCAACAAGCTGAGTAAAAGGTCAGGCTTAGTTATGGGACACACAGTATTTAATTATCTACCTATATATGTAATTATTTATTTATAGAGCTACTGCAAAAAGTTAAATTTCCCTATGGTGACATCTATCTATCTATCTATCTATCTATCTATCTAATACTATTGTCTCAACTGAGGCATGGATTACAATTTTAACAAGTCATAGCTCAGAGAAACTCTGACAGGCAAAAGGAAAATTTTGTGTTACAGTTTACAGTTTTCATCTAAATTACAGGTACAGTAGTAAGTACAGAAGCAGCATAGTTAAGCTTTATTTCTTTGTATAGCATTATTCTTGCCTCTTTTATAATAAAATAGACTTTTTGTTATAAATGTCAGTGAACACTTTTTTCTTGGTAGTTTAATGGAGTAATAGTTCTCATTTGGCCCAGAAAACACTACACCCCATAAAACATCCACCTATTAGACTAACTTACTTTTGTCATGTTTTGTATTAAATTCGACTTCAACCAAACTGTCATAATGAATCAATTTGACCATTTATCTACTACAGATTGCTGTCCTCCATGCTTAGTAGCATTTTGGACCAGTCTAAGCTTATTAATGTCTCAGTGCAAATGGATGTGATTTGTTCAGTGTGTCCTCCTATGCATATGTACTTTACATTTATTTGGAAACAGTTTAAGACACAAGCTTGGCACTTACATTTTAACAGATGGTTTATTTCATCAGACAGATGGACTCAGAGTTCACTTTTCTTCTTCTCTAGCTTCTCATTTCAGCTTGGTCTAACTCCAGGTCTGAAAGGGAAATATTTTAGAGATGAAGCTTGACTAATTTTCTCACCTACTAGATCCACTTCATTGTTTCCATTACTCCGTCACATTTTTCAATAAACATTAATAAATGTTAAAAATGTTCTTTTTAAATGAATCTGTGTCAAAGCAAAACTTCCACCCCGCCTCTCTGCATTTTGAATGGCTATACAATTGCAGAAACAGCAACAATCCTCTGATGATTACTTTCATTAAAATGATTTTTTTGCTCCATGGATAAATGTGGGAATTCTGAGTTCTTTGTTTTCCTGCTAGCAACCTGTGCCTTTTGCCTTTGTAATACAAACAGACATGCATGATTTAATGTAGAATATGGGAAACTTTCAAGCATTCTGAAAAACAATGACTTTACTGTTTGTAATTTCTAGTTTGGGTTAGGGATCCATTTCCTTTTGTGGTCAATCTAGGACACCTGTAATTAATAAGTTTGTGTCTTGTTCAAGACTTTTCCGATCCTAAACATCAAGTGTTTTTTTTCTTTTCTTTTTTTTTGTTTAAGGTTAACAAAGCATAAAATACACTGCACAGATAAATTATTTTACACAATCTTAAAAGGCAGAACAAAGCAGTTATAAATTATTTATAGCTAATATTTTTTCATAAATCTAATACTCTGTATGGCTATATATTGAAGCTGCTTGCAAATTATCCATAACAATAAATAACAATACATGCTTTGTATGTCATCGTCTAAGAAATCGGTTTCACTTGAATGGTGAGTCAAACTTAATTCAATCTGAGCTTCATCAGTAGTAATGCCTTAAACAATAATAGCAAGTAGTGCAGTGAAAAAGAAAAGCAAATGTATGTCAAATAAAATGAAATGACCTGTTGAGATCTTAAATAGTGCTTAGCTAGCATTAACCACAGCTGAAAGGCTGAATAAAAAACACTAGTATATATATATATATATATATATATATATATATATATATATATATATATATATATATATATATATATATATATATATATATATATCTGCTAGAGTAGCAAAACACACCAGAAACTGTACTCAATAAAATAATATGAATTACTATGATCACATTTTGATAAAAGCAAGTTTTGGCTTTTGAAAATCAACATTCAGTATGCTACAGCTAAAATGAAAATGAGTATGTGCAATACATTCTATATACATGTTATGTTTTTCACAAATGAATGAAAAATGTTATATACTGTAGCAAAATGGTTCATAATGGATATATTAATATTGGCTGTAACAATTTTTTCCTGTAGAAGAATTACTTTGAGATGCAAACGGATCTTACCCGCAGTCAATTTAAATTTAATGTGATTTTAACTTCATTTTGAGTTCCTGACTTAGTGTAGAGAGAAGAAAAAGGAAATTATTTGTCTTCTAATCTCTAGCTAACACACTGTTACACAATTTAGTTTATGAACTCACACCTGTTACTTTTTACGGAACTTTATTTAGATGAACTTGGATGCCAAAAACACATTTTCTCCACAGTTAGAAGTTTAAGATTTGAACAGCTGTTATGAAAGGGAAAATTAACATTATGCCCAGGACATTTATAGTTTCCAGCAATGTTCTAAAGGAAATTAATGCCACCACTGCAGACTAAACTGAGGAAGCTTATAGTTAATGACATTTAAAGCAATTTGAAGATATATCAAGTAGTTTAAATGATAATTAGTTATTGTTGAGAAAACAGACAATGGTGATAGCTATTAGTCCAAGGGAAGAAGTGGCACCCCCAAGAGAAAGAAACATAATAAAATCCTGGGAGGAAGGCGGGTCCATTACTTGTTTATGAGGAGTGACAGAATTTGCTTTTTTTTCCAAACTTGTTTCCTTTCTTCAGCTCTTCCATCATTAAAGCATTTTTTTTCACACAATTATCCCATTCACTGTTTTGCCTAAAAAAATCATGCCGTATTTGAGTATTTTGGAAATTATTATTGATCGTAAAGGAAACTAGGGTCATAGCACTAAGCGAAGAACAAAGAGTTATAGTATTATGTATTTTAGGGTGGATGATTTCTTCACCATGTTGTTCTTTTCAAATCTCATGTATAAAACAAAATTAGCATTTTGCACTGTAATTTATGTTCTTCTTTGTTTCATCACATATAACAAAAGTAGAAACAATATTAATTCACTACAAAACATTCATCTTCTGAGAAAAAAATAACTTTTGTAGTCCTGTCTTTTCTGCAAGTGTTCCTAAAATATATCCAAAAATAATTACATAATGCAGAAGGCAAAATTGCTTTTTTGTTATTTGAAAAATAAAAATCAATTTTTAAGTTGTCTTACTGTTGTGTCTCAACTGGAAGAAAAATAAATACAACTTATTCAAGAGGTCCATTTTAAGATTTTTTATTCCATTATCAGCTTTTTTCTTACACTTCAGTAAAATGTTCAGTTTTAAATGACAGACTTAAATTATTTTGAAGGTCCATCCTCAGAAGTGCCTGACATATAATATTGCAGGTACAATACACCGCCTGACAGGATGAGATAATTGGTGAACAGACTAATACAAAGTTTTGGACAATTCAGTTTTAAACAAGAAAGTCTGAATCAGCGTTAGTCCCCATAATATGGGGTGTTCATAAGAAATATAATGACTTACTTCATGATTTAGAACTACATAATAAAAAAAAAGACAAAAATAACATATTCATATTCACTGACCTTGAAATTGTCTAAAATAATATCCCACATGCTTATGTTTGACATTGGTCATTTTTATCCTTCTGGGGGTGGCTCTTAGAGGGCTAGAACCACTGGTAAACAATCAAATATCAAAATATTATCATATTCATGATGAACATCCTCAAAATAGCATAAAACAACACTCCATATTACCGATCACAGTTTTCTTAAAGTTTTGTGAAAACAAGTAACTTTGACCCCTAGATTCCCATTAAGGGGTGAACCGCTGAGGTTGTCTGATGAGGCAGGAACAACTTCAAGTCCTTCTGATCATCTATGCTGAATGCCCCTGTTGACTTATTATTTTGAGTGTGTAATTTTCTGAAAAAAATATGGTTCAAAATGGCAGTATATACAGTATATAACAGTGTGCGTGTATGTGTATGTATATATATATATCACCTGACCCAACACAGATCAGACACAGGAGGCACGTATAAAATGAAAAGACTTTTTATTTTTCTTCAGCTGGAGGGTCTTCCCCGTAATCTCTCCGACCACAACTCAGTCCCAAATAAAGTACCGCACACTAAGCACGACATCCGGCTGCACTTCCAGGTAAGGTGAAACCAGTGCCCAAAAGGGGCCAGCCGCTCCTGTTGCAGCACCCCTTGGCGCCGCCTACAAAACCCCACAGAGCTGCACAGAATTCCAACCCCCATGAAGCCCTGGGGGAGTCTGAAGCACCGCTGCAACCCAGGGATGCTGCCATCTAGTGTCCAGGGGGAGATACTGGGCTTCTCACCCTTGTCCCCTGGCAGATGTGGTGAAAGGGCATCCCGGCCAGGCATGGGCCCCGGCCATCTGTCACAATATATATTGTAGCAATTTGAGTAAATAAGAACAGGAGCACTCGCAGTTGTCAGGGCCTCTTTGATTTTATTTTGATTGACTCAATCCTATACAAAAATGGAGCACACTCGTTGACTCCAAGAATCCTCTAACCCCCAGCACACCTCCGGAACACAACAAAACAAAACATCCCCTCCGAGGTGTGTCCGTCCCTTACAATTAGAAACCTCCCCTTCTAGTACTCCCTTTCCCTCAGACAAGGATAGAAAGCACTGCCTACACGTTACAATATATAAATATATATATATATTGTGAGACTTGCCCGGACACCACCAGTCGGAAACCACATCTTTATAAATACCACACGTTTATTAAACATAATAAACACAGTCCCAAAACACCACACAATGCACAAAGCAATAATCACCCCAATAAAGTCCTTTCTCTCTCAGTCCTTAGCTGCCTGTCTCCTCCTGGGAGCTTTGTCCAACTCCCACTCCCGACTCTAGCTCCTCGATTGTAAGAGGGCGGCCCCTTTTATTCCCACCCGGATGTGCTCCAGGTGGTTGATGACGGCCTTCCGGCAGCACTTCCTGGTGTGGCGGAAGTGCTGCCCTTTGCCCCGGAAGCACTTCGGGCGTCCCTGGTAGGTTCATCCGTCATCTTGCCTGTTGTGGCCAAAGTGACAGTTTTCCAAGTCCCACGAGGCTTACATCGTTCCCTGGCGGTGGCCACGGGTCCCAGCGGGTCAGAAGCTTTTCTTTCTTCTCCCGTGGTCCTCTCCTACTCCAGGGCAATTGTCCCCTCATGACCTGGAAGCTATTAATGTCTCCTTACGGTCCTTTCAGGCATCTGGGTAAGAACCCCTGACATCTGTGACACTGCCCCATCATCAGCGAAGAGCAGTCCTTCGTAGCGGCGATTCCCGCGAGTGTATATTTTAGTTGAAGCGGGCATGAATGGTTGTCTCCCAGGGCCCGTTCCTATAAAAATAAAAGAGACATAGGGGGCAGAGTAGTTGCCCTGATGCCACTGTCTGGCGTTTTTATCTATGTAGTAGGGCCAATGCTCCCCCCTTGACCAGCACCCAGGTCGCCAAAACCTTGGCACCCACTCCCGTTTTGTCCACTCCCCTTCAACAGGTTACATATTGGACTCACCTTTGCTGACTTCAGCGTTTCCCTCTGCCCGTGCAGAGGATGACCTGTCATGCTACGTGAGCTCACAGGCTCACGTCTCCCTTTGTAGGAAGAACCGGCTTTCCCCCTTTGATTCTTCCTTTTTCTCTGGGGCAATCTGAGAGCTTGGGTCTTCCTACGGGAAAGGAAAAGACCCTTTGCCATCTGCGCCCCTGTAGAATAATGCAAGACTGATGCTGGCTCCGGCGGTAGAGCACTAAGACCCACGGCACTTGTCAGCCGGCGTCTTGGCTTCACCCCTTCCAAGTGATCAGTACTTCTTGTCGCTTCCACTGTCGGAGATGCAGCTACTAAGTCCCCGGAACCACGTGGTCCTGGAACGGATTCACCTCACACCTCCTTTTTCCTTTACGGTACCAGTTTCATTCACCTGTACCCCCACGATCCTCCGGTCAAAGATTCCAGCGTTGTGCCTCTCTTACTCATTACGTAAGGTCTGATGTGGCGTGACCACCTTCCCCTTCAGCTTGACTATACAGACTCGAAGGTCGTGTTCTACCTGCTTGACCATCTGCGTCAATCGAAGCATCCTTAACTCTTTTAGGGCGGATGTCGACTTTTGTCGACAGGAGGGGTTGAGGGCGCATGTCGACTAAAGTCGACATCCAGGGATAGAGGGCGATAATCAGCTGTTAATGGCGACAAATCTCACTGTCACGTCACAGGCATTCCCTCTGTGCTTGGAGGAATGCTAGAGTCGTTGACTCGGCAACTAATCCTTGCGTGTGCGTGAGTTGCGAAATGTAAACAATGGCAAGATGGCATCGACATATGACAAGGGAGCGAAGCGAGTGCAGAAAAGAAAACACTCAGCAGACAATGTTTTGCGCATTATCGCAGAGTCGGACTCTAATTTTTCAGAATCAGATTTTATTGACAGTGATCAGGAGATCGAGCAAGAGTGTGAGAAGCCGGCATCAGCTGATCGAACACCAGCCGATGCCGCGCCAGTGGATCTGCTGCCAGTTGAGCGTTTTCGCGCAGCAGATGCATCTACGGCAAGGTTCGCGTGGGATAAATACACAGACATTGATCCGTTGAGAGCCGATCTGGCCACTGGACTTCACAAGACGGCATGGCTTGCTGTTGGACACTACAGATCACCAGCTGCTGTACTCCAGGCTGCTTTCTCCTGATGCTGCTTTTCAGCTACCGTCAGACGAGAAAAACAGGTAGGCAGAGAAATTTTTTGAATCGCGGGCTGTGTTTGCATCGTATTCTCGTTTTTCAAAGTGTAAATACAAAAAGTGTTACAAATAGAGATGGGACAGAACTGGTGATATAACTTCAGGGAGCATTGGTCCAAACGTGCTTTGTCCCCTGGTGGCTTTGGACAGGTTATGCAGCATGGTGATAGGTACGTGCTGCTGCAAAGTTTTATTCACTTCTGTAATAAACAGAAGCAAATCCCATGGGGTGAGCCAGGCTATAATGCCATGCATAAAGTTCATAAAGTTTCAGAAGATGAAAAGAGGTGACAGTACGGTTTTCATGCGGGCAGAAAACTTGGTGACAGTGGAATGGCACGATGGCAAAAGGGTGACTTGTCTCCCTACAGTACACACTAACAATATATATATATATATATACATATATATATGAGAAAGTGCAGCAACAGACAATTGAAAAGTTGGCACCAAAGCAACATGTATTGTAAGCAGTGCAATGTGGCAATGACTGAAATTGGCTGCTTTGAGCGAGGTCAGAGTTTGCAGGACTTTGCTGTGTAAAATGTATGTGAAATCATAGAGTATGCAGGCTCATACAACATGCAAGACAGTAACATTTGTCAAAAGTAAATATTTTTTGTTGATTTGATATGTTAAACAATTGCTTTGTGTTCTTTTTTAAAAAATGTTAGGTTTTGGAAAAATATTCAGCCCTGGGAGATAAGAAAAAAAAATCAGCCCTAAAAGAGTTCATCTACAGGCATAAATACAGCATCAGCCAGTGGAGAACGTACCTGTAAATCAGTCCTACTCACCGGCTGTACACTCTGGAGCTTTCTTCCGGGTTCCACCGGACCCTCCCCTTGCTCGGGATGGACATTCGCCAGTCCCGTCGTTAACCAATCACCGACGGGAGCACGGCACACTCTGTCCAATCCCTCGCCTGTCACGGGGTGGGATTTCTGATCCGCGGCCATCTTGCTTCTCCTCTCGAGGGAACTGCAAGACTCGCTGCCGTCCCTCTGCCTCGGCTGCTGCAGATGTGGCGGATCCTCCCCTTCCTCTTGCGACACTGTCCTGGCCTTGCTGGCAGGATCGGCACGCCCAGCCACTGACGCAGTTCCATGTCTGCTCCTCCGGATGCGTCAGTGCATGTGCCTACGGCAGTCTCCCCGGCGACGATGAACGCTGGGGAATCCTTTCCTCTCTGCCTTGGCTGGCATTCCTCACCCCCCCTCGGGTGGAAGGCGGCACTCTGTAGAATCTCCGACGGCCACAGGACGATTTGCAGAACGTCCACAGTGCGTGTGCGGACCACCTCCCTGCAGGACGTGTGTGTGGCCGACTGGGGTACCGGGCAGCTCACAAAAAATTTATTTGTTGGGTCCCCCACTTTGCAACAAGCGGAAGGCCCCACGTTGGGCGCCATTGTGAAGCTATTAATTTCTCCTTCCGGTCCTTTCAGGCATCCTGGCCGGCTAAGAACCCCAGATATCTGTGACTATATATATATATATATATATATATATATATATATATATATATATATATATATATATATATACACTAGCTGTGTAAGCCCATGCTGTAAAAAGCCCAGGCTCCTAGAAGCTATTGGAATCATCAGAAAAAAAAAATTGAAATGTAGAGTTGGTGGTTTCTTTTTGCTGACGTGCTCGCCTCCTTTCTCTATCAGCAGCTAAACGAAATTCTTGATTGTCTTATCTCTGCGGTTTCACTTGGCAATGGAGTCACTTTCTCTTTCAGCTTCATGCTGTACCCTTATATATTAAAACTGTATATTTTTTGTACAGATGTTTCAGGAAGCCAAACAAGATATTCTTTCAGTTGGGGATACTACCTGACACCTTGAAGGTTATCGTTAATGATTACATATTTTTTACTAAAATGCAATTCTATTATTAAAAAAACACAAAAATTCTAAAATGCAAAATCTAGTCATTTGATGAGCCAAGAATATTACTGTAGAGCAGCGAAACGTCAATTCATATTGTAGTAGGCCTTTCCCAGAAGTAGTCATATGCACCTTATAATTTCAAGCAATGAAATTACATCAAAGGATGTTTATTTTGAGTTTAAATGAGCATTCTTCCAATGCTTTAGAGCAAAAAGAATGAAGGAAATGCCTTCCACCTAACATTTTAACCTTCCTAAAAATGTTGGTCACATAGCAGCACCATAAAAGCAGAAAAAAACTCTAAAACTCTCTGTCCAACACTTCTGGTTATGTTTCCTCTCAGCCCTTAAATTCTTGTCCAAATACCTTTCCAGTTCATTTTTAACAAATACTTCATTTTTTTTGCATATGGAATTTTACAGTAAAATATATTATGTCTGCTAACTTTGAAAATAGGGCATACTTTAAATTTATGTTATTTTTATGCAGAGCTCTTCTCACCAGATATTTTCAGAATGCCACAGACTTTAAAAGATATATGACTATAACAATAAAATGCAAAATACTGTGCAAGCTGGTAAAACATACATATATGAATATGCCCATGTATGTTTTCACTGATATACAGTAGATTAGAAGGTTTTATGACATTTCTAATTCAAGCCTGTTCCTAACAACAAATAAAGTAAAATAAGAGTTGTTAACTACAGATAAGAGAAAAGTAAAAACAGTATATAGATTAATGAGTTTTTTTAAAGTAAATGACAGTGTAGTGAATCATCACTTAATACTTTAGAAGAAAGCGTTTGCAATTAGGACGAGCCTAACAGCAACTGGAAGACAATTCAGAAATCAAAGAACTAGGGTTAAATGCTCAAAGTAATCATTCTAGTTATGATGCCTGTTGCAGAAATTTTCGTTAATATTACATTCTACAGAATCTTTTGTTCAAGATCGTTTTGGACAACTTTTGTTTTTTAATTAATTTTTTGTATTGTTTATGTTAATTTCAGTGGTTCCTTGATCATTGCAGCAAAGGAAATGTCTTCCTTTTGTGATGTTGCTGCTGTGTATGTGTCCATTATCGACTTAATTTAAGTATGAGTGATGGCAGATTCCTTTGATCTGAGCTTTAAATGAAAAAAGCAAAAACTTCCTCTTACAAAATAATTCAAATACTTGTTAAAAAATTTCAGACTTATGATTATTATATTCTACATGTCCTTTGATTTTACTTTCTGATAAAGTTGCAGAACCAAAAATATATATTTTAATAGACAGTCATCTTACTGTTCCCAATAGTGAACGTAGGATGATATGAACAGTTTGAGAATAAAAAAATGACAAAAGTCTGGTGGAGGCCACTTGAAATTTCATGTCATCAGATGCACTGAGATCAGTATCCTAACTAATCAATCATCTGCATGTCATATGTTTTCCTTTTTCTTTGTTGTTAAGGATCTTCATTTTCTTAGTTTGACTCTTAGATTTAAGTTGTCTTCTGACCAGAGATTTCCTCCCAGTGATGTTGTATGTCCTGCCTCAAAATAAAACAGTATGCCTTTGCCTCCCAAACTCTAGGCCCAGGCTTTAGTGAGGCCTAGTGTTCCTGTTGCTTTTTTCCCCAAACTGTTAAGTTTGCTTAGTTTGTGCCAGTGTAAGTCTTCACCCTATACTGATACTAACCAAGGGGAATGCCAGAATCAGAATACCCCTAAATAATCTTCAGTACCAAAAATTAGTGAAAGGTGAGAGGAACTGTTAAAACTCTGACACTTGTAGTGAATATTTAAAAAGAAAACCATAGGAACAATAAGGATGTGCCTAAAATGGCAACCCAAAACTAACAATGCCAGTGTCACTTCCTGTAAAATCATCAGCGCAACAATTCAAAGGCATTATGCAAATAAAGAAAAATATGACAGTGGCCAATGCTTTGTAATTTCACTTTAAAACATATAAAATAAACATTTGTTTTTGAATACTCATTTGTAAAAAGGCCAAAGCAGAAAATTACAAGCATAAAAAATGGCATATAATACTAAAAGCATTTTCAACTTTTCAAAAGTACTTTTGATTTCTGAACTTACCAAATCCCTGCCTGGACTCTGACTGTGAGTTTTGCCTGCTCCTCTCTATGTTTCCTCTTCTGGGACTTCATGTATAATGGTGTGCATAGAATTCACACTAAAACATTGCATATGGACAAAAACAGAAATGCGGTTTCACACAAAAAAATCCAGATGCATAAAACTGTGCGTACAGCAAGGTCCATGCACTTCCCCTTTACAAATCCCAATGAACGAGACATTTAACACATGTGCACACGCCTACAGCCCCATCCTGACTAATCCTAGAATTTTGCATATAAGTAAATATCACCTTCTGTTGGGTGTTTTGTTAAAATGCTAAGGCAAAATCACGTGGAAAAAAGATTTTCTGGAAGTGGAGGCAAGGAAAAATGTACTATTTGTTGGCTTAAGCAGTGGTATAAGCAAGAAAAGGAAGTTATGGAGTGAAAGAGTGTGGTAGAAGCACTTGGAAGTTCAAGTTCAGAAAGTCACACAGTTCTTGAAGTAAAAAAGAAGCGGTCAGATATTAAAGTCAACGTGACAAGGCGAGTTGCAGCCCACCGTCTGTTTATTCTGTTTCAGACAATATTACAAACACTGATCCCCCGTGCCGACTTTATGTGCCCAGCACATCTTCAAACACTGGTTGAACACACACCTCTGCCATGGAAATCACTGGGTGACCATCAGGCTGTGTGCTGATGGATGAAGCTTTGGAGTCACAAAATGCAATAGTGGATGCTGTAATGAACTAAGGAATGGCCAATGAACTAAGGAATAAAAGGGCTGTTCTATGTGATATTGGCCAAAATTTAAATGAATTGGTTAAAAAATAAATGTTGAATCTGATTACCTTCTGTTCATTACATTCAAACAAAGCTTTAACACTGTCCAATTTGGCTGATCATTTGGTGCGTCTGGGTCAGGTTCATCATACCACAGCTCTTCAAGTATGGGCAAAAGGGAGTTTGAGGCCTTTAAAACCATAAAACAGGCCAGGAACCTTCCTTGGCTAGTCCAGAAGAGGCTTACGTCAGACCAGCTTTGTCCAGAAAACTATCTGCTGCCTCCTGGCCTAGCAGGCCCCAAAATGCACAGTTGGATTTTAAAGTTCAAAAAGACTGTAAAGGTCCCAAAATTACAAAAATGACTTACTAGTGAGAGAAACTGTGAAAGCTCAGCCTAGTATAGACAAATCTCACAAAGAATCTTTACTAGGGAAATATTTATTACCAAAGTAGATAAATGTAACAAAAATGCTCAAAAAATCAAAAAGAGGCAATAAAGGAATTGCATATAAGGCAATCCTAGCAAACAAATTCCAAAACAGTAGTCCAGCATTGTATTCTTTAAAACAGGAAAAAGAAGTCATCAAAATGAGAAGGACTCAAAGAAAACAGCAACACTTACAATATCCCAATAAAGAACTCACAATCCTCCGGCTAGGACTGTCACTCAAGAATGCAGATAAAGGCATAAGAAGGACCCAGCAGCAATGACATCAGGGTGCCCATGCCTCCTGGGGGCTCCAGCCACAAAGTGTAGGAAATGGAGTGACATTTAAAACACAGTACAAAAATGTAAACATAATGGAAAATTCATAACAAAATGAAAAAGAATAAATTCACAAACAACAATAAAACATAAAATACATACATTTACAGATCCATACATAACTTCCCAGTGGACTGGTATTATTTTTTTTGTATTCCTACTGGTCCTTTGTTATTTTATCTTATTTCTTTTCCATTTTATTTTTACATATAATATTACTGTTTTAATATTTTTGCTTACTTGTATTATGTGTTGTAGCATTGGTTGTGTTTCATGAAAACTAGTGTCGTTTTGCTTTTTGTACCCAGTAAGAGTGGAGTTCATAATTTTATTGCAATTATTTTATAATGACAATAAAAGCTTTCTAATTCTAGTTTTAATTCTAAATCTAATAACAACCACATCATGTGATGCCTAACATCACAATACCAAACACATCTTAGACTATTTTTAACAATGAGACAGTACCAGCCAAACAAAACATTAAAAAAAAAAAACTGCCAAAAAACATTGTAGTGAGAAACAATGCTCCACCAGTTCACACACCTAACGCTGGTTAGTTGTTATACAAAAAACTAGGTGAAGGATCAAGATAACGGTGAGCTGTGAGAGATGAGACAAAAGATTGGAAAACAGATTGTTGACTGTATGGTTAAAAAGAAGAATACAATACAAAGAAATAATTGTGACTGATGAGCTTGTTATGCTCTCTTGACAGACGACATAATTAAGAGGACTGTAAGGGAAACGTGAATGGTTTTAGGAATTATTAATCATCTATGAATATATCTTGTAAGTGCATGATTAAACATTTAAATTGAGAAAACCTGATCTCCTTTTTGTCACTAAGGAAAGACAATGAGATAACTGTTACTCCAAAACAATCCATTTATTTCCACCTCAGTTCCTTATGTTGTTCTGAACATCAGAGTTTCTTGTAATTCACTGGGGTTTATCTTGTATTTCTTGGTGCAACTGAGAAGTATTCAAAATAATGAAATAAAAACTGATTAGTACAAATATCATACTTAAATATTGGCTTAAAATTATATCAGTCTCTTAATTCAAATGGCTATTGTGCAATATAGATTAAGTACACAACAAATATAATCCCTGCCACCAGCACAAGAATAATCAAGCTAAGTTGAAGTCTTGAATAACAGTTGCAAAAAAAGAAAATAATCTGAAACGCATCATTATATTTCCTGTCCTTAAGACTAATTGGATGATTACTTGACCCCATGAACAGTGTGTGAATTTTAAAGTGAGTTATATTTAAAACTGACTTTGCTCAGTGCTCTCATTTCATGTACGCACCTTAAATGTTATGGATACTCATTGTTATTACTGCTAAGCACCCAGTTTCCATCTATCAACTAACATTACTCAAATTTCACTTTACGTCTATTAAAAGCTGTCTTCCTTTTCTATTTATAGAAGTAGTAAATATTAATTAATGCTGCCTTTCAAGTTTAGCACAACACAAAAGATTGTGATTTGAGCCATCTGTGTTGTTACAAATAGAGGGCCTCTGAACAAAAGTCCTTCTGCTTAAACTAAATTTGGAAAACTGTTTACATAAGCTTTATTCCACACGCCACATTATACTGTTCATCTGCTGTTGCACTGCAGTGACCATAACATACCTACAGAAGAATAGGATGCCACCTTCCAAAGATAGAGACCAGAGTGCTATCTGATGGATTTTATTTCTTGGTGCTAAATGAGTTGCATGTGGTAGTATAAGCAACTCAACTTGGTAGAAACACACTACATAACTTTTTCTTCTACAAGCCAACTAAATATGGAACACAAAAAGGCCCTTCCCCATACACACATTACTGAGATCTGTTAAAATGTTTTGGGAAACCAGTGACAAAAGCTGAGGTATCCTTCACACCAATGGACAACTTCATTGCAGTGGGATATGTAAATCATGTAAATCACATAGGAGTTTCCATTTTAGCAGTGTGGATTGGGTTAAAAAAATAAACTTTCATCCAAAACTCAAGCACCTAACTTGTACACAAAGCAAGTTTACATAAGCTCTAAACATAAAGCCACTGCAACTTTCAGTGCTCAAGTCAGACATCAGTTGAATGATATACTTCAGGTAACATTTTCAATTGTCATTTCCAAAATGGCAAATGCATTGTTCTTAGTCACTATCAAGGCATAAAGCAAAAATGTATATTTCACATTTATCTTTGAATGATGACACATTGATGCTGCATACTGGAAGCTGAAAATAATTTAAAGTATTGTATTAGATGTGCATTTTGCAATCATTTAAGGTGTATTATAAATTGTAACATGATAATTAAATATTCCTGCAGTATATTAAATGTCCATCTTAGTCTGACTCAACAAAAAGTTGTCAAATACGCATTCCATTTTAATTGTCCAGGAGACAGAAATTTCGAAAAAACAAAAATAAGGTCAATGAACACTATTCTTAGTTTCTCAAACAATAAAGGAAGAAAGTTACAAGGTGGTATTAACCTTGCACTGAAACTGCATTACTCTGATCAGGTGTGCTTTCAACATTGAGGTTATCTTCATTATAAATCCATGGATGTTGGCAAGTGTTGATCATTTATAAAATTGTTCCCCATATTTCTTACATTTTTGGAAGTAGTTTAATGCTATCTTTTATCGAGAGAGCCTAATTACATCAAATGTCATTGTGTTCATCAGCAAAATTCACGAAAAGTTGTGTTCACCAGTGACATTGTTTGCTGAATATTTGTTCAGTGTCCAGCTTAGGCGAACATTTTTTTTCTAAGTATCCCATTAAACTTTGCAAGGGCAGCATGACATATCAGAGATGTAGCAGCCAGACGCAGAACTTTCACACGTTTACCGTAAGCTTGTTGCCAACATGGCTAACACTAAGTTGCAAGCACACCATTCGCCCTGTCCTCTGAAGCATTTGACAGGGCTGTGCCATATTTTTCCCCACCTCTAAGCACATCCATTTCTTCCACTCACAGTCACTTCAACTTCCAGTGTTCTTTGATTGCTGTATGTTTGTCGTCAGTGATTTTAAAAAGGTAATAAGCCACAAAGGTTGAGAAACACTGCCAGATTTCCATCCCACACACACACTTACAAAAAAATAAAACAAAACACTTGCAGTATTACGAATTTTGCCATCGGATATATAAAACTGATCTCTGTGTGCAGCACCACATGGCTAATTATGCATGCAAATTAGCTGTACTCAATAATGATCTCCAAACAAGCCTTAATAGAAACCCCCTACCCTCCTCAGAAAACAAAGGGTATGCTTTGAAAATTGAAAATAAAAGATCTATTACCTTTTTCAGAGTGTTTCTTCATTCACTTGTGGTTTTGCATTTCCATTATTGTACATAATAATGCACAAATTACTAAACTGTTTATTTGGGATGCGATTAGTGGTGAATCGCCACAAGGGAGTCCCATGTGTACCAGTGTCTAATCTTAAAATGAATTCAACAATTCAAATGATTCAAAATAATTGATTTACTGAAATGAATACTTTAAAAGTATCAAATCAGTGAATTAAATTGAAATACTCATCACTGTTGTACAATTGTTGCTTTTAAAGGCAAAACCAAACTTTTATAATGTTGATACTAGGAGTGATAAAATAAAGTGATATACAATATTTGGATATCTGGTTACAGATTTATGACACATCTTACACATGGCATGTGCTATAAAATAACTGTGAGTGACAGCAACAATATAAACATTTATTTATACTTTCTTCAATAAAGTCAGGCAAAAATAAAACAAAAAACTATCAACAAATGAAATGGTGAAAAAATAGCACATTTTCTTTAATCCACTAAATGTTCAGCCCAGCCCACTACAGGTTTTCAAGTTCAAGTTTATAGTCATATGACAATAATAAAAGATCAACAGACACATGCTTACTCACTCATGAAAATTAAAAAAGAAAGAAAAAAAGGTTAACCCAGCAATGAAAGAGAGTTGTTTCTTGTGGTGTAAACAATTGGCCAAACTTGAGAGCATAATTAGAATGGTAGTAATTATTATTTTAAAGAAAACAATCAGAACTTCAAATTACTTTAAGAAAGAAAAACAACCATAGGAAGTTAAATAACTGCCTTTGTAGAAAATAGCCATTTGTCCTAAAAACAGAACAAAAATGATCTGTATGTCTACCCAAAAGACATATCAAGAGACAAGTAGAGACTCATTAGAAAAAGATCAACTTTTGACTAACCAAAAACAAAATCAAAGCCAAAACTCAAACGTTTGAAACACTTGCAAAAATGTAAAACTAAATAAAGGTAATAAAAGAATGGCAAATAGAAGTTTTTATTATCTTTATCCAAATACTTGGACACAAGCTGAAGCACAGAAGTCATCTTATATAAGTGGCCTGTAATGGCATCAAACATTGCATTGTCAGTTATTATAAAGACCTTTGAGAGGCTGGTCTTAGAGTATATGAGCACTCTTATGGTAGACCACCTGGACCCACTGCAGTAAGCTTTTTTTTAGACAAAGCTGGCAGCACTGTAATGCCTTCAATGCCATCCAGCCATCCTTGTCAGAGGGTAAACTCAGAGATTTCCAGGTGGATGAGTCTATGGTGTCCTGGATAATGAACTATCTGTCAAGCAGACTGCAGATTGTGAGATTCGAGGGCTGTGTTTCTAATACAGATGTGAGCAACAGTGGAGCACCACAAGGAACAGTCCTGTCTCCTTTTCTGTTCACTCTGTACACCTCTGGCTACAAATATAACACTAGGTCATGTAACTTGCAGAAATTCTCAGATGATTAAGAACTTAGGGGGTTATTTTATAAGGGGGATGAAACCGAGTATAGGAGTCAGGTGTAGAACTTTGTTGGTACAGAAAAAATTGCCTGCATCTTAACATCAGCAAAACAAAGGAAGTGGTTATTGATTTTTGCTGCACTAAATAGCCTCTATGTCTGGGAGTGGATGTGGTGCACTGCTATAAGTACTTGGGGGACCACATCAGTGACAGACTGGAATGATCTCATAATACAGAAGAACTGTTTAAGAAAGGAGTCTTAGGAGACTGCATTCCTTTAATGTGGGAGGTGACATTCTTCACATCTTCTTCAATTATGTGATGACCAGTGCACTGTGGTATGCTGGGCTGGAACATCACTTCAAAAAAGGCCCACCAAATTAATAAGTCAACTAAAAGGATGGGGCACACTCCAGACTCCATGAAGGATGTAGTGAAGTAGAGAATTAAGACAAAAGATATTATATATGAAAATAACCACATTCGTATCTTCCCTGACTTCTCTCCAGCAACAGCTACTAAACGCGCAGCCTTCTACAACATTAAACAGCGGTTACGGCAAGCCAGCATCAAATACAGCCTCTTGTATCCGGCAAAACTGAAAGTGGAAAGGCAGGGTCAATTCTATGTCTTCGCTAGCAAGGAAGAAGCAGAAAAGGAATTAAGAAAGCTGATCCCGGGATAATTCTGATACATAATAGTGAGTCATGGTGGTTAATGATAAAGCAAGGATTAACAATCTACTGTCTGATCTATTCGTTTTAAAATACGGGTTTTTATCAGCATATATTCTCATTATTACTTAGTATTACTAGGGCGCTATCTGTTTATGTTTTATAGTGCTTAATTACTTTTTCTTTTTTCTACTTTTTTTTTTTCTTCTTTTTTTATTAGCTAATTATTTCATCACTACCCTAAACGAGACTGTTCAATATCATACCCTTGGTTTATTGTTATTGCTATTACTGCATTAAGACTTGATATGCTTATTCTGGACACATTTTTAACACTATCCCCCAGGTTTATTATCTCAGTGTATAATCTTAATGCACTAAAATTGCTGTAGACTATATATATACTGCTCAAAAGAATTAAAGGAACACTTTTTAATCAGAGTATAGCATAAAGTCAGTGAAACTTATGGGATATTAATCTGGTCAGTTAAGTAGCAGAGGGGGTTGTTAATCAGTTTCAGCTGCTGTGGTGTTAATGAAATTAACAACAGGTGCACTAGAGGGGCAACAATGAGATGACCCCCAAAACAGGAATGGTTTAACAGGTGGAGGCCACTGACATTTTTCCCTCCTCATCTTTTCTGACTGTTTCTTCACTAGTTTTGCATTTGGCTACAGTCAGTGTCACTACTGGTAGCATGAGGCGATATCTGGACCCTACAGAGGTTGCACAGGTAGTCCAACTTCTCCAGGATGGCACATCAATACGTGTCATTGCCAGAAGGTTTGCTGTGTCTCCCTGCACAGTCTCAAGGGCATGGAGGAGATTCTAGGAGACAAGCAGTTACTCTAGGAGAGCTGGAGAGGGCCATAGAAGGTCCATAACCCATCAGCAGGACCAGTATCTGCTCCTTTGGGCAAGGAGGAACAGGATGAGCACTACCAGAGCCCTACAAAATGACCTCCAGCAGGCCACTGGTGTGAATGTCTCTGACCAAACAACCAGAAAGACTTCATGAGGGTGACCCAAGGGCCCCATGTCCTCTAATGGGCCCTGAGCTCACTGCCCAGCAGCATGCAGCTCAATTGGCATCCGCCATAGAATACCAGAATTGGCAGATGCACCACTGGTGCCCTGTGCTTTTAACAAATGAGAGCAGGTTCACCCTGAGCACGTGACAGAAGTGAAATGTGTCTGGAGAAGCCATGGAGAACATTATGCTGCCTGTAACATCATTCAGCATGAGCAGTTTGGTGGTGGGTTAATGATTGTCTGGGGAGGCATATCCATGGAGGGTCACACAGACCGTTACATGCTTGACAAAGGCACCTTGGCTGCCATTAGGTATCAGGATGAAATCCTTGAACCCATTGTCAGACCCTATGCTGGTACAGTGGCTCCTGGTGCACGACAATTCCTAGCCTCATATGGTGAGAGTATGCAGGCAGTTCCTGGAGGATGAAGGAATTGATACCATTGACTGGCCACCACACTTTCCTGACCTAAATCCAATAGAACACCTCTGGGACATTATGTTTTGGTCCATCCAATGCCACCAGGTTGCACCTCAGACTGTCGAGGAGCTCAGTGATGCCCTGGTCCAGATCTGGGAGGAGATCCCCCACAACACCATCTGTCATCTCATTAGAAGCATGCACCGATGTTATCAGGCATGTATACAAGAACACAGGGGCCGTACAAAGTGCTGCGTACAATTTTGAGTTGCTGCAATTAAATTTTGGCAAAATGGACTAGCCTGCCACATAATTTTTCACTCTGATTTTTGGGGTGTCTTTGAATTCAGGGCTCTGTAGGTTGATCATTTTCATTTCCATCAAACGATGTGGCATCCTTTCGTTCCTAACACATTACCCAGTCTATATCAGTATAGATATCCAGGAGGATTTCTTTTTCCCATTGAGATCTGATGTGTTTTCAAAGTGTTCCTTTAATTTTTTTGAGCAGTTTATATATTTTAAGTGCAAATCTCTTTTTTTTTTTTTTTTAAGAATATATTAATAATAGATATCTCTGTCTTTTAACCCTAAAGTGCCGCTGAATGAGGGCTTGTTGTGCTTTGGACGTGCTCTGTCTCTGGGTATGTCAGAGGACTGGGACTGCGTGAAGTGGGTTTTAGCCTCACTTGGGGAGGCAAAAAGGGTGGGTGGGGGGTTAAGAGGGGGAGAGAAAGAGAGCAGGCCTGATCTATACCTAATCTATCCTCTCAATCTTTATAATTATAACTACCAACGTAATACCAAGCTGCATGGCAACACCTCTAGGGGAAATAGGAAATTAAGACGACCTAAGTTGTCTCACTTCCAGTTAAGACTATAAAATTACATTAAAAACTCAGAATTAGTGTCTCCATGATGGGACAGTTAACTTCGTAAGCTGGAATGTTAAAGGCCTGAATGACGAATTAAAGAGAACGAAAGTACTTTCTCACCTAACAGGTCTAAATGCTAAAATAGTATTTTTACAGGAAACCCACTTACTAAGCAAGGATCAGATCCGGCTGCAAAAAGACAGGACTGGTCAAATGTTCCATTCTAGTTTTACGATGAAAACTAGAGGTGTGGGAATTTTCATACATAGAACAGTACGATTTGTAGTATCAGATGTAGTATTGGATCCTGAAGGGAGATATGTAATGGTCATGGGAGACTTATCTAACTGTAAAATGATTTTGATAAATGTTTATGCACCTAATGTTGATGATAAGAAATTTATACAAAATTTATTTGCATCCATTCCCAATCTGAACACTCATAAAGTTATAATGTCTGGGGACTTTAATTGTGTTTTAAATCCACTTTTAGATAGGACTTCCTCCACAGGGGGAACTGCATCTAACACTGCAAAGATAATTACAAAGTTTATAACTGATCACAACTTATCAGATCCCTGGAGGTTTTTAAACCCAAATTCAAGAACATATTCTTTCTACTCACCAGTTACATCATTGCTACTCAAGGATTGATTACATCCTTTATAGACAATAACTTCTTGCCTAAGATTAAATCTTGCAAATACGATGCTATTGTTATTTCGGACCATGCACTTATGATCTTGGAGCTGAAATTACTAAGCCCCATACACTCACCCCGCAGATGCCGCCTCAACCCGCTTCTATTAGCTGACAAGAATTGTACGGAATTCATATCCAAACAAATCAAATTCTTTCTAGAGACAAATACATCCCCTGAGATCTCTGCAGGAATACTCTGGGAAACTCTTAAGGCCTTCTTAAGAGGACAGATTATCTCATATCTTTCCCACAGAAATAAATCCGAAGCCAAGAAAGTAGCGGAGATAAAAAGCGAAATTACTAAAATAGATGAAGATGAGACTCTACATAGGAGGAGGAAGGCTCTACATTCAGAATTAAACCTCTTGACAACTAAAGAAACTGAACAACTAATTTACAAATCCAGACATCATTACTATGAACATGGAGAGAAAGCTAATAAGCTTTTAGCTCAACAAATTCACAAGCAAGAAGTGCGCAACGCAATCTCGGTAATCACTAACACGAACGGAGATAAAATCATCGAACGCAAAAATATAATGCACACTTTCAGAGACTACTATAAATCCCTATATACTACTGAGTTTAAAAAAGACAATACACAATCTAATGCATTTCTGGATACATTACAGATACCACAAATAGACGCTTTTAGTGTGGAGGAACTTTGATAAACCTCTGGCGTTATCAGAATTACTAGATGCTATAAAGTTGTAACGGTCAACCAAAATATGTGTATGTACCTGTAAGTTTGTACCTTTTCCCTTACTTGTTGTTGTGGTACGCCTTTATGTTTAGGGCTGGCCTTTATACAGAGGGAGGGGAGTACCTGGCTTGGAGGGCCAACAGACTGTATGGGAGGAGCTATCCAATGTAAATAGGTGGCGGGAAAAAGAGTAGAGAAGGAGGCCATAACAGAAAAAGGCACGAGGGAAAGGATTAACACCTCTTGGATATCGTCAGGTGAACCGGTTCATTCCAAGCAAATGATTTTTTCTTTCGGGAGGAAGGAATACGGGAGAGGACTTGACGGGCCAGCACAAGGAATTGTTAATCAGAACGTTTCCCGGAACAAGAGATATGGTCGGCGTCTCATTCACCACTACAGACTGAGATCAACGCTCCGTACAGATAAGATTTAAAAGACTATAAATCCATTGTTTTTTTTGTGTGTTTCCATTGGCTCATGTCTTTATTAGTAATGTATGTTTTTATGTGTTGGTGTTATGATTTGTGTGGGGAAGGGAAGCGCTGCAGCGATTTTATGTATATAAGGTTTTGTTGTTGTTACAGTGATCCTATATATTGTCTGCCAATAATCATTTTTTGCTTGATCCTGCTTTCACTGGTGTGTTTCTATAATTGAAGTGGGGAAGTAGAAAAGTAGTGTTGGTCACTCGCGCCCCGGATTATTTTTTTTTTCTTTTTGCTGCCTCTCAAATAGGGCAGCGTGTATTATAATCGTGCCGGTTCTGAGAGCGGTACAAAGTCACTCCAAGGCAGAAAAGCAGCAGGCCCTGATGGCTACCCTGCAGAGTTTTACAAGAAATTCTCCGCTCAGCTAGCTCCCCTCCTATTAGCAACATTTACAGAAGCCAGAGATAACCAATTTCTTCCACAAACCTTTCGCCAAGCACTAATCACTGTCTTTCCAAAACAAAATAAGGACTTATTACAATGTGCATCATACAGACCAATTTCACTTCTGAATACCGACGTTAAAATATTCTCTAAAATCATAGCCAGAAGGATAGAGAAAGTGCTCCCCTCTGTAATATCACAAGACCAAACTGGATTTATTAGGGGCCGGCACTTATCTTCAAATCTTCGACGCCCATTTAATGTAATATACTCACCAACTAAATCAAACACACCAGAAATATTACTATCATTGGATGCAGAAAAAGCATTAGACATGATTGAATGGAAATACCTTTTTACTACATTGGAGAAGTTTGGGTTTGGCCTGAACATTTGTGCATGGATTAAATTACTGTATACTAACCCAGAAGCTTCAGTTTGCATCAATAACATTTGCTCAGACTACTTTAAACTAGACGTGGCACTAGACAAGGATGCCCTTGTCACGCTGCTGTTTGCAATTGCCATTGAACCACTGGCAATACATTGTTGAAATACTGATCAGATAAAGGGGATTAGCAGAAAAGGACTGGAACAGAAAATCTCATTATATGCAGATGATATGGTACTGTATATTTCGGACCCAGAAAATTCTGTGCCTGCAGTCTTAGCAGCACTCACAGAATTTCAAAAGATCTCTGGTCTCAGAATTAATCTGAATAAAAGTGTACTCTTTCCAGTGAATTCTCAAGCATATAATATTAGATTAGACACCCTACCTTTTATCATTGCAGAACAGTTTAAATACCTAGGGGTAAACATCACAAGTAAACATAAAGCTCTATATCAGCAAAATTTCGCCGTCTGCATGGAAAAAATTAAACAAGACTTGCATAGATGGTCAACCCTTCATCTCACACTAGCTGGAAGAATTAACACTGTTAAGATGAATATTCTTCCTAAGCTCCTTTTTTATTTCAAAACATTCCAATATACATTAATAAATCATTCTTTAAGCAATTAGATTCAACAATAACCTCATTTATTTGGAATTCAAAACATTCACGCATCAAAAGAGCGACCCTACAAAGATAAAAGGCAGAAGGTGGCATGGCTCTACCTAACTTCCAGTTTTATTACTGGGCAGCAAATATACAGGCGATAAGAACCTGGACACAAATAGAAGAACATACACAGGCTTGGACCGCAATATAAGTAAAATCTTGCAGTACTTCTTTGTATTCCTTGCTCTGTGCTCCAATAAACACATGTTATCGGCAATATACAAATAACCAAATTGTGCTCCACTCACTTAGAATCTGGAACCAATGTAGAAAGCATTTTAAGACGGAGAAGCTTCTATCTGTTGCACCTCTGCAAGAGAACCACCTCTTTGAACCTTTACAAACATATGCAGTTTTTAATATCTGGAAAAAATTTGGAATTAACTTGTTTAGAGATCTTTATATAGACATTTGCATCCTATGAACAATTACATTCCAAATTTAACATTCCAGCTACACATTTCTTTCACTATCTTCAAATCAGGAACTTTGTTAAACAGAACCTTCAAGATTATCCTCATCCATGCTGGAATAAATATTGCTCAATCTCAAGGAGTTAGACTCCATCTCTACAATATATAAAATCATTTTACAATCCCTCCCTTTCAAAGATCCAAGAGGACACTGGGGAAAAGATCTCTCAATTAATATATCAGAAAAGGAGTGGAAAGTAGCAATGCAGAGAATTCACTTGAGCTCCATATGCGCAAAGCATACAATTATATAACTCAAAATTATACATCGAGCACATCTGTCTCGACTAAAACTCTCCAAAATGTTTCCAGGGCATGATCCAACCTGCGAACGTTGCAACCAAGCCCCAGCCTCACTAGGTCACATGTTCTGGGCCTGCACCAAATTAACATTATTCTGGACAAAAATTTTTACTTACCTTTCAGATAGCCTTGGACTCACAATCCCTCTTAACCCATTAACAGCTGTGTTTGGTGTTCTTCCAGAGGGGCTTAAAGTGGAGAAAGACAAACAAATTGTGATTGCATTCACTACACTTTTGGCACGCAGACTCATTCTGATAAACTGGAAGAACCCAAACTCTCCTCTTTAAGTCAGTGGGAAACCGATGTGTTATATTATTTGAAATTGGAAAAAATCAAATACTCAGATAGAGAATCCGTACAGACTTTTTTTAAAACATGGCAGGATCTAATCAGTAATATTTTAAAATAAGTTCATAAAGCACAGAGAACTTATTAATTTAGGAATGTTTAAAAGCCTTAAAATTTAACGTGGCTTGGCTTGCTCTTTCTCTCAGGGGTGGGAATCGATCTGTTCTTAACTCAATTTTTCTTTTTGTAAAAACTCGATTGCTTTGTATGGATTATAATAAAATTAATAATAAAAAAAACATAGAATGAGTAAAGTCCGATGGACAGGGTGGACAGAAAAAAAAAAAAAAACTCCAGAGGCTGGGGAAAAAATAAAATCTGTAGGGATTCCAGACCAAGACTGCCCAGTCCCTCTGGACATTCTACCTAACATAAATGAAACAGTCCTCTTTGTATTTAGGGTTCTCATGGAAGGACTTGATGATGATGGTCACGTAGACTTCTGGCTTTCAGTCCATCAATGTTGGAGCATCATGATGCTTTGAGTAGGTGGTGGTGGCGCAGGCCGCCACCACAAAGAAACCGAAAAAGAAACAGAAGAGAGAGTTGGGGTCAGTACAGATTTTGGAGCCACTATGAATAGTTATTGTGATGAATTGAACATACAGAGCATCAGGATTAAGTTAAAGTGAAGTTATAAAAAGGCCATGCCATAAAGTAATGTGTTTTCAGCAGTGTTTTAAAGTGCTCTACTGTATCAGCCTGGCGAATTCCTATTGGCAGGCTATTCCAGATTTTAGGTGCATAACAGCAGAAGGCCCTCACCACTTCTTTTAAGTTTAGCTTTTGGAATACTAAGGAGACACTCATTTGAGGATCTAAGGTTACGATTTGGAATATAAGGTGTCAGACATTCCGATATATAAGATGGAGCGTGATTATTTAAGGCTTTATAAACCATAAGCAGAATTTTAAAGTCAATCCTGAATGACACAGGCAACCAGTGTAGTGACATCAAAACTGGAGAAATGTGTTCGGATTTTCTTTTCCTAGTTAGGATTCTAGCAGCTGCATTCTGCACTCGTTGCAAATGATTTATGTCTTTTTTGGGTAGTCCTGAGAGGAGTGCGTTACAGTAATCTAGTCTACTGAAAACAAAAGCGTGAATTAATTTCTCAGCATCTTTCAATGATATAAGAGGTCTAACTTTTGCTATGTTTCTTAAGTGAAAAATGCTGTCCTAGTGGTCTGATGAATATGCGATTTAAAATTCAGATTACAGTCAACAGTTACCCCTAAGTTTTTTACTTCCATCTTCATTCCAAGTTTATTTCTGATAACTTCATTGAATCAATTATTGCCAATTACTAAAATTTCAGTTTTCTCTTTATTTAGTTTAAGAAAATTACTATTCATCCATTCAGAAATACCAGTAAGACATTGTGTTAGTGAATCGAGAGTCGGAGTCATCAGGTGCTATTGATAAGTACAGCTGTGTGTCATCAGCATAGCTGTGGTAGCTCACGTTGTAACCTGAGATAATCTGACCTAACGGAAGCATGTAGATTGAGAAAGCAGCGGACCCAGGATAGAGCCTTGTGGAACACCATATCGGATATCATGTGTCTTTGAGATTTGATTACCACAACTCACAAAGAATTTTCTACCTGCCAGGTAGGATTCAAACCAATTTAAGACACTGCCAGAGAGGCCCACCCATTGACTAAGGCGATTTCTAAGAATATTATGATCAATGGTGTCAAATGCAGCACTCAGATCTAAGAGGATGAGAACAGATAAATGGCCTCTGTCTGCATTTACCCGCAAGTCATTTACTACTTTAACAAGTGCAGTTTCTGTGCTGTGATTTGTTCTGAAACCTGACTGAAATTTATCAAGAATAGCATGTTTATTGAGGTGGTCATTTAACTGCATAATGACTGCCTTCTCTAGAATTTTACTTAAGAAGGGCAGGTTAGAGATGGGTCTAAAATTTTCAAAAGCAGAGGGGTCAAGATTATTTTCTTGAGCAGGGGTTTAACTACAGCAGTCTTAAGACAGTCTGGAAGACCCCGTATCTAATGACGAATTAACTATGTCAGAATATTGTCAATTAGCACGCCTGATACTTCTTTGAAAAACCTTGTTGGTATTGGGTCAAGGACGCAGGTGGAGGGTTTCAGTTGAGAGATTATACTATGTAATTCAGGTAAATCTATCCTGGTGAAAGCATTTAATTTGTTTATAATGGAGTACCGGGGCTTTGGAGGTTCTGCAGTGTTGGGGAGATATACTATGTTATCTCTAATATCATTAATTTTTTGATTGAAAAATACAGCAATGTTCTCACAGGTTTCACTGGAAGTATTCTGGGGCATTCCTTTGTGTTACCTGGGTTTAACAGACGATCAATTGTAGAAAATAAGACTCTGGGATTACTAGCATTGTTATTTATAATATTAGAGAAATAGCAGCGCTTCTCAAGACGGACTGTGTTATTGTATTCTGTTATTTTAACCTTCAATATCTCATAATGGATAGTTAGTTTAGTTTTCCTCCATTTACGCTCAGCTCTACGACATGTTCTTTTTAAATCAGACACTCTTTGGGTCTTCCATGGAATAACAATACTAGAAGATTTTTAACTGTCTTTTCAGGTGCAACTATGTCAACAGCAGCTCTTACTTTAGAATTAAAGTTTTCCACTTTACTATTTACATTATCCTCGCTATTATAGTTGGCACTATAAACGGACTGATTGCTTAGAATGTTTGTAAGTTTTAAAGCTGCTGATGAGTCAAAGAAGCGTTTTTTAACAAAATGCTTCTCATGAGTGTTTTCTATCTTTATTTCTATATTAAATAGTAGAAGGAAATGGTCTGATAGACCGATATCAATGACCTGCTTTATATCAACTTTAAGTCCTTTAGTAATCACTAAGTCTAACGTATGACCTGCTTTATGTGTAGGCTGATTAACGAGCTGTCTCAAATCAAAAGAGTCCAGGAGGTTCATGAATTCTTTTACTTTTGGTCACACTGATTGTCGATATGAAAGTTAAAGTCGACTATTAAGAGTGTGTCATAGTTTGTAATTAAAATTGACATTAAGTCAGAGAATTCCTCAAAGAAAGACGCGTTATATTTAGGAGGTCTATACACGGATAATACTAGAACGTGAGAATCTCCATGAATAACAACGGCGAGATACTCAAAGGACTTAAATTTACCAAAACTAACATCTTTACATTTTAATGGCTCGAGTAAATGTTTGCCAAGCCCCCCCCCTTTTTTCCCTGGCGGTCTGCACGAGTAAAACTGTAATCCGGAGGTGCAGATTCGATTAAAACAGCTGTACTGTCTGAGCTAAGCCACGTTTCATGTGCAATAAAATCAATGTTTCTATCACTAATAAGATCATTTATAAAAAATGTCTTGTTAGTTAAAGCTCTAACATTTAATAGTGCCATATTTAATGTTTCGGAGGGGCAGAGCTGAATTCTATGCGTGTTATTGGTATTCATAACAAAAACTAAGTTATTTTTGTTAACGCCGCTCTGTGTGTATTTTTTATGTAATCTACAATCTGTTTTTATAGTTTTAATGCATTGTTGATCTAAAGTAGTAATTGCAATTAAATTATTGGTGTTTATGCTGTACTACCTAGATTTTTTACGTGCATTAAGATTGGTTATTAGATTATTAATGTTGTGCACTTTAACGGAAGACTATGTTAAGCCATTATGTCCTATCAAAGCAGTAGCATTATGGAAGGGGTTTAAAGTAGAAGTAGACAGTCAAGATAGACGAATTACCTTAGCGATGTTTTTGGAGAGGACCCGGGCACCAAATCTATTTGGATGCAGTCCATCCCGCTTGAAGAAGCGCGGCCTTTCCCAAAAAAGATCCCAGTTGTCAATAAACCCGATGTCTTGAGTCTCGCAGAAGCCTCTCTGCCAGTTGTTTAAACCCAGCAGACGACTGTAGTATTCATTCGATCGTCTGACGAGAGGTAGTGGACCCGAGATGAAAATTTTTGCTGATGGGGTCCTCTCCTTCGTGTCTTTAACTAGTGCTGCGAAGTCAGCCTTGAGAACCTCCGACTCTTGGTGCCTTATGTCGTTTACGCCGGCGTGTAAAATAATGGATCCAACTGCCCTCTTGTGCTTCTCGTAGATGGTGGCGCCCGTCTCATCACATCTCGACTCGAGCACGGAAAACAAGAAACAAAAGATTTTCGACTAGGGCATGTGATATTGAGGTTTCGTACAATCGAATCACCTACCACGATTACATCACCCGGGGTTGAAGGCAAACTGGGGACGCGGAGAGGGTCGAACCGGTTCAACATTGGGATGCTCGCCTGTGCCGATGGAGGTGTTCTAGCCTTGAACCCCCACCTGCAAAGCTGAACCCCCACCTGCTCCTACAAGGTGCGGGGGTGAAGCTTACTTGCCCTTCGAATTGAGCGGCACGAGGTGGGGTTGATGTAACGTCGACTTTAGTTGTTGAGTGTGGTTTGTCCAGGGGCCGAGCCTTCAAGTCTCTGAGGTACCTTCGTCTGGACAGGAGTTTCTGAATCTGTTTGTCGAGTGCCTGGAGTTCTTCGACGAAGATGGCAACGCGATTCATCTCACTGTCGGCCATTGTCTGCTTCTACTTCTGCTTCTGCTTTGTCACCTAGGAAAGAAAGAGAGAAAGAATGATCACCATTTCAAAGGTCAATAAGTTGAATAAGTAATTAAGAAGCTGAAAGGAATAATCAAGAATATAGTAAAAGAAATACAGGTATAAATATGAAAAATGGAAGAGTGACAATTAGGCAAGATTAGTAAACATAATGTGATAAACAGAAATATTATTCAAAACCTCAAGAAAACAGAGCATTAAAAATTAAAATGACTCAATTAAATACCACTAAATGTTGCCAAGTACTCACTAAAATAATGAGATTTGAAAATGAAAATGAAATCTCTAGTAAATGGTAAACAAAACAAATGGCAGATATGGTGTGATAATTGTATTATATATGGCAACATTCATGATCTTAATAGCAACAAAACATTTAAATGAATCTATACTAATAAAAGGCAAAGCCCTCACTGACTGACTGACTAACTGACTCACTCACTCACTCATCACTAATTCTCCAACTTCCCGTGTAGGTAGAAGGCTGAAATTTGGCAGGCTCATTCCTTACAGCTTACTTAAAAAAAGTTAAGCAGGTTTCATTTAGAAATTCTACGCATAACGGTCATAACAGAACTGGTGGCAGTCGTTGTTAACCCGGGGCTCCACCGATTCTGTATGGAAATTTGTATTGTTGTCTGCATATTGATTTGGCAAAATTTTACACTGGATGCCCTTCCTGACGTAACCCTTCCCATTTATCTGGGCTTGGGACAAAGAACCACACTGGTTTGTGCATCCCCTGTGGCTGGGTTAGACATTCAGTACTCCCCAAAATCATGAACATGTTTCAAAATGTTATGACACAGTATCAATGTTTTCTAATTAAAAACTTGCATAAACAGTCCATAAATGATTACCAGTGATGGCAATTACATGGACCAGAAGTTAGCTTGCTGTTGCATATTAAAACAAACTTTGCCATGATTGAACGTTAACGGCTTTTGGAATGAAAGAAACTTTGAACCAATTTTATATTTTTAGTATATTTAATCTCTGATCTGATGGCAAAAGTTCAGAATTTTTAATTTAACAAATGCCATCTGAAAGGGATGCACTCTACTCTGTGTATTATTCTTTTTTAATAAAGCAGATGAATTTGGATTAGGAACCTCTAAAATGTTCTTGAACAGTGTCTCAATTTGGTTTATCTTATTTCTGCTGTTACAATTCACATTTCCAAAGTGGGACGTGAATAAGATAAAACCGAGTCTATAAAATATTGAAAAGTTAGTGTAAACTTAAAAAAAAAACAGAATTTTTTTAAAAGTAAGAAGCATTGATGTTCTTTTCTTACATCTGTGTTCTGATCCCAAAAGGAAAAAATATTATTTAATTATCATTGAGTCATAGAAAGGACTTGTCAAACCATTTACCTTGGCACATTTTATAGAATTGATTAAGTTCAAAATTACAGACTAAAGTGCAAATTTTAAAATATGCCTTTTCATATCTTAGCTGTGATTTTTATCTGTGGATAGAATGACTGAGTTTAATTTGTGGCCCAGTCTCTGCATTTATAAAATTTTCCATATTCTCACTAAATTGGTGGAGTCCTCTCTTAGCACTCTGACTTCCTCCTATAAACCAAATATCTGTACATTAGGTTAATACGAGACTTTATGTTGGCCAGATATTCGCAAGTGTGCTTTCTAATGTATTGGCATTCCATCCAAGCCTATTTCCTCTCTAGCGATCTGATGCTAACGAGATGGGATCCAGCTCCCTGTCAGAATATGTACAGAAGCTGAACTAATGGATAATATGACAATGCCTGTCCGACCATAGCAACACTCAATTATACTCCAACTGTAGAATCTAGACACCAAGGTGAACTGAAAACACTCCATATTACTAAATTTATATTTTTGGATTTTGTTGATGCACATCATAGTGACACACATGTTACTGCTGTAGTCTCACAGTCTCAGTGACCGGTGTTAGAGCTCTGGTCTAGACACTGTCTGCACCTTCTGCACATGTATGGACATTTTCCTTTTATTGGCAATTTTAAACTGACCCATTATGAACAAGAAGACCTAGAGAAGACATGGTATTTCATCTACGGTTGCTTCCATAATAATGCTTCTAGTATAGACTGTGTTTTTTTGACTTTGCAATGAATAAACATCTTAAAAATAGACAGATGGATATTTACCTAGCCACTGTGGAACAACTTGTACTGGTGATTCAATAATAGTGTTGTTAAAAAATGTTGATTATTTCAATATCAATTCTTTGAAACAGTAACAGAACTTCTGTAATATAGTATCAGATCTGTCGCTATTAGATATGCTTTCCTGTTTGTTCTTGCTTTGGAGGGAAAGTTGAAATCTATTGACTACCATGTACACACATAAACATCACTTCCCTCATGGCTATATCACTAACTCTGCTGCTGTTCAACATTAGCTTACTGAAGATGGACAACTGGAGCAGAGTCAGAGCCTTTGTGACTGATGTTGGTTGATGACTGCAACAGCATGAGCACTGTATTGAAACTCTTCAGTTTTGAGGCAAATGAGCATGGCAAACCTAAAGAAACCAACAAGCCTATATGTCAAAGATGCTTCAGAGCAGTACCATGGAAAAATATTAACACAACAAATTTAGCAAAGTACCTAGAAGACTGACATGCAGACCTCTACAATAAAAAAAAAGAGACATCACTGAAACATTAAAGAAGATGCCCCTGTAAACTATTTTGCTGATAAATGTGTGTTCTTCGGCCAGCAGTTGTTTCTGATGCTGTAAGGTAACCTGAAGCAACCATAAAACATCTAATAATAGACTCACATGTATTTGACTCAACAATTGAATGCACCTGGTGTTTATTAAACATTAAGCCTTAGGCTATAAAGACTATAGACTCAAATAGTTATATTCCTATTTTTCTCCATGCAGCTTTGTTTGCACTTAATTCTGCTTGTGCAAACATGAGCCTCACTTTAGTTTTGCCTTAAAAAGGCACACACACACAATCAAGGAGCTCATTAGCAACAGAATGAGTAAATGTGGAACTGTCCAGTACCACTGCTTTCAAAGCTTGTGCATGAGCTTGGCTTTTGTTTCAAATAGTCAGATTTTGAACAAGCAGTCACTGGTAATATGAAGTCAAAATCTTTATGTTTTTTTTCAGCACGAGACTGGTCATTACTGGTGACTCGGCCATTATTTGAATGTTTACAGTAACCTCACCAAGCAATCAGGCCTGAGAAATCTCAGACAACAGAGTTTCAATTTATAGGCTAGAAGAAAATTACTTTGACAGTGATCAGAACAACAACAGTGGTCTATTTCTTGTAGAGCACAAAATGACACAAGGAATAACTCAATGGACTTGAATGGACCCTGTTTTTTAATAGCCTCCCAGCACTGACTCTCTAAGAAGACCAAAAGAACAGAAGAAAAAAATACCCCCCAAAAAATGGAAAATATCTTGGAAAGGGTAACTCGGAGAGAGAGAGAGATGCTGTTAGGTTGGGTATGCAATGGGTGTCAAAAAATGGGGAAACTACAATACACAAAACAGAACACAAGTAATCCTCTTCACGGAGCTAGTTGAACAGATCTGACATTGATACAATACAATACAACAGCACAAACGACTTTGTTCTTGCATAGGACTCACTAATAACAGACCTATCACATATAAGGATACAGATTTGTTCAAATATATCAATAACAATGTAGAAACTAATTAACATAATTGCAGAACCATTGCCAGATTGTAGAAAAGGAAACAGACAAGCCAGCTACAGTTAGAGTCCTGGAAGCCTCAGCCAACAAGCCTCCTGCCCCTCTACTGACCATTTTACAGCATACTATAAAATTAACTTCACACACAGTGCACCTCCATAACAAGATATAAGAAGTGGTAATACAGTTAGTACTTCAAGAAAAATACTGTTTTCATGAAAATAAAATTTTAAAAATTATTGTTAATATTTGTAGAAAATTGAATTATACTTTTTGGTATTTTAGTGGATTTTGAATATGAGAGGTGTTTGAATTTACACAGAAATAGCACTCTCACTCATGGCTGGGGAAGCACTTTCATCAATTTCTTCTGACAACTCAAAATCCTCATTTGTTGGTGCAGAATCTGAATCATCCACAATGTGTAAAACCTATTCAGATTATTTCTTCTGAAAAGAGCAATGGTGAATGTTTTGTGCCATGCTATACGTAAGGAAAATGAATGCCTGAAGTGCATGTGGCTCAGGATATTGCAGTCTTTGCTGCCATCTAGAAGATAAAACTTAACAGTTTATATTAAGTGAGTTTCTTCCTTGATGTTTAAACTTAAAAGGCTAATTCATTAAAAAGTCGCTTGATGTAGTCACACTGATATACTTCATAGAAAACAAAATTGTTCTTAAGTAAGGACTATGAGTCAACAAGCAATGCAACAAACTAAACTTTATGTTAAAAAAGACATTAAAGGTGAAATGTCTACCTTTTTTGCAAATGTACAGTTTTTGATTTGAACAACTGGATGTTTGCTGTAACTGTGACACTTTATAGATAATGGCTGTGACACTTTATAGATAATGGCTGCACAGTTGAGAATGTTAAGAGGAAGAAACATCAGACTCCCTTTTGATAAAAAGCCACAGCAGTACAAATTAACAGACGTGATTTTTAGAAGAATCCAAATGCCTGCACTTTCTGTAGCAATCAAGACAACTGGAAATCCTGTAGCATTAAACCTCTTTTATCTCTTCTGATCGGTACTAGCAGTGATACCTAGTACCGCCTGGGTGGAATAAAGGGCAGGTGCAGTCACAAAATAAATTCCCCAGTGGGGGAACCATTTTGTCTGCAAACCCCAATTTTTCCTTACTAACCCACTTTGTGGAAAAAACTTTGCAAACCAATTCTGCTAAGTTGGAGGTATAAGACTCCAACTAATTCTACTCCAACCATTTTCATAATTAGAAGGTGATTATTGTTGTTAATTTAACTCATTATATAAGTTCCATGGCTTGTTGGTGCTCTCATTCTGCCACAGCAGAAAGCACCATCATAATGTTTTTTGGACCTTAGCAGATCAATATTACTGAGGGTGTACTGACACTGGCAATTCATTCCGTGCCTGAGCACATTTGTCCACATGTAACCCCTCAAATTCTACTTCGTTTGACTAGTGTGATCGCTCCATGCTGGGCCAACTATACCATGCCCTAGTTCAACCATACAGTTCAGCAGCATTCGGGAACAGTGTGATCGCTAGCATGGAAAACAGACAAGACATCAAAGATATGACAAGTCGAACAGTGCAATTCTCATTTCATTCAATATGTTTTGAGTTAAGAACAGGTTTTTATTCTCACTTTACACATAAATGTGAATTGCAGCTGGCAAGACAAGCTGCAAATTATTTCCTTAACATCATTTGTCACCATAAAAATCTTCTTGGATGTGCAGCACGATTAACAGCAAAATGCTGTGCTGCATACTGAATAAAACTTTAAGAGGGCAGAATGTTATCCTGCCCTACATGACTTCAAAACAACCACAAAATAAGTAAAACCATTTTGACATGCATGCTGTCACACCATGTTCGGACCTTGTTTTGGTTTTACACTAAGTCACATGGTCATGAAAAAGCATGCCCAGGCCCAGAACATTAAGCGCAGTGTGAGAGCAAGCAAGCCGGGCAGTAGGGGCAGGGGACAATTGCGCTTGGGCACGGTACAAAACAAACGTGCATAGTGTGAGTACACCCTGAGACCTTCACCTTTAATAATTCATTAGCAGAAAAAGACAGCTCTTTATTTAAGAAACGGTTAGAATGAAAACCTGAGGGTAGAGAGAAAAATGAATTCAGCAAAACACGAGGAAATCCTGGAGGAAAATCTGATGCAGTTTGCTAGAAACATTCAAATATGTTTCCTAGCAAAGAGGTGACCCCCAAAGCTACAGAGAGATGGCTTAAAAACAACAATGTTAATGTCTTGGAGTGTCCATGTCTGAGTCCATATCTCAGTTGAATTGAGAATTTGTGGCTGTAAAAGACTGTTCCTCACAATTCCTATGCAACCTGACAAAGTTTGAGCAGTTTTGCAAAGACGAATGGGGGAAATGGCAACGTCCAGATGTGCAAAAGTGATAAGAGAGACCTTTACACAAACACTCAAGGCTGGAATTGGCGTCAAAGGTTCATCTGCTAAATATTGACTTGAAGAGGGTGAATACGTAATCAATCAATTAATTTGTGTTTTAAATCTGTAATTATTTTAGTCTATTTTGCAGAGATCTGCATTCTGTCTTTTTCTGTTTAACAAAAAAGCCAAATGAAATATATTGTACTATGATTCAATTTGAAATTTTATAGCCATATAGCATAATTATATCTCAATGATACACTATACACATTTTCCAAAGGCTTGAAATAGCAATTTTAATCTCAAAAGAGAAATCATATTGTCAGTAACTGACATATCCTGAGGTCCTTGCATATTTTAAAAAGCAATTTATTTGTTAAAATATTGACATTCAATAAGGCTAAAAAGTGTTTCCTTTAATTCTGAATGCAACTTATTTTAACTTACAGAAATACTATACATGTAGCAGCTGATTGACAAGTGCTTATATTTTAGAGTGTCTTCAGAGTTCCACTTAAAGTAAGCATTCAAGATCACCGACTTATAAAACAGTATCGTTTTGGAGGTAGGGATATATCAAAAGATATCAAAAGGGTAGTACCCAGTCAGTGATTAGTAAAAAATGCATCCTATAACAATGTCACTGGGTCTTGATGCTTCCTATCAATTTAACTACCCTTTGTGTTATTTTCCCTTGGTACACATCACATTTGATACTTGAAATACAGAAAGTCTTATTTTTTTAATTAAGTCACATTAAGTACACATTAATTTAGCCATCTTTTGATTTTTACTCGCTCCCTAGAGATCAATATATCAATAATACACGTATTAAAGTAAACAAAAAAACACTGGCTGAAATAAAAAATAAAAAATTTTGAAAACATGCCCATGTTTCAAGCAACATTTTGCAAAGCTTTAATTTGTGGAGACCAAAAAGCAAAGTATTCTATTAAGAGTAAATCTATCCACAAATGACCATTAAATGAATAGTATGTAACCACTTTATTTTACACTCTTTTTAGCAGCTTTTAAAATGGAAGGGTTTCTTTTTCAGTTTGACCCGATTCCCTGCCTTGTAATTACAGATGGGGGAAGGAGGAGAGTATGACACTGGGCTCCAGTGAAGGCTTTCTAATACCACAGCGCTATTCAGAGTAATTGACCTCTCACCAGCAACAGATGTCTTACAGGTCAACACGTGAATGCTTTTCTTTGTTTTCATAAAAGAGTGAGCAAGTGTCTGGAGAGGTGAAAGGTTAGTCAAGGCAAAAAGAATTTGTTGACCAATGTGTTGACCCTTTAAATAACTATGAGCTTATACTACAGCAGGTCAAGCTATCATTTTGTAAAGCTGGGCCCCTGGCAAAGACATACTGCAATGGCAAAGTTCTGAAAGTGACAGGGTAATCCATGGCTTACAAAGTATGGGCTCCTGACAACAAAGTCACACTATAATAAATTACCCAAAATGCTGAAAGTTGCGGGATCTAAATTAATACGTTTCTCAGAATGTTGAACTTTTGCCAGGGATGTGGTACTATAATGGAAATAATGCAGATTCCTTATTTAATCCAGACTGCTAAGAAATGCAGTTGTCAACTAAAGTTGAATTACTTTTTTTTTCTTAGATGCTCCCTTAATAAATATACTATTTCAACTAAATAATAAATGTAAAATTATTACAAGAAATTATATTTTTAAAAAGTTTATTCAAGTAAAAATATAGCTGAAGTTTCAATATATAAGTAAAGTAAAACACAAAAATCAGTAAGCAGAAATACTGTGTGTTAAATCCATTTGTAATTTTATTTATTTGTGTATTCTTTCTTGCATCTTCTGACCCTTAATGACTACATACATGATCGCAGGGCTTTGGAACTGTAACACAGCGTCATTGAACAGGAACTAACCATTAACAGGATTCTAATCCATCTCAGGGTACACATTCTCACTCACGCAGAGCCAAAGTAAGGTTATCAGTCAACAAACTTGCAGATTTCTGGGATGTTGTAGGATAAAGAAGTAAACCCATGTTGTAGACTGAAAGTGCACACTCCACAAAGATGTTGCCCAGGTGAGAATTTGGACTCCAGATTCCTGCAAGGCTTAGTATGGCCACAGTGCCATTCCTGATCATAGTGTATTACGGTTATATTATAGTACTGTTGAATAATTTGTTCAGAACTGGGGATAATGAAAAGAAAAAAAAAGCTGCTGCTTATGAGATCTTGCCACTTGTATATAACTTCTGTTTAAGTATCTGTCCTCTCTGGTCATTGGACCTTATTTGTATTCTATGTTAATTAATATTGCCTAATTTTATTTTTTAAATTTTGTCTTTTTTCTCTTTCTTCATCCTGTAAAGCACTTTGAGCTACTTCATCTGTATGAAAATGTGCTATATAAATAAATATTGTTGTTGTTGTTATCATAATTCCAAACTCAGAGCACTGATATGCTTTATATTTCTTTTTCTGCAGATAATGAACTATTACTAATCTATATATCACTATTGTTGTTATCTGGCATGGACCAGTGTTCTAGTAGTTATTTTGTAGCCTTAAAGTTGACTGGGAAATGGTGGTGGCATAAGGAGCAGGGAGATTCAATGTCTGTTAACATGAAAACAAGAGAAACAAACTTAAACTGATTGACAAAGTCACAACCACAAAGTAAAAGGCAAAGTCAAATAAACAATCAAGAGGTTCTAAAACAAATCTAGAGTTATTTCCCTAAATATTGTTATCATTCTTTGCTTTTATAATTTATTTTATGCTTGAATAACATGCAGCAGTATGCAGACATCTTAAATAGGTAGGGAATGATGCCTAAGTGAGTCAAGTGACCTTCGTATCGTATTACCAGAAGTAGGCAAAAACAATCATAAACAATATGAGCACAACTATGAGAAACAGGCATAAAATGGCAGTGTCTGGAAATTAAAATGATATTACGTTGATGTCACCTGACATAACAATAAATAATGCAAAACAAGTTAAACAAAAATGCTTTGGAGGATGAACAAAATGAGGCTATGTAACAATCTTATTATGCTTTCCACTTTGTCAAATCATTTTTGACACTTACCTTAGTTTTTGTCATTTTTTCCAGTTCCCTTGCCTTTAGTTCATCTTTGTTCTATTTATTTTTTCTCTACTTAAACTTCCTCCCTTACCTTGTCCATAAGGATTATCAGGTGCTGCCGTAACTAAATCAGCAGTTATTCGAGAGGTCTATGTAAGACTCCTGTATGCCACATTACTTTGGCTGAATTTCTTTGTGAGTTGTGGTAATCACATCTCGAAGACACATGATATCCGATATGGTGTTCCACAAGGCTCTATCCTGGGTCCACTGCTCTTCTCAATCTACATGCTTCCGTTAGGTCAGATTATCTCAGGTTACAACGTGAGTTACCACAGCTATGCTGATGACACACAGCTGTACTTATCAATAGCACCTGATGACTCCGACTCTCTCGATTCACTAACACAATGTCTTACTGGTATTTCTGAATGGATGAATAGTAATTTTCTCAAACTAAATAAAGAGAAAACTGAAATCTTAGTAATTGGCAATAATGGATTCAATGAGGTTATCAGAAATAAACTTGATGCACTGGGATTAAAAGTTAAGACGGAAGTAAAAAACTTAGGGGTAACCGTTGACTGTAATCTGAATTTTAAATTGCATATTCATCAGACCACTAGGACAGCATTTTTTCACTTAAGAAACATAGCAAAAGTTAGACCTCTTATATCATTGAAAGATGCTGAGAAATTAATTCACGCTTTTGTTTTCAGTAGACTAGATTACTGTAATGCACTCCTCTCAGGACTACCCAAAAAAGACATAAATCACTTGCAACGAGTGCAGAATGCAGCTGCTAGAATCCTAACTGGGAAAAGAAACACATTTCTCCAGTTTTGATGTCACTACACTGGTTGCCTGTGTCATTCAGGATTGACTTTAAAATACTGCTTATGGTTTATAAAGCCTTAAATAATCGCTCCATCTTATATATCGGAATGCCTGACACATTATATTCCAAATCGTAACCTTAGATCTTCAAATGAGTGTCTCCTTATAATTCCAAAAGCTAAACTTAAAAGAAGTGGTGAGGCGGCCTTCTGCTGTTATGCACCTAAAATCTGGAATAGCTTGCCAATAGGAATTCGCCAGGCAAATACAGTAGAGCACTTTAAACCACTGCTAAAAACACATTACTTTAACATGGCCTTCTCATAACTTGACTTTATCTTAATACTGATACTCTGTATGTTCAATTCATCACAATAACTATTCATAGTGGCTCTAAAATCCGTACTGACCCCAACTCTCTTCTGTTTCTTTTCCGGTTTCTTTGTGGTGGCCTGCACCACCACCTACTCAAAGCATCAGGATGCACCAACATTGATGGACTGAAAGCCAGAAGTCTACGTGACCATCATCATCAAGTCCTTCCATGAAAACCCTAAATACAAAGAGGACTGTTTGATTTATGTTAGGTAGATTGCCCAGAGGGGACTGGGCGGTCTCGTGGTCTGGAACCCCTACAGATTTTATTTTTTCTCCAGCTTTTGGAGTTTTTTTTGTTTTTCTGTCCACCCTGGCCATCGGACCTTACTTATTCTATGTTAATTAATGTTGACTTATGTTTATTTTTTATTGTGTCTTCTGTTTTTCTATTCATTTTGTAAATCACTTTGAGCTACATTTTTTTGTATGAATATGTGCTATATAAATAAATGTTGATTGATTGATTGATTGAACAGCTGTGCTTTTCAGCTTCTTTTGTACCCTCATTCCTCTAGTGCTTTAGTGTTCTTATGACATGTAGTTTTGGAAAAATATGATTTTTAGTCTGAATTGAGTTTTGGTAATTTCTCTTTTCCTATGTGTGGTATTTACTTCTTTTGTATGTGGGTGGCACGGTGGCTGTCTCATGGTAAGAAGATCAGGGTTCATGTCCCAGGTCCTCCCTGCATGGAGTTTGCTTGTTCCCCTTGTGTTTGAATGGGTTTCCTTCAGTTGCTCCAGTTTTGTCTAACAGTCCAAACACATGCAAGTTGGGTGGGCTGGCAATAGTAAATTGACCTTAGTGTGTGGTTTGGGTGTTTGTTTGTGTGTGTGTTCATCCTGTGATGCATTAGTCCTTGTCCAGGGTTTGTTCCAGCCTTGTGCTCTATGCTAGCTGGGATAGGCTCCTGCGACCCCTGCGACCAGTGCAGGATTTACGTATAAGCTACACAAGCAAAAGCTTAGGGCCCCCGCCTTCTTGGGGGCCCCCAAAACAAATTGTCCGAGTGAGCAAAGGGCCCCATGTCTCAAATAGCTTAGGGCCTTATCAAGTCTAAATCCGGCCCTGCCTGTGACCCTGTTCAGGGCTAAGAGGTTAAAAGATGAATGATTGATTTCTTTTGTATTTTCTCCTTCACACCTTCCTTCTTTCTTTATAAGTTAGTGTACTAGTTCCTTTTTTTCTATCTTTAATTAAAATGCAATATTTAATCTCTATATTTACATTAATTATTGTACAATTTTTTTTGTATTTTTCCATTGTTGTTTTTTAAACAATAAATTTGAGGATGTAAAAGAGTTTGATTTTTTTATAAAATGACAGAAAGATTTTGAAGAATATAGAAGCATAACGGAACCAATAAAGAACTTGTTTAAAATGATATAATTTCAGTGATTTCAGTCACATAAACTTAAGAGTTATATTTCCTTTTTATTTTGATTTTATATAACTGCAAATTTTAAAAACAATGCTATACATTGGTTTCTTATTATTTTGGAACTTTTTGCTATCTGGTTTTTGCTTGAACTAGGTATGTATTATGAACACCTTTTTAAACAGAAGAATATATGTTTACTTTTCCACACTAAATATTCTCCAGGTGCAGACTTTAAGCTACAATAAATGTAGATGATATTTAAAAAATTAATTATTTTTGTGCACTAATATAGTTGGCAGTGTTTTGTTAATTTTGTTTAACAGATTTTGCTATTATCCAGACCTTTCATCCTCAAATAGGTAATGTTTTAATGGTATAAATAATATTATGTTTTTTTCTTTTTGATTGTGTTGTCCGAACAGGTCAGACGGTACTTTAATTTAATCATGTTTGTTCATAAAGGAGTTTCTGTCTACAAGAAAAATGTTAATTTGTCTATGGCCGTTCAGATAATATTCTGGCATAATAGACAGCTTTAAGAGGCCTGCAAAATAGTAAATATTTTTCCTTTCTTCTTGATTTCTTGAATTGGTTGTATAAAAAAGCAATGTTTTCTTTATTTGAAGTAAAACCCATACACACATGTTTAGTGCATCATGTAAATAATGATGTTCCTAATTGCATTTTAAAAGAACATACTGTAGTTCAGTAGCTACACTAGACAAACTTTAGACAGACGTGGCAGAAAAAACAGTCTGTTATGAAATACTGTGGGCTGTAAAAGCTAAGCATGCTGGCAAAAAAACTGAAAAACTATAACTGTCTTTATTACAGATCAAAATTAATGTTAAATAGGTGGCCAAACATCACTGAATACAAACTATTACCACCTAGCTGGCAAGCAAGCGAACAGTAACAAATCAAAATAAAGCCCCTTGGCTTGCTCAAAAAGGTTTGGAGATGTATGCAATTTTGATGTCTAGGGTTGAAAAACTACTGCCTGACAAGTCTAACAAGTATAGTAATGTAAAAATGATGTTGTAGGGAAATCAGACAGACATTAGAAGAAAAACCACAAATGTATTTTCGGGGGGAAGGCCATGGTACATAAGGCAAAACAGTCACACATACTGTAATCATATTCTGAATTCCCTTAATATCCTATGATGTGCATGTCATGGTAATAGAAATCTGTAAATTGTCTTGGTCAAAGTACAGGTGAATGTGCTCTTTGATATACTGACATCCCACGTGGGACTGCATCTTACCATATAGGCAGTGATGCTGGGGTATGATTCAGCTCTCCATGATCCTGTAATGCTGTTGTGGATATGGATGCATAGATGAAAATTCTTGAAACAGTATGATTTGAGAAGGATTTTTAACATTAAGCAATGCTGCTTGATTACTGAAGTTAACTGATACTATGTGTATGTACTTTAGTAAATTAAAAAATTGTAATTAATAAAGATTACATTATTTTGTTTCCATGAAAGTTTTCGTATTACATATACATTTTTGTGTGGGTCTCTATCTTTTATTTGAGTTTGGGAGGGTCAGGTAGAAAGATACATCATAAGGGGAAGCAGACAGTCACAAAATGTGCAACTTTGCCTACAAATAAAATTAAGAAGGCCCAATACAATTCTGTTCATATTTTCCTTTCATGTTTTCATAATTCTGGATACTAATCAGGCTAGGAGTTTAGCAATGACATCTCCCTATATATAAAAAAAAATCCTGGAATGGAAAAACAAGGCGACGATACGTGATCTTTTTGGAAGTTCTCGAAAGACATTTTAAAGACCCGTGAGAAAAACAAGACCACCGAGCATCTCACGGCGACCGTAAATATGAGACTTGGTTCCAAGAGATTGTCCCAGGGCAGTCTCTCGGGGATGTGGAAGATAAGATTCTTGCAAGACACACCCTTCTTATCAAATAAGAGCAAGGACAGCCAGCAAAACATTCAGTCTTGTAAAGTCACGTGGCACACACAGATCCTGTGCTCTCAGCAAAGAAGAAAGGGCAGCGTGGAGAAAAGAGACCCAAGGCGCGATACATATGCAGAGAAAGGTACAGGATATGAAAGCAGTAAAATTCTAAAGTATTGTAGCGTCCCAGCCAAGCTGAAGCCTTTTTTGTTTTAAGTGACTGTTAGGTCAGCTCGAGGGAGGGCAGAGTGCAGCATGGAAGACTGATAGCTGGGTGCTGATTGATGCGGAAAGGGGAGGCGAGACCCATGGGAGGACGGGTTGGAGAGAGTGCTAGAAAGTTGTGTTTGGGGTTACACAGTCGCCGATTGTTAAAGTAGAACTTTTGTGACACTTTATTACATCAGTCACTACAGAATCAAAAAAAGATAGCACAGATCACATTACCGCAAAACAAATGGAAATTAGTTTAAGTCAGAGAATTTCAAACACGGGGTTTAACTCACATGCATTTATTAGTTACTTTGCAAAAAAAATTAACTGCTGATGATGTGGATCGTTTTGTCTGTGCTGAAATTTCAAACAGAGAAACCTATTCTAAATTATGGTACAAAGTCATTAAACACATGTCTCATAGACCTCATTTAAAAGATTCAGCATATTGGGACAAGAAAGATTCCAAATATTGTTTTTTTACAGAAGTTCTGAAATAAAAGTGAAACTAATGAAATAGCAACAATTCAAAGAAAACAAAATCTTACAAGTGTGTATCCGGAAAACCAAACACAGGGGTTGGCGAGTGAAGCGAGCAGGGGGTGAAGCCCCCTAGTGGCTTTTAAATAAATGCTGACAAAGAAAGCTCCATGCAAGAAATTCTCAGAGCGAGATATATACAGTAATTAATTGTTCAGACATTTTGCTTATTTGTAAAAAGATAACAGATTGTTGTGCATTTCAGGAGATGTTAAAATTTTGAAAATATTCCATAGGAGTATGAAAATATCAGTATATGTATTTTGAAATAAAACACACATACACACACACAAACACACACATGATATACAAGAGAGACAAGAAAATATCAAAGAAATACAAACTAAATTTGATAATATGATTTGGAATTTCTTGTGTCAGATCACTGAACATAATGGGATATGGAGAATGTAATATGAATGTAATTAAAACATTTTAGTCCTCACCATCAGTACTTGTTTTAACAAATTCAAATATTTCTTGGTCTACCCAGTTATTTGTTTTTTTTAATTTTATTACAATCAATACATAGCAATCAAGTTTTTACAAAAAAAAAAAATTATGTTAAGAACAGATCGATCCCCACCCCTGCTCTACCCAGTTTTTAATAGTCCCAGACAAGGATGACCACTTTCTCCATTATTCTTCAGTCTTTCACTAGAACCCCTAGCTATTGCTCTGCATTATTATAAATTAATTACAACCATAATATTCTTTGCACCAAATTGCTCTCTTGCTATCAACATGTATTCCCATTCAATTAATCAATTTCAAGGACTAAATGACCCCCAGATAGGTACTTCCAAAATGTTAATGAATCTAATTATTTTTGGTGCTCACCTTCTCTGTTATTTAATGTCAGACTAGCTGTGCTACATGTCTAGGATGGGATGAAATCTAAGTAATCAACGTAGACTTCAGTGTGTTCAGCTTTAATGTTTGGAATGTACAATCTACTGGAATGTGTTTTGTAATGCATGTAGTAACAAAATGCATTGCATTTTTAATTTCAACAGATGGTGCATCACAAACATTACCACACCTTTTATGAATCAAATACCAAAATGGACTATAACAGAGACATAGCAACCAGATTGTCACACAGATACACACACACAGACACGTGTCCTTTTATTAAGGTGGATTAGTTGTCATTAAAGTGAGTATTGCCCATGTTTTTATTCAATTCATGCAATGCTACCTTTAGCTTCTCCTCCAAAATATTGGACTAAAGTTGGAATTTTATTCTCCAGTTTTCTTTAATTTCAGAATAGATCTTCTACTCTGTTCCAGTATACTGTATCATTGAGCATTTGTTCTCTACCCTATTTGGAACTGGCTGTCCTCCCTTTATGGCTTTACATTGAATCTCACAAAATTGCCCACAAATGTCTCAGAACTTGCTCTTTCACTACTATTAAACTGAAGACCTCAGTTAAGTTAGGTCTCTTGATTTCTTAGGCACTACAGATTTAGTGTAAAATAGAGAAGGATCAAGAACCTTGTGATTCAAATATATCAGTATCTCATAATCTGATTGTAGGTATTGGTGATAATCCAATATTTTTTATTTCTCCTGGCCAAGTCATGGCATATTAACTAAAGTGACATCTTTAATGAAAACAAGCTCCAGATGTTTCAGTTTTTGAGGGTTTGCTATGACATTTCTTCTTCTTTCACTTTTGTATGCCTTCAGCTCAGATAATTTCTCAAAGCATGTAACATGTCTTTGTCATGTACACTTCTTTATACCAACTGTTTTTACAGTCTATTATCAAATCTTTTAGTTATGTCCATCAGAGATTTAGTGTTATCCTAATGGAAATGTCCAGATTTTATATCTCTTAACCACTGCACAAAATTTAAACAGCAAGAGTAATTAGTCATACAGTTTTAGTATTGCCAAATGCCAAGAAATAGCCCAGCTGGTCAGGACTATGTTGGCTGGTAATCAGTCTCATTTGACTGTAAGGCACTGGACTTGTGGGATTGACTGGGGCGCACCCCTCTACTAGCTTCCACAAAGACTTAATTTTTCTCATTTTTGTCTTCAAGGCTGGGTCTAGGTGGAGAGTTTTGAGGGACAGTTTTGTTTTAGATGTTATTGTTAACGATTATTGAAACAGCATTACTTTGTATCCATGTTCTTTCCCCTTTCTTGTTGATATGTATTAGGGCCTGTTTAACAATTGTCCCATACCCTCCAATTCTTATTGCTGTTTATTAGAAAAATAATTGATAATAAGAAATACAAACTAAAACCTGGTGATTCTTTTCAGGTGATGCACTGTTTGTCCAGAGGAGTGACTTGCACACTGATTAACCTTTTCATCCAAAACCAGCCACCTCTCCCTCCCATCTGTTTTTGATTCTGGCAACACTTCTTCGTGACTTGAAGCTTCTCTTACAGGGTCAGAAGATGTCTTTACTCACAGGAACAACAGTATAAAACTTCTTCTAGCAGCCTTGTCACCTCTGTACCCTAAACTCAAAGGTGCTCTTAGACAGCTGAGTCTTGTGGTAGTGTTTAAGCTGTATATATTTAAAAAACAAAATAGTTTCACCAGTCAGAGACCATTTCCCATCCCTTGCCAGATGACTGCTGAGATTTTGCTGCTTTCCACTGGCTCACCTTATATGAGCAACATTGTCCCTGTCTCCTTCACTTCTGCCCTCCTGCCAGCCCTTCAATACCTCACATTTTCTTAGGGACCTTCAAAGATTTACTTCCAGGGCAACATTCCAGCTCTGGTAACCTCTGTCTTTCTACAGTAGCCCTGAGAGTTGATGTTTCACTGTGTAGTGCTATTATAATAGTGTTTTTTCATTTTAATTAGTTAAGTTTTAGTTCCATGCATTTCGAGGTTTGTTTTTTGGTCTATTTATCGTTATGGTGGCTAAAAGTAATTGTCATACATGACGTAAAATTATTAGAGAATATCATTTTATCTTACGACAAGATTACTGTTTCTATTTTAGTTGTTGCCACGTTGTTGTTTCACCTTTGCTAGCTTTGAGTCTTGGTAGTTGCATTGGGTGTTGTCAACTGTACAATGGTATATGGTTGGACGTGTTTCTCATCTCAGTATCTGAGTTTGCAGATGATCTGACTAAAACATATATACATTGGTGTCTTTATTTTCATAAAATCCTTTTGATTTTTGACCTCAGGCTTATTTTCTCGACATTTGTACTGAATTAGTGCTTTGAACTGAGACAAAAGCAGTGCCGATTCTCTTGCAATAAACCTAAATTTGTATAAACAACTACCTCTTTGTTGGTATGACACAGATACTTTTAAAGAATAATACCAAGTGCTATCTCTACTTATGGGATTACTCTCTGCCTTTAAAAACACTGTGGTGCCCTCTTCCCTTTCCAATCTCTTACTAACAAAGCAGACCCACATTTTATATATCAAAAAAGACAACCCCTCTTCAGTTGTATGCGTTTACAAGACATATCTAACAATTATCTGTGTCCTCAACATGCCCTGAAATTAATTAAATTCAACCTCAGATGGCAAATAAAACATTAGAGATTTTCATTTGTGACTGTATATATCCTCTGAGTACTTCTTTATTTATATTGCTATGTTTATTCCTTGCAAAAACAGGTTCAGTATTTTCTTCCAAACAAATGTTTTCCTTTTAATTGTATGGTTTTCCTAGCAAAATTAAAAACCACATACCCGTCCATATTTTAACTTTATCATTCACTGACATCTTTTTTTTAACAATTTGGTTTTCATTACTCAAAATAAATAAATGTATGTGCTGTAGTCATCTGCTTTTATGTATCCATGGCCTTTCCTTGCCACATTCAGTGCTTCACAAATAAGGCCATCTGGCAATGCTGAGCTCTGTTTTTTAGAAAATAGATTTTATTGATAAACCTAAAAAATTGTGATCATGTTGATCCCATCATTCTGTTTAATAAGCATTTTATTTTTTCAAATAGTGGTATTTAATTTTGTAAGAAAACATAATGCTAAACTGAGTTTGGTGGTTAGTGCTGTTGTCTCACATTTCCTGGATTCTTGGCTTGAATGCCAGGCCTGGGCATTATCAATTTAGTGTTTCCACATGTGTTGTTATCTGGTTAATTCAGCATTCCTGCCACATCCAAAGTAACATAACTGCTAGGATAATTGATGACTTTTTACTGGCCAGTTGTGAGCTTCCTTGAGAATGTCTGAATGTGCCCTAATATCACTTCCAGGGCTTGTTCTTGCGTTGCATCTATCCATCACTTATTTCTATTCAAATAAGATGGCATACCACTTGTTGTGAGATGAAGGCTGGGAGTATTTAAATTGTTTAATTTGTGGGTTTAAGTGCAACCATCCGTGAAGCTCGTGTTGGTGAGGGACATAGGCGTGCGCCAGAGTAAGTTTAAGTTAACTACCAATTGTAGTTAGCAGGTTCCATCTGTGAGATGAGTACAGCGAGGTTAGCACACAGAGAGAAAGAAAAAGAAGAGCAGTTTATGAGGGAACGCTAGAGGAGTATAATGATAACTGGATGGAGAGTTAAAGAATGAGAGAACTGAAAGTGTAGCCTCAGCCAGGCTGATTATTTAAAGAGGAGCAAGACCGAGGACTGTGCAGAGGTTCCACTGCATGGTGAAGTCCGTGCAGGCTGAGCGATGATTGAGGGAGCAGACATGGATGGAAAGAAATGACAGAAACTAGGAGAAGGTGGTTGAAACTAGAAGAATGGTCAAAATGTGGCAGCATCCAAGCAAGGGTGTGGTGTCCAGGGGGAGCTGCTATGACCGAATGAGGTGGAAGCTTCAGAACTGTGGTTACTGGATGAGGTGACAGTTCAGGTCTGCGGGTATCATAGAAGGTGGGCTGTGGTGGGCTGCATTCTTGAGTCATGAGTGAGGACTGAGTGTGAAATTGAAAGATCACAAAGTATTACCTCTTCATGAACTGGATGATTGATTTTAAAAGGACTTATTATTTACTGTATCATTTATTTATTGGCACCCAAGACACTGTTTGAAGTTTAATGGCAAAAACATTAAAGACGATTTATTTATAAACTATTTGTTGATTTTTATGTACTTTTTTTATACACATTTTGAAACACTTCAGAATTATGGGTTTGACATTTTGTTTAATTGTCAAGAAAAAGGGCACAAAGGAAACTTGAAGCACTGCAGTTGCTTTCTTAAAGTACTCAGAGATGAAGGGTGCAAGAAAAAAAGTAACTTTGAGAAGGCCGTTCCCTATAATTCTTCAAATGACTTTTGAATAAGAACATAATAAAATCATTATTTTGGAATTTACACACAGTACATGGAATTTCTTTTTCTTCTGGTCTCAAATGAGTATTTAATGCAAAGGTGGCAATAGGCAGAAAAATCGGGCTTTGCTTGGGCTAGTACCAAAGAAAACTCAGACTATCCAGCCCACTTCCATGACAGTTTTAGTCTGCTTGGTCTGGGTTGTTTCCAACATAAACTAAGCCTGCCCTATTCTTTACTAGGAATTGCAGGGGTCTGTAGGTTCAGCATGTTTTTATCTTGTTTAGAATTATCATTCAAGGACCTCATATTCAACTGCTCACAAAATAAAACTATGCAATGTAGTTACTGTGCATGATGTCCTCAGAAATGACCTACAAGAAAAGGCTTTATTTGTTAAGACATTCCATGTTTTTTATATACCGTTAAGATAGGCAATTTAACAATATTAGCATAGGTGTAGTCATATGAAGATTTTGCCCCAAGAGCTGTAAAGAATCATTAAGGAAGGGAGATTATTGTTGAGATGAATGTCTAAGAAGGATGTGATTCCTTAACAACCTAATTACTTTGTGCTGTTATTGATGGTGCTTGGGTGTATAAACTCTTGATTGAAGCTTATCATAACAAAGAGAGAATAATCGACACCTAATTAAAAAAACAAACTGTATTCAAGTGACTGATTCCAGTTGCCAAAATGTTCTTCTTCTGTGTGTTCATATTCGGAGTAGCCTAACCTGGCTAGGTTGTTACAAATGTTTTGCAGCTCAATCGACTGTATTTTGATTTTTGCTGGGACCCCTGCTTTCCTGAAGCATTTTCAAAACAAGTAAATTAGATTAACTAAGGTATAGAAAGTGAGGGTATGTGTATTAATGTACCTTGAAATGATTGTTTCTTGTCTTGCAGTCCATTATTCTATGATGAACTTGAGAAGTGGGTGGCACACATCACAATCCTTCAAAGTCTGAACATTTGCACTGTGCAAACTGCTAATAGCTCAGCCATGAAACTGTGACATCTGGCCCTCAGAAGCAGCTCCTTTATTCAGAAAGCAATAAGAGAACTGTTATTTGGAGGGACAGTCGCTAAAATTGCAAATGGAGAGCTTCCTGTTGACATTAGTTGATCTCTCTCTTAATCTGTCCTTATCATTTTTTCCATGCATGGACAGATCACTACAGTCCACTCATCCACAGTGCAAATCCAGGTGACTATGCTGGATAATTTGTTGAGGAGATGGTGGCACACACCATGCTCCATCCCAGTCCAGACATTTGCACTGTTGTAACTGCGGGTAGTTTAACCATGAAACTGTGACATTTGGATTACAAAGGCCCTCAGAAGCAGCTCCTTTATTCCATATCAATAAGATAACTCTTACATAGAGGGCCAGCCTCTAAACACTGCAAATGGAGAGCTTCCTGTTGATGTCAGTTGACATCTTTCTTACTAAACCCTGCAAGGACAGGCCAACACACTCCACCCGTCCACAGTGCAAATCCAGCTGACTATGCCAGACGTTTTGTTGAGGAGAGGGTGGGACAAAATCACGATCCATGCCATCCCAGACATTGGCAGTGTGGTAACAAACCTGAGATTTGGATTACAAAGGTTGGTTGAAGCATCTCCTTTATGCCAACAGCCCCTAAACAATGCAAGTGGAGCACTTCCTGGTACCATCAATGGATTTTTTTTTTTGCACAGCACCAACAGGCCACTACACTCCAATAAACTAGAATGGAAAAAATGGCTTTAGTAAATGATTATCATTTTTTTTTAGCGCTTCACTGTTTCAAAGAATTCATTGCACTGCAGTTCATTTATAATATTTGCTGTGATGGCAGATTTTTGTGAGGTTGACTGATTCTTTTATCTGTTTGCTACCCTGAGTTGCAACGTCTCAAGTAAATTTTGCATTACAGGAGTGAAGGAAAATGGAGCTCACAAGGTAGCGGTAGTTCAGAGGTTTATAAGTAGCCATTGTAAAATGCTTAAATGAGCAGATGTTTCCTGTATATAGTCAAACTATGTTGAATGAATAGTTCTGTGTATGGTAAAGGTATGCTGAAAATCATTATTTGCCAAAGTGTGTTGAACAGCATTCATAGGCTTGGTGATATAAGCCACATGTGAGACCCATGGTCTACAAACTATGGAAAGGCCACTGTATAATCTTAAAGGACCCAGTCACCGCATTACATTTCCTTTCGCATTGCAGCTGTCTTTTTCTAACTGTCCTCTGAGGCTTCTAGTAAATACTGTATATATTAATTACTGCTTCTTGGCAGTGTCCTTTTTCCCACACTGGCTTGTCTATTTGCATTGCCACCCCGAATATGAGTTGCCTTTCCCTTTGAAGATCTACTGGGTCCTGTGCCACCATTTTCTCCCTGGCAACCCTTCCAACTTGTCTATATTATTTACATTTTAAGAATTTGCACTTCTGGGAATTCCTTGCCACCCTCCACGCTGTCTCATATTAGAGAAGATATGCCACAACAGTATACATTTTCGGCAGGCCCTGTTTCTGTTCCAATAGTGTACTCTTTTTAAAATTTACCAGACATAAAAGCATTACTTTAAAATGTATAATAAAAACTACAAGATGTAGACTCTATCCTTAAATAACTTTAACTGATGCATCATATGAAAGAAAGTTTCCCTTTTATATTACATTTATATTTACCAAATTCTGCTAATGGGTTTGGCGTGAAGTCTTGTATCTATGTGTTTCCATTTGCTTTTAATCATTTTAATCAAAGACAGGTCTAAAGAATAATTTCAAGCAAATGAGCACTTAGATTTTTTATGCATCATTTTCACCAGCATGCCAATGTAAACTCAAATAGAAATATAATAATTGATGTAATTCCATGTTAAGACCCGAGGAGCAACCAAAATGAGGGAACTTGTAGAACCAGATTATTATACCCCAAAAACCAGTTTAAAAGTACTTTAAGAATGAATGGTTAGCTCGATGCATAGAATAAGGGCTTTGGTTGTGTTGTTTGTAATACAATCATTTAAAAACTGCATTTTGTGTTTACTTGTGTTATATTTGACTAATGATTAAACGTGTTTGATGATCATAAACATTTTGTGTGACAAAAATGCAAAAGAATAAGAAATCAGGAAGGGGGCAAATAGTTTTTCACACCACTGTATATATACACACACACATATATACATACATATATATATATCTACATATACACACATACATATACATACACACATATATACACACAAATACATACATATATATATACATACACACACATACATATAAACATATATATACATACATATCTACATATATATGTATACACACACACACATATATATATATGTGTGTGTGTATACATATATATATATATATATATATATATATATATATATATATATATATATATATATATATATATATATATATATATATATATATACAGTCTTTGGGGTGTGAGCAACTGTTGCTGGGGGTGCCAGAATCCATGAAGGAAGAAAAATGAAAAACATTATTTGTACAAAATCTTAATTTATTTATCCATTCCTAAATAATTAAATGGGCAGGCTATTTCGTATCAGTGCAATACGCTGTTTGTTAAAACGGATGACTCCCGGTCTTACGAGTAAGTCTGCCTGGATATTATAAACTATCGTATCTGTTCAAGTTCTATTTAAATTTTAAATAGAAGGAATTTTTATTTAGTCGACAGAATATTATTCCGGAATAAATCAACTCCAACCTTAAATAACTTATAAAAATATTTCCTGTATAAATTATACAAGTTAGAAATAAAGTAAACGTTAAAAGAACAAACATTTAAATTTCTTTACTCTTATGTAATTTTATATAAAAAATAAACTTAAATTTTAAATATCCCAAAAGATTTTGCTCTCCATAAAAATATATCCTGTCAAAATTATACAAATTCAAATATGAACATGGTGCATAACAAAACCTGGAAATATAAATAAAATGTGTTCTTTTCAGCAATAACAATTCAAACCATTCAGTTGTCTTTGCTCTTATGTCATTTTATCAGATTTGGACGCCTGGCATCTTTTTTTGGCAACAAGTTCGTTTATGTTTGGTGTGAGGTTCTGTGTTCTGGAGATTCTCAGGATGGACTGCAGGTTGTCATCAGTGAGGCGACTCCTGTGTGCTGTTTTGTTAGTCTTCATGACTGAGAAGAGCTTCTCGCACAGATATGTGCTACCAAACATGCACAAAGTTTGAGCCGCAAGTAGACGGAGCTGGAGCATTTCTGCGGGAATGGAGTGAATAAACTGTGCGGGCCCTGCAGTATCGTACTTTGCCTTCAGTGTGCCATTACACTGCAGCTCAATCACCACCATCTGAATCTGCACAGGTGCAGTTTCCACATCGACGGCAAATGGGTTGCGAAACAACTCAAAATTCTTTTTTTGTTCTTCAAAGTCACCAAAGCGCCATGCGAACTCAGTGCGCAGTGCGCTCAGTTTATCAGCAAAGTGCGTATTTGGGAACACCGTAGTGCCAACTTGGTTCAACATTACTTGGTAACAGGGAAAGTGGGGCAAGTTGCACTGGTGCATTTGTGTCTCCCATAAAAGCAGCTTCACTTGAAATCACTTTGTGATTTTGCACAGGTAAAAATGTCTGCTGAAGTGTCAAATTCTTCTTTAACTCTTCTGCTTTCTGTATCTCCTGCATTGCATTCAGGTCTTTCAGGTTACCCTGATGTTTTGTGTCATAGTGCCGTCTTAGATTAAATTCTGTAATTACAGCCACATTAGCTCCACAAATGAGACACACGGGTTTACCGGCAATGTCAGTAAACATATACTCAGCCTCCCATCGGTTTTTAAAGGCTCTATGTTGAGAATCACCTTTTCTCTTCGGCATCGTGTGGGCTAGCTTCGCAATAACTTGTAGCATCATAAGCTAGACTTGATTAATGCGGTAAATGTTTGGCAAGGCAGCTGAAGCGCTGCATTATGGGATCTGTAGTCTATTGTGTTACCAGCGCTTCATATCCCCGGGCCATTAATAACAATAATATATAAAATGATCTCGCGGGCCGGATATAATTACACGCAGGGCCGGATGTTGCCTGTAGGCCTTGAGTTTGACACATATGGACTAAATAGAACTTGAAAAGATATATTTTTTCGAATGTGATCACGCAATTCAGATCGAGTTGACGCGCACTACAGTACATCAAGGCCGCGTGCTATTGTGGTTTTGCCTGTGTACCTCAATAAGTAACCCTCACCTCGCTCTTACTTTTTTTACCGTTCATCTAATGAATACACTGAGTATGGCTTTACCAAAACAATCATTGATCGCGAATAAAGTATCCATTATTCATAAACCTCCAATGGTGATCTGTCTTTCTGCATTAACCGCATATTTTTTCATACGTCTCAAACCAAGGGGATGCGAGGCTAAAATGAATCGGGAAGCTCACGTACATACTCAGTGCATCCCCTCTCGGGAATCGAACCTCGGACGCCGGTGCTAGAGGCGAAGCCTCTACTATTGTGCCATGGCATGTGGTTTGTCTATTTGAGCGTAGCAGTGTAATTTGGTTTTTGTTCAGCACTCTTTGGAACTGTTGCTTTTTGTCTCCGCACTGTGTCAGTTCACGTGAGCTGCTGAATATGGTTTTATATGTCACTCCTCGCTTCTAATTGTTTCGCTGCCTTCTTAATTATATAATGTATGTTTTCTTCAGCGGTTTTTGGAGCTCTTCCTGGTTTTCTACGTACTGCGTGATTACGTGGGAGGCGTGATGATGTCACACGAAACTCCGCCCCCCACGGCTTTCGAGCTCAACTCCATTACAGTATATGCAGAAAAATAGCTTCCAGTTATGACCATTACGCGTAGAATTTCGAAATGAAACCTGCCCAACTTTTGTAAGGAAGCTGTAAGGAATGAGCCTGCCAAATTTCAGCCTTCTACCTACACGGGAAGTTGGAGAATTAGTGATGAGTCAGTGAGTCAGTGAGTCAGTCAGTCAGTCAGTCAGTGAGGGCTTTGCCTTTTATTAGTATACTAGCAGAATACCAGCCGCTTCGCAGCGGAGAAGTAGTGTGTTAAAGAAGTTATGAAAAAGAAAAGCAAACATTTTAAAAATAACGTAAGATGATTGTTAATGTAATTGTTTTGTCATTGATATGAGTGTTGCTGGCATATATATATATATATATACACACACACAGACACATATATAAACATATATATACATATAAACATATATATAAATATATATATACACATCTATACACACATATATACAGTTATATATATACATATATACACATATACACACATACATATATATACATATACATATATATACACACTCTGTATATATACACACACATATATATACATACTGTATATACAACATATACATATCTACATATATACTGTATATACACATATATATACAAATCTACATATATATATCTATATATATATATATATATTAGGTGGGACTCGATTAAAAAATTAATCCAATTAATTAGAGGCTGTGTAAGAATTAATCTTGATTAATCGTATGTAATCGCACACGTAAATTTGCCCCAAATCGCAAATGTTTTTTTTTTATTTAAAACGGTTTTAGTGGGCTTACAGAATCAAATAATAGACATGGACATGAATATTGTAAACTGAAGCTGTTTTAATTTCTGAAAAAAAGCCTTTAAACTGCATTTGAATTCAAAACAGAAACAAAAATATCATCCCTGGTTAAAATTGGGCAGACTTAAAATAAAGTGGTAGTTTAAGTACTTTAAGTACATTTTCAGAATAGTATTGTCTTTAAATAATAATAACCAAAATTTCACCATAAAGTGCAGTTTTTCTTCTTAAAAAATAAGTCAGAAACATAAAAGGTAATTTGACCAGCTTACTCTTTAAACTCTGAGTAACATTAGCCAAAATTATTTTGTACATTAGGCTAAAACAGTGTGATCATTGAACATTTTGTAATTAGATGTATTTAGAATTACTAACGGTCACGGAAGTCCAATGATCCCCAGTAAGAGCCACAAAGTCCGCTTTCTGTAATGCATCTAATTTTGCTTGCTTTTCAGTGTGCACAAAACCATGCTTTTATCAAGGCTTCGCTCGGAAGTCGAAATGATCAGTCGTAGGAGCGCGCTTTATTCCGACTCTAACATTTTTGTAGCTGTGATGTGTGCATCAGTGTAATGGATGTACCAGGAAATCATGCATTGACAAAAGTTCCCGTTTGCTTGGAATTGAAAGTGTGATTAAATGCGTTATTTTTTAACGCGTTATGGAGTACATGCATCGAAGCTTCTCAGCTGTGCTTGTGCTAAGAAAGGGAAAATTTTAAAAATAACGTAACATGATTCTGCGTTAACCTAATATTTTTCATACGTCCCAAACCAAGGAGATCGAAGGTAAAATGAATCGGTAGCGCATACATAGTCAGTACATCCCTCTCGGGAATCGAACCTCGAATGTCGGCGTTAGAGGCGAAGACTCTACAATTAGCCACAGCGTGTGGCTTGTCTATGCTAAAGTATGTATTGTAGATCGGGTATATATATACATTTATATATATACCCGTGTCGCAGTGGAGAAGTAGAAGTTATGAAAAGAAAAGGGAACATTTTAAAAATAACGTAACATGATTGTCAATATACAGTAATTGTTTTGTGAGTGTTATTGAATGTTGCTGTCATCAAGGATTTGATTATCATTATTTCTTTCAATCAGGCTCGTATTTGTAGGATGTGTTCAAGTTACATTCCGTGTTTGTCAATCGTTGTAAAGATAAGAGGTTTCATTCATCGATTAGTTCCTTACTGCATCAATAAACAGCTCGTCTTCCTTTTTATCTGTGATGTGACAAACTGCATGCACGGGTTTTTTTTACACTGTCTTCCTTTAGCAGGACATTCACTTTTTCCACCGTGTGCTTTGTTTCCGCAGTAGCTGCACTTATGAATATGATTCTATGTATAAGACGCTTCATATTTTTTTGCTGCCTTCTCAATTGTGTAATTCGGTTTTGTTCAGCACTCTTTGGAACTGTTGCTTTTGTCTGTGCACTGCGCCAGTTCACGTGAGCCGCTTGGTGTTCTTGCATCGAAGGTTCCCAGCTGTACTGGTGCCATCTCGTAATGTCAGCTAAGACCCGGCACTTAAAACTTTCTCTCGCAGTTTCAATGAGTTTGTGCCAAACACCACCCTGACCATCTCATCTTCCTCTGCATAAGCACAGTCCTTCACACGTGAATATTTACCGGCAGTGTTTGTATTGGATTGCCGCTGATGGACGGCCTTATATGGGCAGGCACTAAATTACAAACGCTAGTGGTAGCCTATGAACTTAATTTAATATAAACTTACGGTTCACGCCGTGCTTTGTTTCCGCAGTAGCTGTACTTATGAATATGCTTGTATGCATCATTTGCTTCATAATGTTTTTCTGCCTTCTCAATTGTGAAATGGCGTTTTGTGCTGATCGCTGTTTGGAGTTCTTCCTTGTGCTCTACGTACTTACGTAGGAGGCGTGATGATGTCACACGAAACACCCCAGCCATCTCCAACTCAAGACTCCATTACATTATATGGGGAAAAATAGCTTCCAGTTATGACCCTTATGCGTAGAATTTCGAAATGAAACCTGCCCAACTTTTGTAAGTAAGCTGTAAGGAATAAGCCTGCCAAATTTCAGCCTTCTACCTACACGGAAGTTGGAGAATTAGTGATGAGTCAGTGAGTGAGTCAGTGAGTGAGTGAGGGCTTTGCCTTTTATTTATATATATATATATATATATATATATATATATATATATATATATATATATATTAACTTTTTACAGCAAAGTCCATTTTATCTGCAAAATTCATTATAAAAAAGTATTTTTCATGAAAAAATACATATTTCTTATGTACTTGGTTTAAAAATCATAACTCAAAAGCTCTGCTGAACAGCTAGTTATACTGCATGTTTATGTCACTTGGTTTATTTGACAATTTTCACATTTTTGCAGTTGTAAGAAGGGCACTATATAGCACCCGACCTGACATAGAATCACACAGAGGCACATATAAAAATAAAACAAATATTTATTTTTCTTCAGCTGGAGGGCACGTCTTCCCCGTAATCCCTCAAGCCACAACACAGTCCCAAAAGCACAAAGACACACAACACACTTCTCTCTTCTACCACCACTCCTCCTGAAGCTTTGTCCTACTTTCACCTGACTCTGGCCACTGAGTGGTGGTCACTTGCTCCCTTTACTGGGTACCCGGAAGTGCTCCAGGCATGGAGTCCAACAGGGCTGCACAGAACTGCAACCCCCATGAAGCCCTGGGGGAGTCCGAGGCACCGTTGCAGCAACCTAGGGAGGCTGCCATCTAGCATCCAGGGAGGATACTGGGTTTCCTACCCTTGTCCCCCTTGTACATATGGTGCAGGGGCGTCCCGGCCAGGCATGGGCCCCAGCCATCCGTCACACAGTGCACCATGAAAAGGTTACTGCAGATGAGAGGCATTGTGGCTGTATCTAGGGGTAGGATAACTATCAATCAAATTCAACTTATTTGTACTTGCTTAGCTCTGGAATTCTGCAGCAGTTAGACTCAGGCCCTTATTACCGGGTTTGTCGAGGTATAATTTGACTTTGCTGAGAACATTGATCAAAATGAAAATTAATTTTTGGCTTGCCCTTCAGCAAAAGTGCAAAGGGTGCATGTTCCAAACACCAAGGGGCTCAATTTATGTAATTCAAATGACACTCGCTCTGGAAAGTCCACATTATGGGCACCATGGGGCAATGTTTTGGTATTGAAAAAGGATAATGCTCTGGACACTGAGGGAGACCCCAGTCTAATAATGGTGAGTGCATGCTATGAATGTCGAGGGGTGCCTTTTATGTAATTAACAAAATTTACAGAAAAAAATTTGAACTTTTCTCTGCCATTGATGCTAGAAAGTAGAAAATAGACATTGCCATTGAGTTTCGCATTCCACTGTCAGCTTTGTCAACTGTACATGTCATGATCCAATTCAATTTTAGTGAAACGGAAATGGACTTGTATATAAAAATTCATATACTGTATGTTGGTTGCTTTCTTTTGCAAGCCTTTATAATATTGTTCATCTTAGTTTTCTTTCTATACTTGAAATAGTGAGGTTCTTCAAGTGAATAATTACTCAAGAGCCAAAGAAAATGTACATTGCCCTTCTGCAGTTCTGAGTAAGGGCTCTTAGAACATAAATTCCGTAGGTCAGCTGCTGTTCTCCCAACTCCCCCATTTTTCTCTGTCTTTAGCTACATAAGCAGAAGAAACAGTCTTCTCCTTTTTCGTTACATAGGCTGAGCTGGCTCTGTGGAACTTCTGTGGACCATCTGAGGTCTGACCCTTGTAATGTATTTCTGGTCCTCACCTGAAAAGGGAGAACAGACTCAGAGACATCTATAATTCTCAGTTCTCCTTTGTAATGGTTTCTGTTTGCGTTCCCAACCTCTTTTGCATGGAGAAACAGAGTGAACTGTAACAAATGCATGCCACTCTAGCATCTTCTCACCGAGTGTTCTCTCCATGGGAGTCTATCCCAGGTCATCAGAATGCTACTGGAATGATAGGGGTGCCTTTTAGCTCTCAGAGTAGTTTTCTTTCATTTTCCATCATTGGAATACTCTTTATATACAGAGAGCAGGCAGACTTGTTACTCTGCATCCTTTAAATACCTCCATATAAAGGGAGCTTAATGAAGACGCTTCTTTACATGTGGAGTGCCTAACTACTATTATGAGATTCAGTGAGACCAGGGGATGCTTCACTAGACTAGAAATAGCAAATTTTCAAAACTAAACAGGCAACCAAGATTCAATTATAAGACATTGATAAGGAAAGGTCACAGTGTGTGGCTTACATGTCCACCAAGTAGGGGTCACCTCAGGATATCATCAAAGATACTGGAAATAAAGGATTCAGAGAGACGCCACTGGGTTAAGCCTTCACTTATTCTAGTGAACGTATACCTAGATCTACCTTGAACAGTCCACATCATCACAGCTTTGGCAATAAATTTTTATTTCTATTTACTGTACTGTATGTATTGAATGTATGAAGTATGCAATTTAAGCATGCAGTTTTGTATTTTATTTTAATGTTATTTCATGCTTTATTCTAATAGCTTAATTGTTATACTTTTATTTTTGTACACTGTGATAGATCTTTTAAATGGAAATGCACAATTAATGTAACGAAGAACAATTTCCTTCATGTGTCACAGAAACAGTTGACTCCTGCATAGAAATCAAAAAAAGAAATGAAATTTTGTCTTGCTTCATTTTGCATGCTGCTACATCAGGTAAGGGGAGTAACTCAGTAAAGGATCACATACTGTTTCAGAAGAGATTTGCATTTTCTTCCTATTCGATTAAAGATTCCTTTGCTTATCTCCCACTGCCATCTAAACAACTAATAAATTTTATTCAGGCAGTGAACAAATCCATCAAAATTAATCCAACTAAGAGTAACTTCTAACAATTTGGAGCCATGTGGCAATATGAATATGTCAGAAGATTTAACTGTAGAGGTGAAGTAAATTTCAGTAGCTAATTCTGAGTACTAAAGCAGTGTGAGAAAATATATAATATTGTAACTAATATTGACTATTAAATATACAGTTAACATAAACAGAGTAAATGTTGTAAAGTATCGACACTTTTTGGAAAAGTATTATATTATCCCCTTCATTTGTAACCTACTGAAAATTATGTTTTCTTCTTGTAATTATAATGACAGATAGAATGTAAATAAAACTGACAATGAAAAATCTAGAAAACAAGAGAGAATGAAGAAATCCAGAAATTAATTTATTTTCATCTCCAGGTGACCCACTAACAAGTGGGTTCCAGGGGCAACCTGGTTAGTGTAGGATTGTCTTTTAGCTTAAAGTGTCGAATAAGACCACAAGACAGAGACAGAGACCGAAAGAGTCTGCACATGCCAGTTTTGGAGTGCAATGGCTGAGTGACCTTTTTGTGTTTTGGATTCCTATACAGTCGTTAGAGGAATGTTACCTGGGGAAAATATGTCATGAGACTAACACTCAGTAGATGCTTGTTTTTCTGTCCCAATAAAAAGTGATACCAGAAATGGCAGGCAAATTACTTTTTGCACAAATAGGAATGAGCTCAGGGAGAACTGGCAGGCAGCTAGTGTGTTCCTAACCGTCCAGAAGAGTGGCCGAATAGCATTGTTTCATATTTTATTAGGAATGGTTTAACAGAGGTGCTGCCTCGTGGGAGGGTCCCATAAACTTGAAGGCTAGCTGAGGGCCCAGGGTTGTAGGGAAACAAGCAGCTTCTACACGGATGTCTAGTTTGGTGTCAATTTAACTAAAGAAGAGACATTTTGATACCAGAACAGAGCAACAGGACTGGGGTGAAAATGTCTTCACAAAGGTGTAAACCTGTCTTTTGGCCATAAATATGGAATTGCAGAAAAACTGACAGGAAGACTTCATGCCAGTGTTGAAGAAGTAAGAAAACTGGTTAGTTAGAAAGGAGGTGTTTGGGTATGCTTTTGATGGGCGCAAATGGACAAGCTCCCTAGCTGGGTGGGCAAACATTTAAGGCCCATTAAAACAAGGCCAGAGAAAGTAACATTTTTATTCGCACTCATTTCTGGTAATTATAAGTAAAGTGCTATTTTATATATATATATTTTTTTTTTGCCTTTTTAGAGCTATTCCAGCTGTGGAGTGCTCCATGAGTTGTCTGACTCCCATTATGTTTTTGCTGTTCGTAATCAATCATTCAATTAACTAAACCCTCTTTAGATTCAAATATCAAATATTGATCAAGCAAAACTAAAAGTATTTTTAAATCTTGTATTTACATGATTTTGACGAGTAATCCAAATCCAAAAGACTCATAATTCATACTCCATATGTTTCTCGTGCACATTATTATCATCTTAGATCTGAGGTTCTAGTGTCAATGTATGGTAACACTTTAGTTTAGGCACTGTAGAAAATGCATCTATTTCTCATTTACTCTTATGCACTTCTGTGGGTCTTTACATTTACATTTACAAAGAATCAATAAAGTGTTTATTCTTCTCTGCACTGCGGCCTTCTAATAAAAATGTAACTTTGGAGTGGTCTAAGGTGGGTTAACTGAGACAAATTTGTTTTGATATTACATTTTTAGTGTAAGACCTGTGACTCCTTCATATTAAGAAGTAATTTGACCATTATGGCAATGTGCTGCACTGCACAGAAATGAATGACCTATCTACTGATGTTTTATAAGCGTTATGAGACCACAATAAGCCTTTGCTAAGGTGTTAAGGACTTGTTACACAAGAGTAAATAAGTAATAGATGCATTTTTGCAGTACCAAACTAAAGTGTTACCCATAGACTTTCTATTAAATGTTTGTGGATAGTCACGGCCAATCCAGGTAGATAACAGAAACAAACATTGGTTGGTACAGTGATCTATAGCAGGGCACACTCACACACACACTTCCTGAGCCAGCAGGAATAACCAATAAGACATTGCACTGCCATATACTTAACAAAGCCCTGTCAAACTTAAGTCTGTTACATTTATATACAGTAGAGTAGGAAATAAACACACACAAAAAAGACTTTGGAATTCCATACAAAAATTAATACATGCTGGAACCTGCCCTTGGGAGACAAGAGCTCTGAATCCTGAAGACTATTTGAGAGTTGCAGCAGGTCACATGCCAGCTTTAGGCCCGGCTTGCATTATCAGAAGGTTTGCCCAGTGCACACGCTTCAGGTTTCTTACATCAGCCTTGCTGGCTGAAAACACAACACTATCTGTTCTGCTTTGGTGAGCCTGGCCATAACAGTGTGCCACCAAGTTGTCAGTACCCTTGCCTCTAATGAAGCTACTGATAAAGCTGTTTCCATCACAGAAAAACTTCATGCTTCATGCTCTGGCGCTGCTTCAGTAAGAGATTGTGATAACACTCAGAGATTACATCAGCATGCCTAAATGTTGGCATGCATATTTGAGAAAGATGGCAATCTAACAAAAGATAAGAAACTAAGAAAAGAACAACATAACGTGTCTTCAGCCCTGGGAACCAAACCACCTCTAACACATAGATTTACCTATAAAAGGCTCCTATATTATTTCATGCCAAGAGGTCACCAGGAACCAGCTAGTGGTAACAGAAAACTGCAAACAGTGCATTAAAAATTCTACTTTGTCACCATTTTATTGAATTGAGTCAGTGTTGGTACTTGTCTTGAGCCATATGCCGCCAGTATAAGATCCAGATCTTGGAATACTGAACTGTTGCTTTCTTGATTGGCTTGTATTTGACTTGAAATCAGTTTCCAGTTAGCTTATTAGTCATTCCAAAAAAAGTAAAGCATACTGTATATATCTGGTTGTAGCTCTAAGAACTAAAATCAATATGGGTTCATGTAGCATTAAAAAAGCAATTTCAGAAGAAGAGACTCGATTTATGTTGGCATCTTATCACTCTATACAAGGAAAATTCATAGTGGACAACATACAATTTTGCCAACAAATGCTTGTTTTGGATATTTGCAAAATACTTTTTATTGCAGGCTGATTGGGTGTGAGGCACCAGTCCTTTACAAGGAACACACGCTCACAGTGATAATTTAGGCTGACTATTTAACCTTAACCTGAGAGGAAGCCAGAGTAAATCTATGCAGACAAATGGAAACATGAAAACAGCACACAAACAATAACCAAGCCAGGAATCATGGGTCTATGAATTCTTGAAGCAGTTGTGCTTTCCAGTATGCCATCCTGCCACCCAGGATACTAGTCACGTTATCTGCTATTAAAGCCTCATGATAAAAGTAGAATTTTACTCATATGCTTTCTATGAAATATAGAACAATTATACAATAAATACATTCATTAGATTGAGAATATATTGTTAGTATAATTACTTTAACTTTAAATAATAGTTTATTGCATTGACTTAAAAAAGAAAACAAATGAGAATGAAATAAATTAAAATTAAAAGCAAACAAATGTGTTTCATTGACAACACTGCTATTTACTCTTTGCCTTTGTAAACCTTTATGACCTCCATTGGACATCGCCCATCAGACGTCATCAAGATAGCTACTAATACAAAAGGCCACTAGCCTGCCCGTTCCATCAAGTTGTTCTCCTCAGTCCTCAAATTTGATTTGCATTACCTGCTAGTGTGAGTGGTGCAGGGGTGGAGGGTTGCAATATCAAAAATATACCTGCATTTATAACATGCCTGTAAAAAGTATCTATCCCCTTGGAAGTTTTCATATTTTATTATTATAGAACATTTAATCCCAGTGAATTTAATTTGACATTTTGACACTGATCATTAGGAAAAATTGATAATGTAAAAGTGAAAACAGATCTCTGCAAAATGGTTTAAATTAATTACATATATAAAACACAAAATAAATGATCTCATCAGTATGACACAACTAAATCATCATTGGTACAGCCAATTAGGTTTAAACATTACATAATCAGTTAAATTGAGATACCCTGTCTGGGGTTTCTGTTGATTGTAGTATAAAGGCACCTTATCTGGAAGGTCCAACTCGAGGTGAGTCAGTTTGGGGGCCCAACCTACAAAATGAACACTGGGCAACTCCATGAATAGGTGATGGAAAAGCACAAGTCAGTGGATGGATGCAAGAAAATATTCAACTCACTAAATCTCCCTTGGAGTCCAGTTAAACCAGTCATTAAGAAATGGAAAGATTATGGCACAGCAATAAATCTGCACAGAACAAGCCACCCACAAAAACAGAGTGGTCTTTCAAGAAGATGGCTAGTGACGGAGGGAGACCACCAAGAGGCCTATACGAACTGGAAGAAACTATGTAGATAACACTTGTTTTCTGGGTGCTTCACCAGCTGTAGCTTTATGGGAGCATGGCAGAAATAAAGCCACTGTTTAAAAAAGTGCATGTCTTCTCAGTGAGAGTTGGCCAAAAGGCACACAAAAGACTCTGAAGTCAGCTGGAAGAAAGTTTTATGGCATGATGAGACCAAAACTGAGCTTTTTGGCCAGTAGACTAAACACCATGTTTAGTGCTACACACTATCAAAAATGCTCCTTCCCTACTGTGAAGCATGATGGTGTGCAGCAGGCCTTGGAAGGTTTTGGAAGGCTTGTGAGGGTAGAGGGTAAAATGAATGCAACAAAAAATGGGAAAATCTTTGAAGAAAACCTCATGCGGTCTGCAAGAAAAGTGTGCTTTGGGAGATCTGTTTTACAGCAAAGACATGTCTAACTGCTGGAGTGTAAAGCGAGTTCAAGCATGGGTAAAATGTGTGCCGAAAGAAATCTCTCAGTCCAAAAGTTTGTTTTAGATTATTTAGTGACAATTCAAAGCAAACAATCCACACAAAAATAAAGAAAAAAGGTTGTTACACACATAGAATAAAAGGCAAAAAATTATCTTCTCTAAACTTAGCTTTTCTTGTCAAACTTTAGTTGTTTCTATATTTAAAGATGCTTTACATACAGCGCTGTACATTTAATAAAGTACTTAATCTTTCATATTACTTGGCATTAAATGCACACAAGGCATGTTTGGCATAGTTTAAAACCATGTGCACTCAACACCTTACACCTGGCAAGGCAGGTCACTAACTGAGAATAATGTATAGTCAGTGAGGCTAGAAATAGTTACAGTACACCAATTCAATTCAACTTATGGCGGTTGTAAGAACCTCCCAATAGACTAAGCACAAAAGTTTAGGCAAAAATTTATATAACTTAAATAACAAGCAAAAGGCTCTTACAACAAACATAAAGCCAAAGCTGCACTAAAATGGCTTCAAAACAACAATATTAATATCCAGGAGAGGCCAAGTAAGAGTCCAGATCATGAGTTGAGAATTTGTGGCTGTTCACCCATGATCTCCATACATCCTATTAGAGCTTGAGCAGTTTTATAAAGATACCCTTCTATAAAAATTTGCAATGGCCAGATGTGCAAAACTGGTAGATCGGTCCACACACACTCAAGGTTGTTATGGCTAGCAAAGGTGCATCTAGTAAATCAATAGTTCCAAACCTTTTCTAAGCCTCATACCCCTAGAAAATGTTTGATTTATGTTAGCACCCAATACATAAGTAATATCACATTTGAAGATGAAGAAGTTCAATTTCTAATTTTTGAACTACAAATTGAACTATATAGCTGTATAGTACTGTAGATGAACAAATTGAACTCAGGAAAATAAGCTTTTAAGTCACAAAATCTATACTATAAAAGGCAAAGCCCTCACTGACTGACTGACTGACTGACTCACTCACTGACTCACTCATCACTAATTCTCCAGCTTCCCGTGTAGGTGGAAGGCTGAAATTTGGCAGGCTCATTCCTTACAGCTTACTTACAAAAGTTAGGCAGGTTTCATTTTGAAATTCTATGTGTAACGGTCATAACTGGAACCTACTTTTGTCCATATACTGTATACGGCCATAGCCTGCAGTTCGGTCGCCGTGTGAGGCGGAGTTGCATCTCGCATCATTACGCCTCCCACGTAATTGAGTGCCTGCCCATATTAGGTAAATATTCGCGGGTGAAGGACTGTGATTAGCATATTCATAAGTGCAGCTACTGTGAAAGCCCTCCCTCAGCGAAAGTGCGAGAGAAACTTTTAAGTGCTGGGTCTGAGCCAAAATTAAATAAAGCCGTGGACATCGCAAGATCGCACGAGATATTCGTAAGATACAAGTTTAATGAGAAGACGCAAGGTATAAAGCCTCGATGCTAAAGACCTGGCGAAGTCATGGAGAACATGAAAGGACGAGTTCACATTATACACAAACTTGCAATGCGGAGGCGCAGGGAAAACACTAAGGGCAGATTATTCCGTTATCTTATTGGAGAGAGCGGCAGAGAATTGTGTCAGGCGCTGACCGGTGATGTAAGACCTGATGAGTTAACCATGAGCTTGAGTGGTGGGCCGTCAGGGCCTGCAAGGCCTTCTCTGCTGGCCTAAAAATATCTGAATCACAAACTGATGTTAATTATATTTTGTCCATGAATACTTATTAAATAATTCCAAATAGTCTGTCCGCTTCCTTTCATAGCTTTTCCGATGGTTGTGCTGCTTCCAGACATGTATTTTCATATTAAAGCATTTAACCAATCACATTTCAGCCATCATTTGTTGCCAGGCAGAGAGGCCTTCACAATCCATTCTGCAGGCCCTCTAACACAGAATAAATGTCGATTAAACTGTTGCCTCAACCAATCAGATTTTGAGTTGGTGTCAGTAGGGCCCTCTAGCAGGCGTACGGCAACGTCACTGTATTCAAACCCATTGATTGGGTAGAAGCCGATATGAGGAACTCTACGAGGCCGCTGAACGCACCACAGGCGCTCCGAGCGCAAGATCCTCGCACGCACTACTGCCAACTCCATGGCAGGATGCTGGACAATATTATTTGCCAGACACAGACCAGATTTCAAGACCACAAAAAACTGATGTTTGTCACGCTCCTCGACCCCCAGAAGTTTTGGGAATGCAAAAAAAATTTCCCGCATGCAGCCTTCTCCAGTTTAACACAGAGCCACTGAGTACTTTTTGATTTGCCTCGGCTAAAGACGGAACTGACTGTAATGCATGCCATGGATGATTTTGCAGGAAAATCTCCCACTGATCTCCTTGACTTCCTTCATCAGAAAAATCTAACTGAGAGCATGGGGCAGCTGTACACATTGGCATATTTGGCAGTGACCATTCCCGCGTCCACTGCTTCTGTCGAGTGGACATTTTCAGCCCTAAACCGAATTAAAACTTATGCCAGAAATACGACAGGGCAGGTTCGACTTTCAGCATTAGCTTCGATGGCGATAGAAAGGGACTTTTTGATGGAACTGAAGAGCATGGATAATCTGTACGACAGAGTAATTGAACTATTTTTGACAAAAGAGAGGATGATGGATTTTGTTTACAAATAATCCAAATTTTTGGTGAGTAAAATGTTGTGATTTTCCTAAATAATATTGCAAGTTTATGAGTTATTATTGATGTTTTTTATGTGTGTCACGGCTGTAGCTGCAGTAAAAAGGAACTTGTTCACCCCTGGTTTGTTTATTCAATAAAAGCATTTATTGTGGCTACAGGAGTTATCTATCTGCGATGCAGCGGCTCTTTATACTGTATTTCTGCATATTAAGATGGTTTTTAAAACCATAAATTAGTTTTTGAGGGGCGGGATGATTCAGACGGAGCACTACTGGAGGCCTAGGTGTGAAATGCACGGTCTGCCACTGGACTAGATGATACATAAATTTGACAAACATTACAACCCGAAAATAAACAAAACTGTAGAGAGGTTCAGATTATACTTCTCCCAGTACGTCTCTCTAAATCCTCTGTGCAGGAACATTATCATAAGGCTTAACACTCTTATTATTACACCTTCTACGTGCACCTAACCGTCCTTTTTACGAAGTCTTCCTTGCTTTTCCGCTGGCTGCTTCTTTCCATTCACCTTCCTAGCTCTTTATTTAAACAGTTTTCCTTCTCACTTTTCTGCTCCTTCGCTGTCTTCTCCCTTTTCGTTCAAAATACGCACCTCCTTGCCTTTTACAGTCAGCTCCCCTTACGTCAAACCATGGTACATTTAGCACAAGTTAATACCAGGAATGCCTGTTAAACATCTTACATTCACGAGTAGCGATTTGCGTTGTGAACATTTTGATGAATGAAACCTGTTATCTTTACAACGGTTGGCAAACACAGAATGTAACTTCAAAACAACACGTCCTCCAAATACGAACCTGATTGAAAGAAATAATGATAAACAAATCCTTGATGACAGCAACACTCATAACAGTGACAAAACAATTACATTGACAATCAGGTTATGTTATTTTTAAAATGTTTCCTTTTCTTTTTCATAACTTCTTTAACACATTACTTCTCCGCTGTGAAGCACGGGTATTTTGCTAGTCTAAATATAAATGGAGCAATTTACCTTTGTAAATCTTAATAACCTTGTAAATGTGTTCCTCATAAAGCTTAGACACTAGATTGATGGTTTAGGGATTGGGGTACCTTGTGAAGCATCAAGCGCCATAAGGAAATAACACAAATTGTGAAAGAAAATTTAAGTGCTTGCAAGCTACTAAGGATTAAAAGCTGACAAAGCTGTTTTGCTATAACAGCAGGTTATTCATACAGCATCTGTCATAAGTCAGGTGCAGTAAGCTGACCTAAGACAACTTCCTCTTGAGGAATTTGTTTGTTAGGCATAGGAAAGATGATCTTTCCTTCTTTAGGGCCCAATCTGACACGTACACAAAACAGAAATGGTTTGCTGATTTGCGCAATATAAAATGAAATGCTTAGGTAAACAATATTATGCTTTTTTATAAGTAAGAGGAAGAGGGAAGGAGAAAATATAAAAAAAAAAAACCTACTGAATTGCAGAACTTCACTCTGTGCCTTGCATGAATCCATTTACTCACCGGTGTCTGAATAAAGTCTGATTGATCAAACTATTCCTGTCTTTCTCGGGAGTTACTTCCACACAATCAACAATCGAGGCATTTGGGGACCCTCGTGAAGCAACAAGTGCTGGCACGACACTAAGCAATGAAACACATTTGAGCTTTACCCATGCACTACAGTTCAAAAACAAATGTGCTGTACAGTTAAAATTTTTTGCGCTACTGCCAGGACCACCAGCAGGAGAGATGGGCTGAATGTAAGCACCAGGCATTGCATCCAATTCAGTCCCCCTTGTACCCTCCACTGGTAAAAATGACAATAATACCTTTGAAATCAGTGACATTTCATGATCAGGGCCTGCACAAAAATCAATATGAGACAACAACGATTTATTTCTTGTATAGCCCAAAATCACACCAGGAGTGCTGCAGTGGGCTTTAACAAGCCCTGTTTTTGATAACCCCCAGCTATGATTCCCAATAAAATACCCTTGCAGGTTGGGTAGGTTGGGCACGCATTGGGTGTCAAAAAATGGGGTAAATGCAACACACAAAACAGAACACAAGTAATCCTGTTCACTGAACTAGTTGGCCAATCTATTGCCACCTCAGGAAGAAACAATAAAATAGTACAACATTAATAGTAAAAACTAAAATGCAAAATAAAAGAAAAGAGTCTATCTCTCACTAAATTCAGAATTATCACATATGAAGACACAAATATGTTCAGAGTCTTGGAGACCTTGGCGAATAAGATGCCTCCGCTCTACTGGCCATTCCTTAACTGAGTCAGTACTGAACCAGCCAATCTAATTAAAGGACCCTTCGCCCCAATGATTCCAGTGCTCTTTTATCAGAGATGACTTTTCCATAGGCAGGTAAACAACTTGGCAGTAGAGCAGTGGCACCAAGTGCCACATGTGAGTACCAAGAAAAGAAACAGAATACGTGAGTATTAGTAACAGACTAGCAAAATACCCACGCTTCGCAGCGGCGAAGTACTGTATTAAAATTTTTATTAAGAAGAAAATTAAACCTTTTTAAACTGAGGGAAAATATGCCAATAATTATTTGTTAAGGATCTCTTTGTATACCATGTTGTCAGTTCGGTCCTCCGGTTGTAACATGACCAAGCTATGCGCTGAGCTTACTCTTGAGCATGTAACTTACAGTTGGCCATGTGAACAGTAATCTTGTCTCAAATCTCACAGCTTGGATTGCTGCTGTCATAATCGGTTTGAGTTTCATGGTTTGCTTCAATTACGACAGTATTTGCAGGATTTGTTGTGTTGAAGTCCATAAGACAAAATGTTCCTCCGGATATCAAGAGTGAGCCTGATATGGCCGTGCAATATGTAACAAAGAGAATGGAAAAGGTAGGTGCTATCTCCAGGCATGGAAACCACTCGGTAAGCGACAGTTCTTTGATTGATAGTGATCATCTCGATAGACATGGTAATGGGGGTTGGAATGATAAAGGAAATGGGTACCTGAACAATGTAAAGTAAGTCTAAAATACCTACACAATAACTGTAATTGTAATAAACGAACAATAAAACTGCGGAGAAGCCGTGGATTAAACAAAAAGGCTGTAGTTATCAGTAGGGAGACGTGAATCCCATGGCGAAGTAAGGAAGGGAATGTAGAGACCGGAGCGACGGACAGTCTTATATAGGCAGGCAGCCAACAACGTGGGAGGCGTTGGGATGGGGGACCCAACGCCACCTCACACGGTGACCAAGGTGCAGGCTATGGACGTATATATGTACGTAAGTAGGATTCAGTTAACGTTGGGAACCCATGTACCAAATTTCTTGAAGATGGGCCCATAAATAACAAAGACTGTTGAAAAGTTCAATATGGCGGCCGACAGTGGCATCATACCACCGAAATAAGTACGTACATTGGTTTCGGTTAGTGCAGGGAAGCCGCCTACCAAATTTCGAGAAGATGAGGCCATAAATAAGAAAGTTCAACATGCTGGACGTTGTTGACCGTTATGACCATTACGCGTAGAATTTCAAAATGAAACCTGCTTAACTTTTGTAAGTAAGCTGTAAGGAATGAGCCTGCCAAATTTCAGTCTTCTACCTACACGGGAAGTTGGAGAATTAGTGACGTTGAAAAGTTCAATATGGCGGGTAACAGTGGCATCGTACCACCGAAAAAAGTACGTACATTGGTTTCGGTTAGCTCAGGGAAGCCACCTACCAAATTTCGTAATTTTGGGGCCGTAAAAAAGAAAGTTCAACATGGCGGACATTGTTGACCGTTATGACCGTTACGCATAGAATTTCGAAATGAAACCTGCTAAACTTTTGTAAGTAAGCTGTAAGGAATGAGCCTGCCAAATTTCAGCCTTCTACCTACACGGGAAGTTGGAGAATTAGTGACGTTGGAAAGTTCAATATGGCGGCTGACAGTGGCGTCATACCACCGAAATAAGTATGTACATTGGTTTCGATTAGCGCAGGGAAGCCACCTACCAAATTTCATGAAGATGGGGCCATGAATAAGAAAGTTCAATATGGCGGATGTTGTTGACCGTTATGACCATTATGCATAGAATTTCGAAATGAAACCTGCTTAACTTTTGTAAGTAAGCTGTAAGGAATGGGCCTGCCAAATTTCAGCCGTCTACCTACATGGGAAGTTGGAGAATTAGTGACGTTTGGAAAATTCAATATGGCGGCTGACAGTTGCGTCATACCACCGAAATAAGTACGTACATCAGTTTTGGTTAGTGCAGGGAAGCCACCTACCAAATTCCGTGAAGATGGGGCCATAAATAAGAAAGTTCAACATGGTGGACCATTGTCGACCGTTACGTGTAAAATTTCGAAATGAAACCTGCTTAATTTTTATAAGTAAGCTGTAAGGAATAAGCCTGCCAAATTTCAGCTTTCTACCTACATGGGAATTTGGAGAATTAGTGATGAGTCAGTGAGTGAGTGAGTGAGTGAGTCAGTCAGTTAGTCAGTCAGTCAGTCAGTGAGGGCTTTGCCTTTTATTAGTATAGATTATAAATATCATATTACTTATGTTTTAGGACTAATGACTAACAACGGAGATGCAGTATGCACAGCTAATCAGCAGCTCTACTCAGTGTATGCTAAATTGAAGTAGTGAGTCTTCAGATGAGATTTAAAAGTTCATACTAAAGAGGAACCTTCAGCTAGCAGACCATTCCACAGCTTCTGGACCATGTAACTAAACGCTATTATTGTATGAATCCTTGAAATCATTAGCAAACCTGTATTTTGAGATCTTAAAGTGTGTTCAGGTTTGTAGGTTATGATAAGTAAGCTGGACTTTGACCATTTAAGGTTTTATATGTTAAAAGGAGGATTTTGAAATTTGCCCTAAACTTAACCGGGAGCCAGTGAAAAGACTTAAGAACCAGAGTTATGTGTTCGTATTTTCTTGTTCCTGTAATAATTCTTGCAGCAGCATTTTTGATTAACTGGAGGCTGTATAAAGAACAATTTGAACATCCAGTGAACACATTGCAGTAGTCAATCGTACTAGAAATAAATGTATGAATATACAAATTATTGCCAGGCCAAAATGTTATTCTCCTAAAAGAAGTTATTTACCTATTCACCATTGCAAGAATGCTCATTCACAATTGACAATTGCACATGCATTGATTTATTCTTTTCATATCATAGAACAGGAGCACAATCTAATAAGTGACCTAGAAATGATGGCACCCTGGAAGACATCAATTGCACCACAATAAAGTCAGAAAATGCACCTCACTTAAATTTTGGTGAATCGTGCTGCAGCCTTCCTCTTTGTTGCATTCCCTCAAATCCTATCTCATGCCCCTTTAGGTGCAGGCACCCCATATTTGTAAATCTCTCTACTAAGTGCAGACACAAAAGGAGTGAATATTTATGTAATCTATTATTTTGTGTTTTATATTTGTAATTAATTTAGACAACTTTGCTGTGTTGTTATTCTTAGGTTTCTGGCTGGATACATTTAATGGTGTTAATACTTTAGCAGTTGGGATTTTCTTCTAGAAGGTATGTAATATAAAACAATGGTTTACAGATGTTGAAACTGTGTGAAAACAGTAATCCTGAAAGGTGTAACGTTTCTAACAACATGTTGTTGTGTGAAGTACAATACAGATCAGGTTTTGTGTGAAGTAGGATTAGGCTTAGGGTTAGGGTTGAGGGGATTTCAGTCTAATATTTTGCAATATAGCTATAAAATATTCTGCCACTTGTTTTGTTATTTATTCCTACCAGGATTTGATGATTTTGCAATTGCAGAAAGTTATGCAAATCCTTGCAATATTTGCCATGGGTCATTATTGTGTCTTGACTAAGAAAGGAAAATCCAAAGCCCTCCAATTAAGGCGGTTAAATAACTGGACCAAGGCTTGAAAAGAGGAAATGCCTCTTAGATCACTGCACTCACAGCCCAGTGATTTGGAGGAATACCACAACTCTGGAGGTTGACTCAAAGTAGTAAGGGTTATGTTTAGTGCCAGGCAGTGACAAACATTTTCATGTGTCTAAGGGTGAATTCGATGATTTCCGTTGAGTCATCCACCTACAACCAAACTGCAGAATACTGTATTTTGAAGTACAAATGTCCATGATGGTAAGGCTGGTGAATATTTGTAGCCATGATGTGAGGTCCAGTATGATGACAATATTGCCAGCATAACTCTTCACCTGGAAAGCCTTCAGAGGACCGTTGAATCTTTACATTAAGCCTATACTTGAATGGGCCAGGAAATCAGCACCTTCAAGACACTGACACTTCAGACTGCCATCCAGCATATAGATCCTCCAGTGGACATCAAGATCAGCAACAAAATACTGGGGAACACAAAATCCTTCCCCTACCTTGTTAGCATAATATCTAGTGATGTCTCTGTGACTGTGGAAATTGCAAATCGACTCTGACTAGTCTCCTCTGCATTCAGCCACCTACGCAAGTGTGCCTTCTGTAACCAAAATCTCTGCATGACAATCAAGATAGTGGTATATCGCGAGGTATGTATATCAACACTCTTTTGTTAAGGTGAGTCCTGGACTCCCTACTGCAAGTACATCCGCACACTAGAAGCTTTCCACATCCACTACCACCAGAAGATCCTGGGCATCACTTGGGAGGGCAGGGTTCCACACAATAAAATTCTGGAATGCTGCTCATCAACTAGCACTGAAGTCATTCTGCTCAATCGTTTTCTCCATTGGACCGGGCACATTATCTGCATGGTCCTGTCTGGTGAACTCGCTCAATTCTGACCTCAAGGTGGACCAAAAAAACTCTGGAAGGACTACTTGAAGCACTCTCTCAAGGCCTGCTCCATTCCACATATGCAGTTTGAGACACTTGCTGAGGACTATGCACTTTGGAGACAGACAATAAATTAAGGAGTCCATCACTTTGAACCACAATGGACACATCAACAAGAGAAGAAGATAATGGCAAGACATCACCATCAAAACCAACCCACTGTGCCCGTGGGGGCAATTCTCTTGCCCATAGTGCCCTCTCAAATTGGCCTGCTCTTCCAATAGTGTACACAAAGGATGGGGAGTGACGGAGATGAACAAATGGATGGACATTGTCGGATCAACAGGCAGCCATGATGATGTGGATAGGACGTCTTGAGATACTCAGATTTCCTCCCATAACCAAAGCCAGGTTTGATTAATTGATGACTCTACATTCTCCCACTATGACAAAGTGCAGCTGTCCTGTGTGAATCTTTTCTTAATAAACTGATGTCACATTTACAGCTAACCACTGTGTTACTGCTTTTGACTGAATAATTTATATAAATTAAAAACAGCAGCAAAAACCAGCCTCACAACCTTTAATGCTGAAAAAGTCTTTGTACCATAGTCCACTGATTTCCCTGCTTAAGCTGGCTCTCCTCCCATCTGAATCTTGAATTACTGGCACCTACAGTCAAGTAACTACAGTAATTTGTTTTTAATAAAACTTATTATTTACTGTAAAGAGCTTAGTTCACTATTCTGTCTACATTTTTATTATGATGATGCACTAATATGACTACATCATCTTAACTCATTCACCACAGTGTTAAACTAGTTATTCACTTAAATATTGTCTAAATATAAAATACATAAAAAACAGCTTGTTGATATATTTACTGCTTTGGAGGTGAAGAGTTTTTGGAAAATGTAGGCAATTTGACCTTCAACAGAAAATGACCGCCTTCACTAGCCTTTAATTTAAGCAAATCCTTCAAGATCTTTTACAGATATAATTCTCAAAGAATAACAAGCTGTCACATATCATAGCATCACCAAAAACACCCACAACTTGGAATACATTTGCCCTGTGTTTTGACATGTTGCAAGCTGGCATGGTCACTCTTAAAGTGACACTCTAAGAAAATGAACAGAAAAGCAGCTGGATTTTACTCATTTAATGGTTAAAGATACATAACATATATACATGTGTTATTTTTTTGTTTTAAAATCATATTAGTTTGTAAATGTATCCATTAGGATTGTGTGAAACATACACCATCTAGTTTCTGAGTCCTGCGTTTCTATTTCAGCATAATGGGGAAACAACCCTAAGATTATTTGTTAGGATACCATTTGTCAGTTCCAGTACTGGCTGTGTATAAGTGTGCCTTGTAGTGGACTGGGGTTTCTAGGGTGGGTTTCTGCCTGATGTCAATGGACTTATGCTGCTATGATTTTGTAATGGAGACCAGTGATTCAGAAAATGGTTGGATAGATGGATATTTTAATTTCAATATTAACAGAGTTAAGGGCAGTTCAAATGCACAAAAGGATTGTTGTGAGCAATAAGAAAAAGAAACAAGAGAAGAGACTGAGAGAGTAAAACAAGGTTGGGCCAGAGGTCAAAATCATGACGATGATAAATTTAACAGAACAAATCCAAAGGTGAATAAACAAGGATGATGTGCAAGACCACATAAACAAAAGTCAAAGCAAGAGAACCTTAATTCTAGGGCATAAAATAAACTAGGAGATATGTCATAATATCTACTGAGAAATAATGGACATGTTATATGCTGTCATATTTAAACCAAAAGTGCTTCTGACATCACAGATACAAATCCTGAAAAAGGAAGGTGATGACAAGCAAACCAAAATAGTTTTGTGTAAATAATAAAATTGGATATGGTAGCGAAAATTAACGGCTTTTAAACAAAAACTTGAATGAATGTAAAAGCTAAAATCAGAAAAGAAACCGCCTTGTAAAAAAGACAAAAACGCACATATAAAAATGGACAAATGTTCCAAGTAGACGGTTTTGTGTTTGGAGTTCTAAGTTGGACAGTCCATTGAGAAGTGTGAAAAGCATTATGGGGTATAGTTTGAGAAAGACATGTCAATATATTTATAGCGAAACCCATGTGATATTCCATATAAACCAGAGTTTGATAAATCAGAGTATTAATTTCAGAATGGTGTATAAATAAGTAACCTGCAAATGATTGCATGCACGGACATACTGACATGACTTTTGAGACTTTTGTGATCAATCGCCATTTTGACTTATAATGTCTTCTTGCCGACAACATGACTTTTGAGACAGTGTTGTGATAATCATCATTTTGAATTAAAATGACTTCTTGCTGACAACCTCAGGGGTACAGAAGGAAGGCTTTCCTTCAGTTATAAACAGTACAGTACACCACTTTTTCACCAAGTGCTGAATTTTGCAGCAAAAGTACTCACAATGGTCTGTTGTTTCATGAATTCCACACATGTCAACTTGGAGGAGCCTATATGAACATACACCTCCATAACTGAAATACATTGTTCCAATAAATATGGTATGTTTTCTCAACCAGCGTTTAAAAAAATACCAGAACCAAAAAATTAAACAAATTCAACATACAAAATGTTTATGGAGCACTTCCGCTAGCTTCATCGGACCATATTTGCTGGGTGGAAAAACCATGGGCCTTCATACCATACAGTATACACATAGTAAACATAATAGTATGTGAATTTCCCTCTTGGGATTAATAAAGTACTGCATCTATCTATCTATCTATCTATCTATCTATCTATCTATCTATCTATCTAATAGAAACAGATATATGATCTTTTGCATCCCTTGGCCTATGTGGACCAAATAATTATATTAGCAATAATTTCCCATATTATAGTAGAGGGTTTTATTATATTTGTGAATGCAATGCTTACATTCAAGTCATACCATTTTTCTTGCACAGCCATTGTGCCCTGTTTCAACCAGTAAGTCAGTATTATATTATTAAAAATATGTTGTAAAGTTACACTTTTGATCAAGTCATCTTATAGCTACTGTGACCGGTTTGATCTTCTAGTAAAATGTAGGTCAAATATTCATTTTCATAACAGGAGTGAGTTGGACAATCAAAAGAAAAAAAAACAAGCAGGGAACTCAGGACAAAGGAGGGGTCAAAACACACAAAATCCAGAAATTAACACCCAAATTAAACAGTGAAGCTTATAGCCAAAACATATGAGTCAAAGACAGATAATTAGAAATTTCAAAAAGATTTTGCCGGGGGAAGCTCTCTTTACCTAAATAAAAAGGATTTTCTTCTAAAATAAAGTACAGGCATTTATAAAGAATACGGCCTGCCCCCAAAAAAATTGTCATTAACTTGCTTAACCATTTGCTCTGAGCCACATGAGTGCCTACCCATAAGACATACCTTCTATTGACACATGCCATCATGTCAAAGCAACCAAATACTAAAAACAGTTGAAGAAAAGAACCACCATGCAAGAAATGTGTGGCAAACAGCTAAGACAGCCAGATCTGCAAAGCACTACTGGCGATCTTCTTTATTTTTGTGACATAAACAGTGGCCCTGATTCCAGCAACCCTGATCAGGAAGGACAACTAGAAAGAGAGAGAAGGGAGTGATGCAGTGGGACCATCCTCCTGAGCAATTTCTCGCACAATGACAGCGATGCTTGATGGAGTTTCCAACATGTGACAAAATTACAGTAAAAAGTATATAAACAATGAAAATAAAAAAACATTCAAATTTTGGCATTTATCTGTTTCTGTACTTAATAATTAACATATCTTCTTTCTCTTCATTTTTCTTCTTCAAAAACAGCATGGGACATCTGTGAAAGACCTGATTTCTTGGGTGAAGCCACAAACCAACATTTTAAACATATTACTGCCACAGATGTGAAATGTAAATATTACAATGATCAAAGTCATCTTGGAGTATCAGCATAACATGGCCGTGGTACATTATGTGGAAAATTGGGATTCAAGACGGTAACAAGCAAGCTTTCTGTAACATCAACTGCAGGGCTGGCACCCTGCCCGGGGTTTGTTTCCTGCCTTGTGCCCTGTGTTGGCTGGGATTGGCTCCAGCAGATTCTGTAGTTAGGATATAGTGGGTTGGATAATGGATGGATGGATTAATCAAGATTAAGATTTCCATATCATGAAATTGTGGCAAATGGTTATCTGAGTTAAACATAAATTCATTGGCCAGAAGCTTGATCTGGCAGGTAATTCTGTTAAAAAGCCATCAATAATACAAACTAAGTTCAATAAATGTTTATTAAAAAATGAATATGATACTTATTTATTCCAAAAGTAAACACTACAATCCAGGGCATTGATGAAATATAGTTCTCTGTTACATCACTGAAATGTTATTCTGCTCAACATGCTTAATAATTACCAATTTATTTATTTAGTATGAAATCTGTGCTGCCGTTGTTAAAAACATCATGGTATCCTGTCATGATTTTAAGAAAAAAGAAATGTTTTTGAATTTGACACTTCAGAAATAGTAGCGTGTCATGAATACATGCCTAATTTACATACACATTCATTACAAATTCAATTCAAATCTGACAGTATAAAGCTTATCTGAAGCAAGAGTCTTTACAGAAAATAGTTCAGAATTCACTTAAAAGACTAAAACCAAAAAGCTCATTTTTATCTCTCACTGTCCAATGGAGTGTATTTTTTTTCCCTTGGATACCAGAAAATAGTACTCCCTGCAGAGACACCAAAACCGCTTCCTACTGAGTTAAGTATTCATTAGACCTTTATGGGTCTCATATTTAGGTTAAGCCAGTTAAATTACGTAGTGCTTACTTAAGGGGAAAACATCAAACCCAAAATATGCATATACAAGCTGACTTTTTGGAATAAGCCATAGATCAATCTGGGGTTAATCTGACACAAATACTGTAGAGGTTATAGTGATGAAACTGATGGTTTGGGGGTTCAGTGTGGCATCAAGGGGTGGGTATCAGAAGAACTGAATGAAATTGGGCTTCTGAATGGTTGTTCATTTCCAGTTGAACTATTGTGAGTATCAGAAATATATATACTGACTGAGCGTTTGTTACAAAAACATCTATTTATCAATTAAAATGTAAAAATATTTTCTGCACACTAAATGCAGATTTAAATATTTATTCCTGCATTACAAATAAAAGAAATGTCACTGAATACAAATAACCAATTATAAGCTGATATCAGAAATGTAAAATGTGTGTATCTGTGAAGTAATTCTGGTAAAGGTAAGAGTACTATATATTGTTTTCGGTTGCTCGGGACCTTAGAATGAAGGAACACCAAGGTCCATCCAAAGGCTGTCTTTACCACAGCAGGTCATCCTTAGCCCAAACAGTAACTCCACAGTAGGGGTTTAAATCTTTTAGGGTGGATGTCGACTTTTGTCGACAGGAGGGGTTAAGGGCGAATGTCGACTAAAGTCGACATCCAGGGATAGAGGGCGATTATCAGCTGTTAATGGCGACAAATCTCACTGTCACGTCACAGGCTTTCCCTCTGTGCTTGGAAGAATGCTAGACTCGTTGACTCGGCAACTAATCCTAGCGTGTGCGTGAGTTGCGAAATGTAAACAATGGCAAGATGGCATCGACATGTGACAAGGGAGCGAAGTGAGTGCAGAAAAAAAAACACTCGGCAGACAATGTTTTGCGCATTATCGCGGAGTCAGACTCTGATTTTTCAGAATCGGATTTTATTGACAGTGATCAGGAGATCGAGCAAGAGTGTGAGAACCCGGCATCAGCTGATCAAACACCAGCCGATGCCGCGCCAGCGGATCTGCTGCCAGTTGAGCGCTTCACGCAGCCGATGCATCTACGGCAAGGTTCGCGTGGGATAAATACACAGACATTGATCCGTTGAGAGCCAATCTGACTGCTGGACTTCACAAGATGGAATGGCTTGCTGTTGGACACGACAGATCACCAGCTGCTGTACTTCAGGCTGCTCTCTCCTGATTCTGCTTTTCAGCTACCGTCAGACGAGATAAACAGGTAGGCAAAGAAATTTTTTGAATCGCGGGCTGCGTTTGCATTGCATTCTCGTTTTTCAAAGTGTAAACCCACAACAAAAGATGAGATGAAGCGTGCTGTGGTATTACAAATAGAGATGGGACAGAACTGGTGATATAACTTCAGGGAGCATTGGTCCAAACGTGCTTTGTCCCTTGGTGGCTTTGGACAGGTTATGCAGTATGGTGATAGGTACGTGTTGCTGCAAAGTTTTAATCACTTCTGTAATAAACAGAAGCAAATCCCATGGGGTGAGCCAGGCTATAATGCCATGCATAAAGTTCATAAAGTTTCAGAAGATAAAAAGAGGTGACAGTACGGTTTTCATGTGGGTAGAAAACTTGGTGGCAGTGGAATAGCACGATGGCAAAAGGGTGACTTGTCTCTCTACAGTACACACTAACAATACATGTGAGAAAGTGCAGCAACAGACAATTGAAAAGTAGGCACCAAAGCAACACGTATTGTAAGCAGTGCAATGTGGCAATGACTGAAATTGGCTGCTTCGAGCGAGATCAGACTTTGCAGGACTTTGCTGTGTAAAATGTATGTGATATGTATGTGAAATCACAGAGCATGCAAGACAGTAACATTTGTCAAAAGTAAATATTTTTTGTTGATTTGATATGTTAAACAATTGCTTTGTGTTCTTTTTTAAAAAATGTTAGTTTTTGGAAAAATATTCAGCCCTGGGAGATAAGAAACAAAAAAAAAAATTAGCCCTAAAAGAGTTAAAGGCTTCTTACTGAGAGAGAACATTCAAGTCAATATTTCAGAAATTTCTTCTTGTCACTTACTGCTTTGCTGTAAGCAGCTGCGAGAGAAGCATTTCAATGATTTATCTGATAATGCTCTTAACGCTGTTGATGCTTAAAACAATTAAGCTTTCTACAGTGTCATTCACTTTTTTCTTTCTTAACCGTCTCTGCCTTTTGTAGGAATCACTTCTTCTTGGTAACATTATCTGAAGTTGACTTACATTGTATTCCAGAAATCTGCATCTCTGATCGCAAAATTCAGTACCTATGATGTTCTATAAACCATATCTGTATGCTTCTTATCTTTTTGTTTCTTAATTCTTCAAAGTTTCCTCCTCTACTGTGCTTCTTTTTTGAAGTGAGGTTCCCTTCTCTTGGCATGAGTAGCTATTTTTTTTTTTTCTTACTCTGTCCCAGTACAGATAATCCTCTTATCTTAAACAGCTCTTCTGTTGCTCTAAGCTCAGATTTCTTTTTTCTCTCTCCATATCTTGGTCAGGATATTTGGTGTTATTTGCCTTGGCTTCATGAATGCTACTAAAGTAGCTGACTGCAAAATTCTGAGAAAACACCAGCCGTTGCTACAAGAGAGAGTCATGGAATTTATACAGTCAGACTATGTACAGGAGGTAAAAAATCTTTTAAGAAGGAAACAGTAATATTGGCTAGGAACAAGAAAGGCCAAATTACCTGAGATCAAAAGGAGAACCGACCATCAAGACCCAAAATGACCATTCAAAGTCAAAGCCAAGAAGATCAAAGCAGTGAGTTAACCAACTATGAACCTTTCTCTAATCCCAAAACAAAAAAAATGTTGTTAGCTTGGACATCCTTATTACCATAGCACACATCTATCATATATTGGTACAGTGATTACGTAACGTGTGGTGATACTGCTGCCCAGCGACCAATAACAGATACCAAAAATGGCAAAAAATATGACAACAACCATGAAACAACACTTCAAAATGGCAGTATCTGGTAGAAAAAAGCAAAAGCAAAGTAGCACTATGTTGAAGTACGACACATAAGATTATAATAATCAGAAATAAGCAATAGAAAGGAAATAGTTCAGAATAAATATGTAGATATATAAACAAAAGTTGATGAAAGAACTATGTTTGACTAATTGGAATTTACTACAACTACTCAGCTGCGTTTCACTGTGTACATACCTCCACTACGTTATGGTTTTCAACCATTGGTGTTCCATTCAATAAAATGATGATATCCTCATGGATGTACAAAAGCTATAAATAAGCTTAGTACTTGGCACAGAAATATCAGTGTTTATGAGTACAATCTTATTCACTTGTATGCTAACAAGAAATACTTCATTCTTGTTGAATATCAGACACAGCTCAAAAAGCTTACATTCTTGTTCTTAAATACTGTGATCTACATAATCATCCCATCATTGTCTGTAATGCACATTGGTGTTGTAATTAGCGGCAATCTTAATTCAGAGGTACATATCTATACTGCATGTAGGACAACAGCACTTGCCTAACATCAGAAGACTCGATGCTTACCTCCATACTCTGTTCAATGCAGATTGACTTCAACTGAGAGGAGTGTTGTATTTTTTATGCTATTTTCAGTGTTTAATGTGTCAGAAAACCTAAACCATCGACTTTTTCAACATGCCATTTTTATAGTGTGTACGTACAGATGTCTGCATTGATGTTATTACAATTCCTGCTAGTCCAGATGGACTTTGTTGTGAATTAACATAACTAAGGTACTCAGTCTGATGTTTCATTAAAGATGACATTGCTATCACAAGCTTCATAAAATGTTACTTAACACTAGAATCCCTGAAGCCTATTAAAAAAGTCATAAATGTTGGATGACAGGAAAAGGGAGGCAATAAATGCTGAACAAATATCTTAAACAAACCTTTTTCATGTTATAGTAATAATTGACAAAATGCTGATGTGAAGTGTCTAATGTGTGAAGACTGAAGTCCAGATATCATATAAACACTTTCATGAAAGGTATAACAAAACAAGTGCGCTTTTATTCAAGAATATAATCAAATGCTGGGTTTGAATCTGGGCTTTCCCAGTTTTGAGCTGCTAATATTATTATTACTATAATATAATAAAAACATACATTTGATTTGACACTTGATGTAAATTTATATGTATATATATGCATCAGCTTCTGAACCTCAACACAGACAGACGTAAACACAAGTTCAGCACACTCCAATGCCTTTTGTTCTCTCTTCTGCTCTCTCTCTCTCTCTCAGTCTTCCTCCACACCTCCTGCCAAGCTTTGTCCTCCACCTTCCAACTGTGGCTGCAGGAATGGAGACAGGTGATTCCTTTTATTTTGTACAAGGGAGTACTCCAGGTTGCTCATTAGCAAGATCTGGAAGTACTCCCAGTTATGGCAAAAGCCTGACCAAATAGGGTTCTGCAGCTCCCCCGGCAACACTCACGGAAGGCAACAAGGCTGTCCCAAATTCCAAGTCCTATGTTGCCTTGTGGGAATACTGGGCACCGCTGCTACCCAGGGGGACTGCCATCTAGTGGCCCAAGGGAGGTACTATCCTATGTTTTTTTCTGTCCCCCAGTCCTTCCATTTCATAGGCATCCCATTAATGAGTCTTTACATTTTGAAAAAATGGAACAATATATATAAAATATTGATTAATTGATTGAATGATATGCAAAAAACAGTTTAAAAGAGATATTTTTGAAATAAATAGTAAGCCATTTTGAAATGTGCCATCCAGAAAAGTCCAACTATGGAATATAAATAGCGATATAAATAAGGCAATATTTAAATAAAACCTGCATATACTGAAACAATGCTGGTGTAGCATGTCATTAAAACTAGTATTTAGTACTATCAAACATTGTGTTTAGTTCAGTTATTTTACTGGATTTATTCATTTATATTGTCACGCACGTGTGATTAGGGGGCTGCGTAAGGACCTAAAGTGTAGCGTGAAAGCGCATGCCAGAAGGGATTGGCGGGGTACTAACCTCTCTCTCTTTTATTCTGCAGAAAGAAAGATGCTCCACCGCCATGAACCTGCCATGTTTACCTGACCACACATCACCACTTCCGCCTTCCCTCTGTCAATTCCTGATGACATCATCAATTCCAGAATCCATCTTGGTTCCTTCCCAGCATTCATCTCTCTTCATTTCCGGTCCCTCACCATAAATGTTCCCCCATTCAGCCATTCCAGCAGTCTCTGTTAGATGAACTACATCTGTAAAAATCGACTTTGGCTCATTGTTTACAGTATACGGGGCCGGAAAACCCCAAACTTTTATGAGTATTTTTTCGCTTTTCTACAGTGGCGTAGCCAGCAGGATACAAAAACGTCCGAAAAATGTCTGAAGAACAGGACCTCAACACCGTGTTGTCAGGGATGGCAGCCCTGATCCAAGCCCTACAGCACGAACAAGCCGCGACAAAACGCGAGTTGGAAGAAGTGGTAAGACCCGAGCCACCTCGACCTCCACCTCCTCCTATCATTCCACTCACTGAGGCAGACGATACAGAATCATATCTGGAGATTTTTGAACGTACCATCACTCAGAATCAGTGGCAGTGGACGGAGTGGGAGTCCATATTAGCGCCGTAACTGAAGAGGGCCACGCAGCAAGCTTATTACGATCTCCCCGAGGAGGAAGCCACAAATTATGACCTCCTAAAAGCTGAGATACTCAGCCGCTACGGCATTACGTCAGTCTAGCAGGCGAGTGAGTGGAGGAATTGGCAGTTCGACCCTGATCGCCCTGCCCGAGTGCAAGCATTTGATTTTTGGGGCAAGATGGGCCGCTGGCTAAGGCCAGAAGGACTCCAGCCGTGCTGAGTGGTTGAACAGGTTGCATGTGAAGGCTTAGTCAACTCTATGCCTAATTATCTCGCCCAGCAGGTCCGACAACACCCTCACAAGCATATGAAGGGCCTCTTAGAGGTACTGGAGCGTCAACTTGCGGTACACCGAACTGGGGGGTCGGAAAGGGCAGCTCACAGAACTCGACAGGGACGCGCTGTTACCCCCGAGCCCTCCCGCTGCGCTGCAGAAGCTCCAATGAAGCACAGAGAAAAGCCGGCCTCGCCGCGCTGTTTCAAGTATGGTGAGGTCGGACATTTTTTGCCAGCCTGTCCTCTAAACATGGGGAATGTGGAACCGATGGACTGCAGTTGGGCCATCAGTGAGATGTACTGTGCTCTGTCTAATCCCCTGGCAATTCTGAATTTGGGAGTGGTATTGGTGAACGGACATTCGGTTGTGGCTTTATTTGACACAGGTAGCAACATTACCATTGTAGCTCGCCATTTTATTCTACTGCAACAGTGACTGTGACGATATACGAAAGTTACATGTGTGCATGGAAAGACCAGATCATATAGGTCCGCTCGTTGTTACATTTCCTGGGAGGGAAACCTGACTTGGCTGTCTGTAGCTGTGTTACCTGAACCTCCCTTCCCGGTAATTTTAGGACACGACTGGTCACAGATTAACCGCGGTAGAATAAAAACCACTCCTGTAACCAAGTTGGATCTTATTATGGAGGGGGTTATGGAGGGGCAGGGCACCCTCCCCGCGGCCCCCACGCCGTGTATACTGACGAACATTGATGACGTAGGTGGGAGGGAGGAAAATACCCAAGCGACGGACCCTAACCCAGAAATAACTCCAGGTGAGGGCCCGAGCGGTGAAATTAACATCTTTTCCCGACATAGTGATCCTTTAGACAGTATGGATCACCAATTTAGATCTACGCCTGCCTCGTTTAGACGGGAGTAGTGGAATGATGACTCCCTAAAATTTGCCCGGAATGCTGTTGTGTCTGTTGATGGCCAAATGGCTAATAGTCCCCTGCCACCGGAGCCCTACTTTGTATTGGAAAACGATCTGTTGTATCGAGTCACGAGTCACGAGGGTGAGGTTCGGAAGTTATTGCTAGTACCGAAGACCTTCCGGCGGGAGGTTTGCGAATTAGCTCATGCCCACCTCCTAGGCGCCTATCTTGGGGCCGAAAAAATGTTGGAGAGAATTAAACTCCATTTTTATTGGCCTGGAATAAATGAGGAGGTCAGATGTTTCTGCCAGTCCTGCCCGGAGTGTCAGATACATCAGATTCCTAGGAGGGACCGCATTCCTCTCGTTCCAATTCCCCTAATCGATATTCTCTTTGAAAGGATCGGTATCGATACTGTTGGACCCCTCCACCCGTGGCAATAAATATATATTGGTCATGGTGGATTACACGACACAATACCCAGAGGCGGTTCCATTGCACTCCGCTAATACAAAAAGTATCGCATGGGAATTTTCTTTTTTCTAGAGTGGGAATACCTAAAGAAGTCCTTACTGACCAAGGTACTCCCTTTACTTCAGATACGTTCAGGGAGGTGGCCAAGTTACTCCGTATTAAGCATCTCAAAATGTCCGTCTATCATCCACAAACTGACGGGTTGGTAGAACGGTTTAATCAGATGCTTAAACAGATGCTGCGCAAAGTAGTCAGTGCGGACAGTAGGAACTGGGACCAGCTTTTGCCTCTCGTGCTTTTTTGCCTACCGGGAGGTGCCTCAAGCCTCCATGAGGCTTCCCCTTTTGAGCTCCTGTATAGACGCCAACCCCGGGGACTTTTGGATATAGTAAAAGAAGGATGGGAAGACAAAACTCCTCCTTCTACTAATGTATTAGAATATGTTGTGCAACTGCGTAATAGACTAAACAAAATTCGACCGTATGATACATGCTCAAACATGCAAGTGCGATGTTATAACCGGAATTCGGTCCTCAGGGAGTTTCACCCTGGAGATCGGGTCATTGTGCTTGTTCCCACCTCCCACTCCAAATTGTTAGCTCATTGGCAGGGCCCTTATGAGATCAATAAGATAAGAGATGAGATCTTGCTATATTGTAGGATGAATTTACTGCTGCATTTTATGCCATTTTATATGACATTAAAATTGTTAATCTAGTGCAACAAAGTCATCAAGAAACGCTGACCACAAATTTAAATGCTGTGAGAGCTGAACTGGTGACCTCAAATCGATTATATTGCAGGGGGCCTGTGTGTTAATAATAATAATAATAATAATACATTTTATTTATATAGCGCCTTTCCCATGCTCAAGGCACTTACAGAATATAAGAAAGAAGGGCAGGATATACAGTATATAGCATTGTACAAACCAAATAAATAAATAAAGAAGATTACGACAGTGAATTCAGAGAAAAAATATTTTTAAAAAATCATAACAGACAACATAATTGATGGTCTAGCACACACACATACAGGTTACATGAGCATCTTGACAGAGAGGTAAACTGAGAGAAGGGTAATAAAGTCAAGTAGAGCTAAAAGCCTTCCTGAACAGATGAGTTTTGAGTTGTTTTTTAAAAGAATTCATGGAGTCATCTGATCTCATTAATTTCGGTAGGTCATTCCAGAGTCTGGGCGCTATACAGCTGAAGGCCCTGTCACCCATGGAGTGTAGATTAGTGTGGGGTACAACAAAATTGTCAGAATCAGAGGACCATAGTGGGCAGGCAGGCACATAATGATGCAGGAGGTCACTGATGTAGTTTGGCGCAAGATCGTTTAAGGCTTTGTAGGTTATTAGTAGGATTTTATATTCAATTCTGTAAGACACAGGGAGCCAGTGAAGACGGAGCAGGATGGGTGTTATGTGCTCACTGCTGCTGGTTTGAGTGAGTTTTGAATAAGCTGGAGCTGTGATATAAGATTAGAAGGGGCACCTGAGAGCAGCGAGTTACAATAATCGATGCGGGATGTGATAAAAACATGGACAAGTTTCTCAGCATTAGAAAAGGAAAGGAAGAAGCGAACACGGGATATGTTATGGAGGTGAAAGTAAGAAAGTTTCTTAATGTGATTTATGTGCGTGGAATAAGAGAGGGAGGAATCAAAAATGACACCAAGATTCTTTGCAGTAGAGGCAGGTCTGATGAGATCAGTGTCAAGATGGACTGGGAAAGAGCTCATTTTATTAAGTTGCATTTTAGTCACAATATCCAGGAGTTCAGTTTTGTTGCAATTTAATCTTAAAGCGTTCTGCTCCATCCAGGCGTTGTGCATGAGGTAAATTTAAAAAATGCCAAAACGTCCAGGTGATCATGTAAACAGCTCACTCCACTTGGGTTTTCAAAGTGAAAAACAGTTTCCAAAGCATGACCATGATTTAAAAATATTGTTAGGAAAGAAGACACTAAATATTAATTGCTGGAAACATGCTGAAAAAATCGTTATGTGTTAAATGATCATAATTGTGTTATGTTTTGTGTACATAAAATGATTTAGAAAAATACTGTGTTTTTTTTTACAGTGCAATATGCCATAACAGAATCTATACTGATAAAAGGCAAAGCCCTCACTCACTCACTCACTCACTGACTCACTCACTGACTCATCACTAATTCTCCAACTTCCCGTGTGGGTGGAAGGCTGAAATTTGGCAGGTTCATTCCTTACAGCTTCCTTACAAAAGTTGGGCAGGTTTTATATCGAAATTCTATGCGTAATGGTCATAACTGGAAGCTGTTTTTCTCCATTTACTGTAATGGAGATGAGCTTCAACGCCGTGGGGCGGAGTTTCGTGTGACATCATCACGCCTCCCACGTAATCACGCAGTACATAGAAAACCAGGAAGACCTCAAAAAAGCGCTTAAGAAAACATGCATTATATAATTGAGAAGGCAGCGAAACAATAAGAAGCGAGCGAGTGACATATACAACCATATTTATGAGTTCTGCTACTTCGGAAACAAAGCACGATGTAAACCTACACTTTAAATTAAGTTCATAGACAGGCTGCCGCTGGCGTTTGTAATTTAGTGCCTGCCCATATAAGGCCGTCCGTCAGCGGCAATCCAATAGCAAACTGCCACGGGTAAATATTCACGGGTGAAGGACTGTGTTTATGGAGAGGAAGATGAGATGGTCAGGGTGGTGTTTGACACAAACTTAGCGAAACTGCGAGAGAAAGTTTTAAGTGCCAGGACTAAGGTAACATTAAATAAAGCTATGGACATAGCACGAGATGGCACCAGCACAGCTGGGAACCTTCGATGCAAGTACACCGAGCGGCTCACGTGAACTGACGCAGTGCAGAGATAAAAGGCAACAGTTCCAAAGAGCGCTGAACAAAAACCGAATTACACAATTGAAAAGGCAGCAAAAATATGAAGCGCCTGATAAGCATATTCATAAATGCAGCTACTGGGAAACAAAGCACACGGTGGAAAAAGTCAATGTCCCGCTAAAGGAAGACAGTGTAAAAAAACCCGTGCATGCAGTGTGTCAGGTCTCAGATAAAGAAGAAGACGAGCTGTTTATTGATGCAGTAAGAAACGAATCGATGAATGAAACCTGTCATCTTTACAACGATTGACAAACACGGAATGTAACTTGAACACAATACATCCTACAAATACGAACCTGATTGAAAGAAATAATGATAATCAAATCCTTGATGACAGCAACACTCAGTAACACTCACAAAACAAATACTGTATATTGACAGTCATGTTACGTTATTTTTAAAATGTTCCCTTTTCTTTTCTACCTTTTTAACACACTACTTCTCGCTGCGATACGGGTATATATATATATGTATATATATATACCGATCTACATACTCGAATAATGGATACTTTATTTGCCATCAATGATTGTTTTGGTAAAGCCATACTCAGTGTATTCATTAGATGAACGGTAAAAAAGTAAGAGCGAGGGGAGGATGACTCATTGAGGCATGCAGGCTGTAGTCTTGCGTCAACTCTATCTGAATTGCGAATCACATTTGAAAAATATATCTTTTCAAGTTCTATTTAGTCCATATGTGTCAAACTCAAGGGCGCGGGCCACATCCGCCCGGCGTGTAATTATATCCGGCCCGAGATCATTTTATATACTGTATTATTGTTATTAAAGCCGGGTATATGAAGCGCTGGTAACACAATAAACTACAGATCCCATAATGCACCGCTTCCGCTGATTACTTGCCGAACACTTACCGCTTACTAGAGTTATTGCGCACTGAGTTTGCACGGCGCTTTGGTGACTTTGAAGAACAAAAAAAGTCCGTCTACATGCGGCTCGAACCTTGTGCATGTTTGGTAGCACATATCTGAGAAGCTCTTCTCAGTGATAAAGACTAACAAAACAGCACACAGGAGTCGCCTCACTGATGAGCACCTGCAATCCATCCTGAGAATCTCCACAACACAGAACCTCACACCAAACAGAAATGAACTTGTGGCCAAAAAAAGATGCCAGGCGTCCAGCTCTAAAATGACATATGAGCAAAGAAAACTGAATGATTTGATTTTTTATTGCACGTAAGAGTGGGAGTCAACCGTTTTAACAAGCAGAGTATTGCACTGATACGAAATAGCTGTGTGTGTATATATGTAGATATGTATGTATATGTATATATATGTTCATATATGTGTGTGTGTATGTATGTATATATATATATATATATATGTTTATATATATATATATATATATGACAACAACACTCATCACTCACAACAGTGACAAAACAATTACATTGACAATCAGGTTACGTTATTTTCAAAATGTTTCCTTTTCTTTTCATTGCTTCTTTAACACACTACTTCTCCGCTGCGAAGCGCGGGTATTTTGCTAGTGCTATCATATGATGCATCCACTAGAGGGCAAACCATATATAAACTGCACTATATACTGTAAGAGATGGTGTAGAAAAGAATAATTAACATAGAGGGCATAAATCAGTACATGTAATAGAGGAGAATTAATTCTAACTTAAACAACATAAAAGCTACATTTTTCAGGGCGCACATGCTCAGTTGAACCTGAGCAATTCAAATCCATATTAACATTTAACAGCTTAAATTTGGACTGAGAGAGGAAATCATAGTCCTTAGTGGAAACCTACATGACCATCTGGAAAACTGGCAAATGCAACTGTAGAGTTTTTCACTTTGGATTTAGAAAGTGATAATTAACAAAGAGTAGATGCAGGTGAAAATTGTAATCGTTTGCCTGGGGTCCCACCCTAGCTACTCCTTATCACTTGACCCCGGAAAGGAGAAGTAAAAACAGGGAACTCTGTTATTAGCAATACCTTAGATTTGCGTGCTGTGAATGCCTTTTTTTTGCATGTCTTTTGCCTGCCTACTCTGATTGTTTATTTCTGAGTGCTCTTTTGAATTGTCGGACAATGCCAAGACTTAGACAGGCACAGACAGGAAGTCAAAGAAAAGGTAAAAGATCAACAATCTATCAAAATCTATTATTCAAAAGACAGAATTATAATCTAGAAATAAAGTAAAAAGACTCCACAATAACTTGTTTTGATTACCACTAAATTAAGTCACAAAAGGTGTACATTTTAAGTAGAAGAACCCACAAATTAGCACAGTGTCCTGCACAACACTCCAATGTGATGTCACATGCCCACAGGCACGTAACCAGCAATAGGTAACTAAACACAAGATGGCAACATCTGAAATAAGGAAAGCTCATAAAATGGTGGCATGTTGACATCAGCATCATAACTTCAAAAATTATCTACAGGCATAAATATATAATCTTTGGAGCAGAGCTAGTGACGGTCTAGAGAAGACTGACTTGGATGATTCCGGGAATAAGAGCTGTAAGGACAGATTTAAAGAGCTGAACCCTTTTGGTTTAAGCAAAAAGAGGTTAAGAGGTGACATGACTGAAGTGTTTAAAATCATGAAGTGAATTAGTACAATGGATCCTACTAAAATACTTAGTAGATAAAAAAGAGTCTTAAGATATCATAAGAAATGAAATCCAAAGTGGAAGTCCTTTTATTACACTAATTGGGTGGGCCTTGCCATTTGAGCAGTAAGGCTCTCCACAGCAAGACAGGTTAGTCTTAAGAGAACAAACCCTTTTTATCATTTAGGTTCATTTACATATAATATAAATCATTTCAGTTACAACAATGAGCACACAGATAAATGGTACATTCTAGTAACACCCCTCTGCCATTAAGTACCATCCAAAAGACCCAAAATAATTATAATCATTAAAAGTCTTGGGTAGAAATATCACAATCAAAGACATAAGACTTCTTGTATGTACACTGTTGTCATAAAACAAAATATAAAGTTAAATGTTATTATATGACCTCATCTTCTAATTTAAATGACCAGTACAAATGGTGCCCGGATGTCCTAGTTAAACAGGCAGGCAGTTTCAAATACATTTTTCCCTTACATACATTAAAGTAAATTCTTCAACAAGAGCACAGGGACAAGGTTGGAGACTTGTTAAGGGCAAATTTCCTCCATGCAAAGAACCATAGACACAGAATAAATCATTAGTGTGACACAGAGAAGGAATTTTAGGACCTTCCAATCTCGACTTGATGTTACTTAGGAAATTCTAGGTGATTATCATTCTTAAAATAATAGTTTTTTAATGGCATTTTACAGTTCTTTATTGTGTTGTGTTGTCTAGTTCCTCGTAGAACCTTTGCTTGACAAACCACCATTTCATTCTAGGCAGGGCTCTTTGCATATGCAGTTGGTTCTTTGTGCTTTGAAAAACATCCTAATATATAGAAAAACAAACTGAAATCTTTAATGTATGGCAGGCTACCAAGCAGTATGCTAACAGACTAAGAAAACCTGAACTTACAGTAACTTATATTTTTTTGTGCTGCAAGAGTTCTTTTAAAATCACGACCCATTGGTATTTCTCAAATATGTTACCATCTATTCATGATCATTTACTGTATGAAACCTGATATGGATCTAAATAAATAAATGTTCTTTGTAGAGCCTTCATGTAGATTGGTCTTTTGGAAACCAAAAATAGTTCCCGTATGGAATCTCTTTAAAGAACCACTCTGGCACCTTTATTTTTAAGATTATAGAATGGATGGACTTGTTGTGTTGAATGGTCTGTTCTTGTCGCAATTGTTTGAATGTTCTACATGTACAAAAATAAGAAAATAAATTATTTTTGGCACAAAAAAACCCATGTGACACATGAATCTCTGCCTGACTTCAAATGGAGGACAGACAAGAAAGTCATCCAAGTTTTATTACTTTCAATGATCATTTTAATATAATATATGTATGAGGGAAGTGGGGAAGTAGGGAAGTGTGACAGTAGAGACTGCGTCTGCGGTAGGAGTGACGGATGCATTTAAGGTGGAGGTGGGATTACATCAGGGATTGGCTCTGATCCCTTTCTTAATTGCAATGGTGATGGACAGGTTGACAGATGTGGTTAGACAGGAGTCCCCATGGACTATGATGTTTGCTGATGACATTGTGATCTGTAGCAAGAGTAGGGAGCAGGTTAATGAGACCCTGGAAAGGTGGAGATATGCTCTGGAGAGGAGAGGAATGAAGGTCAGTAGGAGCAAGACAGAATACATATGTGTAAATGAGAGGGAGCTCAGTGGAATGGTAAGGATGCAGGGAGTAGAGTTGGTGAAAGTGGATGAGTTTAAATACTTGGGATCAACAGTACAGAGTAATGGGGATTGTGGAAGAGAGGTGAAAAAGAGAGTGCAAGCAGGGTGGAATGGGGGGGAGAAGAGTGTCAGGAGTAATTTAGGACAGATGGGTATCAGCAAGAGTGAAAGGGAAGGTCTACAGGATGGTAGTGACACCAACTATGTTATACGGGTTGGAGACGGTGGCACTGACCAGAAAGCAGGAGACAGAGCTGGAGGTAGCAGAGTTAAAGATGCTAAAATTTACATTGGGGGTGACGAGGATGGACACGATTAGAAATGAGTACATTAGAGGGTCAGCTCAAGTTGGACGGTTGGGAGACAAAGTCAGAGAGGCGAGATTCCGTTAGTTCGGACATGTGCAGAGGAGAGATGCTGAGTATATTGGGAAAAGGATGTTAAGGATAGAGCTGCCCGGTAAGAGGAAAAGAGGAAAGCCTAAGAGAAGGTTTATGGATGTGGTGAGAGACATGCAGATGATTGGTGTAACAGAGCAAGATGCAGAAGACAGGAAGATACGGAAAAAGATTATCTGCTGTGGCAAGCCCTAACGGGAGCAGCCAAAAGAAGAAGAATGATTATTTTAATGAACCCACTCATTAAAGAATTAATGGGAGCTGTGGCTATCTCCACATTGACTCTAGTTCATTAAAGACACACTCTTGCACACTAACACCTACTCAAACTGGGCCAATTTGGGGTGGAAAAATTAACTTTGCATGTTTGTTTCTCCATTTACTGTACCTTGTGAGCACTCCTTATCCATTACAGGGCTGAGCCAATGCTAAACTCAGAAGAATTAAGACAAATGCATACTCCATCCCTGGATGAGGTACTAGTTGGAATCATTGGAAATACTCATGCACACATCCATCCTCAATAACATTAGGACATTGAAACAATTAAACATGCAAGTCTTTGGGACAGAATAATGCACAATACAAATAAGAATTACTTTTAAAGCATTTTCTTAGTGAGCACATGACCAAAGCATTTTGAGAATTAATACCATTTGTAGATATTTTTACAATTAACACACTAGCACAAACATAAGTAAGCTATTTAGGTTACTTAGTCAATCATTTGCCGTTAAACCGGCAACCTTATGATCTGTGTATGAGTTCTTCAGCCACAAAACCACAGTAACTGAAAAAGAAAAGTGAATAACTACACTAACATTTACACATATAGCATAGACCAATAAAAAAAATTATTTTCACTTGTTCATAGCAGTTTATTTCAGTTGTCCTCTATTATGGCCCATATAAGAAAAAAACTTACAATATTATATGTTAAAAGAGAATATATAATCTGAGTTATGCAATAGCACAAGACTTTCCTTAAGCAGAAACTTTCTCATCTGGAAACGCAGAAATCATCATGATATTATTCCTGTGATTTAAATAGTAATCCGATCTATTGCGCTGAAAACAAAGTATTATCCATTACATGCTGAAACATTTTAGCATATCTGTGTTAATCTTTTTGAAAACAACTTACACGTGACCTATGGGGGGATGGGGAAAAAAGAGAAAAAAATCAATAATCATTAAAGCTCTTTTTAACATTTTACACTTCAGATGAAGAGGATGGAGTGGCTCCTCAGTTCACGAACAAGTGCTTGCATTGTGAAAATAAATGAATCTGACTAAGACACACAGTTATATTCCCAAAAGAGAGTAACTAAAGAAAGAAAAGAAAAGTAAAGGCTAATGAAGCAGTGATTAAGCACTTCAATAGCAGTGCATCAGCAAAAGGCAACAGGATTAACTAACCTTTGCAAAACCATCGCCCCATCAGACATGAGGGGTGGCTATGGAAGAGCCTGAAATGTAACGGTAGTGGAATGGATTTGTCACCACTTTCAAAATGTGGCCCTGGACACTGATGCGATATCGCAAGGGCAACAATTTTTAAAGCTTTTACACAGCAGGGAAACAGTCCCTCCAATATAAAGCTTGCCTCCTATTGCTATATTTCAGCAGCTTAGAACTTTTTTTTTGTCAGAAACATTTAAAATCCTTCTTGCCATTTCTATGGAAACATGAGTCTGTCACCCTGGATACAGCGTAATTCATGTAAAGACATGCCAAGATTCACTGGCAAAAAATTGGTCCAACAAATAACAGTTACCATAGTTATAGGGGAAGGCTGTGAAAATTCTTCCCTGCACTTATACAGTTGGGAGCATACTTCCCTTCTTTTTAATGTCCGCTTCAATGCAGCCAGTCCCCCAGAGCTTACAAGTTCCCCTGCTGGGCAGAACACTAATGCAAACAAACAGTCATTTTTAGGGTTGACAGATAACATTGAAGCCTTATACATATCTCCATCTGTCTGTGTAAGTATTGGCAGATCTCAGTGTAGGTTTAAAAAAAAAATCCTAATTTGTATTATAACCATTTGACCTCACAGTAAGGAAATCTGCAGTTTATACTCTCACGTTTGCATTCCGTTCCTCCCTGATGGCAGCAGGCCTGCAGTAGGTAGCACCTTTTCGTGTGACAGAATAACTAAGCAGGTGCTGTCTGCCAGTGATTAAAGGCTTATTTTAGACATCAAGAGGTGCCTTCCAGAGGATATGGCACCAGGGACATGGCATTTAAGTTGATTATTGACTTTGTTTTTAAATTTTCCTAGTTTCATTTAATGTACACAGATGCCTGCCAGCGTACATTACAAACGTTATATATTTTAAGGCACATTTCTGACTGCTTTGCCCCTGAGATGACAGAACATTAAATATATGCCAAGATGGAAGCACAAAACAATTTTTAAGAGGATGCCCATAGATGTGAGTTTAAGTGGATATCATATTTGGTGTAAAATTTATCATTTGTCACCCTCATTCAGTTTCTGGAGGGGGAGCTCACATTGTACTTTTTTTATTCCTGTTCATCAGCTGTACTGCTGGTCTAGTTTCAAATAGAAGCTTCCTAATAATAGACTGGTACTCCTAAGTAATCATTTTGCAGCCATAGTACCTGCACTTCAGAAAAGGTCATCCACCTGAAGCTAAGCATGGTTAGACCCACCCAGTACTTGGATGGAAGATCATTTAGGAAAAGCTTGGGTTGCTCCTGGAAGAGAGTGCATTGGCAGGGGCACTGTGCTGTAAATATGGTGCCATCCTTCAGATGAAATGCAAAACTGAGGTTCTCTCTGTGTGATCATTAGAAATCTCTGTGCATCTGTTGAAAAAAGTAGGGTTTATCCCAATGTCCTGGCTAAATTGCCCATCATGGCCTTGTTCATTCTGGTGCCCTACTCATCCCAGTCTCTAACTGGCTATCTCTCTCTCACTCCTTCACTAACTAATGTGTGGTGAGTGTATTAACACAATGTTAAATATTGGTTTTGGTTTAAGTGGTTCCCCTGCATCTATGTGAAGTGCTTTGAGTAGCAAGAAAAGTGCTATATAAATGTAATTATTATTATTATGATTTTACTAGAGAATAGGATAGTTAATTACAAGGAAATCTAATTTCTTTACTGATTAAATTCTGCATTGCAGATACTGTAGTGCTGGATGTTACATTGACTGCTGTGGTGGTTGGAACATAAATTAAGCTTGTGTGCTATAAATGATATTAGGCATAACCAGAATGTATGTAAAAACAGAAAAGAAAGGCAAACAAGTACTACATTACTTTCAAGGAGACCAAAACAAAGAAAACAGCACATGATACCAAAACATTAGAACAATTGTGCCATCTGAATGGGCTATCTGAACATAGTTTGTCAACCTTTATTCACTTAACTCTTCAACAAAAATGATCAAAGATCTTGAAAATACTACAGTATAGTCTAGCACACTACTTAGCAACTTATTCCATGTATCTATAATTCTTTGTGTGAAGAAAACTACACCTAAGTCCTTTTATTTTCGTTGAAAAGTAATTAAAAATTAACAACTGGGCTTCACTGTTTAATTCCTTTTGTAATTTTGTAAAGGTCTATCATTTCATCCCTTTATCTCTGTTTCTGCAAACTGAAAAGGTGCAGCTCCTCACAGCTCATAGCCTGTGGTTTTGGAGTCAGTCTGGTTGCCCTTCTCTTATAGTACTACTATTATTTTAGAATACAAGGGGGCTTTGCCCCCTCCTCACTTCACTTGCCCACAAACCAGGGCATGCTGCGTGCCAGCCTCTTCACATCTCTGCCATTCGCTTTGTGAAGGGGAGGGAGGGGACTGAACGCATGCTAAGGAGATGCAGTCGGATCAGCTGCTGGCTTGCTGCTGCTGCTGAGCTGTGTGTTCTCTTGACATGCTGCGCATTAATCAGTTAAAAGCCTGTACATCAGCTGTCCTTTTGTCTCACTGCTTTGACTCGCGGGACGTTAAAGTGTCTTCGAGAAAATCACGTATCGTCTCCTTCCAAGCCTTCCAAGATTTTTTTTTATAATAGAGAGATGAAGTCAAAAACTGCCCATAAATGCTGTAGATAAGGCCTCACTAGTACATTATAAAGCTTAAGCATAGTTTTCCTTGACTTATATTCCACATTAACATTGTGTGATCTGTCCCAGGCTGCACATTTGCACTGTGGTAACTGTTTGCAGCCTGCCACTTGGAGAGTAATGGCAGTGCTGTGCAAATGTGGGGGCTGAGTAAGAGAGAGCTCACTCCGCTTGCAGAACTTAGAGTCAGTCCTTGTGTGTACAAGAGTAGGAGTTCTCCTATTAGCTCACGGCATAAAAAGAGCTGCTTCTGAGGCCCTTTGCAGTTCAGGCATTTCGAGGTGGTGGCTGGCTGCTGGAAGTTACGAGAGAGCAAATGTCCAAACTATGATGGAATGTGATGTGATTCCACAACAAAACATTTGGAGTAGTTGGCAGGATTTGCACTGTGAACAGGTGGAATATAGTGGTGCTGCTGTGTGAAAAGTGGGGGCTGAGTGAGAGAGACCTCAGCTGACTTCACCAGAAAGTGCTTCACTTGCAGCGCTTAAAGGCGCTCCCTGTGTACACAAGAGCAGTATTTCTCCTATTAACTCACAGTTTAACTACTGATGGTTGACTACAAATTGCCTGAAGATGGGGCCTGCAATGCATCGAAAGTTTGAATATTGTAATCTGTTCAATTAGCCAATAAAAGGTGCAATTTTGCTTTACTTCTCATTGCATTCATAATGGCTAACATGGTACATCACCCTGCTACTGGTCACAGCATAGAAAAATGCTTCTGAGGGTCTTTGTAATCCAGATGATGCAGGATTTCTGGTTGTATGGCAGTTACCACAGTACAGATATGAGGACTGTTGCAGACTGTGTTAAGATACCATGGCATGTTGTTAGCCTTCTTAAGTACTTCTGCACACCGTCTGGATGTGGATAGTGATGAGTCCACTAAGACTCCCAAGTCCTTCATATAATCTGTACTTTCAAGTTTCTGACCTTACAATGAGTATTTAAGTCTAACATTTTTATATCCTGTATGTAATACTTTACATGTATTTACATTAAACTTCATCTTCCATGAGTCTGCCCAAGTCTGAATTCTGTCAATGTCCATCTGTAATGACTCTTTCTTCTTAAGTTATCTTATATAGAACCCCTGAAGTCCCAAAAAGAAGTGTCTTTTTAATCTTGTGCAAACAAGATTTTATGGGCATAAGTAATATCTTGAGACCCCATGTTATATATTGTGTAAACAACATCCATATGTTGTATGCACAAGGTATCGAGGTGGATTCTTAGGAGCCCAATTACTGAAATGCTAGTGTTAGCCAGGCAAATAACGCAGCTGGTTAACAGGAGAAGACAAGTTTGGGGTTCAGCAAGATCTTGTGGTCTACAAGGGGTTATGTTGTCCCTTGTTATGCGAGCGCCAATAAAGCGGGTGTCAGCTTTCAAGCAGAGTTAAGCATTTTTGTTGCTACCATATGGAATTTAAGCTTAGTGAATGCTAATAGAACACTGTCCCACTGACCAGAATCTACTAGGGCCACAACAACTAAGGAAAATATAGGTGGCTTAATATTAAGTGAATATTTCTAATTTTGTGTTCAAGGGTAAACTTTGAGTAGCAATATTTTGTCTTGATAAATTGTTAGATAATTACTGCTCATCTGTTATTCTGTCTTCCACTGAATTGCGAAGTGTGTGACTTTTATTTTCTCCGAGCTGTCCTTTTTATTAGTTCATTATGCAATTTAAGAGAAAGCATTTAAATTTAACAGAACTGACCCATGTCTAGAGAACTGTTTAGCAGAACACTGACTCTCAGATTTGTAACTGCCATTTTGTTATGTTGTATTGAAATTGATTTATTGTAGAATATTAATGTAAGTTGGTTTATATGTGTGGGAAAAAGTTATCCCGTAGAATTTTCATTGTGTATGGAAATGCACTAAAAATAAGAATATACAGTATATATTATGAGACAACCAAATGGTTGTTACATCTGGTTATTCTGGTGGGTTAATAGTAGACCTTGTGTTTAATTTTGGTTATTTCTATAGTTTACACGAGTGCTAAAAACAAAATTGGGTAGCAAATTGAATAAACAAAACACAACTTTATTAAGGGAATTCTAGTTAAAGATAAACAACAATTCTGAAATTGCTGCATTACTATCTAATGCAATAATTGCCCTTCTAAAATCTACCTTTGCTTCAAAAAAGTATAATAAACCCAATCTGTGTTGATTTTCACTCAGTTTTTTATATTATTTATCTGTTTAAGTGATATGATTATTTTATGTTATTCTTCTTTTGTCTGGAGTAGCAATGCCTTATCTACTGTCACCAGGTATCCCAATAGGGGAGGCAGAGCCTAAGTAATATCCACACTCACCAGTATCACACTGTTTTATCTTTGTAGAGTGATATATTTTGCTCTACTTTCCCCTTTTGTATTATTAATAAGTAGCCTTTGTCAGAATGCCTAATCTCACAGACATACCACTGTTTATAAGGTATTACAGTAATCCCTCGCTATATTGTGCTTCAACTTTCGCGGCTTCACTCTATCGCGGATTTTATATGTAAGCATAACTAAATATATAACGTGGATTTTTCGCTGCTTCGCGGGTTCTGCGGACAATGTGTCTTTTTACTTCCTGTACATGCTTCCTCAGTTGGTTTGCCCAGCTGATTTCATACAAGGGACGCTATTGGCGGAT